>NC_080693.1:45395669-46041559 GCF_030445035.2 Dasypus novemcinctus | reverse complement strand
AGCGGTGGAACAGACAGGCTGCCCTTCGCCTACCCATCCTTCTTGATGCTACCCTTTGTTTAAGAACTATGAGACGTCTAATGAATGACATTAAGGAAGGTAAATGGGACTAGGAGACTCCTTACTGTGACCTCAGCAAGTGACATCCCAGTATAGGTTGGTCCTCTCTTTGGGACTTGGCAATGGTATGAACTTGAGAAGCGAAACAAAGTTCTGCTTATTCCTACACGCCCTCATATCAGAGAGATGATTATGTCATGAAATTTATGTCTGCAAATCTAAAAGCATGCTGGTGACTTTGTCCTCCTACTGTGAATGACTTGGATGGCCTTGGTTTGTACTTACATTGCCTGCCTTTTGTTTCCTGGGAAGAAAGTTATGACAATTTTTTGCACATCTACTATATTCCAGGCACTGTGCTAGGCACACTTTGCAAAGTTATCTCATTTTATCTGCATTAAAACTATCTCAAGGGAAGCAGATGTGGCTCAAATGATTTGGCTCCTATCTACCATATAGGGGGTCCAGGGTTCCATTCCTGTAGCCTCCTGCTGAAGGCAAAGCTGGGCTGGGCCACAGAGCTGGTCTGTGCCGCAAAGTGGCACAACAAGATGACATAACAAAAATGAGACACAGAGGAAAGACAATGAGAGACACAACAAACTAGGGAGCTCAAGTGATTAGGTGTCTCTCTCCCACATCAGAGGTCCCAGGATCGGTTCCTGGTGCCTCCTAAAGAGAAGAGGAGAAGGCAAGTGGAGAAAAGACAAGCAGACACAGAAGAATGTGCAACAAATGGACAGAGAGCAGACAGGGAACACTGGTAGGGGCTGGGAATAAATAAAATAAAATAAATCTTAAAAAAAGAAAAACAGGGAAGCAGACTTGGCCCAGTGGTTAGGGCGTCCGTCTACCACATGGGAGGTCCGCGGTTCAAACCCCAGGCCTCCTTGACCCGTGTGCAGCTGGCCCACGCACAGTGCTGATGCGCGCAAGGAGTGCCCTGCCACGCAGGGGTTTTCCCCGCATAGGGGAGCCCTACGCTCAAGGAGTGCACCCCGTAAGGAGAGCCACCCAGCATGAAAGAAAGTGCAGCCTGCCCAGGAATGGCGCCGCACACATGGAGAGCTGACACAACAAGATGACGCAGCAAAAAGAGACACAGATTCCCGGTGCCGCTGATAAGGATAGAAGCGGTCACAGAAGAACACACAGCGAATGGACAGAAAGCAGACAACTGGGGAGAAGGGGATAAATAAATAAATAGATAAATCTTTAAAAAAAACAAAAAACAAAAAACAACCTCAAGATAGATTGATATTCCTTTCATATACATGAGAAGACAGGGGTTCACAGAAGTGGAATAAATTTACTAAGCCCTCTCAGCTAAGAGGGTGAACAAGACTCTGAACGCACGATGGCTGGCTCCTAACCTGTATGTTCTCCCTGCGAGGGCCTCAGCAGGGATGGGAGTGCTGGGACGAATTACAGCGTGACTGGAGTGTATTGCCCAGCAGAAGGAATCTAATGCTAAGGATTGTCTAGCTTGTCTGTTTTCACTAGGGAGGGAGAGGAAGGGGAGGAGGGTGGCATGAAATTTCCTCCCCCGCTGGGGTCCAATCTGTTCTCTGCACTTTGCCCCCAGCAGAAACCCCAGGCTCTCTAAGTAGGCCACCTTGTGACTGTGATGCCTGAGAAGAGGTGACCGCTGTGGGGACCTCCCACAGCATGGCCCGGACCAGTCAGCCCTGGTAGCTGAGGGGTCTGCACCGTTGGAGAAGGCCGCCACATTTCTTCAGTTCTGCCCTACAGGGGAACAAAGGCTTCAGTAAAATGAAAGTCAGCCTGAAACCAGTCCCCTCCTGAAACCAGGGGCTGTGCAGCAAAACAGAAACCCGGGAGCAGTGACTTGTCGCTGCAGCCAACTACTTAGTCTCCCCAGCTCTATCCAGCTGAATCTCTGAGGGAAAACTGAGCCCCAGCCTCCGCTTTCTGGGCTTGAGCATGTGCTCTCTGTGCCCTTGGCAACCCAACTCCAGGAAGTGTGCTGCTTGCTTGTTTGAGACGTATTATTAAACTGTAATCATACTGTGAGTGGAGTCAGCCAAAGCAGTGGCTATTAATAGGGAGGTGAAAGCTGACTCAGAAGGAGCTGACTGAGGCTGGAGGGGAAAGCCTGGCCACCTTGGCCTACAATCCTCAGTGAGAGGCCGGCAGGAGAGAGAGACGCGAGCTCATTGCGTTGCCGGGCAGGAGTCAGCATTTTCTGAATGTCTCAACCTTGGGAATAGAAACCATAAGGAGCCTAATCCAGGGGCTCTTCAGCCATCTTTCCCAGGTCCTTGGGCAGTCTCAGAGCCCTGAGTACAGAAGAGCATAAATAGCAATGACGCAGCAGAGCAGCAACCCTTCCCTCAGGGTGGCATCGGAAAGGGGCTCTGGGACTACAGTGCTGTGGCCTCCCTCAGCTGAGGAGCCAGGGCAGACCCAGGGCTCCTCGCTGGCCAGGGCACCTCGCTGGCAAGAGCCCTCTGCGTAGGGAGGTGGTGTTTCCGGCTCCTTGATAAGGCTTGAGGAGATGGGGGTTACAGAAAGGTGGGAGCCAAGAGCTGAAGGCCCATGGCAAACCAAGGCTGGTGCGGAGGGCCCTGTGGCGTGGGGAAAGCTCTGTAAATGCAGGGCAGAGCTCAGGGAGTTAAGCCTCTAGCTGCTTGGTAGACGTGCCATCAGCTAGCAGCTGGTAGCAGAACAAAATCTGGCCCAGGGTGTGCCCACAGGCAAAAAGGAGCTGCTTCTGGACCCGGGCTTCAGAGTATCTCTTAGTCTGTGCCAGCCACTGAACATGTGCTTTAACTATGCTGCTTTGCTCAGGCCTCATCAACCCCAACAGATGGGTATTATCCTTCCTCTTCTCACAGGGAAAAACCAAGATTCCAAAAGATAAAATGACTGGGTCATACAGCTAGTAGATGACAAAGGTGGGACTGAAACCAAGGGTGTCCGACTCCAGAGGGAAAGCCAGGCTGCCTAACTGCCTTGGGTCCAAGGCCCATTCCCATCTTTTCCTCTTCTTCCCTGACTTTTCACGTAGTCAAAGTTAATTAATTCTCACTGTACCTCAAACTAGGTCACCTGCAGGTCTGTGCTGGGGCCTGAGCTGGCTCCAAGGGAGGGCTGACAGCCGGGCTCCCGATGTGCCGTCCTGGGGTGGGAGCGGTGTGCTTCAGCTTTGCCTGGGGTTGTCTTCTGCACCCCCTCGTCCCTGGCTTTGAATGAGGAAGGAGGTGGGAGGTGCTAAGAAATTGGGGGAGCAGTATGTGCGCTCCCCTCACCTTCCCTTTAGCTGGTAAGGCAGGCCCAAGTGTGTTTACCCATATCATGAGGTCCTTTTTGGGTTCCTGGGTTTCCCAGGAAGGAGATTCAGATGGCGGTGGGATGAGGGAGGTTTTTTTCTCTTTCTCCTTTCCTTTCTGAAAGTATTTATTAAGCACTAATGGATTGAGCTCTGTGTGATTTGGGCACCTTCAGATTATAGAAAAATTTAAGGACACCATGGAAAAGGTTGTTTTTTTTCCTGTTGCTTTTCACGTATCCCTCATATACTGTCACATAACAGGAACTATCCACATGTGTCTTGTGAGAGTAACACAGGTACCACAATCAAAATACCTCCTACGAGCCCATTTCTTTTTACAGACTACCAAGCAGGATATTAAGAAGTGACCTTCCTTCATTTGCTTGCCACGCTGGTCATTTCCCAAACCTGAAAGAGATCCACATCCTCAGGCCGCAGGTCCCGAGCTCTCGCAAGTACGTGAGGGAAGACTTTTCTATTCGCAGATGACAGGGAGCCCAGCTATGGAGGTGGGACCAGACTGGGTTTCTGGGAATTGGTTCGTCATTTTATAGTCCTCAGGAAGTAGATCTAAACTATTGTTTTGGGGTCTTACGTACTTCTTTGGTCAGTGTTTTTTTTTTTTTCTTAAAAGGCAAACAGCACAACAGCGATAGCAATCAACAGGAAGATGGTAGCATCCAGCTTCAGACAGCTGCCCCCTCTCTCGTAGTCAGTTAATTAATTCTCACTGTACCTCAAACTAGGTCACCTGCAGGTCTGTGCTGAGGCCTGACCTGGCTCCAGGGGAGGGCTGACAGCCGGGCTCCTTGATAGGCGGTCCTGGGGTGGGAGGCGTGTGCTTCAGCTTTGCCTGGGGTTGGGTCTCCTCTTCTCCTCCCGGAGGTGACCATTTTCAGATCTGTGGGTGGGAGAGAAAATCTTCTCTTCCAAAAATAATCTCTTTCTGCAATGGGGTTTGAAGCTGGACCAAGCTGCTAGCACTATTTTTACCCAGCTTGCAGTTCAGGGTGTAAATAGCAACTCTCGCTGGTGTCTGCCCCCCACAGCTGACAACAGAGTCAACCTCTTAAAGGGAGAGGTATTCTAGCATTTTGAACGGAGGAAAAAGAACAAAGTTTGCCATCAGGCCCAGGGGATGATTCCTTGACCATTGGGCCAGTATACAAACAGGAGTGGTATCTCCATGGTTCCATTATCTTGGGCTCTACTGTAAATACCGGGTCCCATGATAGCTGCTGGGCTGAGGCTGATTTTAAAAAACAAGATATGGAGTCACCAGGGAAAAGACAGGCCCATAAATCCCTGCCTATGCGTGCTGAGGGATCTAGGAGCCCGAGCAGACAATCTATGCACAGCTCTAGGCCCCAGCTGGCCGTCCCCCTAGTTCTCCCGCACTTCAGTAAGCGTTTCCTTCAGGGTCGCTGCCCTGGTTCGCTTCTTGCACCAAACCCACCAGATTGAGTGGGGGAATGGCTGAGAAAACATCCACTCGAGGCTGCCCAGATGACAGTGTCTCCAAAAATATACACCTCCTAGTTCTCAAGGGACTGGAGGCCCCACAGTCTTCAGGACCGGAAAGTCATTTAGAGGTAATGACTCATGAGAGGACTGGCTCCCTCCATGCCACATGTGAACAGAAAGTCTTGGTTTATGTCTCTAAATGGCCTCAACAAGGGCCCCTTCCTGGCGCTATTGATGAGAGGGATAAACTAGCAAAAACTGAGGTGTGCCTGTCTCGGTTGGCAGGTTCTCTTGTTTCTGTTCTGGGGAATGAGCAGGCTTCTGTTCCCTTTCCCTGAGGCCACGTTTCTTATCCAAATCTCTCCCTGGGGTCTTTGGCCTGAAATAAGAAAGAAGTTGTGAATCAGCAAGAATCTTGTGAATCTTCATTATGAATAGCCCAGCAACTCCTCGAGGAGTTGTCCATTCCATTCCTCTAGGTACACACCAACCATTCCATCAGGGTATTTCTCAAATATCTATTGCATACTCAGAACTGAGAATTTAGGCACTTGTTTCAAGTTTCAAGTTCTTCCAGCAGATGATTTCATGTGGAGTAAGAAATAGGATTAGAGGACAGTTCAGCAGCTGAGTAATCCCCAAATCTGCTTTTTGGAAGTGGTTTCTGTGCAGCATCCTTGGAACTGATTCCGGGTAGCTGTTAATTGCCACACTCGTTGCCAATTATTGATAGCTAAAGTGGTATTGGAGAGGTTCTGATGGTAAAAATAGGGGCAGGTAATAGATGAGAAAATAACTTTGCCTTTGAGAAAAGAGGCTGGGAACATATTGTTTCAATCCGCTGTGTCATAGATTTCCATTGTCAGCTTGGGTTCTCTCCCAGGGCTGACTAGCAAAGCCTCCTTTGTGACCTCTAGCAAAAAGTCCACCAGGGAGCTGTGCAGGATTAGATTAAAGCTTTGTCTGAGCAGCCAGAATAGAGGAGATCCACAGTGGGCTCAGGGCATCCTGGTCCTCACTGGGCTCACAGTCACATTAAACAGCCACAACCGGTTTTCAAAAAACCCATTGAATTTTCAATGTATTTTTGGCTAATCTGGGGGTTGTTATTGTTCTGTTGAGCTGGTAATTAGTTTACCCACTGAACTTCAAATCTACAAATAAATGGTTTGGCAGGGGAAGCCTCTTAAAGCCTGAGTGGTAAATGTTTACCCTAAAAAAATTTTTTTAATTAAAAAAAAAAACAAAAGCAGGAAAAAGAGCCCTAGTGAGTAAAAGTAAAGGCATGTGGCAGACAGTCACATTGCTGGGCTGGCCATTTGTTTTGAAAAATGCTCCCAGCCCCAACCTTGACTTTGGGGAAATTGGGAACACAGCAACAGGCTTCCTATGTCTAGTATTTCCCCTTGTGCCACCAAGGAGTTAAAATTTGGTTCTGCTCTCTGGGTGACTAATAAGCATGGTGTAGCTCTGAGATCAGCGAGAGAAGCTGACAGTCTGGGAAGCGTGTGAGATTTCAGTGCTGCTAAAAGGCCTTTGATGGGGTGACGAGAGAGAGGATTATTGCCACCAGTGCTCCTGATTGTATAATTTTGTCATGAATTCTGGTTTCTTCCTTTGAATTTTGCATAATTTTAAATGAAGATCCCTAACTCCTTCAGGAGCTTCAAATTATCATTGTATGTGAATTATTCCATGGAGAATGATATTTTAGACGGCAAACAAATCCCCATCACTTTGAAAACGAACCCACTTTGGTTGAAAACAAAGCAGAATCAACGGGCCTGGCCCAAAGGTGACGTGTTAGGGAGCTGTGTCTTCCCACTCCTGATGTTTTCTTCCTTGTGGGGTGAGCTCACTCAGCAGAACCCTTGGCCTTTCTCCATCTCCTTGCTCCTCGCTGGGAGGAGGAGTGGTTAATTGCGACTCCTGCGCCCAAAAGGAGAAACTCTGCCTCAAATCATCCTCTCTTCCTTTCTTCCTGGGAGCAAGCTTTGCTCCTGCAGGAGCGGGAAGTGCAGCGACATTCTGGCATAGCCGTCTGTCACTGAGCGGCCACATCTGTCTAAGCAGGTCGGAAGCTTGTTTGTCTGACCATACAAGCCACATTCTCTGATACCAGCTTTATGGGTAATGAAGGTAATTTGGGGGCCTTGCCTAGCCTGCTATCTTAATTTTCATTCAGCTCAAAACTCTCTCAGACAAGTAGGGGTACTAATTTTGAGCTTCCTCCAAGACCTGGACATATTTACTGGGAGACTTCCTGGGGGTTAGAAAGGGCTGTGTTGTAAGATCTGGCTTCTAGATTCACATCACTGCTTCCCTATAAAACACCAGTCTTCTTAGCCATAAAATGAGTAAAGGGGCGTTTAAGGAAGTGTTCCTTCCAGCTTAAAGGCGTCCATTCGCAAGTTCTTTAATGAATGCTTATTACATGCCAGAGGATAAAAGGGTGCTCAGTGTAGACCTAGTCTCTGCTGTTGTGGTCTGTAATCTACTAGGGTGCTCAGTGTAGACCTAGTCTCTGCTGTTGTGGTCTGTAATCTACTAGGGTATATCAATTAGAAAGTTGAAAGTTTCAAGTGGACTAAAACAACCTCAAGCAAGTTGACGCAATAAAGGGAATTTTTTGGCTCATTGGGGATCCAGTCACAACTTGATCCAGGACTCAAACAACTTGACTAGGATCCATTTCTTGGCTTTGCTTCCTTTGGACTGGAGTCCCTGTTTAGCTGCCATGTGGGACCACCCTCTCTCTAAGCACCTTTAAACTTTCCACTCTGGCTGCAGCATACCTAAGTCATATCATTTATGAGGCTTAGGGAGAAGAGTCTAAGCCCATCTATTTTTTTTTTAAGATTTATTTTATTGATTTATTCCCCTGCTCCTCTTGTTGTTCACGCTCGCTGTCTGCTCTCTGCATCCATTCACTGTGTGCTCTCTGTGTCCACTTGTCTTCTCTTTAGGAAGCACCAGGAACCAAACCTGGAATCTTCCATGTGGGAGAGAGGTGCTCAATTGCTTGAGTCACCTCAGCTCCCTGCTTTGTTGTGCCTCTCATTGTCTTTACTCTTTGTGTGTCTTATTGCATTATCTTGTTGCATCAGCTCACCACATCAGCCTATCGTGTCAGCTTGCTGTCTTGCTCGTCTTCTCCAGGAGGCCTTGGGAACTGAACCCAGTACCTCCCATGTGATAGGCAGGAACTCAATCGCTTGAACTACATCTGCTTCCTGAGTCTTTTTTCTTTAAAAAAACATTATTTATTTTTAAAAGATACTTAGATTACATAATATGTTCCATGAACCTAAGTTCATCTTAAGCCAGAGACCATCCCTAAAGCCACAACTGGGCACAGTATGAAAAGATTCAGTGATTGGCTTAAACCTTGTGGCCCCTCCCCTGGTGTTGGGAAAGATTGGCCCTTCCCACTGGGCTCAGAAATTTGGGGACCTATTGCGAAGGGAGAAAAGGTGACAATCAATAATTTGTCCATGATAGAAGAAAAAGACAGTAAGTTACAATTTTTTTTTTTTTGAGAAATAGAAAGTTTAATTATAAGCACATAAAAGGGGATATTTAGTTGTTTTGGGGAAGGGGGCAGGGTCTTCCAGGTGGATGGAGATACATGAGGAGAGGAGTGGTGGCACAAGTGTCCCATGTCTGTCCTGGTCCAACAGTCCATCTTCAGGGCCTCCCTGGGCTATCTGTGCCAGTGGTGGAGCAGGAAACCCTTGCCTACCTTCCTTAGGGTCACGAGGAGGTCACGAGGAGGGGGATCAGCAGCAGAACGAGGCCTGTGAAGGCCAGTGTGACCGCCAGCAGGTCCTTCAGCATCTTGCAGGAGGCTTAAGCCATGGCACCGGTAGCTTCTTGACCTTCACCGGCCCCATGACCGGGACCTCTCTGAACCACTCTTTCTTTGGGTTGTGGCAATTCGGTCTGCAAAAAAATGCAGACATCCCATCATTGCCTGGTAAGTCAAGCACAGGCCTGAGAATCAAGACATCTAAATGGCCGATTCTGCACAGGCTCTTCCACATGGCAGGCTCTTGGGGAAGGTATGTTGTGAATGCTAATAAACTTTGTTCCTTGATCAGGCTTGTCAGTAACTGTCCTTGGATGGATTCTCCAGCTCTATGATCCTCTTTCTCTTCCTGAAAAGAAAGATAATGTGTGCTTGAGAGGGACGCTAAAAGGCTAACTGAGCTGATAACCACAAAGCACCGGGTGCAAGTCACTAAATAAACCTGAGCCTGTGTTTTTTTTCCTTTCTGATTTGAGGACATTCAGTCAGTGGTTTAGAGGCTAAACATTAACCACACTGGGGCAGATCAGCACAACAGGAGCTATGAGCCATGAAGATACGCAGGCCTTCGGTGTTCTAAGTTCAAAAGATCTGTGTGACCCGAGGTTAGAACCCAGATGAACTGAAAATGGACAGATATGTATTCAAACATGCAGGGTAGAGAGAGGGCTCAGCTCATTACCGTGGGTAGCTCTCAGGAGGTATGAGGACTTGCTGACATGTGTGAAATAAGCCATATACTCGACAAGGACCGATATCATAGAATCGCACTTATATGAAATAACTAGAACATGCAAATTAATAGAGACAGAAAGAAGATTACAGGACACCAGGGGCAGAGGTGGAGGTGGGGAATGGGGAGTTATGCTTAATGGGTACAGAGTTTCTGTTTGGGGTAATGGAAGAGTTTGGGTAATGAATTGTGATGATGTAATTAATATTACCAAATTTTATATCTGAAAGTGGTTAATGGAGATCTTATATTGTATACATGTTTCCACAATTATAAAACAAAACAGAGTGAGACATGGTTCCTACCTTCCAGGAGCTTAGTCCAGGAGGGGAGGAGGCACGTCAAAAAACAATTATAACACAAGAGGTGTTACGATATGAGCAGACACTGAGTTCTTAGAGTGAAGTCTTTACAAAGGAGAGGACATTTGAGTGGATCTCAAAGATAACAGGAGTTTTCTAGGCTGAATTTCAAGAGTATCTGGAAAGCCCTGAAAGAGGAGCCAGCATGATGGGCTGACGAAACGGTAGGTGGTTGGTATGGGGAGAGGAGTTGGGGGTATATGAGGAGAATGTCAGAAGAGGAGGCCGAAAAGTTAAGCAGGGGCCAGGTCATGCAGAGCTTCATAGGCTGGCTCTAGGCTTTGGATTTTATTTTATAGTTAAAAGGGATTTGTTGAAGGATTCTAAGTAAAGGAATGACAATATTAGGTTTGGGCTTTAGAAAAAGACATTCCAGCTGAAGGTCTGCAAGAAGGATTGGAGGCAAAAAACTCAGGGAGGCTGTTTCAATAACCTAGGTGAGGGGAATGGATGTGGCTCAAATGGTTGAGTGCCTGCCTCCCACATGGGAGGTCCTGGGTTTGGTTCCTGGGGCCTCCAGAAAAAAACAAAACAAACAACAAGCAAAACAGACCAAAACAAACAAGCAAACAAACAAAAAACCAAAGCCAGGGAAGCCAAGGTCCTGGGTTCAATCTTCCATCCAGGTACATCAAAAAAAAAAAAAAAAAAAATCTAGGTGAGAAGTAGTAAGATCTTAAAAAAGAGGGAACAGAATGGGTTCAAGAAAAAAATGGAGAGATTGAATCAGTAGGACTTGATGATTGGTTGGATGGGAGGTGATGTGGGAGAGGAAGAAGGTAAGAATGACTGACTTAGGAGTCACTAGCTTGTGCGGCTGGGGAGATGAAGGTTTCATTAACCACAACAGGTAATAGAACAGGTTTGGGAGGAAAGAAAATGACGTGCTGTGTTTAAGATGCCCACATAGCATTCAGGTGGAGAAGTACCGTGAGCAGTTAGTAATGCATCTAAAGTTCATGAGAGAGGTGGAGGCTAGAGATTGACTGGGGGAGAGGTAGGTGGTGAGGCAATGGAATGAAATGGCACAAACCAGAGAGAACCTGGAAAGTGAGAAGAGAAGAGACTGGCTGAGACCTGAGGGAGCATCAACATCAAAAGTTTGGCAAAGGAAGAGGAGCCAGCAAGGGAAAGTAAGAGGAGGTCCCCGAGAAGAGGTAAGAGAACCAGGAGGGACCAATGTCTTACAAGTCACAGGACACCTGAGAAGAAGAGATTGAAGTACCAAAGATGCCAAGAATTCCACTGTGGCATTTGTGACATTTTCCCACTAAAGAGTGACACCTTTAAGGGCAGGAGTGTGACAGCCCCGGTCCCTGGCATGGTACTTTGCACAAAGCAGACAATATCTATTTATCTATGCATTTATGTGTCTATCTGTAGAAACACATATAGGTAGACTGGTTTGGAGACTCAGTAACTGCTACAGGACCAGACAGCTCTATTTGGAGCCACTGCAATTTTAAACACTTATTTTTGGTCAGATTAGCAATAAGAACAGAATAACTAGTGAAATAATATTCAGAGATTCTAGGCTTCCCCAAATGCCATTAAAAAAAACAACAAACTACTACTATTACCTTATGTATTTCTTTGCATTTGGCCTTTTGGTGAAGTTACGTGGTCCATACTATAAAATGAGGAAACTGGGGTAATACAGCTTATTAGAAGAGGGGAATTCAGTTGATGGAACACAGAAATTAGTGTCAATGTATTTGACCTTTATGAAAGTCATTCTGAGGGCAGCTTCATGGTATTTTAGGAACTAAGCAATGTCTTTTTCAAATGCCATTCAATGTTACAGTTCTTTTGCATTTGCTCACTCCTTCAACAAACGTGTGAGCATCTCATGTTATAGACACTCCTAGGCACAAAAGACATTGTCCCATCCAACTCACAGTCCAGTGGGGGAGCACAGATGAGTGGATACAATTAAAATACACAATACACTGTGAAGAGCTGTGGTAAGGGCAAGCACAATGTGCACTAGAGAAGGCCAACCCAACACAGACGGTAGGAAATGAGGGCAATGACATGGTTATTTAGAGGTCTTTCCAGAAAAGACAATGCCTGAGCCAGGTGATACAAGGAAGGGCTGATGTTTCAGGTCAAGGGCAGAGCAACTGTGAAGGGAAAGAGGCAGAGAAGAGCAGAATTCAATATGGCTGAGTACAAAGTACAAGTTGGGGAAGGGCGAGAGACGAGTTGAGAGAGGTGAGCAGGGACCTCATCAGGCATTTGTTAGTCCTGTGAAGGACTCTGAGGTTTAGCTGGAAGGCAATGGGGAGCTGCTGAAGGATTCTTTTAGAGAATCCCATTCTCTCTCTCTCTCATCATAGTTTTACCTTCTTCCATTCCTTTCTTCCTTCCAGTAAGCTTGCTTTTGGAAATTGTAGCCAATCTGGCCTATACCTAAAGAATATAAGGAAAGGACATTGTATGTCCTCCCATGGCCCACTGGGTGGAACGTGGTAGAGTGTGGGCTATGATGTGGACCATTGACCATGAGGTGCAGCGGTGCTCAGAGATGTATTCACCAAATGCAATGAATGTCTCATGATGATGGAGGAGATTGTTGTTATGCGGGGAGTAGTGGAGTGAGGGGGGTGGGGGGTATATGGGGACCTCATATTTTTTTAATGTAATATTAAAAAAATAAAGACAAAAAAAAAAAAGAATATAAGGAAAACAGATTTTTTTATGGTTTGTCCATGCTTGAGCTGGAGAAAAAGGGGGAGTTGTAGATCCCCAAGACCTGATTTTGGTGGCAATAAGCAAAGTTAAGAAGACCCCAGGAATAATTCATATCACCCAGAGACACTCTTTCCATTCAAATCTGGCAATTCCTATATTTGGTTTTAACCAAGGGGCTATTATCTCCCGGGCATGGGATAGGAAACTTGACTGTAGATAGGTCTACACTCTTGCTTCTTCAAGCGGGGTCCATGGACCAGCAGAATCAGCTCACCTGGGAAATGATTAGACACACAGAACCTCAAGCCCACCTCAGACCTACTGAATCAGAACCTGCATTTAACAAGATCCCTGGGTGAGTCCCTTGCACTTGCAAGTTTGAAAAGCCCTGATCTACAGGATAAGAAAACTGCCTGGTGGTTGAACTTTATGCCACCACATTGCGATCTGTACTTTGTTTCGTATGGCTGATTGATACATAATCAGTTTGTTGATCTCTATGATTATGAATTTATGTCTAAAAGTAAATTCAATTCGGGTGTCAAACCATTTCTACTAACTATACTGAACATTTCCAAAAAATCTCCTTGAAGTCCAGAATGTTGAGATCCATTTAAATGAAGGGCTTGCTTCTCTTGGCTGACGGGTGAAAGATAACCAGCATTCACGTCTAGCATATAACACCTCCCCCATCCACCGCCCCGCCCCTGCTTACCCAGTTATTTCCTAGATGCACCACAATAAACATGATCAAATTCACATTAATGGATGCTGTCAATGGATTTTCTTTACTATATCAGATCTCTAGTTGACTCATTAAGAAAAGGGAATTTACTGTTGGTGTTGGGAGAAAAATGTCTGTTCCATTTAGTATCTCTCTGGAAGTGGTGGCCTTCTGAA
Organism: Dasypus novemcinctus; assembly: GCF_030445035.2. NCBI lineage: Eukaryota > Metazoa > Chordata > Mammalia > Cingulata > Dasypodidae > Dasypus > Dasypus novemcinctus. Next base: position 46,028,243 of record NC_080693.1, on the reverse strand, counting down.
TATAAACTCAGAGCCAAGATATTGATCTGGTGATGCCTCCTGATGCTATTCCTATCAACCCAAATTATCTGTGTGTATTTAGGAACCACTTTTTCCTGGGTGCTCCGGGCAGCTGGTGACAAGCTGCTTGCTGAGAGGCCCCGACAGAGAGGAACAGCCAGCTGCTTCTGGCTGCCAGCGTTGCTGGGCAAAGGGATTTGCAGCCTGAAGGCAAGGGGCCGACACCCGCCTGGCTGATTTCAGCAGCTGGCAACGGGGCCCAGGCAAGGGGAAGGGTTCCTGAGTTTAGGAGCGAACTAGTCTAAAGATTTATATAAAGGGTATTCTCTCCCCAGAATGAGCCTAGTTCCCTTCAGGAAGCTGGGGGGACAGGCTCCCCTTCAATGCTTTTCCTAGGCATCCAATTCTCCATTTCATCCCCTCTATTTCACCCCGGGGCAGCTCTTTGGGTCGCCAGGTACATGGGTGAAGATGAGAGGGTTACCATCATACCAGCTCATTTGGAAAATAGACACCGAAACTCTGGGTTTCACCTTTGGTGCAATCACTTTTGCTTTGTGAAATAAACTAGGCCCAAAGACAAGGGAAAAAGGGCAAGTTCCCCATTTTCCTGTCAGCTACTGGGCCTCAAGAATGATTAACTTTATCTAGAAACTGAAAATGCACTTGGGCTAAATGTTTATGAATTCTGACCGAGAGATGGAAGCGAAAATTTGCACCACACTTGAGAGGACCTCTAGCAATTTAGGAGGGTGCACGTGTGAGGAATTTCTCTTACCGACTGTAAAAGAAGAGCTAGAAAAGAGCAGACTGCAAGAGAAAGGAAGGGGTAAGGACCTGTCTGTATGAATCCAAAGAAAACAAGTGTGCACATTGGTGAGCACATTTGAAGAATTCCCATGAGAACCACTGACTGAAGCAAAATATGTAATCTGTGTTAGCCTGTATGTGTGCACAGCCACAGCAACGTGCACGTAGCTGGAAGGAGTCAATAAAAGGCTGGGAACATGCATAAAATAATAAAATACTCATGGGTCACTGTGTAGAATTACAGTTTGCCTCCTCCCAGGTGTATCCTGATAGGTCCACCTGAAATGCCCTTCCTTTAGTACAAACCTTATTCAAGAGGCAAATAAAATCACACCTCCCAGGAGAAAATTGCCCTGACTGACCCCTCTTCGCTGTAATCAGCACTTTGACCCTCTCAAAATGTATGTGTTTTATATGTTCTAGGATAACTTAAATGACACTGATGACACATTTCTTAATGTTCATTTTCATGTCATTTTTCACATGTGTGATTTGTGTTCCGAAACCAGTCTCTGTGTTCCTAGAGGGAGGGGCTTTTTGGGGGAGGGGAGATCTTTGTTTGCTTGCTATTGCTTTTGCTCTTTTCTCTTGGGTATCCTAAAGCAGTGCTTCTCAAACTCTAACCATTCGTCTACATGGGCATCAACAGAGGACCTTGGTAAAAGGCAGGTGCAGATTCAGCAGGAATGGGTTGGTCCCGATATTCTGCATTCGAATCAGCTTCCAGGCGTGGCTCCTGGTCTGAAGATCACACTTTGAGTAGCAAAGCCGTCTAACACCTATAGCGCTTTAGCATTGTAAAAGACTTCCTAGTGGGAATCCTGGGAAAATTCCCTTTCTGATGTTTCCCTCCAAGTGCATGCTACTTTGCAGTAAGGCTTTTCCTCCCTTCAATCATTAGTCTGTTCCCTAAATTAACTGAAGCCTGGGGGCATGATTTTGCTATAGTGCAGTTGTTTGAATTTGTATTTAAATTCTAGGATTACATGTAATTTGAGCAGATCTGTGAATTATTTGGGTATGGGTGGCCCAGTTCCATAATACTAGGCCATTCTTTTTTTTTCTTTTCCCTTTATTCCTTGTCCACTTCCCGCCCCCCATCCCAGTTGGCTCCCTCATCTGTTTGCTCATTGTTTTTGCTTCTTGCTTTTGCTTGTCTGTTTTTTCTTTAAGAGGCACTGAGAACAGAACCTGAGACCTCCCATGTGGAAGGCAGGCACTCAACTGATTGAGCCACATCTGCTCCCCCTTTCCTTTATTTTTTTTCCTTTCCTTTATTTTTAAAGGAGCTTTATTTTATTTTATTATTTTTTATTTATTTCTCTCCCCTCCCCCCCCAGTTGTCTGCTCTCTGTGTCCATTCGCTGTGTATTCTTCTGTCTGCTTGTATTGTTGTCAGCAGTACCAAGAACCTGTGTCTATTTTTGTGGCATCGTCTTGCTGCATCAGCTCTCCGTGTGTGCGGCGCCACTCCTGGGCAGGATGCACTTTTTTCGCATGGGGCGACTCTCCTTACAGGACACACTCCTTGTGCGTGGGGCTCCCCTATGTGGAGGACGCCCCTGCATGGCATGGCACTCCTTGTGCACATCAGCACTGCGCATGGGCCAGCTCACTACATGGGTCAGGAGGCCCTGGGTTTGAACCCTGGACCTCCCATGTGGTAGGCGGGTGCTCCATCAGTTGAGCCAAATCTGCTTCCCTAAAGGAGCTTTAGAGTACATAAATGTAACATTGAAAATATAGAAGATTCCCATGTACCTTACCCCTCCCTCTCCCACACTTTCCCCATCAACAACATCTTTCGTTACTGTGGTACATTTGTTATAATTGATGAACACATACTGCAGCATTGCTACTAAGCATGGTCTATAGTTTACACTATGATTTACACTTTGCACTGCACAATTTTATAGGTTTTGATAAAATGCATAACAGCCTGCATCCATCATTGCAATATCATGCAGAAAAATTCCATAGTCCCCAAAATGCCCCATGTTACACCACTTCTTCATTCTCCCTCCCTTCAGAACCTCTGGAGACCACTGTCTTGATATCACTGTTACAAGTCCTTCCATTACTAAAATAATAATGTCTATTTTAGTCCATAGTTGCATTCTCCCCCTTATGTTTGTTCCTCAGTCTCGAGGATTTGGGGATGGTGATGCCCACTCTGCTTCTGATTGAGAGGGGGCTTCGATCCCATGGGGCAGGTGAGTGGAACTGTCTTGCTTGCAGTTGTATATATTCTGTTTTTTGGGGATGGGCATTGTCCATCATCATCCTTTTCTTAGTTGTTCTGGGTAAGTCCAAAGAACTGGAGAGTAGATATTGGGTGCCACTCTTCTGAGATTCAGAACTCAACTGGCAAATGAACAGCCAGAAGATTTATGTCTCTGGGACATATATTTAACGGGTATAGTGCTAATTATATCTAGGCAACTCTTGATAAGAGCCACAGTACACCAGCTAGCTGGCCCCATGAAAGGAAGCACACTCAAGCCTGCACAGGGTGCTGAGAGTGACACTCCCTCTTCTGGATTAGGAGTCCTGGCCTTTCTCTCAGGTGGGTCAGGTGCTGGAGGCAGAAATAAAGCTTGCTTCTCTTTACCTGTGTCTGGGAAGTCTGTTTCCTGTGTAAAGGTCCGCTCAGCTTTTCCAGAGGCAAGGAACCTACTCATAGTTTCACCTACATAGCTAGGAGAATCAGTCTTTATCCATAAACTTCAACAAATGCCTTTTAATCAGGAGGGACAGACCAGAGGATAAATAAGCTGGCTCTAGTGAAAGCACAGAGACATCTACCTGGACTCCCAGGATGGAGCCAACAAAAGGACAATGAAGTCAAGTCTCTCAGCGCTTTGGTTTACTTTTCTGTAAAATCAGGGATTTGGACAGAAGAGTCCTCTCGGCCCTAGTACTGTGTTAGAGAAGGGTACAGGATGAAACGAGAGCTCTACACCTGGCTATGTTGTTGTGGAGAGAGAGAAGTCAGGTGTACGCGATATTGAAGGCCAGGCCTTAAGAAGCTGAGAAGGAAGTTTGTTTTTTTTTTTAAAGATTTATTTATTTTATTTAATTTCCCCCCCTCCCCTGGTTGTCTGTTCTTGGTGTCTATTTGCTGCGTCTTGTTTCTTTGTCCGCTTCTGTTGTGGTCAGCAGCACGGGAAGTGTGGGCGGCGCCATTCCTGGGCAGGCTGCTCTTTCTTTTCACGCTGGGCGGCTTTCCTCACGGGCGCACTCCTTGCACGTGGGGCTCCCCCACGCGGGGGACACCCTTGCGTGGCATGGCACTCCTTGCGCGCATCAGCACTGCGCATGGCCAGCTCCACACGGGTCAAGGAGGCCCGGGGTTTGAACCACGGACCTCCCATATGGTAGACGGACGCCCTAACCACTGGGCCAAAGTCCGTTTCCCGAGAAGGAAGATTTATTACAACCAACCGGACTGGGCGGACTCTTGTCCTAATAAAAACCGAGCCCCGAATAGGATTTTTGGGTTCCTTTTATACAGAGGATGTAGGTGTGGGGAGTCAAATGGTGCTTTTATGCAAAAGGACGTTTTGTTAATTTCTTAGAGTTTCAAGTGTTTTATCTGAGTATTAGATAGGTTTTGAATGAACACATACTCTCCAGGTAAGTTTGAATTAACACATACCCTCCACATTCCAGGTAAGCTTGAATGAACACATTTAGCTTACACACACAGCCCAGGTTATTTATGAAGAAACACGCACCCCTCCCCGCCCCCACACACACACAGCTTATATCAATGTGACAGCACATGGTACCCGAAAGAGGGTCTTATCTTCTCGCTGGTTTCAGTCCAAGTGCTTGCCCTGATATGGTACTAAATTGTCCCTTCCTGGAGAATTCCTCGGTGCCTAACGTCAGCCTGCCTATCTGTGGAAAGGCCTGAAAAGACATGCTGTGTGCTGCCACCTAATGGTTCCTCATCTGGCAAGTCGTGTCTTTGGCATCGTTCGGCTATTGTAGAATTTTTAGGCCCTTTATACATAATCCACTAGCCATGAAGGTCTCCCAGGAGAGACTCAAAATAGGGTAACTCCAGACCCTGACTGTAAAATGCTAAGGTTTTTTAAAACACTGTAATTTCCTCCTTATTGTTATTTCCTGTCTGTCTCCCTGTAACTTTAGCAGTAAAACTACTCTAAAAACAAAAAGGGCCAACAAGTTTTATTCAAGGGCAGCAAGGAGGCAGGGCTTGATGTAAACAACTCTAGGAGATAGAGCTGGAAGAGAGAGTTGAAGAGCTGAGAGGGAAGCAGGGGGAGCCCTCAGGCTTGAAAAAGGAAAGAGGGGGTGGGGAAATGAAGTTGCACACTAACTGGAAGGAAGGTAGCAGTCTTAATTATCCTTTCCTGTTTTGTCTTTAGATGTATAAGTCTGTTTTCAAGCCAGGAAAATGAAGCATATGTAGTGCTCTCAACTAGTGGTGCAGTTCAGGAGCCTTTGTAGCAAACAATATTTCTCTCAAGTGAGGATCCTAAATATAAATTTCTATGGGGGGCTAAGCAGATAGGGTACCTGGACGGGGGTGGCCAGGGGTAAGACTATAGGGAGTGGTCAGGACTATGGAAAACTGGAGAATACTCATCTAAGCAGGCAACAGCTATTCAGCCTTTGATAGCCCTATCCACTGTGTACCCACACTGGCATATCTTCCAAAGTTTTAAGAGAAGTTGGAAGTCTGGCTCATTATGTGAAATCTCTTTCTTTTTAATTGACAGTAAGGGTGATTAAAGCAAACAACATGCCTCTTCTGTCACTTTTACTGAACCTGTGGTTGGTGCTAGGGATGGACCATACTCAGGAGACTTGAATCTCTGGACTGCCCATGTGCCAGCTGGGCCCTGAGCCTCAGCAGAGTGGCAACTCCTACTCTTTGGTTCGTTGGTCTTACCCAGGCCAGCTAACACGGAGGTGAACACCACACCAGGAAATCAAGAGTGCCTACAACTCTAAGCGGAGGAATTGCATCCATCATCCATGTGGAATCTAAGCCCCCTCTTGATCTAGAGGTGGAGAGGACATCACCATCCCAGGGTCCACAGAATGGAGGAATAAAATATGGACTAGTGTGGACTTACTGATATTCTACTATAAAACTATTGTGACGAGTAATAGAAGAAATTTTAGCATTGAGGTGGAGAAAGTCGCCACAGTAGTTGCTGAGGGCAGGGAGAAGGTAGAAGAGATGTGATGTGGGGGCAATTTTGGGATTTTGAGTTGTCCTTAATGATATTGCTGGGTCAGATGCTGGACTTTATATGTCCTGCCAAAACCCACTGAATGTATTGGGGGAGAATGCGAACCCCAATTATAATCAGGGTAAATTATAATCTGTGTTAGTGCAGCAGTGCCCTAAATGTGTCACCGAGTGCGATGAGTGTGCCACAATGATGAGGGAGGTTGTTGGTGTGGGAGGAGTGGGGTGGAGGGGTGAGGGGTATACGGGAACCTCTTGTATTTTTTAATGTAACATTTTTTTTGTGATGTATGTGTCTTCAAAAAAATACAATTTACAAAAATGATGTGGTGGGGGTGGGGAGTGGGTTATATGGGAACCTCTTAAGTTTTTTGTTTTTTTATGTTTCTTAATGTAACATTCCTTGCCATCTATTAACTTTAATTAAAAAAATAAAATAAAATAAACCAAACAACAGCAGCCCTCTGTGGGCCAAATGAAACAAATCCATGAGACATAGCCCAAAGGCCAACCCTGAAAATTTGGGTCTAGAGCAATCTTCATTCTGGAATCTCGAAGTACTAACATGAACCTTGAGAGGCATATGTCTTCTATCAACAATAACAAACTACAAGCAAGCAGTTACCAGACAAATTGAGGAAGTACAAATGCTTTGTGTTTAGCATTTGTGTTTGTTACAACTGGCTATCATACCTCGAAATCTGCAGAAAGTGCTATTTTGTTAATTGTTCGTATCCAGCTGGAAAGCCTTGAAGGTATTCACTCAATAAATCATGAGGTATGGACCACCTAATAGGTGCCAATTAAAAATGAGAGAAGTTTTTCTTTAAAGGGCCAGACAGTAGGTATTTTAGGCCTTGTGGGACCTATAGTTTGTCACAACTGCTCAGTTCTGCTATAAAAGCTGCCGTAAACAATACATAAATGAATGGGTATGGCTGTGTTCCTACAAAACTTTATTCACAACAAGCAGCAGTCTGGATTTGGCCCGTGAACCATAGTTTGCCCATCTTTGACCTAGAAAATCTAAAAGAGAAAGCTTTTAGCCTAATACAACAGATTTCTTTAAGGAAACTTGTATGTTCATGTTCTGCCTACTAAATTCAATAGGGGGAATGAAGGGGATATCACTATGATTTGTAAGTTATGTTTCTGAGAATTTGCAAAACAGCTCTCTGTTTTTTAGATTTAATGCAAGCGATCATATGACTATCATGCTAAAGTCATTAAAAACGTTGGAGATGGTGCTGGTCCTACCTGGCTACTGAGGTTAGTTTGCTGAGGCTCTTTGAATATTAACTGAATTTCATATCCAGGGTCATTTTTCATAAAGGGAACCATTTATACAGGACACTGTTGAATTTTTGACTGAGATCGTTATCTCAATGGAGTAGTTCAATTCCTCTCTGTTTTGAATGGGCTTGAAACTGTTGTGAAGAGGCCACATGAAGCTGAACATATATGTTTGACTTCTGAGTCCTAAAGACTTAAGATAGGGACTTTCCAAGATATGTTCTAAAGAGAGCAAAGGGAGCAGTATAACATTTTCATCTGTCTATCTCAATGTAGCAACTAGTACAGAATAGATGCTCAAGAAATATTTGCTTTATGAGAGGAAGGCATCCAGACTATATGGCTGTGTTAACTTCCTTAGATGTCACTTTTCTGAAGCGTCAACTAAAGATGCCTAGCTATTTACTCATGGAAGACTGGGTACTAAAAGGCTATTTGCTGTCCTCTTCTCCTTTGTCTTCCTCTCCTATAAACTCCTTTGCAGGTAAGGGGACCATGTGATGCAATTCTGGCCACAGAGATATAAACAGAAGCCTTTGGGTTTCTAAGAAGGCTTTCTAAGAAGGACCCATCCTGTTGCCTACCTTTGGTCTTCTGTCCCTTTCCTCTTCTTCCTAAACTAGGACACAGCCAGCTTGTGACCATGAGGGGGAAAGCCACAGGCTGAGGATGGTGGAGTGAAAGAAAGAGGAAGGTTTGATGATATCATTGAGCAGCTCTGCCAACTCCGAACAACTAACTTTGGATTTCTTATTACATGAGAAAAAAAAAATCCCTGTGGGATAAAGCCATTGTTACCTGATTTTCTGTTACTTGCACTACAACCCAATCCTATCTATTTGGGGGCTATATAGAGTTTCTTTCCATTCTCACACTCCAACAACATTGCTCAGGAAATGAAAATGCAAGAGTGATCTAGTATCCAACTCAGTTGCATCAATCCTCCAACTCTTCCTGTGCCACTTAAAAGTCAGAGTTAGTTATTTAAATCTTTTTACAAACTAAAAAAAAAAGAAAAAGAAGAGCAAGGAAAAGAAAAGAAAGACAAAAATCCATTGGGTGTCTTAGGATAAAGTCCTATTACATCAATGTCCAAAAAATATATATATTCTACCATACAGCTTCTAAGAAAATAAAAGCAGCTGTTAGATTTTTTTCCTAAACTTGGTTAAGGTACCAAACATGTTAAACCATCAAATTATCTGAAAGGTATTTTGCAAATATATGATTATAGTCCATATTTTAGAGTATCATGGTCCCCAAGCAAATCATGTGCTTTGATATGTATATTAGATTATTATTTTCAAGTCTTGGACTTTAAGAGCTCCCACTTGCAAAATTTGGGAAAATTTAAGCTTCAAAAAATAATGCTAGTGTATTAGTCAGCCAAAGGGGTGCTGATACAAAATGCCAGAAATTCGTTGGATTTTATAAAGGGTATTTATTTGGGGTAGAAGCTTACAGTTACCAGGCCATAAAGCATAAGTTACTTCCCTCACCAAAGTTTACTGCCATGTGTTGGGGCAAGATGGCTACTGATGTCTACAGGGTTCAGTCTTCCCCTTCTTGAGGCTCTGTGGTCCCAGCTTCTTCTGATATCAGCTGTAGGCTGGGATAAGTTTCTTCTCTCTCCTGTGGCTCATTTCTCTCCAGGATCAGCTGCTCTGTTCTGTCCACAAGATCAGCTTAGACAAGTAGGCTCTCTCTTCCCGGGGCCTCTGCCGTGTCTATGGAGCCATCTCTATTCCTCTGTGTTCTTCTCCTGTGTGTTTACTTCCTGGGGTTCCAGCATTAAAACTCCCACTAACTCCTTTGCCATGTAGTTTTCTCTGTGAGTCCCTGCCTTGGTCCCCTGTAGGACTCAATGTCCTACAGATGTGACCCAATCAAAGACTTAATCATTTATAAATTAAGTAAAAATGAAACCTCTGAAAGTAATACAATCTAATACAACCAGAGGAACAGACCAGTTTACTGACATAATCCAATATCTATTTTTGGAATCATAAATAATACCAAACTGCGCAGTTTGTGACCTGTGTAGTCACACAGGGTCTCACACACAGAAAGGCCCCATATTTGGCTTAATGCTCTGCTGTTGCGAACAAATTTAACTTTTTTTCATTTGAAAATTTTGATGTATATCACTGATACATTAACATACATAAAAAATAAGTTGTGAACTTACAAAACAAACACACATAACATCATACAGGACTCTCATACCTCACCCTAACACAAATACCTTGCAGTGTTGTGAAACATTTTTAACAAATGATGAGAGAGCATCCTCAAAATATTACTAGTAACCAAGGTATCTTATATTTGGTGTATTTCCCTCCCAACCCACCCTACTATTATTATTATTTTTATATCATTCATACATGATCATATATAAACAATAATTGTATAGTAAAAGTTGTGTGCTTACAAAGCAAACATGCATAACATCATACAGGGGTCCCATACATCACCCCACCCCCAGCACCTTGCATTGTTGTAAGACATTTGTTACAAATTATGGAAGAATATCATCAAAATATTGCTAACTATAGTCCATATCTTACATTTGGTATATTTTCCCCCAACCTACCCTATTATTTTTTTAAATATATTTTTCTTACATAAGTTGTGAACTTATAAAACAATCATGCACATGTGCAGAATTTCCAAACAACACCCCTCCATCAACACACCACACAGTGGTGGAACATTTGTTACAGATTGTGATATAATATCATCAGACTACTACCACTAACCATGGCCCATAGTGTACATTTGGTACTCTTTTTCCATACTCCCCCATTATCAGCACAGTACATCCTTGGCATAGATGCATGAATATTACAGTACTGCTGTAATCCACAGTCCACAGATCATTCCAGCTGTCTTTTTTCCATGCTTCTCCACAATGCCACCACCCTACAATATTGACACACATCTGCTCTAGCTCACAAAGGACACTCTTGAATCTGTACCATTAACTACAATTCTTATCCACTATGGATTTACTGTTATTCAGTCCCTAGATTATTCTCTATCTTTCTCTCAGTTGACATTTACATCCCTAGACTACCCTTTCCAGACACATTTCCATTTATAAGCCAGCTGTTACTCACTATAATGTGTTAAAATTAACTCTATACATTTCCACACTTTTACAGTAAAGTTAATTAAAACTTTCTACATACATTAAGCATCAGTAATCCATCTCAGTCCTCCTCTTTAAGAATCTACTACCTATCTACCACCAGGTCTTGAAAATGTTTTCCTACATTTTCTTCTAGAAGCTTTATGGTCTTGCTTTTATATTTAGGTCTTTAATCGATTTGGAATTAATTTTTGTATAAGGTGTGAAATAGGGTTCCTCTATCTTTCTTTTGGCTATGGATATCTAGTTCTCTCAAGACCATTTGTTGAATGGATTGTTCTGCCTGAGCTGGGTGGGTTTGATGGGTTTGTTAAAAATCACTTGACCACTGATGTGAGGGTCTGTTTCTGAACCATCAGTTTGGTTCCATTGGTCTATATGTTTGTTTTTATGCCAGTATGATTCTGTTTTTACCACTGTAGCTAGGTAATATGATTTAAAGTCTGGAAGTGAGAGTCCCTCAACTTTGAATTTCCTTTTTAAGATATCTCTGGCTATTTAGGACCCCTCACTCTTCCAAATAAATTTGATAATTGTATTTTCCATTTGTTTAAAGAATGATGGTGGAATTTTTTTATCAGGCTTGTATTAAATCTGTACATTAGTTTGGGTAGAATTGACATCTTAATGATATTTAGTCTTCCAATCCATGAGCATGGAATGTTCTTCCAATTATTTGGGTATTTTTAAATTTCTTTTAACAATGTATTGTAGTTTTCTGAATACAAGTGCTTTTTACATCCTTGGTTAAATTTATTCCTAAATATTTTATTCTTTTAGTTGCTATTGTAACCATATTTTTTTTTCCTCACTTCCTCCTCAGATTGTGCATTACTAGTGTCTTTTAAAGCCTATGTCATCTGTTACAAGTATAACTACTCTGGTTTTCAAAATTTTTTGTTTTATCTTTTTTGTTTTTTGTTACTGCATGCATGGAATATTTTTTTCCAGCATTTCACTTTCAATCTATTGGTATCCTTGGGTCGAGTGTAAGGTGAGTCTCTTGCAGACAGCATATAGATGGCTCATATTTTCTTATTCATTCCACCAGTCTGTGTCTTTTCATTGGAGAGTTTAATCCCTTAACATTCAGTATTATTACTGTAAAAACATTCTTAGTTCACCCATTTTGACCTTTGGGTTTTAGCCATCATATTTTATACCACTCTTTTGAGACTTTTAGTTACTTTTACTGATATAATCTTCATTTCTGACTCTCTTCCAGCCTCTTTCCTGTCTTTTCTTTTCAGACTATAGCACACCCTTTAGTATTTCCTGCAAGGCTGGTCCCTTTGTTATAAACTCTCTCAGTTTCTATTTATCTGTGAATATTCTGAACTCACCTTATTTTTGAAAGTCAATCTCGCTGGACATAAGATTCTTTTTTTTTTTTTAAGATTTATTTATTTATTTATTTCCCCCCTTTCTCCTCCTCCCACCCTGCTGTTTTTGCTGTCTGTGTTGTCTTCTCTTCTCATTTTCTTTCCTCTAGGATTCACTGACATTCAATCCTGGAGACTCCTGATATGGAGAGAGGTTCACTGTCAATTGCACCACCTCAATTCCTGGTTTCTGCTGTGCTTCACCTTGACTCTCCCCTTGTGTCTCTTTTGATGCATCATCAACTTGCTGCATGACTCCCTTGCATAGGCACTGGCTCGCCATGCAGGATCTTGCTTACCATGCAGGCACTCACATGGGTACACTTTCTCTTCTTCTTTTTCACCAGAAGGCTCCAGGGATCAAACCCAGTTCCTCCCATATGGTAGGTGGAAGCTCTATCATTTGAGTCACATCTGCTTCCCAATATAAGATTCTTGACTGGGAGTTTTTCTCTAGCTTAAGTATATCATACCACTGTCTTCTTACCTCCATGGTTTCTGATGAGAAATCTGCATTTAATTTTATTGGGTATCTCTTATATGTTATGCATTTCTTTTCTCTTGCTGCTCTCAGAACCCTCTTTGTCTTTGTCATTTGACATTCTGATTAGTGTATGTCTCAGAGTTGGTCTATCCAGATTTATTTGCATGGGAGTACATTGTGCTTCTTGGACATAGATATCTATGTCCTTCAATAGGGTTGGGAAATTTTCTATCATTTTTTCAAATATTCCTTCTGCCCCTTTTCCCTTCTCATCTCCTTCTAGGATACCCATGACACATTTGTTTGCACGTCTTGTGCTATCATTAATTCCCTGAGAAGTTGTTCAATTTTTTCCATTCTTTTCTTCATCTGTTCTTTTGTGCATTCACTTTCAGAGGCCATGTCTTCAAGCTCACCAATCCTTTCTTCTGCCTCTGCAAGTGTGCTGTTACATGACTCCAGTGTATTTTTATTTCATTTATTGCACTGTTCAGTCCTGTAAGATCTCCTATTTTTCTATGTATACTTTCAAATTCTTTGTGCTCATCCAATGTCTTCTTTTTAAAAAAAAGATTTATTTATTTATTTATTCCCCCCGCCCAGCATTGTTTGCACTTGCTGTATGCTGTGTCTTTAGAAGGTGCTGGGAACCGAATCTATGACATCCAACGTGGCACCTAATTGCTTGAGCCACCTCTGTTCCCTGCTATGTTGTATCTCTTATTCAGTTTTATTATTGTGTCTCTTGTTGTATCATCTTGTTGTGTCAGCTTGCCATGCCTGCCCATCACGCCCACTCACTATCTTCTTTAGGGGGTACCAGGAACAGGAGCTCAGTCGCCTGAGCCACATTTACCTCCCCCCAATATCTTCTTAATATCCTTAATCTCTTTAGCCATCTCACTGAGTTTATTAAGGAGATTTGTTTGAACATCTATGATTAGTTGTCTTAACTCTTTTATGTCATCTGGAGGCTTATCTTGTTCCTTTACCTGGACCATAGCTTCCTGTTTCTTGGTATGGATTGTAGTTTTTGTTGATGTCTTGGCATCTGGCTTACTAGATGTATTTATTCTGGGTATAGTTTCTCCCTTTAGTTTAATACTTTCTTACCCTTTTTCCCTTGCTGGTTGTGTGTTAGGAGCAGCTTTGCCAAGGGTAGGGACAGAGCCATACCCATGAGTACTAATCCAAGTTGTACAGGCCTAGATTGTAGGTCCTTGGAGAGACTGATGAAGCTTCATGCCCCTTCCTCCGCTGCCTGGGACAGTGATGGAGCTGCAGATGTAGGCAGCAATCTATGGTGTGTGGGTCCAACATGACCTCAGTTGCCCTGGTAGACTTCCAACTATTCAGTCTGTGACAGCAAAATTTACCTGCAGCTACCTGGAGAGGCTGGTGTAGGGCCCACCATCTTCCTCTCTGGAGGTGGGACTGAAGCCTAGGCTAGGGCTGCAGTCCAATCTGGGTGGAAAGAAGCTGGTCTCTACCAGCACTGTAAATTCCAATCAGCCTTGCTTCTCCTTATGCCGGGGGTGGAGTCAAGCTGCTCCTGGCCTCTTTTGGACTTGGACAGGTTCAAACTTTAGTTGTTCTTAGGATTATACTTTAGCTTGCCAAATTTACTGATTAACAGCCAAAGCTGGTGCCCAACCATCTCTTCCTCCCCCTTTTTGAGGAAATGGAGCATCCAATTCCAGCCATGAAATAGCTCCTGAGGTAGCTTGTGCTGCCACTGGAGGATGGGCACCAGCCTCCGTGATGTGGAGTGCTCAACTCAAGAATCTTCTCTGCAGATGGGCAGTCTCCTTCCTGTCCTTCAAGGATATTGCAGGACATTTTTCTGGTCTCCTGGAGCCCCCAAACAGGTGCTTTAGAGAGCTCTGGGTGATTACTAATGGCCCTGTAGCATAGGCTGATGCTAGGAGCTCCTTGCCGCCATCTTGCTGGTTGTTAGCAAATTTAGTTTTGCACTGGGTCCTGCAAATTATGTGGCTGGTCCTGAATCCAACTTTATAACCCAGCACTTAGCACACTGGGTGCTAATGAAAGCTAATTTCCTTCTCCAGCCTCAGTATGCTGAGAATTCCCTCAATAAAGATTTACTAAGAGCCTCTCATGTGCCAGGAACTGTGTTAGCTGGGGAGATAGTGGGGATCCAAATCAGGTAGCTGAGGCTCTGTGCCCCCTTCACAGCAGGGAAGGTGCTGGGGAGGAGGCAGTCGGTCAGGCAGGAGTGCCTGCCTAACTACTTAATCTCAAACAGCAATGACAGCATCTGACTCATTTGTACTTTCAGTGAGAGAAAAACACCTCATCACCTTGGGATCCTAATTTCATGAGTTTGCTTTGTTACAGGAAATAGAGAGCTCGGATGAATTAAGATGGGACTTCAGTTCTTTTCATGGTGTGAATAAAGAGTCAACTGCCTTTTTCAGTATGTTTGTGGTCTAGCACATTGACATCTATAATTAAAGAGATCTGTCAGCATCTTTTGATTCAATTCTGTTTCTGTGTACAATACACTATGCTAGGCACTGCTGATAGATTGGAACTGGAACTTTTTAAGCTCATCATATGAGCTGTTTGGACAAAGGTTATGGTGGGCTACAACTTCATGGGGAGTCAATAGAGCATAGTTAGTTAAAACTCTGAAATTCCTGATAGACCTGGGTTCCGCTTACTAGACATTCTTTACTAGCTGTGAGTCCTGGGAACAATTCCTTTCTTTCTCTAAGCCTCAGGTTTTATCTTTTAATACAACCTTGGTGTCATAGGTCTGTTGTAAAAGATTAAACGAGATAACACATGTATTACTCTTAGCACAGTGCCTGGTACTTAATAAGAATGCCACAATAAAAACAAAACCCAAAACATCCTATAAAACTGCTAAATAGTAATTACTGGCTAAATAGTAATGTTCTTGTCAAAGCTGTGTGCCATAAAATACCTCTGCCTGCAAATTCTATTTTTCCAGTACTCTACTCTTTTGGGGAGGCCAAGCAAGGGGCTGGAACAGGTGTAGTAGGTGCTGGGATGTGGGGAGAGAGGTTGACCTGTCCTGGCATCTTTAGTTTCTTTGAAACTAGGGACCCACTTGTCCTAGTACAGTCTCACCATTGAACACCTAAGAACTTGGGCCCCGGCAATAGTTAGGACTGAGTTTGAAACCCAGTGCCATGATTTGTAATCTGAGTACAAATCTATTTAATCACTATGTAATGAAGATAATATTATTACCTACCTCACTGGATTAATGAGATAATTTCCCTGAAGGACTCCTAACATACAAATTGCTAAATAAATGTTCCTTCTTTTTCTCCTCTTGTTTATCATTATCAGCCAGTCTATGTCTCCCTGTCTGAGTATAGGAAACAATCTTGGATTTTCTCTCTCCACATCCTGTTCTAATAATCCAGATGGATATTTTATTTTCCAGCATATTGATGTTGTTTTTCTTAGTATTTAATAATATTCTCATCCAACATCCATCCATTCTCTGATGTTCCCACTGCAGGGCTAATTTGATGAAATGAATCCTCTTTGATTATAAGCTCTACTGTTGTTGGAAAACACATCTTTACTAGATCTTTTTGACAGCTGAACCCCATTTCTGAGGAGTATTGTATCTCTTAACACTGAGTAACCAACGGGAGATTCAAACCACTTGCCCCACTCACCGGTGAAACTATTTTCAAAGGTCATCCCAGTTTCGTTTCTCCAGAGTATCCATGAGATCTTAAATATGGCCCTAAATTCTACTGTTTGCAAGGCACTGTGAGATCTTAATGAACTAAATACAGATCTTTTCCTCAATGAGATTAAAAATTTATAGGGGATGGGAAGTGGACTTGGCCCAGGGGTTAGGGCATCTGTCTACCACATGGGAGGTCCGCGGTTCAAACCCGGGCCTCCTTGACCCATGTGGAGCTGACCCATGCGCAGTGCTGATGTGCACAGGGAGTGCCCTGCCATGCAGGGGTGTCCTCCATGTAAGGGAGCCCCACGTGCAAGAAGTGTGCCCATAAGGAGAGCTGCCCAGCGTGAAAGAAAGTGCTGCCTGCCCAGGAATGGCGCCACACACGCAGAGAGCTGACAGAAGATGATGCAACAAAAAGAAACACAGATTCCCACGCCACTGACAACAACAGAAGTGGACAAAGAAGAACATGCCGCAAATAGACACAAAGAACAGACAACTGGGGCAGGGCGGGGCAGGGTGGGGGGGGGCGGGAAGGGGAGAGAAAGAAAATAAATCTTTAAAAAAATTTATAGGGGAGATAAGGCATTTATATAAAGAAATATAATGCAATATAGAAAGCATTCAGTATCATAAGACAAACACATTAAAAATACAATTGAAGTTCAGGAAAAGATTAATTTCTGCTTGGAAAAATTAGGAAAGACCTTTTAAAAGCATAGCCCTCAATTTGGCCCTTGTTCTTGGGCCTTGGGAAATGGCAAACAATCACATGTGTCGAAATAAGAGTGTCACAGATAGGAAAAAATTCTACCAGTATTTTTTTTTAAATGACAGTAGTTTCTACCTCATGGGGGATGCTATAGATTTTCTCTTTGTTTCAGGAAAAATCATTGATTTTTGCTTCTGAAAGGCAAGGCCTAGGGCATAGAAAAAAACCAGAAGTCAAAAAGAAGCTGAACTTCTCTGCAGAATGCAGTAAATGGGTGTGTTCCTTGAGGTGGGTAGGTTGTTTCCATATTTACTTGCTTTTGGCAAGCCCAGAGACAGGAGTTCCTGGGGGACTCAGGAACTTAATCAGGGAAATAAGGAGGTAATGAAAGGATTCTGTGAAGGCAGAGCACTCAGCAACGAGGCAGCAGGCACCAACCGACCTCAGCAGCAACATTTATTAGCCACCTCCATTACTCAAAAGTCTTCAGGAATGGTTGCTGATTCATTACTCAAAAATGTCTCTTTGAACAAAACCAACTGGGTTTCTGCTCTCATGGGCTTACAATCTACTGGGGAAAATAGACGATAAATCAGCAAATGATTAGGGAGCAATACTTGCTCTGAAGAGCTTCAAGATAGAGTGATATGAAGAAAGTGCTGGTGGGAAGGAAAGCTTCTCAGAGAAGGCATCATTTATGTTAAGGTCTGAGTGACGAGCAGAAGCCAGGCAAGTGAAGATGGAAGGAAAGAGCATTCTAGGGAGAGCTAATACAAAGGCCCTGAGGTTGGAACAAGCTTGGCTTGGTCAAAGAACCAAAACGCAAGAGTGCTGGAGCCCGCTAGTGGAAGAGTGAAGGAACACATGCTGTGATCAGAAGGGGATTTACCGTGAAGCTAATGAATAAGATAGTGAATAAAAAGGTGACAAGTTACCTTCTTATTGATTACTTTGAAATTTTTACATGTATTTGTTAGGAAATTCACAAAAAATTGCAGATTAAAAATTAATAAATTATGAAATAAATGTGATAAAGAGGAGTGATTAAATCTATAGTAAATACTCAGGCACTGGGAAGTAGATTAGCCATACCTCCTCCCCCAAAATTCAGGTACTACAGAAAACACTAATGCATTAAGAGAAGGGACAAAACTTGATAAGAAAATTAAATAAATTTAGATTGTTTGCAATCCATTTGATAAAGATAAATGGATAATAGGAACTCATTAGAAAAAAAATTGAGTTCTTACTGATTTGACAAGAAATACTGACATCAATGAAGGTAACTTCAAACTCAGAATTCACCCCTCAAACAATGATTTCAACAACAAATGGGTTAATGGTTCTCATCAAATCAGGACAAGAAAACATGAAATGTCCTGAAATCATATAGCTCAAACATGACAGAAACTTAACAGAGGTTGCCAAGTTTGGACAACAATCTTAAAATTTTACATAATAATGAGTTGTGAAGCTGACAGAAACTTCTAAACTGTCAAAAAAAAAAATACATATTTCATGCAACCATGCTAGAAGTGAGATGAATTCTCTTTCTAGACCCTCTTTAGAAAATGAAATTTAAAATGATATTAAAAATTGTCATATGAAGAGAGAAAGAATGTAGCCAAAAAAACCCATAGGAAAACCATTATAGTTGTGGTAAGCAGTTAATTCATGAAAAATATTCTATTGTCATTTTTCTAGACTTAGTGATATTTATAAGTTTTTGGGATCTGAAATTTATTGTGGCTTTTCTCTGACCCTAAATAAAAATTCATTTTCAATCTAATCTTTTATTCATGATGTAGTTTTTTTAAATCAATTTTTTTAAAGATTTATTTTTATTTTTTATTTTTTTCTTTTTTCTTTTTTCTTTATCCCCCTGCCTTGCGGCTTGCTTGCTCTCTGCTCTCTGTGTCCATTCGCTGTGTGTTCTTCTGCTTGTCTGCTTGTCTCCCTTTGTTGGGTCATCTTGCTGTGCCAGCTCTCCACGGGCGTGGGCCATCAGCTCTCCACGGGCACAGGGCGTCAGCTCTTCACGGGCGCGGGTCAGCCTGCCTTCACAAGGAGGCCCTGGGACACCAGGGCCCCTCGTATGGTAGACAGGAGTCCAAGCGATTGAGCCACAGCTGCTTCCCTGTGATACAGTTTTTAAAAAATACCATGTAAATTTTAGGCCTCACAAAACCTAAATCTTCCTTTGGGTATAAAATGCTGTAGAACTTTGTTAGTTAAGAGAGGGATTTCAATTTTATTTTAGCTATGATGGTAAGCATTAAAAAGGCTGGTTTTTTTAAACAAATCAATTTTATTGATACATATTAATAAAACATACAATTCATCCAAAGTGTACAATCAATAGTATTTGGTACAATCACAATCGTGTATTACCTCAATCATCAGAGCATTTTCATTATTTCAACAATAATAATAATAATCAACAAAAACCAAACTAACAAGAAAATCTTCATCTTCCATCTCTCTATGCTTCTCTTGCTGTACATAGCTCCTATTTCTGGCTATTCTTGCATAATTTATTTATTAAGCAGTTTTATTGATATATATTCATATATCATACATTCTATCCAAAGTATATAATCAATGGCTTTCAGTATAATCACAATTTGTAAATTCATCACATAAAAAATTTTAGAATAATTTCATTACTCCAAAATAAAAACTCCACACCCTTAGCAGTCCTTCAGCAGCCCTTCCTAACCACTAATCTAACTTCACCTTTATAAATTGATTTATGTTTATATTTTATATAAATAGAATCATACAATATGTAGTATTTTTTTGTCTGGTTTCTTTCATTTAGCTTAATTTTTTTTTGTCTGATATTAACATCTTGTAGTGTTAATATATATTTGTTCAATTTCAAAGAAAAATGGTCTCATATAAGCAATTTTACCCATACTCATATTTCACATATGGTTTTACTATGCTATACAGTTCCATGTTACATTTTAAAAATTTATTGTTTATACATAAACAATAAGTGTACAGTTATAGCTATGAACTTACAAAACAAACATATATAACATCATACAGGACGTTCGTACCTCACCCTACCATCAACACCTTGCATTGTTAAACATTTTTAATTAATAATTAAAGAGCATTGTAAAACATCACTAACAACCAAAGTATTTCCCCCTAACCCACCCTATTATTATTATTATTATCTTTAGATCACTTATATATGAACATACATAAACAATAAGTACATCGTTAATGTTGTGAACTCATAAAACAAACATGCGTAACATCATACAGGGGTCCCAAACATCAACCATCCACCAACACCTTGCATTGTTGTGAGATGTTTGTTACAAATTATGAAAGAATACTGTCAAAAATCTTACTACTAATTACAGTCCTTATCTGACATTTGGTGTATTTTCCCCCAACCCATCCTATTATTATTTTTTAAATATATTTTTTATGACAGAAGTTATTAACATATAAAACAATTGTGCACATGTGCAGAATTCTCAAACAACACTTCTCTATCAACACACCACACTGGGGTGGAATATTTGTTACAGATAAGATGTTATCATCTGATTGTTACCATGTTGTCCATAGTGTACATTGCACACATTTTTCATACTGCCCCATTATCAACACGGTACATCTTTGGCATAGATGCAAGAATATTATATTATTACTGCTAACCACAGTCCATAGGTCACTCCAGCTGTATTTTTCCCATGCTTCTCCACATTCCCACCACCCTGCAATAGTGATGTACATTTGCTCTAGCTAACAAAGGACACTCTTGCATCTGTACCATCAACTACAATTCTCATCCACCTTTGGGTTTACTGTGCTATTCAGTTCCTAGATTATTCTCCAATACTCTGTCTACCGGCATTTACATGCCTAGACCACCATTTTCAGCCACATTCCCATTTATAAACTAGCTGTTGCTTACTATGTATTACCATGCACTCTATACATTTCCTCACTTTTACAGTAAAGTAAAACTTCTACATACATTAAACATCAGTAGTCCATCTCAGTCCTCCTCTTATCTCCTTTAAGAATCCACCACCTACCACCAGGTCTTGAAGATATTTCCCTACAATTTCTTCTAGAAGTTTAATGGTTCTTGCTTTTATTTTTAGGTTTTGATCCATTTTGCATTAATTTTTGGATAAGGTGTGACATAGGGGTCCTCTTTCCTTCTTTCAGCTATGGATATCCAGTTCTTTCAGCACCATTTGTTGAGTGGACTGTTCTACTCGAACTGGGATGGTTTGACAGGCTAGTCAAAAATTGCGTGACCATACATGTGAGGGTCTGTTTCTGAACCATAAATTTGGTTCCATTGGTCTATGTAAAAACCATGCTGTTTTTACCACTATAGCTAGGTAATATGACTTAAAGTCTGGAAATGAGAATTCTCTTTTCCTTTTTAAGATGTTTCTGGCTACTCAGGACCTGTTACCTTTCCAAATAAATTTGGTAATTGTGTTTTCAAATTTTTAAAAACTGCTAGTAGAATTTTTGTAGGGATTGCATTGAAACTGTATATCAGTTTGGATAGAATTGACATCTTAATGATATTTAGTTTTCCAATCCATGAGCTTGGAATGTTCTTCCAGTTATTTAGACCTTTTTGCTGTTGTTGTTGTTTTTAAAGATTTATTATTTATTTCTCTCTCCTTCCCCGCCCCCCCCGCCCCCCGTCCCCCCAGTTTTCTGCTCTCTGTATCCATTCACTGTGTGTTGTTCTGTATTCTTGTCAGCGGCACCCAGAATCTGTGTCTCTTTTTGTTGCATCATCTTGCTGCATCAGCTCTCCGTGTGTGTGGCGCCATTCCTGGGCAGGCTGCACTTTTTTCACGCTGGGCAGCTCTCCTTATGGGGCACACTCCTTGCGTGTGGGGCTCCCCTACGTGGGGGACACCCCTGCGTGGCATGGCACTCCTTGCACGAATCAGCACTGCACATAGGCCAGCTCATCACGTGGGTCAGGAGGTCCTGGGTTTGAACTTTGGACCTCCCACGTGGTAGGCAGATGCCCTAATCATTGGGCCAAATCTGCTTCCCTATTCAGGCCTTTTTTAAAATTTCTTTTGACATTGAGTTGCAGTTTTCTGAATACAAGTGCTTTACATTGTTGGCTAAGTTTATTCCTGACTCTTTAAATTTTATCTATCATATTTTATTTTCACCACTCTTTTGAAACTTCAGTTACTTTCATTGATATAATCTTCATTTCTTGATTCTCTTCCAGGACTCTCTCTCCTGTCTTTTCTTTTCAGGTTCTAGCACACCCTATAGAATTTCCTGAAAATCTGGTCTCTTGATTAGAAATTCTCTCAGTTTCTGTTTATCTGTGAATATTCTAAACTCACCCTCATTTTTGAAAGATAATCTTGCCAGATATAAGATTCTTGTCTGGAAGTTTTCCTCTTGTAATATCTTAAATATATCATACTACTCTCTTCTTGCCTCTATGACTTCTGGTGAGAAATCAGCATTTAATCATATTGGGTATCCCTTATATGTTATGAATTGCTTTTCTCTTGCTGCTCTCAGAATTCTCTTTGTCTTTGGCATTTGACATTCTGATTAGTATATGTCTCGGAGTTGGTCTATTCAGATTTTTTCAGATATGAGTATGTAGTGCTTCTTGGACATGGATATCTATGTCCTTCAATAGGGTTGGGAAATTTTCTACCATTATTTCTTCAAATATTCCTTCTACCCCTTTTCCCTTCTCTTCTCCTTCTGGGACACCCATGACATGTATGTTTGCATGCCTTTTGCTGTTATTTAGTTCCCTGAGAACTTGTTCAATTTTTTCCATTCTTTTCTTCTTCTGTTCTTTTGTACATTCACTTTCAGAGGCCATTTCTTCAAGCTCACCAATCCTTTTTCCTGCCTCCTCAAATATGCTATTGTATGATGCCAATGTTTTACAAAATTTCATTTATTGCACCTTTCATTCCTATAAGATCTGCTATTTTTCTATGTAAGTTTTCAAATTCTTTAACTGGGCCATAGCTTCCTGTTTCTTGGTGTGGATTGTAATTTTTTGTTGCCATCTTGGCATCTGGCTTACTACAGGATTTATTCTGGGTGCAGTTTTTCTCTTTAGTTTAGGGTTCCTGCCCTTTCTCCCTTTTTGGTTGTGCAGTAGGAGCCAAGGATGTAGTTGGTGCTATAAGCTGTGGAGGTTCAAGCTGCTGTCATTACCCCAGGAGCCAGTGAAGTTTCTCCCAACTTTCTCTTTTGCCAGTGGTAGGGGCAGAGTAACAACTTGTGGAATAAACCAAGTTGTACAGGCCTAGACTGTATTTGCCCAGAGACTGATGAAGCTTCATGTCCCTTTCTGCCCTGCTTGGGATGGGGATGGAGCTGTAGGTGTGGACAGCAATCTAGGCAGTATGGGTCCAAAATGACCACAGTTGCCCCAGTAGACTTCTGATTATTCAATCTGTGCCAGCCAAAGATACCTGCAGTTACCTGGATAGGCTGGTGTAGGGCTCCTCAGCCTCCTCCCTGCCAGAGGTGGGGCTGAAGCCTAGGCTAGGTCTGCACACCAATCTGGGTGAAAGAAACCGATTCCTACTGTCACTGTGATTTTTGGTCAGCCCAGCTTCCCCTCATGCTAGGGGAGGAGTCAAAATGGCAGCTACTGTCCTCTTTCTGATGTACATACTTTAGCTGTTCTTAGGGTTATACTTTAGCCAGCCAAATTTACTGATCAGTAGTTGATATCAGTGGCCAACCATTTTCTTCTCCCTTGTTTTGTTTTCCAGCCACAGAATAGCTCCTAGGGCAGCTAGTGCTGTCAAAGTAGGATAATCTCTGCCCTCCACAGCTTGGCCAGTAATTTCCCAGAGAGGCTGGTGCAGGTCCCCCCTGCTTCCTCTCTACTGGAGGTGGAGTTGAGGCTTAGGCTAGAACTGCAATATGATCCAGATGGGAAGAGGCCGGTCCACACCAGCACTGTGATTTTTCAGTCCACCCTGCTTCCCCTTGTGCCAAGGGCAAAGTTAAGATGGTGGTTACTGGCCTCTTTCTGACTTCTACAGGTTCAAGCTTTAGCTGTTCTTAGGATTATACTTTAGTCTGCTGAATTTACTCATCAGTAGCTGAAGTTGGTCCCCAACCATCTCTTCCTCCCCCATTTTTGGATTCCAGCCATGGAACAGCTCCCAGGGTGGCTTGTGCCTCCAGTGGAGGATGGGCACCAGCCTCCATGGCATGGAACACTCTACTTACAAATCTTCTATACAGACGGGCAGTCTCCTCCTCCATTCCTTCAAGGATGTTGCAGGATGTTCTTCTGGTCTCCTGGAGCCCCCAAACAGGTGCTTTAGCTAGCTCCAGAGAGCTCTGGGTGTTTATTAACTGCCCTGTAGCAGGAGTTTACATTAGGAACTCCTACTCCACCACCATCTTGCTGGTTGTCCTCCATGTTACACTTGTTAATCTTTTCTTTTAGTAATATACATGACACGATTAAAAGTGGGTTTTTGTTTTGTTTTGTTTTGCGGTAATGGGGACAGGGGAATGAACCCAGAATCTGGTATGTGGAAGCTGGCACTCAACTTTGAGCCACATCAGCTTCCCTGAGTTGGTTTTTTAATTTGTTTTGCTTGCTGTTTGTTTTTTCAGGAGGCACAGGGAACCTAACCCAATACCTCAATGGGAGCACAACTGCTTGAGCCACATCTGCTCCCTATTAAAGTGTTTTTTGTTTTTGTTTTAAATTTATTTACTTTTCTTTATTTATCTTTCCCCCTACCCCAGTTGGTTCGCTCATCTGTCTGCTCATTATTTGCTCGACCTCTCCAGGAGGCACAGGGAACAGAACCTGGGACCTCCCTCATGGGAAGTGAGTACCCAATGGCCTGAGGCACATCCACTCCCCACGGGGCTGTGGCATCTGCTGGCTTGTGGCATCTGCTTGTTGTGGCAGAGGTGGTGTCTAGCTTGTTAGCCATGGGACAGCATCTAGTTTGTCAAAGCAATGTCTGCTCATCTTCTTTTAGGAAGCATTGGGACCTGAACTTGGGACCTCCCATGTGGTAGGAAGGCACCCAACTAGGATTTTGACTAGACAAGTGACATAATTTGACTTACAATTTTTAAGGATTGTTCTGGCTACTACCTTATATACAATTACTTGGTGTTAGTGGGGCAACAGAGAAGAGAGAGGGCTGTAGCCATGCATTTGGTGATGGGGTGTGGGGAGCAGCTGCAGCTGTGCAACAGCTAGAGTCCATGGAGCAAAAGTCAGGGCAGGGCTTCTGGGCAGGAGGTGACAAGCCCCAGCCAGATTATAAAGGTCAAAATAACCCTGGACTGGTTCAGAAGTATTGAGGAAGAGATTGAATTTCCAATAGGGTGGGGCTTGAGTTAAGGAAAGTTGTGATCTGAGATGGCCAGAGGACTTAGGGACATGGAGAGTGCATGACTGGCAGGGAGAGAAAAAGAAACAGAGGGAGTGAAGCACAGGACACACAAAGGGGAAAAGGCAAGCGGGAGATTAGTTGGATTAAAACAAAGGACAGTAATAATAATAATAGCTAACCTCATACTCACACATGCATGCCGCATGCCTCAGACTGTGCTTTACATGTATCAGCCCACTTATTTTAGAATGATGGATTGAGGTCAGATCATGGTATAGACTAAAGACCCTGTTAAGGAATATGGACTTGTTTTATTGATTGTGGGGAGCCACCAAAGATTTTTTTTAGGAGGTATTAATAGGAAGTAAAAGAAAAGAAGCAAGATTGCTTAGATAAGGAAGTTTGAAGACCCCCTGAAATTTTTTTTGTAAGATTTATTTTTTATTTATTTCTCTCCCCTTCCCTGTCCTCCCAACTACGCCCCGCCCCCCCCCCCCCCCCCCAGTTGTCTGCTCTCTGTGAGTATTTTTGAGCTAAGTTAGGAAGCATATAGAATAATTGGTTAGCATTCAGAGGACCTAGTTCTGTCCAGTGTTGAAATCTCAGGCACCCATAAAGTCCTTTCTCTCCCTTGGGTGGCAGGCAAAAAATGCCTCTTATCCTTACTCTGCTGATGCCAGGAAAGTTGCTTAAAATATTAGGGTAGACTGCAAATTGGATGAATGGTCATAACCCAGCTATATGGCCGAGTTTAGAAAGAGCCCAAAGAGTAACCAGCCTCTTCCCAAGAGTCTTTGTAATATTGTGTGAGTACATTATTTTAAGGAAAAGGGAAGAGTAGTTACAGTCTGTCATACCTAGAAACTACTAACTAGTCGCCAATATCATGGAACTTTGTGGAAGCAATAGAATGTAAATGGCCATTACTGTCACCATAGCTAATAGGTATTGAATGCTTACTTTAAGGCCATATATTCATTACTCATTTAATCATCACAAAATCGCCTAAGATAAATCTTTTTATGGATCCCATTTTATGTACACAGAAACTGAAGCTTAGCAAGCAAAGTTCCTGCACCTCACCACCATCATACTGCCCACCAGACTTGGTTACTGCTTCACTCTGGGTTGGAATCACCTTCAGACCTTCGTGTGGCCTTCCTCCCCCCTGTGGGTCTGGACCAACCAAACCAATGGAGGAGCAGGAAATAGAACGAAGAATGAACACCCTTAGGCCAACAGGTTGGACCACAACTCTGCTTGCTTGTGCTACTTTGCAGATATTCTTCTGCCTGACTCTGAACCTTGCCTGTTTGATTCTAAGACGCCTGTTTATTGTCCCTGTTTCCATGAACTTCAGCAACTGCTGGCCTCTCTTAGGATGCAGCTGGAGTTTGGCCCCACTGCTACAGAGGTTAGGGCACAGCTGAAGAAGCAGGGCCTAGATTAGCTGCACTCCCAGGGGTGAGGCCGGTTCTCAGAGGAACTTACTCAGGCAGACAGAATAAATACTGCGAATAGGTAGGTATACAGAAATGTCTGCCCAGGGTTGAGAGCTGGAGATGGAACTAGACTGCTGAAGGGGAGCATGTGGAGAGGCAAGACTAGGTGTTGGAGGGTGAAAGGCACAACCCAGAACATCAGCGGCATCCTGATAGGAAAGAAGCCCAGCAGCAAGAAAGACGAGAAGGAGCCAGGGCAGATGTCGAGGTGCAGCCTCTCCCCATCTACACCTTCTTCTTCTGAAATTGCAGACCTGCTCCCTTCTGCTTCTGGCTGATCTAGTCCTGGTTTCCTGAGCCAAGGCCTCAGAGCAGGTGGAGCTGCTGAGAGCTTTTCAGTAAAAATGGCTCCTGCAGAGCCTGCAAGGTATGCAGGGCTCATCGAAAGCCAGCAGGTTCTAGGGGTGTGGGCATCTCCGACCCTGCCTTGCACTGGGAGCATTGAGGCTTAAAGTTGAGGTCTCCAATATAGATGATTGGGTACTAACTGTTGAGGGGTATTCAACCCCAAGTCTGGAGCACGGCTATTGCTTAATCTGGCTCAGAAAAGTCTTTGTTCTCAGGCTCTCTCCAATCATCTATCATCATCAGGCTGTTACCAACTTGCTTTAAGTCACCGGATGAAGGCAGCCAGTTTCCATGGTTACCTGCAAGCCTGTGTTAAAAGTGCCGTTTCTAGGAGCCTCCAGGATTAAGCAAATATGACAGGGCCTCTGGCACAATATAAATGACCTGGATTCAATGATGAGAAGTGAGATACTGAGGACAACTGGACTTCAAAAACTAGTCCCCAGAAGCTCAGTTATTAGAACTGGGGCATAAAGTCAGAGGCAAAGTGGCAATAATACTCACTACTACTGCACTATCAGATTCTGAGCCCTTCCTATGAGCAAGCACTCATATGCAGCATTAACTCCTGATCCTCGCTTACTACAGCCTGAGAGGTTATTATTATGACCTCTCTTTTATAGATGAAGGGACTGAGTTACGTGACCTGTTGAAGATCACACAGATTTAAGCCTAGGTCCTGGATATCTCCCACCTGTCCCTCCAGATCCACTTTCGCTCCTCTCTATCCCAGAGGTTGGCCTCTATGGGTGTGTCAACAGCCTCCCTCGCCTTACAGTTCCAGGTGGGTCTGTTGGTGGAGACCCCCCCAGATAAGAAGGGAGAAAGGGGAGGTCGCTTCATCTGCCTAAGCCCCAAGGCAGCTGCCTCTGTACCATCTATTTCTCTCCTTCCCTTGTGGAGTCTAGGTCTGCTACTCCGAGTTCCTGCCTGATTTCTTGTGGTTGCCTGGCACCAGCTCTTTTGTAAACAACTCCTTTGTAATAAATGCTTCTTTAATTATTTCCTTGCTAGTGAGTCTCTGACTGATACACCAGGTCTGCCTACTGCTGAAGGCTTTGCCCCTAATGCCTGTGCTATCCTTTTCCCTCTCCCCAACCAGTGTGATACTGTTGAGTCTCCGAGTGTTGAGTCAGTGCTCCTTAAACCTCTACAATCTAAGGTCAGGGTTGGTCTTTCAGACTTGGGGTTGAAGGAAAGAGCTGGTGAACCTGAGGTGGGTGCCCAGTAGTTAGAGGTGCACTGCAGAGCCTAGAGACTCAAGCAAGAATGGATACTCATCTACAAGGACTTCTAGTTCCCATGTGGTCCCTCCTGTGCTGGCAACTCCCCAGTGCTTAGCTACTTCCTTCATTTAGTATCCATCGGACCTTCCTGCTTAACTGTATTCTGGTGCTTGTCTCTCCTGGCCAGCTCAGAGCTGCATCATCTATGTGCCCATCACAGTTTGGAATGGGGTTCAGACGATGCTTGATACAATCTATGGTGAGCTTAGCAGATTTTATTCATTGCAAGATATACTACCGTAACCCCTATCCCGCCACAGTGGTGGCAGGTTCCATGTCTGTATCCCATTTTGGAGAAGGCACATCTGCTTTACAAAAAAGTTCCTGTTTGCTGCACTGGAGTAAGTGTCCACAGCCTCCTTCTGAATGCTCTTGCACATGTGCTGTTACCACATGAGGAGGTGAGTCACCTCCACTCACAGTAGTGGTGAACATGTTCACTCTTCTATGTTTTATCAGCTACCACATCATATGTGTATCTTCTCCTCTGGTGGGCAGGCCTCTTGAAGGCAGGGGATGCATCTTATTCATCTTCATAGTTCCAGTGTCTTCCATGGTGCCTAGCCCCTCACAGGCATTCTATAAACGAACTGATCCGGGTCACCTGTTCAGGTACACTTCTACATTTAATTTCTTCAGATAAGAGTGAGTAGAGATAACTCTGACCACATGCCTGCCTGCTCTTCAATAATAATAATTCATATTTATCTGGAAGATTTACCCTGTTTACAAATATTACGTCTTTTAATCCTTGCACCTGTGACATAGGTACTATCCCCATATAGATATGAAGAAACTGGGGACAGAGAGAGCAATTTCCCCAAGCTCACCTAACGCCCAGGTGACCCAACAGAGACAGAATTGGGTCTGTTGGATTCCAGAGCTCCAAGCCCTTAACCATCACTGCCTGACAGATCAGGGCAGTGCAGTAAGATCAATGCAATTGATAGGCCATTTCCAGAAGAGGATTCAGCTTGAAAGCAGGCTTTAAGTAGAAAATGAGATAATAAGATGAAGGGACTTTGTATGATTGTCTGCAAAAGACTGGAGTGGAAGCTATTGGTTGTGAGGTGATCAAGAATGCTCTGGAGGTAGCGGACTTGTCCCAGGGGTTAGAGCATCCGTCTACCACATGGGAGGTCCACGGTTCAAACCCCGGGCCTCCTTGACCCGTGTGGAGCTGGCCCATGTGCAGTGCTGATGCGCGCAAGGAGTGCCGTGCCACGCAGGGGTGTCCCCCGCGTAGGGGAACCCCACGTGCAAGGAGTGCGCCCCGTAAGGAGAGCCGCCCAGTGCGAAAGAAAGTGCAGCCTGCCCAGGAGTGGTGCCACACACACAGAGAGCTGACACAAGATGACACAAAAAAAGAAACACAGATTCCCGTGCCACAGACAACAACAGAAGCGGACAAAGACGACGCAGCAAATAGACACAGAGAGCAGACAACCAGAGTGCGGGGGAAGGGGAGAGAAATAAATAAATAAATAAATAAATCTTTAAAAAAAAAAAAAAGAATGCTCTGAAAGTAGAGAAAATATACTGATCCTGCTTTTCAAGGCAGTAGGAAGCCCACTGCAAGTTCATAGGGTGAAAGAGATCATTGTTAAATCTACAGGTAAAATATAAGCTTAAACATGCCTGTGTGTTATTTTTTGCTGACCTTAGAGTAATCTTCACTTTGCAGTTCTCTTTTTAGTTGTATTTTTCACATTGTATGGACAATTTACCTCCACACTTTTAGGTAAATTTCTATTTTTCTGCATGCAATGAATATATACATGAATAGTATAGAAAAGTAACACTGCCTACAGATTTCTAATTTAAAAAAATAGTCTTCCATACCATTTTTCCCACTTCCTCTTCTCCCACACTCCCACAATAACATACTGATTTTTTTATTATATAAAAAGCCAGTGTTTACATTATTATGATCAAGAAAATATTGTTGACAGTAAGTAGTACTCTCAACCACACCTCCTTTCTTGTACAATCTCCATTTTTCCTATGTTAAAATTTTGTTGGAGGAAGCGGATGTGGCTCAACTGATAGACCGTCCACCCACCATATAGGAGGTCCAGGGTTTGGTACCCAGGGCCTCCTGAACTGTGTGGTGAGCTGGCCCATGCGCAGTGCTGCCACGCGCAAGGAGTGCCGTGCCATGCAGGGGTGCCCCCTGCGTAGGGGTGCCCCACGTGCAAGGAGTGCACTCTGCAAGGAAAGGTGCCCTGCTCAAAAAAAGCACAGCCTGCCCAGGAGTGGTGCCGCACACACAGAGAGCTGACACAGCAAGATGATGCAACTAAAAGAGACACAGATTCCTGGTGCTGCCTGACAAGAATGCAAGCAGACACAGAAGAACACACAGCGAATGGACACAGAGAGCCAACAATGGGGGAACGGGGGGAAGGGGAGAGAAGTAAATGAAAATAAATCTTAAAAAAAAAGAAAGTTTTTTTGTTGGAGTTTTTAAATTGGCCTATTTGTTTATGAGCTCATCCAATTTCCCCCCAAGCATTCAATACCCCTGTTATCTAAATATCAACACATCCCAAATATTTGCACATGTCCCTTCTATAACTCTCCTTGCAATTTGCCTTCTCAAAATCCTCCTTTGTATTCCTGTCTCAGCAGAGTTCTCTCTAGGTCTGCACACAGCTGCCAGGCTGGAACTTCCTGGACTTTTATTTTTATATGCCATTAAAATGTGGACAAAAAGATGAAAAAACAAAACCACCAGTGCTTATATGCTATACTTCCTAAAAATCTTTTTGTATAATAAATGACCACGTGAATTTTAAAAAATAATCTACCAACACACTATTTTGTAAACAAGAAAATAAAGGGGAAAAAGCATTTAACCTGCCATTCTGGTTTTACTATTTTAACTGTAGCCTTGGGTAACCAAATAGTAAATGTTGAGAAGTTTCTCTTTATGGAAGTATCCCAGCTAACAAATGAAAAAAGGAATGGTTGGATTAAAATATCACCATTTGGGAAGCAAATGTGGCTCAAGTGACTGAGCTCCCGCCTGCCAAATGGGAGGTCCCTGGTTCGGTTCCTGGTACCTCCTAAAGACTGTGAGCTGTTGTGTTGGGCAGGCGCGGTAAGCTGACACAAGATGGTGTGACAAGAAACACAAGAAGAAAAACATAATGAGAGATACAACAAAGCAGGGAGCAGAGGTTCCCAGTGCCTCCTAAAGGATAAAAAACAAACAAGCAAGACAGCAAGCTGACACGACAGGCAGGTGCAGCAAGATGATGCAACAAGATGACACAACAAGAGACACAAGAAGAAAAAACATAATAAGAGACACAACAAAGCAGGGAACAGAGGTGGCTCGCGCAAATATGTCCCTTCCTCCCACATCAGTGGTCCTGGGTTCAGTTCCCGGTGCCTCCTAGAAAAACAAGGAAGACAACAGACACAGCAAGTGCAAACGGCGAGAGGGTGGGAAGAAATAAATAAAATAAATCTTTTAAAAAATCACTTTATAATTCCTAATGAATTAATGGATCTTGACTTTGAGCATTAGTGGCTGTTGATGTCACACACAAAAAAAGAGACAACCAGATGTTATATGCCCCTAATGGAAGAATCCACCACCACCTAGGAAACAGTCTTGTCAACAAAATCAAACTTGAATCCAATTAAGCATCTCCAACTACCAATATAAAGGAAATATATATTAAAATAAAATAAAATTATGCCACAGGGATGCAGTCAGCAAAATCCAATCTATGGGGAAATTTTACAGGGCAAATGATCCAGTTTATTCAACTAATAATTTACAAGGAATAAAAAATTGAGATGGAAGGGAAATCTAAAATCTAAGAACATAGTGACAAATTGCAATATGTGAGCCATATTTTGATGCTGATTTTTAAAAAATGAAATTAAATTAAAATATTTATGAGACATAGAAAATTTTTAAACAAATCAATTTTGTTGGTACATATTAATAAAACATACAATTCATCCAAAGTATTTAATCAGTGGTATTTGGTATAATCACATAGTTGTGCATTCATCACTTCAATCATTATTAGAACATTTTCATTATTTCAATAATAATAATAAACAAAAAACAGACAAACAAGTAAACAAGAAGATTCTTCACTTCTCAATCTCTCTCTCTTTCTCCTGCTGTATAATGCTGCTATTTCTGGATATTCTTGCACATTCATTTATTTATTTATTCAGTAGTTTTATTGAGATTTATTCACATACCATATGATCTATCCAAAGCGTATAATCAGCGGCTTTTAGTATAATCATGATGTTGTATATTCATCACCACAAAAAATTTTAGAGCCATTTCATTACTCTAAAAAGAAAGACCATAGGAAATTTAAATGCCACTATATATTTCATGATATTAAGCAGTCATTGCTAATCATTTTGGGTGTAATCAAATTATTATTTTTTAAATCCTTACCTCTTTTGAGACTCATACTGAAACAACTACAGCTAAAATAACATGGTATCCTGAATTTATTTGCTTTAGAACAATATGGGAGTTGGGGGTGGTGGGAGGGAGGTGGAGACATAGAAGAAAGAAAGTTGGTCATGAGTTGATAAATTCTGAATCATACCATTCTGTTTGCTTTTGCATATACTGGAATTCTCTATAATAAAATGTTTTTAAGAAAACTAATCTTGGGAAGCGGATGTGGCTCAAGCAATTGGGCTCCCATCCACCGTATAGGAGGTCCAGCATTCGATGCCCAGGGCCTCCTGGTGAAGGCAATCTGGCCCATGTGGCGAGCTGGCCCATGTGGAGTGCTGGCCCATGCAGAGTGCTGCCCTGCACAGGAGTGCTACCCTGTGCAGGAATGCTGGCCCACACGGAGAGCTTGCCCAGCAAGATGGCACAACAAAAAGAGACACAGAGGGAGATAATAAGAGACACAGCAGACTAGGGAGTTGAGGTTGTGCAAGAGAATGCTTACCTCTCTACCACTCTGGAATGTTCCAGGATTGGTTTCTGCAGCCACCTAATGAGAATACAAGCAGACCACAGAAGAACACACAGTAAATGGACACAGAAAGCAGACAACGGATGGGGGGTGGGGGGCAGGGGGGATACGGAGGATAAATAAACAAATAAATCTTTTTAGAAAAGTAATCTTGAGGTAGTTTCACCCAAAAATCAACCTGGCTGTAGTGGTTTTAAAACACGGCTCCCAAATTTGTGGACATGCTTCCCACCAGGAGGTGCAGTGGTGCTATGTATGTCCTCTCCCTTTACATGGGGGTGAGGTGGGAGGGAGGTCTTGTGATTGCTCTGCCCAGTAGAGTCCAGAGGAAGTAATGGTATGTGACTTCTGAGGCTGGTTCATAAAGGGTGCTGCAGCTTCCTCATGGTTCTCTTGGGATACTTACTCTGTGGGAAGTCAGCTGTCATGTAAGAAGTCTGACAAACCTTAAACTGCCTATCGGAAGGCCACATACAAGTAATCCAGGAGAAAGCCCAAACTGAGCCTCTAGCCAACTGTCAGTCAGATGAGTGCACCATCTTGCACATCCAACCCAATCAAGCCTTCAGATGACTACAGCCCCAACCAATATCTGATTTCAGTCTCATTAGAGATCTCAAGAGAACACTGTCCATCAGACCTCTTCTGGATTTCCTGACTCACAAAACCCCAAGCAAAATTAAATGGTGGTTGTTTTACACCTCTCTTAAGTTTAGAGTAATTTGTTATGAAGCAATACTAATTGAAACACTGATCAAGTGTAAGATCAAACTTACGATACAGAAGAACAAAATTTTCTTTTCATGTTTTTAAGCTAATTTTATTGAATTAAAGTATATAGTATTTTTCAAGATTGTTTTAACTATTCTGGGTCCCTTGCAATTCCATGTGAATTTCAGAATCAGCCTATCAATTTCTACAAAGAAGCCGCTGGGGTTATGATAAGATTGCATTGGATTTGTAGATCAGATTGGGGAGTTTTCCCATCTTAACAAATTAAGTCTTCCAATCCATGAACATGGGATTATTTATTTAGGTCTTCAATTTCATCCAACATTTTGTAGTGTTCAGAGTATGTTTTAGCTTTTCATTAAAAATAAATGAATGAAACACATGAGCATTGCAACTCTAATCTCTCTCAATGTCCATATTCGAATTTATGAATCAAGGTATACAAAGGGATTTAGGCCACCTCTAAGGATCTTCTAGTTCTAGAGTTCTCTAAACAAGAACAACAAATAGATAACTGTTATTCATCCATTTTTTCCAATGTATGCAAGTTATCTTTTATTTAAACAGTATCATTTATTAATTCATTCAACACTAGGTGCTGACCACTGTCTTCATATCATCTAAAACCACTTACTGCTTCAAATTTAGGCATAGCATAAGCAATGCTAATTAAGCAGGGCCGGCTGTTTGACCCAGTTCAAACTTTTGCGGGCATACTAGAGTCAGCATTGGAACACTCTTTTCTTGTTTTCTCATCTTTTCTGAGGAAAAGGCCTTTTTATTCATTAACTACCATGAATAATACTGAATTCTGTTCATTCAGCTACATAAACGTCAAGGAAACTGGTATTAAATTACATGTAGTTTCATGGCAAATGTGTTTCAAAATAAATAAAATGCATTATTTTATACAACTCTGTTTGAAACTCCTAGGGTACATTTCTGGACACACATTTTGAAGTTTGGGTTTTGTTTTCAGGCTGGAAATGAGAAGGGCTAAATAAAACGAAAAGTTTTTCTTATTTGCTTAGGCAATGTAAGGAGAATATGCGCCTAAGAGAAACTAATTTTAATTTTAAGGAAATGCCCCAGGTGGCCCTTGGCTCTAGTTAAAAAAAATTTTTGTTTGCCTGCCATGGTCTCATTTTAAAAAAATAAATGTTTTATAATGTTTGTCCTGTGTGTGTGTGTTTTCCATTACGGAACAATACTACAGTACTTGGGTCCACCGATGTGGTTAGTATGCCCCTTCTGATAGTTTTCTGCTTAAGATAGGAAGTCATATTAAAAGTCGAATTCATTCTAAAGAAAATATCACTGTACTAAGAACTAAATTAGGAATTAGAAGTTTAACTCCGTGTCTTTCTGGAGTTTGTATTCTCTTTGGTATGTCTACCAGTCACTGGTGACTCCCAAATCTATATCTCCTGCCCCAAACTCCCCTTGACTGAGCCCAGACTTGTATATTCAACAACCTACTTGGCATTTCACTTTGGTTACAAGCTGCAAAAATCAATTCCAGATGCCTAAGGAAAAGAAAATCTATCGGGAGGCTGTGAGGGCCTTACAGGCCAATAGGAGAAGTTAAGGAACCTTAGGGAGACACAGAGGAAGTGAACACTCCAGAACTCAGTAGTAGGAACTTCTCAACTGTCTCACTCTATGGCTTCTTTTATCTCTGTGTCAGTGCAGACGAGGCTTAAAGTCTGCAGAGAGTTTCATTGTACAAGTTTGGGACATGTGCTGATTCCTCGGCTGAACAAGTATAATCAGATTGACAAAGATATAAAAGTTTACTAATACTCTTGTGGGTGGTGATGTGTGGACACAGGCACTGCAATGCACTACTGTGGGAGTCAATTTGATAACATACCAAATTCTTTTTTTAAAAAAAGTATATACCCTTTAATCAAGAAATTACACATATAAGAATTTTTCTAAGAGAAAAAAAAAATTGGTTGAGTGGCCAAAGACATAGAGAGTTGTTTCTTCTATTATTGTTTAGAATAACAAATTTGGAGATATCCTAATTGTCCAACAATAGGAAATTGGTTAAATAAATGATGGCATAACCATATCCTGGAGAGCTTTACAGCCATTAGAAATGGTGATATGGGGAAGCAGATTTGGCTCAACTGATAGAGCGTCCGCCTACCACATGGGAGGTCCAGGGTTCAAACTCAGGGCCTCCTGACCCGTGTGGTGAGCTGGCCCATGCGCAGTGCTGATGCACGCAAGGAGTGCCCTGACATGCAGCAGTGTCCCCCACATAGGGGAGCCCCACATGCAAGGAGTGTATCCTGCAAGGAGAGCCACCCCATGCAAAAAGCAGCCTGCCCAGGAGTGGCACTGCACACATGGAGAGCTGACATAGCAAGGTGACTCAACAAAAAGAGACACAGGTTCCCGGTGCCGCTGACAAGAATGCAAGTAGACACAGAAGAACACACAGAGAATGGACACAGAGAGCAGGTGGGGGGGGGGGGGGGGGAGGGGGAGAAAGAAAGAAAGAAAGAAAGAAAGAAAAAGAAAGAAAGAAAGAAAGAAAGAAAGAAAGAAAGAAAGAAAGAAAGAAAGAAAGAAAGAAAGAAAGAAAGAAAGAAAGAAAGAAAGAAGAAAGAAAGAAAGAAAGAAAGAAAGAAAGAAAGAAAGAAAGAAAGAAAGAAAGAAAGAAAGAAGAGAAAGAGATAAAGACCTCTACTTACATGGATACATGTGCATTATGTTTTGTTAACTGAAAAAACAGGTTAAAACAGTATGCATGGTATGAATGTAGTTTTGTAAAAAATACACATATATCTATTTTTGAAAGTCTAAACATAGAACATTTACAAACAGTGTGTTTTCACTTCTATAATCAGAAAACACAAGAAATCTATGTAAAAAAGGAAATCTTAAGTGAAAGAGTCAATATTATTTCAATGTGCTTGGAATTCTTTTAACATAGATTATTTCTTTATAGTGGTATTTCACTTTTAACTTTGTAATATAGCCTCCAAATTTCTAATTGGCATGATGCTTCACTATTAAGAAACAGAATAGTAATAATAATAATGAACATTCATGGAGTGCCGTTCAATACTCACTATAGCCTTTTTTTTTTTTTTCTATAATGATAATGTATTTATTTATTTATTTATTTATTTTATAATTTAATTTTTTTTTATTGACTTTGTAATAATGTTACATTAAAAATATATATGTGAGGTCCCATTCATCCCCACCCCCCCCACCCCCCCTCTCCCCCCCCAACAACACTCGTTTCCATCATCATGACACATCCATTGGATTTGGTAAGTACATCTTTGGGCACCTCTGCACCTCATAGACAATGGTCCACATCATGGCCCCCACTCTCCTCCATTCCATCCAGTGGGCCCTATGAGGATTTACAATGTCCGGTGATTACCTCTGAGGCACCATCCAGGGCAGCTCCATGTCCCAAAGACGCCTCCATCTCTCATCTCCTCCTGCCCTTCCCCATACCCATCGTCACTATAGCCTTTTGAGGTTGACATTACTATTGGTCTATTTCACAAATGAGGAGGAAACTAAGGCCATAGATCAAGTCAGTGGAAAGTCCATGACTCTCATCCAAGTATGTTTAATTCCAGAGCCTATGTTTTTAACCTCTATGCTATATTTCCTCTCTAATTAGGCAATTAAGTCTGAGCAAGGTCATTTATTTATTTATACCATTGCCTAGATCCAGAAAGGATTTCAGGCATCCGTTTAAGTAACTTTTCCAGATCACCCAGAAAATAAGTGGCAGAGCCAGGAATCAAATCGCCTTCTCTCACGGACTGTATAAACTAAGTGAGATAACACAGATGTCGACCCACATCATATATTTCCTCATAAACATAAGAAGGGGGAAATGGGAGCGTTTTCCTTGGCTGGTTTTCATTTTCGTTCTGACTGGAAATGTTTTCAGCATTAGCGTGCCTTGCTTTGTCCTTTGAGAAGGGATTGTATAGGACAAGAGGGATTTTGGAATAACAGGACTGGGTCATAAGTACGTGGGCTGCCCAGGGGAGCAGACGAAAGGGCAGGGCCTGAGACTATTGTGGAAATGTGCTTGCCAGGTGGCAGGCGACACATGAGCCTCCCTGAGGTATTTGGAGGGGTTGAAAATTCTGCAAGGAAGACAGCAAAACCATGATGTTCTGGAAATACATACATACATATAGTAGAGTGCATATAGTAGAGAAAGTAGTATTGTGAGAGTCAGTGACTTAAAGCCTTCAGGAGGCAGAGTCTTCAGGAGGAAGGGTAAGAAAGAGCACAGAGGGGGTGGAATGAGAGACAAAGGAAGAGCTGGGAAGCCATGTAGTCTGTGGAAGTGGAAGGAAGGCAATTTATAGCTGTTACCAGAGCGAGAGTAAAAATAAGACTGGAATTTAAGAGTGCCAGGTTTCAAAGAAGGAAAGTATGGAAGGTAAATACTACCAAAACATTCATTAAAAAAAAAGACATATCCTAAAAAGTATATCAAATCAGGAAATCAGGGACAGTCCCTTCAAGTCTAAGTGATTAACAATTCTAATACCCTTCAGTCCCCTCTTCCTGTGGCTGTAGTATCATTCCTCCTAAGCCAAATACTTAATCCTTAAAAAAAAATTTTTTTTTTACCCATAAGAACTCAGTTGAAACAGTTTGTATAAAGAACTGTCTTTTCTTGGCAATAACTTGAAAAATAAATAAAATGAAACATGTACTCATTCTTTTTTAGGAGGCCTAAAAAGTGGAACATTCATTGGTTTTTGAATTATTATAAAAGCATTGCAGGACCTGTTCTTAATTTTTTTTTTTTCCCCCACGAAGGAGCCTGTCTTAATTTAGTATCCTTAACCAAACATGCTTTAGTCTCAGGGCAAGAACTGGCTGTAAAGAAAATGCTACTCTTAATAGCGGTTCTTAAGCCTGCATGTTCACTGAAAGCTATGAAGGCAAAATGTGTTTGAAACTCTTCTCATTAAGAACCATGATATTTTTCTTGAAGTTGGACTTGGCCATTCTGAATAATGTGAAACAGAAGTCGCTTACTAGGAGGCAGGGACAGGAAAGGGAAATGGCTGACCTGTAACTAGAGTTCTCCAAAGCTGACAGGGTGTGCTTATTAGTCTACTGGGACCTAGATTCAGTTAGCAACTTGAGCTGACCAGCACGTGTGCTGAGTACTGTTCAAATCGTTAGAGTGCACATATAGGAACTTCACATCACAGGAATTTATTTCCTCCCTTCTGGACGTTTCCTTTTTCACCTAAACTATGCAAACAGCATTCATAAAAAGCAACTCAGTACATGCTTGTTGGACTGAATCCTGTGGAATATTGATCATTATGACACCTCTTTTGCCGCCAGACTTGGACAAAGAGTTCTCTGTTGTAAGTAAATGAAGCCAGGTCAAAGAAATTTCCACATTTCTTTGAATGTAGTTTGGAGTTATTCTTTCTTTCTCCAAAGATAGTATATTGTATATATTTATTTTAAAATATATTTATTATATTCTAAAATTTGATTTAATCTTTTCTAAGTTTAAAAAAAGCCTCCCTGAGATAATCAAAGGGGTTGAAAATTCTACAAAACGACACCAAAACCCCTATGTTCTGGAAATATAGTAGAGAATGTAGTATTATGAGAGTCAGTGGCTAAAAGCCTGACAAATTATATTTAATCCCTCATTGGCTACTTTGTAAAACCAAGGGTCCTATACAAACAACTACCCCTAACACAAATGCAGTAAGGGACACAAATGCATTAGACTTAGACACCCAATAAAATTATCTGAGCCATAAAAGATCTGTGCTCTGAAACTACTTTTTAAAAAATCATGACTGACAAATTCTCAGCTCTAAGAAACCCTCAAAGAAAAATGACTCATTCCATAAAGGCATTTCTGAAAGGAAAGTGGATTTAGAATTTAACGGTGACATTTAGTCATTATAAAGCAGATAATTTCATGAAGAGTAATCTGATATTTATAACAGCATTATTGTCAATTAAATTAGTAAAGAGTAAAAGTGAATCAAAGGTCCCTGATGAGCAAAGTGATGAAGAGGAAGCTCAGGAATTGGGTAGTTAGTTGCTAAGAGAAAGAAAAAAAAGGGGGAAGATTATAATTGTTGCAGTTCTGGTTTTTAATTCCACTGATCTCTAGGTCTGAGTCATAACAATCACAGGCCCTTAGTATTAGCTAAATACATATATAAGCTCAGATTTCTTGATGGCTAAATCTTCTTGTGGACTTCATTGTCTCCTTTATTTTTCTCGTTGGATTATCCATTTTATGCTAGTTTCTCCTTCCTTAAGACTTTGCTTTGTTACAATTCTCGGATGGTGACCCGTCCTTCAAAGATAGATGTTTACTACATTCTAGAAAAGACACAAACTCATTGTTCCTTGTTTACACATTCCAGTCTATTCAGATTGTGAACCAACTTCTTTTTCTGTTGTTTGTAGTCTATAGTCAAATATACTCTGTACTACTGTCTAAGAACAATGTAGGTTTTGTAAACTTCAGAAATGTGCATGTAATCAAATTCCATTGTGTTAAATATTTACTTTAAAATTTTATTTTAATTATTTCCATTGTTTAATGTATTGTGCCAAGAATGGATTTTTCATACATGGTGTATTAGTGAAGAAATAAAACCTTGACAGTAAAGAATTTTCTATGTATTTTTTATTAGTCTACTTAGTATAGAAGTGTTGTATGCCCCAAAACCAAAAGTAATTGATGCTTAGGCATAACCTAATGACTTTTTTTTCATAGGTGGGGGGCGGGGCAGAGTTTGAACCCAGGACCTTGTATCCTCATATGTGGGAAACTGGCACCCAACCACTGAGCCACTTCGGCTCCCCTGTGTTGATTTTTTCATCTGTTTTGTTTGTTGTTTGTTTTTGTTGTTTTTTTTCTAGGAGGCACTGGCAACCAAACCCAGGACCTCCTATGTGGGAAGCAGGCGCTCAACCACTTGAGCCACATCCACTCCTCCAACCTAATGGTTTCTTTTTAACAGATCAATTTTACTGATACATATTAATAAAGCATACAATTCATCAGAAGTGTGCAATCAATGGTATTTGGTATAATCACATAGTTGTGCATTCATTATTTAATCATTATTAGAACATTTTCATTATTTCAATAACAATGATAAACAAAAAAATGACAAACAAACAAGAAAAGTCTTTACCTCTCAACCTCTCTGTGTTTCTCCTGCTGTACCTAATGACTTTTAATTGAAACCTTGCTTATTTTACAAGTGTAAGTCTGTTAGCATGGGCCAAGTTCTGGGTTTCTAAGTTCCTGGCTATGTTACATAAAGGAATTTAAGGACATGCCATCAGGTAGGCAAGGGAGTAAAGAGTTTATTAAAAAACAAGAAAAAGAAAAAGTGCACACCCAAAGCATGGATGTGGGCTGTGCTACTGGGTGAGACGCGCACCTGGGGCCCGGGGTAGGCTTTTTAAGGCCTTTCTTCCTCCCCCTTCACCATATTACCGAGGGATCTATTCTATTAGAAGGTCCTATTTGCCTTTCTGCCTTCACCTGTTAGGTTTCAGGAACCAATAGGGAAGCCTTTCTGTTTGGAGTTATCCAGGGTTTCTTTTGAGCTGGGGAGTTTCAAATGGGACCTGGTGACCAGGATCTTGTCCGGCTGCAATGGTGATGGCTTTGGTGGCTGCCTTTCCTCAGGGGGGTTGTGGGCGGGGTCTCGTGGTTACTCCAGACCAGCAGCCTTCTCTGTTTCCTATAATAATCTGCCTCAAGTCTATGAAGTGAATCACATTTGAGTCTAAGGATTTATGACTGGAATAAGTTGAATGCTGCATTAGCCCTTATAAATGTACTTTCTTAAAATAATAGCACTAGCTTTAAAATGTATGTTCTTTGGTTGAGTTTTGCACTCAAAACAAAATTCTTGAAATTTGGCAGTGGTGTAAAATATCAACCTAATTTAAAGTAACACATTTTACAATAAATTATATTCAACAAAGATTCCTAAGATCTCAGCATCTGGAAATACATTTACAATATCATCTGTCCAGTAAAAAAATACTCCATTTTTAAGACTAAAATGATGGAGCTTTAACTATTAAGATTATATTTTATAAAAACGACAGCATATTGTTTGTATTTTGTTCTGGGGTTTTGTTTTTTTTTTTTTTTTTGAGGTACCAGGGGCCGGGGATTAAACCCGGGACCTTGTATGTGTGAAGCTGGTGCTCAGCCACTGAGCCACAGCAGCGTCCCTGAGTTGGTTTTTTCATTTGTGGTGCTTGTTGTTTCAATTTTTTCAGGAGGCACTGGTAACCAAACATGGGACCTCCCATGTGGGAGGTGGGTGCTTAACCACTTAAGCCACACCCGCTCCCAGTATCGTTTTAAGGCATATTTTCTTTGAGAATGTTTGCTTTGAAATTTCATTTGTTTTTTGGGATTTGTAGTTTGGTGAAAAATAAAGGCAAATACATTTGTCTGAAAATTTTTTAAAAAATCTATCTCATGACTTTTCTAGCCTCCCAAATTGTCATCCTAGAAGATCAAAAGGAAATTAAGCAATATATGTTCATTTCTTTTTTTTTAAGGAAAAAAGGACAGAATGTTTGGCTCCTTTACTTCTAAGGAAAATCCACATGAAATGTTTATGTAACCCACTTAAAATCTAACCCGGGAGTGGATGTGGCTCAAGCAGTTGAATGCCTGCGTCCGCCATGGAAGAGTCTGGGTTCAGTTTCTGGTGCCTCCAGAAAAAACAAAAAAACAAACAATAAGTAAAAAAAATTTCAGGGAAGCCGATGTGGCTCAGTGGTTGAGCGCCAGCTTCTCACATACTGAGGTCTCGGGTTCGATTTCCAGCCCCTGGTACCTGAAAAAAAAAATCTCACCAATCCAGAGAAAACCTCAACCTTCGTTGGGTGTGTCAATATGCAGTTTGTTAACATAAGAAAAGAAAAAGTGACCCAAAAAGTATGATCCTTTGCTAATTTCCTTTTCTCAAAATAGCTTTTCCCTATCAAATACATCTAAGAGACCTTTGCATTAGTACTCAAACTAAGTTAACATCACAGATGGTAGTTTGTCCTTAGGTGTTTGGGGAAAACAATGACGAACACATTGCACTGAGACCTTCATTGTTCAGTCACCCACAAAGAGCTATTCAGTGTGTGCCATGCACTGTGCTCAGGCCATCCAGGTGCCAAATGTGAACAGTCGACAGAACCGAGTGAATTATCAAGTCTCCCTGCAGAGAAATCCTAAGTGTATC
Organism: Dasypus novemcinctus; assembly: GCF_030445035.2. Lineage (NCBI taxonomy): Eukaryota > Metazoa > Chordata > Mammalia > Cingulata > Dasypodidae > Dasypus > Dasypus novemcinctus. Next base: position 45,984,978 of record NC_080693.1, on the reverse strand, counting down.
TGTAAATTGCCTTTCATTTCTAATGTTAGGTTCGGTGGGAAGGCAAGGAAGGTAGGTGTCTTAGAAATCAGACTGGGAGCCAACGTCCATTCAAGCAAAGTTTTTTTTCTCTTTTTAAAAAATTTATTAAAGTATGTCACTCATACATAAACATACATAAACAATAAGTCTATAGTAAGAGTTGTGAATGAAAGAGCTTAGCAGGCAGGCTGTGTCTAAGTGGACAGCAGCAGCCAAGTAAGTGGAGAAGGGGGTATTTATAACTCATTCTGGAGCTAGACTACAAAGGGGCTAGTTTGTGATGGTTTTTGCTAGCTTTGCAGTTCTAAGGTCAGGGCGAGATAACTCATATCAGCTTTGTAGTTCCATTCACGTCCCTCAGCTGTGGGTTACTGCTATCAGACCGGAATGTTTAGGGAGGGAGCTGGGAAGGAGCAGGGACAGGAGATCTGGTTTCATACCAATTAGGAATGCACACCTGCAGGAAGAGGGGCGTAGGAGAGGAGATGAAGGGAGCGAGGATGAGAGCTGTGGGTCTAACATTCAGCCCACTGTTTCACTGAAATATTCTTTCAGACATTTTCTCTCACACTGAAGAGTAAATATAATTTTTTAGGAAAAAGGTGAATTTTAGGTCTTCCACTGTTTAGGCTGTTTGAAAATGTTTCCAGGTCTGGGTTCTGAGCTGTTTAAGCCCCTGTCTATGGAAAGTGTTAGCTATTAAATATTTGTGAACGTTAAGAGCATACAGGTCAGTGTACTACTCTGCCCAGACATTTTTGCCCTGCTGAGGGGCCTGGATTTGACATCTATTCAAAATCATGGATCATTTGGCGGCAACGTATGCTTTTTTCCCTGGATATTTGTCTATGTACCTGTCTGTTCATGTTAATCTCTCTTTCTGATCTAAACTTTTCAAATCTTCTAAGATTTTAAATTTTTATAGTTATTTTCCCCCTTTGCAACAAAAATCTGTGTTTTTTTTTGTTTTTTTTAGTATTCAGATGAGAGTTTCTATATTTGTTTGTCTATTTCTTTCTTAAAGTCAGACATGCATTTTAGCTCCTTGATTTGAATTCTCTAATGCTGCTGAAGCTTTTTGTGAATCCCAGAAAATATTATGTTCTTGGAGTTAATCCATTCCAGTGGGTGTGGAACCCTTTGATTGGACTATTTCAGGGAGGCATGACCCAGGGTGGATCTTGGCTGTCTTGCTGGAGTCCTATATAAACAGGAGAAACATGAAGAGGCACACGGAGAAAAAGAGCCACCATTTCACCCTGTCATGTGAGGGAGGACTCCTGGATCATGTGCAGGCACAGAGAACCCCCCCAGCAGCTGAGAGAGAGGCTGGAGGCTGGAATCAGTGGAGCAGCCTGAAACTGGAGAGTAGTAGCCTGGGGAAAGACAGAGCTGAAGCAACGAGGAGAGGGAAGAGATGAGCCCACAGCTGAGCTCAGGAAGAAAGTGAGCCTGCAGGAAACAGCAGAGACCAGCTGCCATTTTGCCTTGCTACATGGCAGGAGTCCAGGGTCGCCAGTAGCAGACCTTTGGTGAGGCAGCATCTCTGACGATGCCTTGATTTGGACATTTTTACAGCCTTGGAACTGTAAGCACTTACCCTAATAAATTCCCAGTATAAAAGCTAAGCCATTTCTGGCATTTTGCATTGGCTGCCCTTAGCACAGTAAAAACACCCAGTCTTTAAATAAACAACTATACTACAAGGAAAAGACTGAAAGGATGCATTCTTTCCAGGGGAAGTCCTCAAAGAAAGTAATCCCTTGGGCAGGTTCTACCCTGTTATTCTAAGGCTGGTCTCAATTAGCTTTCTGCCACCTCCATGCACTTGTACAAATGACCATGGTGGTAGAGAACACGCTCATAGGTCCATGGAAGATTTCCATTTTCTCTTCATTTCTGGCCCCACTGGAACACTACATCCAGCACACATAATCAGTTTTGAGTGCATGAATAAAACTCTACTATATATAGTCTGTGAATTCCAGGATGCAAACTATATATAACTGAGCTAAATAACAAGTTCAGTCTCATGTTACTCAGCTTGGCAATGTTTAAAACATTGAACAGTTCTTTCCATTTGCTCCTTGTTGAATGCTGGCCCTGACTGGGGCCTCCTTTGTGCACCCTCACTTTCAGCTGGGCTGGCTTCAGGAGTCCCTCTCTGGACTTTTGACAAGTGAGGGCTGCTCCTACCTGACTTCCATGTACCATGGTGGCACTAGCATTTCTAAGCAGAAGAGCTCAGGATAGCAATCTGGTTGGAATGCGGGAAGCTTGGGCTCTTGCTTGGGATCTCTCTGTGGGGGAGATTTGGGGGCTGCTGATGAAGACTGTCGAGGAAGGGGGCTAAAGGCTTCACCCTTGGCCATCTTTTGGTACTGCCACTGTCCATACACAACCTTTTGTTTTCTTGTGGAAACTGCTTATTTTGCCAGGCACTTGCCCACCCAGTTAAGCCAAGCCCAGTGAAAAGGGAATCTCTACTTTTTGTCTGCACTGCCCATTTCTTTCAGCAGGGCACTGCAGGGAGCTACAAACATTTATTTGGGTGTGGGCAATGCCAACATGAACAAGCTGGCCCTTGCCACCATGTTGTTCACAAAGTGGAGTAAAAGGGGGCAGACAAGAACAAAGACAAGCTCCATGCAATGTCTAGTGCTTTAGTGGTGGTATGTACAAGTTACAGTGTGGACCCAAGGAATGGTGCCACTTACCTCAGATCTGCTCTTCCTCTGCGTATCTACTCCCTCTCGTCTAGCTCAAGGCACACTTCATTCTTCCTCACACAATATTCATTCAACCAATATTTATTGAGTATTGACTCTGTGCTAAGTACCGGGATATAGCAGTGTTAGACTTTTATTCCAGTGGGAGGAGACCGATAATAAGTAAACAAATAAGTTAATAGTAGATGGTGATAAATAAAACAGGGTAAGGGATAGATAATGACTGTGGGAGGAGGAAAAGGAGGAGGGCTGCAACAGTAGGCATGGAGACCAGGGATGGTGCCTGCGAAGGTGACCTTTGAGCTGATTGGTAAGAAGGACCCAGCCGTGGGGGAGATTTGGGGAAAGAGCGTTGCCCTCAGGAGAACCTGGAAGGGCAAAGACCTGAGGTGGAAAAGATCTGGGGGTTTTTCAGGAATAGAAGGCCAGGGTGACCAGAACTGAGTGTTACCAGATTTTCTTTAGCTTCTTGGCTATGCTGCAGAAATGAATTTCAAGAGCACACTAGATGAGTTAGGCCAGTAATTTATTCAGGTAGAAAGGGAAGAGAAATGGGAGAAAATAACAAAGCAGGGGTCCCAGGTAAGAGGAGGGGGCTGAAGAGCGATAAAGAGGGCTGATTTACAAGCTACAATTCCCCATTATAGATTATAAATGCCCAGGTTTACTGGCGTGACCATGTAGCAGGGGAAAAATGGCGAGTGCAGAGCGCAGAGGGCAGGAACACGTCCAGAGGCGAGAGAGAGCGCACATGGCTTTTTGAACTATTATTCTACCCCTTTGTTAATGGCAGCGGAGGGGTTCCAGCCATTCACCGCTTTGATTGCTGATTTCCCCCATCAATCTCCCAGGAGGGTCCAATGATGAAGCCCTTAGAGAATATCTGGGCTTCTCCTGGCTTCTGGAGGAGGTCTTCTGAGTGGCAGAAGCTTGGGGGAGGGTCTTCCAGCAGCCATCTTGGAGATACTGGTGTCCATGTGGCCTTCTTGCCAGGTTCCAGAGCCATCTATTGATTCCCTATCTTACTGGCCTGCTTCACAAGAGCGGAGGGGGAAAATGACAGGAGTCCAGGTCAGAGAGATCAGCCGGGGTCAGATCACGGGGTCTGGGAGATTGGTACAAGGTTTGAATTTTATTCTCAGTGTAATTTGGAGAGGGGAATACACTTTCCAGTTATAAGTGTGTTTCTTCTCCAGGGTACCTTCTTTGACATAGAAAGGAAACAGAATTAAAATATCGGCTTCCTGGTGAACATAAAATTAAAGCAAAGATACAAAGGTCTTGGGGGATATTTTACATAGGCTACCAAAGGGTCTGCACCATTGGGGGGTTTCCCTTTCAATTGTCTGGATATTTGTGAGCACCAGTTTTACTACCCTCCCTTGAACAAATTTTCATTCCCCCAGGCTCCTTACTTTTCATCTCTGGCAGGAATCTGTATTCTTTATCACACCACCACCTTTTCTCACTGCCACACCTTCATTACAAGGTGAATCCCCTGTTCAGGGGTGATATGTAACCCCTCAACAATCTAATCCCAGGGATCCTCACAGGAAGCATCCAGGTATATAACATCCTGGATAATCTATAATATGATGGATAACCCTCAGCACCAACTCCAGAGAGTAAGACTTTCTGACTTGTTCTTTTGGTTTGAGGGTTAATCTTCCTTCCGGGCTGACCACCATATGAATATGGTTATGATATAAAATAAAATCTTTGCCAAAAGAATCTAACCACCTAGGAACTTTAGAACACTCATAAAATGACTAGGGTAACAAGTCTGCTTTGGGGAGCTCCTTTGTTCCTTCATTGAAGTACTTGGAGCCCCAGGCAGTGCCCTGGGCACAAGGGAAAAAAACAAATGCATGATGCATTCCCAGCCCCCAAGCCAATAAAGCTTTCTTGTGCGTCTCTGGTCTTTCAAATGAACAAATTGTCCACTTTGACTGTACAGGGTGTGTTCTCCATTCAGCTTGAAAATAACTGTCTTTAACTATCTTCCAAAAACTAACAACCACCACAGCTTCTGGTTTCTCCCCTCTTCTCCCCCTTCTCCCTTCCCACCTCCAGAGCTTGGGCTGCTGTTGCCGTGACAACAGGACGGAAAAACCTTGAAACCTTATCTCTTACTACAGGTACATGCCTCCCTATAAGGATGCTAAAGTATATGAGCCAAACTGGACTCTGGGCAGTTTTTTAAATGTATCATTAAGTAATGTTGAAATTGGCATTCCAGAAGCAAGGCTAGATAGTATTGGACCAGGAAAGTAGGAATTCTCAAATCTTGCTTTCGACTAGCCACCATTTTTCCTGCTGCCTTCAAAGAAAATATCTGCACTAATGACAAAGCGAGGTATAAGAATTATTTTTCACTCAATGGAGCTTCACGTCTAAACCTCAGATCGATTTCTAGTGAGTAGATGCAGGTCTAGTGGAGGTCCCCTTCGGCCCAAGCTCGGTTAACCTGAGAAGGCTGCTTGACCACTAAGGGATAGGAAAAAAGTCTCCCACCTCAAACCTGTCCTCTAAGCCCCAATTCAGGCAGCCGCTTGCCTGCTTGACGTCTGCACTTGGACATCTCAGAGATATCTCCATCGTAACCGTCTTTCCATCCCTGTTCTTCCCTTAGTCTTCCCCCAGATAGTGAACACAGCCGCCATCCAGCTAGTGACTCCAGCCAGGAAGCTGCGAGTGGCCCTCAATTCCTCCCTTTCCTTGTTGCCGCTGAGCCCAATCCTTACATCCCATCAGCCCCACCTCCAACAAAAGCCCTGGTGAGGTCTTCCTCTCTCCAGCTCCACTCCCACCTCTTCAGGACCAAACAGGACCTCTGCCTGGATGACTTCAGAAGCCTCCTGACTGTTCTGCCTGATTGCACTTGTTTCTCCCTCTAGTCCTTCTCCACAGAGCGGCTTGCGTGATCTCTAAAAAAAGATCAATCCTATCACTGTGCTGTTTAAAATTCACCGTGGTTTCCTGTTCTACTTGGGGTAAAACCCATATTCCATTTGGCCGGCCTCGTCTTGTACCTCTCCACCTGGTCCCTGCCCTAGTCATGCTTGTCTCCCTTCATTTCCCACGTGGCTGTCTTTAATTTCTTCCCAAAGTCAAGCAGCTGCCGTCGGCCCTAGTTTTCCCACCTCCAAGCCTGTCCACTTTCAGCTCTTTCTGCCTGGAACACATTTCCCCTGCCCTCTGCTGATTTCTCACCCCCCTCTCCCACCCAGGGTTCAGTTAAATGTCACCTCCTCGGTGAGGCCCTCTCTGACCACCTTATCCAGAGTCTCCTTCCCCCATCAATGATTCTCAGGGCATCCTCGTTTTTTTCCTGCGTAATGTTTTCCATAACATGTGACTGTTTACTTTACTCATTTGTGGGTTTACTGTTTGCACCCCACACACACACACACACACAAGAAAAGAAAATTCCATGAGGACAGGGAATAGATCGGTTTTATTCACAATAAATATCACATGTGAGGGTGTTAATAAATAACTGTTAGATACACAAATGGTCCTGCCTGAGAGTCCACCAGAGAATTCTACGCCTATGAAACAGGTAAGTGCTCTTTTTTCTCTTCTGACACTTTCTCAGTCTCGACAGATGGAATTCTCCTTAGATGGTACAAGTGAAGAAATTGTATTGAAGGATTCGTGACTGAGCTGTGGGTAGGGTTAAGCAAACCAAGACAGAAGGTTGAGATACCCAGAGACTAACGAGAGCAGGAAACTGCTAGACCCTCAAACCTAGGGAGGGTTAGGGAAGGAACGGTGTTCCTAGAACCCAGCAGAGCTGGAGTTGTGGAGGAGGGGCCGGCGTCGTAAACGTGGAGGAAAGCAGCAATTGCGAATTTGCGACAACTAAGCAGGATAGAGCAGCCCGAGAAATACCCACCCTGTTGCGTGCCACTCTGATGGGGCCCACACCTCTCCCCCAGCTGAAGCCAACCCAAAGCTAGCCCGCAAGGGAGCCCAGGTGAACGAATCGAATCCTTTGTAGGTCAGCCTTTTCCAGCACAGAGCAGGTAGTAATGGGAAATAGCCAGCACAGGTGTTCACTCCCAGCAGCTGCAACTCAGGTTGATTTTGCTCCTATGACTTAAGATTAATTGGATTTGGAGTTTACATTTGGAATTTAACAACCGTCTGTACCATAGTGTTTACAGGAAAAAAGCTCATTCTGATTTCTAAACAACCAACTTACTAATAAACTCGGGAATGCAACTTGACTGGGGCATAGGAGCCTACTTTATAGTGAACAAGTGGGTGAAGTACTTTTGTTATTAATAAGCACAGCATGGCCTACTCAAAAAAGAGAAAGCCTGTCATCTTATTTGGTCACCTCATAAATTGAATTATGGAGAATTTTTATGATATACATAGTTACCTTCACAAAATATAGGGGGCCGGTATTTGGCAAATTTGATTTCTAGGTTCTGTCAAACCAGTTATAGAGAAAATACAGCTACTGTTTTTTTCTGAGTTAAAAATGCTGTACGTCCTTGAGTTCCAGTTTTCATGATGCTCCAACAGTTGTTGCGTGAGAATGGCCATGTCTGACTCATTTAACTCCACAAATACAGACTTGTGCTCTGATTTATTTTAGGGATATAGGTCATTTGGGAGTTTTCACAAGGTCTTTATAGAAATGTACTGGGCGAAAAATAAGAAGTCGAATGCAAGTTTTCCTAAAAGATGACAAGGTAGCTTGGGGAAAGAATTATTTCATCTTTCTAACTTTAGCAGCAGGAGCTGGGGCTGGGTTGCATGGCTGGGGGGAGTCAGAATCACAGTATCAATATACAGCGTCTCTCTGAAAAATCATTGTTTTAGCATATCGAAAGCTCAGGCAGCTATACTGACTATTTCAATAAGAGCAGAGGATCCTTAGGACAGAGAGGCAGCTGCCCAATTTATTGTAACTTTGTTAATTAAATGCTAGATCTGTGCATGGAGCTCCATAGTAACAAACAGCAACCTCATTTCCAATTCATTTTTCTCTTTGCTTAAAATGCTTTAAACATTGGAAGCAAGAACTACCAATATTTAATTAGAATTTACCCCCTTGGTCTACTCTCTGGATTATTTTACAAGAAAGCATACAATATATTGTGTTTATTGGTTTATTTATGTTTAGAAATTAATAGAATGCTGGTTTAGGAGAGGGTGGATTTTCATATTTTCATTCTGTAGAAAAGAGGTTAATTGTTCTAAGCCTTCACGTAGAGGCTTGTAAGGAAAATTCAGAATCTGCCTCTGTATTCCCTGTGTTCTGAAATTACAAAGACTGAAAATTCTCTGCTAAAAGAACTATATATATGACCTGGCACATATCCCAATAGAAGCAGGATGGATAGGAAAGTGAAATATAAGCTCAGTGGAAAAGTACCTGGAAAGCCATTGTATAACAATAAAGATCTTTATTAAATCATCCTGCACCTTAGTCCATAATGATATGCACCAGGTGTTCCTGCTTCCATTTAATTAGCTCAGCATTATTCCTCTTTTAGAAAAGACGCATTCTGATGGGGTGTATCCAGTTGAAACACACATCAGCATAAAGTGCAAAGTTTTTAAAAATATAGTTTTTCATTAGAGAGATTAAAATGGCCTTATTTCTTTCACTATTTGTGGACTCACCTTAATGGGTCACTCAGGTTAAAGGGTACAGTAGAAACAAGGCATTTCCACATTTATAGACAAAAAAACCACAATCACTGCAAGTTTTATGAAAACGAAGCTTAAGAAATGCAAGGCATTTATTGGTTTCACTCAGAAAACTCTCAGATATGGGAGAAATATGTGGGAGAGTTGAACTTTCATTTGTCCAAATATGAAGAATGTGTTTGCTGGAGTCAACTGACTGATAGTGGATGGAGAGGATTAGTGCAGGTCTCTTTGGCAGGCTTCGGGGAGAAACCCATGTGCTCCCTGACATTGATTATAATTATTTTTCCATCATTCCCAGTAGTTCTTAGCAGGAATGTGGGCCAACTTTCTCCCTAGGAAGGCTCCTGCTGTGAAACCATCTTTGGCAATGAATCTTTAACAAAAGATCAGGAACTCGACATTTATTTTTAAGCATGAGAAGAAAATGTGTGCAATGCTGGAAGCAAATGTAGGGATTGAAAGAGCTCCTAAAAGGTTGCAGTAAGGAGCCCTGAAACGAGAAGAAACATTACCTGACGTGCTGGTGGCTTTATCTTTGTGAAATAGCGACTGATGACTAGCTATGGGACATCTAGCCTATATAATTTTAAGCTGTGTTTTCTGTTTTGTTTTAAGTAGAAGGGTAGGGAGCAATGTGTTTAATCATTACTTGGAACCATGATTTTATCTCTAACTGATCACCAGGGAGGTTGTTAAACAGTAGGTGAAATGGAAATCCAGGATGTTATATCTAAGAAACAGGAAAGGCAACCATTTTTGTTCAAACCCTCTAGACCAGCACTCGTAGATTTTTTTTCCTCAGAAAGAGCATAGTAGCAGTTTGATATGGTTATGAATTCCAAAAATAGATATTGGACTATGTTCATAATCTGGTCTGCACCTGGGCGTGATTGAGTTATGATTAGGGCTTTGATTGGGCCATGTCATTAGGGCGTCGAGTCCCCACCCACCAAGGGGTGGGGACTCACAGATAAAAGGCATGGTAAAGGACAGAGTTGAGGGTTTTTGATGTTGGAGTTTTGATATTGGAGTTTGATGCTGAAGCCTTAAGCTGGAGCTCCAGGAAGTAAGCACACAGAGGAAAGAGAAGCAAGACCCTGGAAGAAAGGAACTCAGGAAGCCTGAACCCTTGCAGCTGTCGGCAGCCGTCTTGCTCCAACACGTGAAATTAGACTTTGGTGAGTGAAGTAACTTAGGCTAATGGCCTGGTATCTGTATAAAACCAACGAATTTCTTGTATTTTGCATCAGCACCCCTTTGTCTGACTAATACAAGCATGTATATTCAAACTCATGAATTCTTTGATCTGAATTGGGAGTCTTTGGTAGAAAGGTTAAATAAAATATTTCAGATGTTTCAATGGAATAACAATTTTTTATCCTCAAACTGTCCAACTACTGTAAGGAAATTTCTTCAAAATTAATTTAAAAAGCAACAGATGCAGAAAATGGCTTGGCTGTCAGAAAATTACCAAATTAACCATAAAAGAATATCAGCTTCTCTCCTGAAGGATGGTTATTTCTAACTCATGGCTTAGTGTACTCTAATGATTGATTTTCCCATTAAAATCATATTCAGAAGGTAATTAAGCAAATCCTTCAGGTTTTGTGTCTTTTAAAATTCCACTTGAAGGACTCACCAGAGGAAGAAATAGACACTTTGATAAATGTCTTCTACCATAAATTTAGTTCAGATGTGACTTAAAATCAGCACAAACCTCACCACAGGCATTTTATAGCCACCAGACTGGTAAAAATTTTTGTGCTGAGCCAACCTTTTCTAATCTTTCTAATGGCATACCTTTGTGAAAAGTTTACCCAAATACTTGTATTTATTTTTTAGAATAGAACTCAATGAAAAGTGATTTTTAGAAGTAAACATCATATAAAGAATTCCTACACTGAAAAAAAAAAAAAAAAAGACAGCCAAATTTAAAAATGGGCCAAGGCTTTGAACAGACACTTCTCCAAACAAGATATACAAATGGCCAATAAGCACATGAAAAGATGATCTACATCATTAGTCCTTAGGGAAAGGCAAATCAAAACCACAATGAGATACCACTTCATACCCAAGAGGATGACTACTATTTAAAAAATGAAAAATAACAAGTGTTGATGAGGATGCAGAGAAATTGGAACCATCATACTTTGTTGGTGTGAAAGTAAAATGTTTCAGTCACTGTGGCAAACAGTTTGGCAGTTCCTCAGGAAGTTAAGTATCGAATTACCATATGATCCAACAATACCGCAAAGAACCAAAAACAGGGAATATGGGATTTTCCCTTTTGGAGTAATGAAGATGTTCTGAAATGGACTGAGCTGATGACAGCACAATTCTGTGATGAAACTGAGAGCCACTGAGTATACACTTTGGATTTTATAAGTCATGAGACTGTAGAACACATTGAATCATGTGGTAGATGATGGACTGTGGTTAATAGTACAAATATGAAAATGTTCTCACATGAACTACAACAAATATACAATACTAATGTATGGTGTTAATAATAGATGGTTTGTGGGAAAAATATACTAAATATAAGCTATATTTGTCTGTCTGTATGCCTATAGATAGCAGTCATATTATGACAATGTTCTTTCATCATTTGTAACAAATGTGTCACAACAATGTAAAACAATGTAAGGTGTGGGATGGTAGGGTGATTATGGGAATCCAGTATGGTATGCGTGATTGTTTTGTTAACTCATTATTTCTAATTAAAAAAAACAAGGACTCAAATATTTGTACACCAATATTTATAGCAACATAATTCACAGTAACCAAAAGATAGAAGCTACCTAAGTGCCTATCAACAGATAGATGAATGAATAAACAAAATATGGTATAGACTTTCAAGATGCAAAAGGACAAATACTGTAGTTTCATTTAAATGAAATACCTAGTGGGAAATGGACTTGGCCCAGTGGTTAGGGCATTCGTCTACCACATGGGAGGTCCGCGGTTCAAACCCCGGGCCTCCTTGACCCATGTGGAGCTGGCCCACACTCAGTGCTGATGCAAGGAGTGCCCTGCCACACAGGGGTGTCCCCCTGCGTAGGGGAGCCCCGCGCACAAGGAGTGTGCCGCATAAGGAGAGCCACCCAGCGCAAAAGAAAGTGCAGCCTGCCCAAGAATGGCGCCACACACATGGAGAACTGACACAACAAGATGATGCAACAAAGAGAGACACAGATTCCCACGCCTCTGACAACAACAGAAGCAGACAAAGAAACAAGACGCAGCAAATAGACACAGAGAACAGACAACTGGGGGAGAGGGGAGGGGAGAAAAATAAATAAATAAAATAAAAATAAAATAAAATAAATGAAATACCTAGAAAAAGCAAATTCACAGTGACAGAAAGTAGACTACAGGCTATCAGGGACTGGAGAAAGGAGGGAGGAAGGAGGAGTTGTTGTTTAATAGGTACAGAGTTTCTGTTTGGTGCAAAAAAGTTTTGGTAGTGGATGGTGGTAAAGGTGGCACAATATTGTGAATAAAATTGATATCACTGTATTGTACACATAAGTAGTTAAAATGGGAAATTTTGTATTATATGTATATATCATAATTGTTAAAATCTTAAGGAAACTGCATATTAAAAACTAAAATATAACATGGTATTAGATATGTGAATGCTACATCTAAATTCACTGTAGAAGAATAAATTACTCAGCCTTATAATGGGGTTTTAAAAAAATTATTATTATTGGAGAAGTAGGTTTACAGAAAAATCATGCAGAAAATACAGAGTTCCCATATACCAACCTATTATTAATACCTTGCATTAGTGTGGTACATTTGTTACAAATGATGAAAGAATATTATTATAATTATATTTTATTAACTATATTTCGTGGTTTACATTACAGTTCCCTGTTTGTGATGTACAGTCTTATGTTATTTTTTTAAAATTTTATTCTAGTAACATATATAATCTAAAATTTCCCTTTTTAAACTAAATTCAAATATATAATTCAATGCTGTTAATTACATTCACAATGTTGTGCTACTATCACCATCACCCATTACCAAAATTTTTCCATCACCCCAAATAAAAATGCTGTGCAATTTAAGCATTAACTCCCCATTCCCTATCCTGACCCTGTCCCCTGGTAACCTGTATTCTAGTTTCTGACTCTGAATTTGCATATTCTAATTATTTCATATCAGTGAGATTATGCAGTATTTGTCCTTTTCTATCTGGAATGACCCCAAGGTTGTTGTTTTTTTTTTGTCTTTATTCATTTTTTTAAATATGCAGTCCCATATACCCCTCACCCCCCTCACTCCACTACTCCCCCCATAGCAATATTCTCCTCCATCATCATGGGACATTCATTGCATTTGGTAAATACATCTCTGAGCACCGCTGCACCTCATGGTCAGTGGTCCACACCATAGCCCACACTCCCCCACATTCCACCCAGTGGGCCATGGGAGGACATACAATGTCTGGCAATTGTCCCTGCAGCACCACCCAGGACAACTCCAAGTCCCGAAAACGCCTCCACATCTTATCTCTTCCTCCCATTCCCCGCACCCAACAGCCACCATGGCCACTGTCTCCACACCAATGCCACATTTTCTTCGATTACTAATCACAATAGTTCATGAATAGAATGTCAGTAAGTCCACTCTAATCCATACTCTATTCCTCCATCCTGTGGACCCTGGAATGGTTGTGTCCACTCCACATCTATGTCGAGGGGGCTTAGATTCCACATGGATGATGGATGCAATCCTCCTGCTTTCAGTTGTAGGCACTCTTGGCTCCATGGTGGGGTGGTTGACCTTCTTCACCTCCATGTTAGCTGAGTGGGGACCCCAAGGTTTTTGGCCTGAGCAACTGGCAGTAAAACTAGAGCCCTTTCTAATGGGCATATTGAGTCTGAGTTGCCTATTAGACATCCGGGCATTCAGGGGAGAGGCCCAGGTATGCATCAGTGCATGGAGAAAATGCAAAGTCCTGAGACCAGATAAAACCATCTGACTGTGAGCAGAGATGGAGAGCAGATATTAGGGCCAAGCCCTGGGATACTCCCACGCTTGAGGTCAGGGAGATAAAGAGGAACCCACTAAGGAGTCTGAGAATGAGCAGCCACAAGGTAGCTGCTGTCACGTAAACCAAGTAAAGAAAGTGCTTCGGAGGGGAGTGATCAGCTGTGTAAATTATGCTGATTGCTGGGACAAATAAAATGAAGACAGGAAATTTATAATTGGATCCAGCTATGTGGAGCTTTTAGCACATCCCGCTATTTTACGGATCATTCATTGCATCTATGTATCGACCTACTTGTTTATTTTCTATCTCCTCCCAATAAGCTCTGCCAAATTCTATGACACTGTTTTGTTCACTGCTGTACCCCAGTGCCTAGACCAGTGTCTGGTAGAGAGTAAGTGTTCAATACATCCTTTTCAATATTTCTCGATAATTATTTCTTGAATTTTAAAAAAATTGTGAAAAACTAGAAAAAGGAAATTTTATTTCTTCTCTGGACAAAGATAACTTGCTTTTTATATTTTGGCAGAAGGTGTAATTGTGTGTCTTTGGGTTTTGAATTAAGTTCAAACTTTGGCAAGGGATTTAACTCCCTAAGCTTTAGTTTCTCATTCCATAAAAAAGAGATAGGTAATAATAAGATAATATTTGAGAATGTATCCAGAATCATACCCAGCACATAATAGGTATTCAATGAATGTTTTGTAAAATGTAGACCGAGGAAACAGCGGCAGGTAAATTTACTTCAGATAAGTCGTTTGACATGGGAAGTTTCATTTATTTGAGTAGTAACTCTGAAAAAAAGGAAAATTCCTAGTAGGCTGTATTTCCAACAAAAAATCAGTTGAGGGGGTGGGTATAGCTCAGTGGTTGAGCACCTGCTTCCCACGTATGGGGTTCAATCCCCAGTACCTCCAAAAAATACATAGACATGTGTATAAAATCAGTTGAATGTGTCTCAGTATGGGATAAGGGCCATAATATATTCAGATTAGTGTAGTGATTGTGGTTGTTTCACAGTAAAAGTAAGCTTTGATGCTTTTTTTTTTTTTTAGTACATTGTGTCTTATTATAGATTCTATGGTTCAGGTATCATTACATTACACTTTTAAGATGGCTAGACTTCAGGCAGACTGCTTCCCCTGATCCTACACCATCCATTCCCTTGAGCGGAGAGGACTGACCTGAATTCTACAGAAGGCTCCAGAATTGGTAGAGCAGATGCCAAGGCTTGGAAAGATTCTGCAAATGCGTTTTGACCCAGGTGTTAACCTCAAAAGATTAACTGGAAAGTTTCTAAGGGATCCTGTAGGTTTAAAGTGAGTAAGGATTATGTATTAAAGGAGATTGGCCTTTAACAGGGGAAAAATCTGCTGAGTGAGGAGATTTAAAAGAGGTGGGATAATTAGTTGAAGTTCAGAGTTATTCTGGATTATCCCATAAGCTGTCAGGGTATGGAGCCAAATTTCTCAGGCTAATATTTCTTCTACTTTGTTGTCCAGGGTTAGGCAACAACACATATTTTGCATTTCTTTGTCTATTACGCAGAGTCAACAGGTGATAACCTGCAACTTCCTTGGACCCAGAGCAACTGGTTATCATCTTCCCTCAAGTGGATATTCAGAATCTATGACATTTTGGTATTGATGCTGGACAGTACAGGGGAGATTCCATGATGGTGATTGAAGTCCTATCCTTTGTAAATTAGTGCTCGTGGGCAGGCACTAGACATCACAAGATGCTAAGAACTTGAAAGACAAATATTTAGAGAAAACTCCCAAGGACAAACTTTTCAGAATAGGGACAAAGGTTACATTAGCCGGCTGACACTTCCCTTCTCTCTCCACAATACTTTTTTTTTTTAAGATTTATTTATTTGGGAAGCAGATGTGGCTCGACAGATAGAGCTTCTGCCTACCATATGGGAGGTCCAGGGTTCAATACCCAGGGCCTCCTGGCCCACGTGGCAAACTGGCCCACGTGGAGTGCTGCCACATGCAAGGAGTGCTGCCCTGCACAGGGGTACCTCCCACGTAGGAGTGCCCCCCACGTAAGGACTGCTGCCCTGCGCAGAAGTGCAGCCTGCCCAGGAGTGGTGCCACCCACATGGAGAGCTGACACAGCAAGATGACACGACAAAAAGAGACACAGAGAAGAGACAAAAGGAGATGAAATGAACTTGGGAGCTGAAGTGGATGCAAGAGAATAATCGCCTCTTTCCCACTCCAAAAGGTCCCAGGATGGGTTCTCGGAGCCGCCTAATGAGAATAAAGCAGACACAGAAGAACGTACAGCGAATGGACACAGAGAGCAGACAATGGTAGGGGAGGAGGGAGAAATTTTTTTTTAAAGATTTATTTATTTATCCCCACCCCCCCACCCCGCCCTGTTGTCTGCTCTCTGTATCCATTCGCTGTGTGTTCTTTTATGTCTGCTTGTCTTCTCTTTAGGTGGCACTGGGAACCGGTCCTGGGACCTTCCAGAGTGGGAGAGAGGCAGTCAATCTCTTTCGCCACCTGAGTTCCCTGGTCTGCTGTGTCTCTTTATTGTCTCTCCCCTGTGTCTCTTTTTGTTGCTTCATCTTGTAGTGCCAGCTCTCTGCGCAGACCAGCACTCCATGTGGGCCACCTCTCCACTCAGTCCAGCTCACCAGGTGTGCCAGGTGGTCCTTCACCAGGAGGTCCCAGGAATCAAACCCTGGACCTCCAGTATAGTAGATGGGAGCCCAATTGCTTGAGCCAGATCCACTTCCGTCGCCACAATACTTTTTCACCATGAAATGCAAGTTGTTATAGTGGTGAGGAATGGGGGGCTGGATCAGGAAGGATATTGAAATGTGGCAACAGGAGAAAGGACTTCATGACTTTGTAAATCTTAGCTAAAGTAAGATATTTTGAGATGACTCAAAATATCTAGTTGTGGACTCCTTTTTTGTACTTTACAAGGGTAATGACATCTCCCAAGTTACTAAGTATTACTGGTCTTTGCCATTATTATTATTACCTCATTTATTTAGTACTTTCTAATCCCAGCATTGGTAAAACTTAGTGATGTGTAGCATCTGAATGGTGGGAAGTAAGTAACTAGCTGAAGCATTAAAAAGGAGGCATACATGCAGTCTAGAGCAGGGGTTCTTAACCTTTTTTGTTCCACAGACCCCTTTGCCAGTCAGGTGAAAACCACGGACCCCTTACTAAGTCCACACTATACTGTGTACTATTTAATAAATATATTATACCTGCACCAACATGTCTCCACAAGAATAATGTTGGTTTTTTTTAATTTAAATTCAAACTCATGGGCCCCATGTTAAGAACTCCTGGTCTCGAGGGCAGTTGTCTTGGAATAACAGGAAGCAAAACTCAGAAAAGCGTTTTCCTGATGTTGCTGGTATTCTTTTATTTTAATTTTTTTTCATTTATTATTATTTTAATTTTTTTTGGTATTTTTTGTTTTGTTTGTGTATTCTTTTGACAAAAAATGGATATATTAGAATTTCTATTCATTTGTTTGCTTCCTTCCTTGAGTTGAGCACTGTATTGGGACTCAGTCTACCATAATGAACAGATGCAGGCATTGGGATGGATACATATGTAATGTAGGATGAAATGTTAGAACACTAGGCATGCAATATAATGTAAAGCAGTGTTTACCAAACAGTTGTGAAGATGAGGATCACCTGGGCTGCTTGATAAATATACCTGATTACCAGGTGTCTCCCATGGAAATTCCAGAGGTCCTGGAATTTGTTTTTTTAGCAAACATTATTGTAGCAGTTTGATATGGTTATGAATTCCAAAAATAGATATTGGGTTATGCTTGTAATCTGATCTGTACCTGGGCATGATTGTGTTATGATTAGGGCATTGAGTCCCCACCCACCACAGATAAAAGGCATGGCAAAGAACAGATTTGAGGTTTCTTTTTCTTTTTGTAAATCATAAGTGAATTTTAATGTAATTCATGTTTGTGTTGAATTGAGTTTTTTTGTTGTTGTTGTTTTTTTAAAGATTTATTTTTTATTTCTTTCTCTCCCCTTCCCTCCCCACCCCGGTTGTCTGTTCTCTGTGTCTATTTGCTGTGTCTTCTTTGTCCGCTTCTGTTGTCAGCAGCACGGGAATATGCGTTTCTTCTTGTTGCATCATCTTGTTGTCTCAGCTCTCCGTGTGGGCAGCGCCATTCCTGGGCAAGCTGCACTTTCTTTCGCGCTGGGCAGCTCTCTTTACGGGGCGCACTCCTTGCACGTGGGGCTCCCCATGCAGGGACACCCCCTGCGTGGCAGGGCACTCCTTGCGCACATCAGCACTGCACATGGGCCAGCTCCACACGGGTCAAGAAGGCCCGGGGTTTGAACCACGGACCTCCCATGTGGTAGACGGACGCCCTAACCACTGGGCCAAGTCCGCCGCCCCTTGTTTTGTTTTTAAAGATTTATTTTTTTATTTATTTCTCTCCCCTTCCCTTCCCCCCCCATTGCCTGCTCTCTGTGTCCATTTGCTGTGTGTTCTTCTGTGACTGCTTCCATCCTTATCAGTGGCACCAGGAATCTGTGTTTCTTTTTGTTGAGTACATCTTGCACTCTCCGTGCATGCGGCGCCATTCCTGGGCAGGCTGCACTTTCTTTCATGCTGGGTGGCTTCTCCTTACTGGGTACACTCCTTGCACGTGGGGCTCCCCTACACGGGGGACACCCCTGCATGGCAGGGCACTTCTTGAATGCATCAGCACTGCGCATGGGCCAGCTCCACATGGGTCAAGGAGACCTGGGGTTTGAACCGCGGACCTCCCGTGTGGTAGACGGACGCCCTAACCACTGGGCCAAGTCCTATTCCTGAGGGTTACTGATATTGGAGTTTTGATGTTGGAGTTTGATGCTGAAGACTTAAGCTGGAGTCCCAGGAAGTCAACACTCAGAGGAAAGAGAAGCCAGGCCCAGGAAGAAAGAAACCTTGAACCCAGAGAAAAGCAAGCCCCAGAAACATAGGAACCCAGGAAACATGAGCCCTCACAGCCATTGGCAGCCATCTTACTCCAAATAGATTTTGGTGAGGGAGTAACTTACACTTTATGGCCTGGTATCTGTAAGCCCCTACCCCAAGTAAATACCCTTTATAAAAACCAACCAATTTCTGGTATTTTGCATCAGCACCCCATTGGCTGACTAACACAATTATATGTGAGTCTTAAATTCAGAAAAGTCTGGGAAGCCCTAATGTGAAGATATGTGCCCAAGCGCTTTGAGAAATCAAAGGTGGGGTGTTTACTCAGCTTGGAGAGTTAAAGATGTCTTCACAGAGGAGGTGACAACTGAAGCCAGGTGTGAGGACAGGAGGAAGTCCATCCCTCCACAGATGACTCTCGCACTCCAGGGTGTGGAAGTCTGAGCAAGCACTGACCTATTTAGGGTGCTGAGAGCAATCAGACACTGTTGGAGCACAAAATTATGCAAAGTGAAATAACAAGGGATAAGGCTGGAGAGAAAGTTAGGGGCTAGAGTATGAATATCTGGAATCCCATCAAAGAATTTAGACTTTAGTAGGAGACTTTTTAAAGACTGTCTTGGCCTCTCCTTATATTTATGGAAATTAATTCATTTTATATGTTCCCTAAAATATATTAAGGTGTATTACAGAGGAAAGAGAGACTTGTTTCCCCCGTCCTCAGAACAGGGTGTTGCGCACACTGCCGGGAGCAGATGTTGTAACATGAGCGAAGGCAGTCAAAGTGAGGGACCCCTGAGAGGGTCACGGAGAATGGGTTGGGAAAGACTGGAGCAGCTGTCTCTTCCTTCCTGAGTCCTTCTCTGCTTAAACCTGAGAGGATTTTCTTTTCTTTTTCTTTTTCTTTTTGGGAGGTCCTGGGGATTGAACCCAGGACCTGGTACAGGACCTGGTACATAGCTCAACTGCTGAGCTACACGTGCTCCCCAAAAAGAGTTGGTTTTTTCATTTGTCTGTGTTTAGGAGGTACTGGGGATTGAACCCAGTACCTCGTACATGGGAAGCAGGTGCTCAACCACTTGAGCTACATCCACTCCCCCGGAGAGGATTTTCTATTAGTTTTTATAAGGCTGAATGTCCCCTATATAAAACCAGATTTCAATGTTTAAGTATAAAATACTGAAACCCAAAAACACTCTTAAAAATGTATCTTCAATCACAAAGCCTAAGGAACATTTTCTATTAATCCAAAGGAAAACTACATGCTCAGATGTTCCCTCTTCCAGGAAAGGCTTCTGATTCTCCTCCTTCCTCAGTCCAGTTTAGGCACCTTTCTTCTGTGCTCCCATAATATCCTGAGCTTGTCTGACCATATTGCATACGCATATTATATGTTTATTTGTTATATGTTTATCATTGCATATCATATGTTTATCTGTCTCCTTCACTTCACTGTCAATTGTCTGAAGACAAGGGATGTGATTTATCATTTTTCTATCCACAGAAATGAGCAAAGGCACATAAAAGTGTCCAGTAAATGTTTTTTGAGTGAAAGAGAAAGAACACTTCATTTCTTCTTTGACATAAACACTACATTTATTCAAGAACTTTTCACCTCTGAACTGAATTCAAGCATAAATGCTTGCCTGCAGTGATTTAGAAGCCAGTATCTGATGTGTTTTAAAGCACAAAAATATATTCCTGTTTTAGTGCAAATTGATTAATTTCACACCTATAGTTGATATACAGCACATTTAAGCCACACTGTTGACTGAAAACCTATAATGCTATTATATATATTTTAAAAGAGGAAATTTCAAGTCAGAAAAACTAAAGGAGAGAAAGGCAGAAACTTTCACTACTGACTTGTAGAAGCTTTAACTCACTTGTGGTTGTTTCATTAAGAACAATTTTTACTCACAGATTTATATGAAACATATATATATATTTCATTTCTATCTGGT
The DNA here is from genome assembly GCF_030445035.2 of Dasypus novemcinctus. Taxonomy (NCBI): domain Eukaryota; kingdom Metazoa; phylum Chordata; class Mammalia; order Cingulata; family Dasypodidae; genus Dasypus; species Dasypus novemcinctus. Next base: position 45,964,646 of record NC_080693.1, on the reverse strand, counting down.
TGCATCATCGTCTTTTTGGTGCATCACTTCACTACACAGGGGCCTGTGCCTCTCTGCACTGCACAGGTCTGGGACGCTTTTTGTCTTTTTTTTACCAGGAGGTCCTGGGGATCAAACTCAGGTCCTCCATATGGTAAACGGGAGCCCAATTGCTTGAGCCACAGCTGTTTCCAAAACATATATATATATATAGTTTTTTGGTTTTTTTAAAGATTTATTTGTTTTTATTCCCCCCATTGTCTGCTCTCTGTGTCCATTCACTGTATGTTCTTCTGTGTCTGCTTGTATTCTCATTAGGTGGCTCTGGGAACCAATCCTGGGACCTTCCAAAGTGGGAGAGAGGCGATTACTCTCTTTGCACCACCTCAGCTCCTCTGTTCTGCTACATCTTCTTGTTCTATCTCCTTTGGGTCTCTTGTTGCGTCATCTTGCTGCACCAGCTCTCCACGTTGGCCGGCACTTCTGCACATGGCAGCTTTCCTGTGTGGGTCCACATTCCCACGCAGGGCAGCTCTTCTGCATGGGGCTGTGTTCCTGCAAGGGCCAGCTTGCCATGTGGGCTACCTTGCCTTCACCAGGAGGTCCTGGGCATTGAACCCTGGACCTCCTATATGGTAGACGGGAGCCCAGTTGGTTGAGCCGCACCCATTTCCCTAAAATATATATTTTAAAAACTTCTGGAAAAGAAAGCTATTACTTATTTCACAAGCATCAATTTTCTCATTGAAGATAGCAGACATTTTAAAATATTTTCCATTCCATCTTTAATATTTTTTGCCCTGATTTTGTAGGCTGGCTCAATATCCTGTGATTATTGCATCAAGACAATGAGATATTTCAAAACAACTCTCTGTTTTACAAGACAATTAGATTTGTGGAAAAATAGCCCATGTTTTCCTATTGTTGTGTCCCTTCAAATTTTTCTCTGAAAGCTTTCTAGTACCTTTTAATTTTCACCAATCTATTATTTTTAAATAATTTTATTTAGATAAAAACAATTATTCCACATTTATTACTTTAAAAGAAAACCGCGTTGTATTAGTCAGCTAAAGAGGTGCTGATGCAAAATACCAGAAATATGCTGGCTTTTGTAAAGGGAATTTATTTGGGGTAGAAGCTTACAGTCACAAGGCCATAAGGCATTGTTACTTCCCTCACCGAAGTCTGTTGCCACGTGGAGGAGCAAGATGGCTGCTGACATCTGCAAGCGTTCAGGCTTCCTCTTCCTCTTAAGGCTCCATGGTTCCAGCTTCTTCCAAAATCAGCTGTTGGCTGGCATAAGGCTCATCTCTCTTCTCGGGTTTGTCTCTTTCTGGGCTCAACTGCTCTGTTCTGTCCACAAGGTCAGCAGTAGACTTCTAGGCTCTCTCTCTTCCCAGGGCCTCTGCTGTGTCTTTGGAGCCATTTCTATTCCTCTGTGTTCTTCTCCTGTGTGTTTACTTCCCAGGGCTCCAGCATTAAAACTCCCACCTCCCTTCTTTGCAGTATGGTTTCTCTGGTGGGTAGGGATTCAATGTCCTAATGACATGGCCCAATCCAAGTCATAATCATTATTTAATCAAGTAAAAGTGAAACCTCAGATTCCGATATAATCTAATATGCCCAGAGGAACAAGCCAGTTTACAAACATAATCCAATATCTATTTTTGGAATTCATAAACAATACCAAACTGCTACACCTGTGTTGAAAACTTATTTGGATATTTGTGACACACCAGGCTTCAAAAAGGATGCTTTTATTTAGACTTCTATGTAGTATCACTTTATTCTCTCAAATTTTTATCAAAATAGAATATAATAGGGAAGGCAGATGTGGCTCAGGAGATTGAGCTCCCACCTACCACATGGGAGGCCCCTGTGGTAGTGCCTCCTAAAGACAGAGAGCTGGTATGATGGGCAGGTGTGACAAGCTAGCACAACAAAAAATGCAAGAAGAAAAGACATAATGAGAGACACAGCAAAGTAAGGAACAGAGGTTCCCAGTGCCTTCTAAAGAAGACAGGGAGCTGACGCGATGAGCAGGCACAGTGCACTGACACAACTAAATGACACAACAAGAGACGCAGGAAGGAAAAACATAATGAGAGACACAACAAAGCAGGGAGCAGAGGTGGCTCAAGTGATTAGGCACCTCCCTCCCATATCAGAGGTCCAGGGTTCAGCTTCTGGTGCCACCTAAAGAAACAAGGAAGATGAACAGATACAGCAAGTGCAAACAACAAGGAGGTGGGAAGAAATAATCTTTTTTTTTTTTTTTTCAAAAAAGAACATAATAATCATGATTCAAGCCAAGCTGCTATTAATTTAGCTGGGAACAGCTGAATTACAGTGTCTTTCAGATTACCCTCAATACCAAGAAACACCTGGTAAATAAAAAGAGCAGAAAAGCCTTAAAATGGTATTTGTCTAAAAGATGGGTATGGAACCTCCAGTCTTCAATTTAATTTCATCAGGTTATGGGGCAAATCCACAGAATTTCTGCCTAAGGTCATGAAATTACAACCTTATTTGAAAGTACAGGATAAAACAGCAAGGCCCTCAATTGCCTCAAGATAGCGATGTTGCTCTAAGAAACCACATTCAGGTCCACAGGCGCTGGCGTGGAATTAGACTGGATCAGATGTTAGGAAGATAAAGAGGAATGGGATATTGTAGAGACTTTGTCCTGAAAGAGCTTACAGTCTAGAGGGAAAAACTCCTAGTGGACTAGTTGATTTAGTGAAATGATCTCACTAGTAGAGTCTTTCAATATAAAGTGGTAAGTACCTGCTGAACATTTCAGTGAAGAGCTGTGGGGCATATCAAGGAGCGCTTGGGACAACCTGAGGCATCAGAAGCCACTTCCACCAGGGTGAGACACCTGAGCCGACTTGAACTTGTTTTATGCAGGCTAGCAACATGCCCAAGAGCACTAAAACAGCAAGGTGTGATACCAACTGACTTGAAATGTTGAAGCAGGTAGTGGTGGGAGATGCGCTGGCTGAATTTTACATTATTTTACCTCTATATTGGCGCCAATACCGCTGCCTCTCCTTTGCTCCACTCCCTTATCTGTTTCTAACTTTTTCTCTCTCTTTTATTGAGTCTCTTCCTTAATTAACTCCTTTAGAGAAGTTTACCGATTTTTTTATGAGTCCATTTTACTTAACATTGACTCACTATTTTTATAATCCGTGATATTGAAAAGTGTTCTAATGCCCTCATTTTTCCATTATTCTACATTTCTGGGTGGCATGGTCCTTTCTTGGTCAAACGTAAATGTTTAAATTATATCTTAAACACATAACTTCTCTGATTATAAAATGCTCTGAAAATCTACAATTCATGTAATTCATATTGGTTGAGGCTGAAAGGATTGATGGGGATGCAGCAACAGCAGTACCTTAAGTTTTACTGGCTCTTATCCGACTGCAAATTGCCTTCCTCCTGCTCTGCCCTGCCCTGAAGTCCTGAAGTACTCAGAAGCCTCTGCACGAGCTGCAGGCACTCATGTAATTGCTGGAAAGCCACTAGAGGGCAGCAGTTTCCTCTCACCCCCATTCCCCATCACCCAGCCGTGGCAGCAGGGAATACCGCGGGAGAGGATGCTATCAGGCCAAGAGCTTGGCAAAATCCTGCATGGCATCCACACAGAGACAGGGGGACTATCCCTCTTCCATGCCTCTGGGGCACACTTTGTCATCCAGGTTTTCTAGAGTCCAAGACTAATTGCTGGGGGGGAGGGGGGCGGGGGGGGGGTTTACAAGTGGTAGCCGGCAGCTAAATAGCCAGGCCATAGTGTTTCCCACTGAAGATAAACAATTTTCACACAACAGAAACAGTAATCAGACAAGGTCACTCTGTAACCATGGTGGAACAATACAATAAGCAGACCATGCCATAATCATATCTCAACATGGACAGAGACAAGGACATTAAACAACCACAAAAATAACCAAATGCCCTGCCACACACACCCATTCTAGATAACATGAGTGACTCTAGGCCCTTGCTCCTTTGGCCACCTAGGTAAAAAAAATTAAGATACCAAATCACTGAATTCCCCCCTTCTCATCAGAACTCAATCCAGAACAAACCTTGCCCCAAACCAACCAACATTAGCCCAAATCCCGTAATAAGTCCCTCCCAAGTCCTTCTTACCTAGACACTCCAGTAACTAGTGTGCAATCTCTCCTGCTGCAGCAAGCTTAGAAAGTTCCGTTTATTTGACGACAGGCTTTGGCAGGCACCCTTTCACATGGTGGAGACACCATGCTGCTATCCCCAGCCTGGCCTCCCTGCTTCCTTGTTGCCGTCATCCTCCTTCCTCCCAAAAACATTCTCATGTGGACTGATGTTTGCCAGGTGACTGGCTTTGAGATATTAATTTTTTTCTTTGTTTTTCTGTATTTTGTAAGAATTTACAATGAACATAGATTACATTTGTAATAAAGGAAAAATTTTTACCTTAAAAATAATAGCACCTAAAAAGATACTTTTCACACACTACTCCAGCGGTAGGACACTTCAAATGCCCTTATAACCGTTTTTCTTTGCCTTACACATCAAAATTAACTACTGTATGTGCTGGCTTCAGCAGCTCATATGCGAGAATTGGAATCATACAGAGAAGATTAGCATGACCCCCTGTGCAAGGATGACACAGACATTCATGAAAATTAACTACTGTACCTTTCTCTTTTTATCAGTCTTCTATTCCTTCATTGCTCCCCACTCTTTTACTCTCAAAATGCTTTTCTTGGCCCATGCACATATTTTTCACTTCTCTTATTCCATTCTTCCATTCTTCCTCTGTAAATTCTAACATAGGGCCTGTGAGCTCTCAAATGGATACCAACTTCTGCCAGAGATGGCAGAGCCAACTGCTCATGGGCCACTCTTTCCTGCCCAGCTTGGCAGAAATCTCTGCTTGATCATGGCTCTCCGTCCCCGTGATCCTGAGTGGGACCTCAAGATACTGCTCAAAGCAGCTCTTCTGGCAGCTACAGCTGACCCACTGGGGTTGATCTTCTAGATGAAAATGATTTGATATCTTCTGACATAGGTAACAATCTCAAACTCAGGTACATAGGTTGTGATCATTTAACCTAATGGGGATATTACTTACTCTTGAACAGTATCTAAAGAAAATGATTTTGAAGTATGATATTTAAACTATTCAGATTTAAAAAAACAAACTTGTTCCTTTTTCTTATTCACTAAATTATTCACCATATTTAGTAGCATGCAAGAATTTCTGCTATTTACAAATAGATGTATCTTATCTAATATGAGACCACTATATAATAAACTGGTTTTCTCTTTAAAATGTCTTTTAATTCAGAAATTTTACTTATTCAGGGTATCCTTTCCCTCAATTATTCTCAGCCAATGAGATTTGTTTTAGAGCTCTTACAACCACAATATTTCAGAGTCCTATCTCACAAATATGCATATTCTTTTTTTATGTTGGTCAAAATAAAGCTGACTTGAAGCTTTGGTAAATAGCCAAAAATTTAGTTCTGAAAAATACATTTCCCAGACTAGCTCAAAAGAACACATAGGAACCATTTTAATTTGCAACCCAGAGCTCTGTATCTTCCATACAGTGTGACCACCAGAGGCAGTTCTATTTTCTGTATCTTCATGCTCCCACTGGCACCAGATTTTTTATCACCGAAAAGCTTGTCAGTTCTCTCAGTGTTGGGGCCCAGGTGAAAAATCTTTGCAAATTCAAAAACAGGCAAAATTATTATAAATAAAATATTATGGATGCAAATGGAAAAATATTAATAATTTCCTCTGGAAAATAACATCAATGTTCCCAGGATATATTTGCATTCCTGGGGCATATCTTTATTCTGATCAAAAAGCCTAAAAATGTTTGATAGGTAGAGGAAGGGAAAAAAAACACACAACAGTTTTGCCTTTTCTTTATATTTCATTGTTAATTACATATCTGTTTGTAATTTTGTATATAATATCAGTGAACATTTATTGCAGACTTCCTATGTGCCATTCCTCTTTTAAAACTTTCGTGTGTATTTAACTCACTTATTCTTTAAACAATCCTAGATATAAATATTGTTCTTATCCTCATTTTACAAACGTGGAATCTGAGTCACAGAGATTAATAAATTACCCAAGTTGCCCAGCTAAATAAGTGGTAAAGCTAATCTTGGACTCTGGGAGTCTTGCTCTTATAGCAATTACCCCTTCTCTACTGGATACAATCCTCTGAGATAGTAATAAGCACATTGCTAGCTCCCCGAGCCAAAAAGTGGGCACATGACCCAAGCTATGCAAATTGAACACTCCCTTCGGGACATTTTTCTTAGGCCATGGGACAAGAAAAGATTGCAAATGTGCATCACAGTGGAGCCAGTTCCTAACCAGACCACCTGTGCAACAAGCTTGTCCTGTAGCTCTTGCCCCTGGCCCCCGAAGCCTGCTTTTTCCAGCCTTCCTATGGATTCTATGAGCTCATGACAGCCTTCCAACAAATCCCCTTCTGCTAGAGTTGCCAAAATCAGTTTCTATTTCTTGCAGCCTAAGAACCCCAACAGATACTGTTGGGAGTTAGGGACGATGCTTGCTATCTCTTTAGTTTCTCTCCACCTCATTAGCGCTGTACAAACGGGAAGTATTTAGTCGTAGTTTGAGGGCTGGTTCTGAAGCTCAACTGCCTGAGTTCCATCCCTGCTCTACCTCTTACTAGTTTCTTATTGATTAAAAGGGGATTCTAAGAGTGCCTCCCTCAAAGGATTGTGTAAGGATTAAATGAGATAAACATATAAAATGCTTGGGAGGGCACATGGCATATATTAAGGACCCAACAAAGACTAGCTCTTATTATTATTATGGTCATCTTTTCCAATCATTTATTCTAATTATAAATGCCATTTAGTAAGTAACTCTAATACAATGTTGAAATTTAATCCTCCATTTATAAGTCCTACTTACATATTTAAGTAAAGTGTTAATTTAATTTAAAAATCTTCTCCAGAGAGAAAATTTCCCAATAAACCTATATTTATGAAAAATGCACTTTGCTTTCTGCATTAGTCTCTTATTTTATTATTTATTTTAGCTAGTGAAATAGTTTTTTTCATGGTAACTACTGCCTGAGAGGCAATCCTGTGAATACATTAATTTTTCTTGTAGTAAGAGCTAGGATATGATAAAATCTTGCAATAAATCTTCATTCACCCTAAGAAAATAACCTTCAACTATGCACAGTGTTAACCACCTCAGTTTATTTTGCACAATTAATGACGTTTTAAATATGGGCTTGCAATACAAGTCATAGCATTTTTTTCCTCTGAGAAGGTTGAGTTCATCACAGACTTTTTTTTTTTGATGTAGCTATAGTGAGTAGGAGTGGTTGTCAGCATTGTGAATTAGCTAAATGAGAAACACATTAAATTTTTGCCCCCCTTCTTTCAGGGGGAAGAGGACTTGGCCCAGTGGATAGAGCCTCCGTCTACCACATGGGAGGTCCGCAGTTCAAACCCCGGGCCTCCTTAACCCTTGTGGAGCTGGCCCATGTGCAGTGCTGGTGCGCGCAAGGAGTGCTGTGCCACGCAGGGGTGTCCCCTGCGTAGGGGAGCCCCACGCACAAGGAGTGTGCCCCGTAAGGAGAACTGCTCAGCGCAAAAGAAAGTGCAGCCTGCCCAAGAATGGCACCACCCACACGGAGAGCTGACACAACAAGATGACGCAACAAAAAGAAACACAGATTCCCGTGCCACTGACAACAACAGAAGTGGACAAAAAGAAGAACACGCAGTAAATGGACACAGAGAACTGGGGCAGGGGGGAAAGGGGAGAGAAATAAATAAAAATAAATCTTTAAAAAAAATTATTTTTTTCTACTGATCTGAATTATCCTAATTGGCACTATGAACTCACCAGATTAATATTAAGCCTTCAAATTGGTTTCCCTATTTAGAAAATCAAAATACACACTAGTACATGGTTTCTATTTAAAAATATGATTCCATCTAAAATAAAGGCAGCTGTTAAACTGCCTACCATCAAAATTAAGTTCCACTGCATACAACTGCTTTAAAAACAAATTATTTTTCTTTTTTCAGAGAGTAAAATACTTTCTTTTAAAGATTTATTTATTTGTTTCTTCCCACCCCCTTTTTGTTTGCACGTGCTGTGTCTGTTTGTCCTCCTTGTTTCTTTAGGAGGCACTGGGAACTGAACCCAGAACCTCTGACATGGGAGGGAGATGCCTAATCACTTGTGCCATCTCCAGTCACTGCTTTGTTTTGTCTCTCATTGTGTTTTTCTTTGTGTCTCTTGTTGTGTCAGCTTGCTGCACCTGCCCATTGCGCCAGCTCACTGTCTTCTTTAGGAGGCACCGGGAACCGAACCAGTGACCTCCCACATGCTCAATTGCTTGAACCACATCCACTTCCCCACCCCTTCATTTTAAAAGTATTTTACTGAGTGAAGGTAAGTGGAAATGCCTAAACTTTTAAAGGGTAAAATGAAAAATATTAAGGAATCATAATCTTTTTGCTTATTGTTACCAAACACTACTAAACCTATTAAGTTTAAAATGTATTTTTCAAAACTGAGTCATTTCCCCCTTAACTGTCTTATCTTTGTATCTCCAGTGTTTCAAGCCCTGTTGAGAAAACTAAAGTTGTCCAATACTTTTTATAATGTTTTGGTTGAAAATTATGATAGAATGAGAGGTTTTTTAGACAGCCTTAAAAGGATTATCATTTATAGATTTGCAAGAGAAGATTAATGCCTCTCAGTGTATTGGTGGAGATATAATGACATTTTAGAAGTAAGTTCAGCAGAGCAGGGCTTTCTAACCATTTTCGTGGCATGGCCTGCAAAGAAAAGTACACATTAGGGTAAATGGGCAAGGCTGCTCACAGCAGAAGGCAACAAACCAAAAAACGCTGAGGGCTGAAGCCGGCAGTGGTGTGCTCTAGCCAACTCCTACTGGCCCCAGAGGGACAATTCTCTTCCCAGCTCTGCACTCAATGACATCTTGCTGGTAGCTTAAAATTGTACATGGTGGGAGTATTTACACTATGAAAATTGGAAAGTGGCAAATGTTACAAATCAGAGCTTTTCTTTTTTTCTGGAGAGTTGGTTGTTAAATATTTACTTGCACCCCACTGATCAAAGGGATCCATACCTCAACACACTAGTAATCTGTTAGGCAGCTTTGCAATAAAGCCTAGCTTTAAGTCTAAGTATTTTTCTGATACAAATTGCATCAGGCAACTGTTGACTAATTCAATTTTACTATGCAGGATAAAAATCTAAAGCATTTTGTGTGAGGTTTAAGTGTAATACCCCTTTAGGATATTTCTACCCTTAGGCTGGAACATCATGTGTTAACCATAGCAACCTAATTATATTTGTAAGTAATTATATTGTATGTGTGTGGTGGCAGGCCCTTCAATGAAACTTAGCTTCTCAGCCAATTACTTTATAAGTGAAGCTTAGAAGTTCACAAGACCCATGCTCTCAGACAATGCTGCCAATTGCCTTATTAGTTCTGTACCTCTTAAATATGAATAGGTGAGAAAGTTCTCAGCATGAAAGACAGAGGCCAAAACAAATAAACAGAACAAAGAAATTCAGAAGTGTAGAGTCAACAAAAGAAGCAAAAGAAAACATAAAAATCAAAACCACATTTAAAACATTCCCAGGAAGCGGACTTGGCCCAGTGGTTAGGGCGTCCGTCTACCACATGGGAGGTCCGCAGTTCAAACCCCGGGCCTCCTTGACCCATGTGGAGCTGGCCCATGTGCAGTGCTGATGCGCACAAGGAGTGCCGTGCCACGCAGGGTGTCCCCCACGTAGGGGAGCCCCACGCACAAGGAGTGCGCCCCGTAGGGCGAGCCGCCTAGTGCCAAAGAAAGTGCAGCCTGCCTAAGAATAGCGCCACCCACATGGAGAAATGACACAAGATGACGCAGCAAAAAGAAACACAGATTCCCATGCTGCTGACAACAACACAAGCAGACAAAGAAGATGCAGCAAATAGACACAGAGAACAGACAACCGGGGGGGGGGAAGGGGAGAGAAATAAATAAATAAATAAATAAATCTTTAAAAAAAAAAAGTTCCCAGAAGGAAGCAGATGTGACTCAAGACATTGAGCTCCCACCTACCACATGGGAGGTCTGTGGTTTGGTTCCTGGTGCCTCCTAAAGAAGATGAGCAAAGACAGCAAGCTGATGCAACAGGCATGTGCGGTAAGTTGATACAACAGGATGACACAACAAAAGACACAAGAAAATAAAACATAATGAGACACAACAAAGCAGGGAACAGAGGTGACTCAACTGATTAGGCACCTCTCTCCCACATTGGAGGTCCTGGGTTCAGCTCCTGGTTCCTCCTAAAGAATCAAGGAAGACAACAGACACAGAAAGTGCAAACAACGAGGGGATGGGGAGAAATCAATAAATAAATCTTTTTTAAAAATTCCCAGAAAGATAAGGGAAGATATACATTCATGAAATAATAAAGAGCCCTTGGAAATGAAAGTATTATAGCAGGAGCAAGGGAAGCAGACTTGGCCCAGTGGTTAGGGCATCCAACTACCACATGGGAGGTCCGTGGTTCAAACCTCGGGCCTCCTTGACCCATGTGGAGCTGACCCATGTGCGGTGCTGATGCACGCAAGAAGTGCCCTGCCATGCAGGGTGCCCCGGCGTAGGGGAGCCCCACGTGCAAAGAGTGTGCCCCATGAGGAGAGCCACCCAGCACGAAAGAAAGTGCAGCCTGCCTAAGAATGGCACTGCCCACACGGAGAGCTGACACAACAAGACGCAACAGAAAGAAACACAGATTCCTGTGCCGCTGACAACAAAAGAGAGGACAAAGAAGAACAGGCAGCCAACAGACAGAGAGAACAGACAATACTGGGGTTGGGGGGAAGGGGAGATAAATAAATAAATCTTTTTAAAAAAAATTATAGCAGGGGCAAAATGTTTAATACATGAATTGTAAGATGAAGTTGGAGAATCTTCCAGAAAGAATAAAAAGAAATATGGAAATTGGAGAGGAAAAACATTTTTTAAAGAAAGTGAGAACATTAGATTATTGCAAGACTTTCAATGTGTACCTAAAATGTGAACTCCTCAAGGACAGGGGGTTTTGTATATTTTTTCATTGCCTGGAACAAAACCAGACACATACCAGGTCTTCAGTAAATATTTTTTGGTGAGTGCATTTAAAGAAATAAAAAACAAGGGAAACAGAAAGAAGCAGATAATCAAACAAACAACACAAGGAAATTGTCCAGTTCAGAAGGAAATAACAAGACAAGGATGCCCACTGCCACCATGGTTATTCAACATTGTACTGGAAGTTCTTGGCAGAGCAATTAGGCAAGAAAAAGAAATAAAAGGTGTCCAATTGGAAAAAAAGAAGTAAAACTTTCCTTATTTGCAGATGATATGGTCCTATGCACAGAAAATCCTGAAAAAATCACAACAAAACTCCTGGAGCTATTAAATTAATTCAGCAAAGTGCAGGGTATACAATCAACACCCAAAAATCAGTAGTGTTTCTACACACAGGCAATGAAACTCTGGAAGAAGGAATCAAAAAAATTATTCCATTCATAATAGCAACTTAAAGAATCAAATATCTGTGAATAAATCTAACCAAGTATTACAGGATTGCATACAGAAAACTACAAAAAAAATTGCTAAATGAAGTCAAAGAAGACCTAAATAAATGGAGGGACATTCTGTGTTCATGGAAGACTAAATATTGTTAAGATACCAATACTGGTGGCGGACTTGGCCCAGTGGTTAGGGCGTCCGTCTACCACATGGGAGGTCCGCGGTTCAAACCCTGGGCCTCCTTGACCCGTGTGGAGCTGGCCCGCGCGCAGGGAGTGCCCTGCCACACAGGGGTGTCCCCCACGTAGGGGAGCCCCACGCACAAGGAGTGTGCCCTGTAAGGAGAGCCGCCCAGCGCGAAAGAAAGTGCAGCCTGCCCAAGAACGGCGCCGCCCATACGGCTTAAACCTCTGGTTAATATTCATGTGGTGACAAGGGTTTGTGGTAATGCTACCGAGACTCCACATGGCTGGAGTGTTCGTTTTTTAATATCTGGACCTTTTCAGTTTTAAGTGACAGAAATTCACCTCAATCTAGTTTAAGCAACAAAAGGAATGCATAGACTCCCCAAAAGGGGAAGTTCAGTGGATGGGCCCTACTTCAAGCAAACTGGATCTATGAATGGGAATCAAATCATTGGATCTCCCCCCTGCCTTTCTCTTGGTTCTGCTTTTCTCTGTGTGGCTCATTTTCAGGTAGGCTGTTTCCATATGGGAGTAAAGACGACCATAAAACAGTTCCAGGCATATACTATCCTCACAGCCAACTAGTCCAGAGAAAAGAGGGCCACTCGCTCCTCCAGCATTTGTATCAATCTTTGAAAAAGGACCCAGGTGATGCCACTTGCTCCCTCCTGGACAAATCATGTGCCTAGGGGAATTAGGCACTCTGATAGGGTGGCCTGGTAGCCTTTATACATCCACGCCTGTGTCAGAGAAAGGAGGGCTATGTAGTTGACAGACCTATCAGAATCCCTTCCAGTGGGAGAGTGATAGCTTTCAAAAAGAATGGATCAGAGAAGTCTCCCCCATAAGAAGTAATAGATGAACACTCAGATCATACTTTTCCTAGGGGTCAAAATTCTTTATACTACAGGAGACTAAATAAAATTAAATAGCTTTAAGAAGAACATACTTGGGAAACGGACTTTGGCCCAGTGGTTAGGGCGTCCGTCTACCACATGGGAGGTCCGCGGTTCAAGCCCCGGGCCTCCTTGACCCGTGTGGAGCTGGCCCATGCGCAGCGCTGATGCGCGCAAGGAGTGCCGTGCTACACAGGGGTGTCCCCCGCATAGGGGAGCCCCACACGCAAGGAGTGCACCCATAAGGACAAATACAGAAAAAAAAAAAAAAAGAAGAAGAACATACTTGAGAAAATTATCACCATGTAATGATAGGTGGCTTAATTAGAATTAAAAACTAAAACAAAAACCAACCCATGGCATTATCCAAATTATTTCAGGTATAACATGCAAACCCCTTGATTTCTAGGAGATATGTAAATGATTTGCTCATATTTTTAATCTGTTAGGAAATGGTGCCAGATTTCCAGCTTAAAACAGAAGCCACATCTTTATCCATGGAACAACTTCCCAGTGAGAGGCACATCTTAGAGATGAATACTAATCTTCTCAAATTTTCTTACTGGAATGTACCCCAACAGTGTACCCAATTTGCTGGTCATGATATTTCTACAGCCCTGGGTGCTTCAAAACAGGTATGGAATCACTCTTCCTCTTTCTTAAACATTTCCGTTTTTGGACTTCAGTATAGCTCTGGAACTTGATCTAATTAAAGCAAAGTCTATTCAACTTGCGTAATTTAATATTTCCTTATGTCTGTCAGAACCTGCCTGATTCCCAACTTCTACAGCCCATCTTTCCCCACATGTACCTTCTGGAGACAAGTTTTACCTTGGCGCCTAAAACAAATCTTGGTCTCTGGAAAGTAGTCAGACCCATCACCCAGAGATCTGGTACACAAAGTTATACTCACTGCTAGCCCAGCTCTGACCTCATGTTCCAATAACTGGGCTTCTGACTTGTTTCTGAGACCATACTTTCTTTTTTATTTTTATTTTTCCTTCATTTTATTTTACTTTTTTTTAAAGATTTATTTCTTTATTTTTATTTCTCTCCCCTTCCCTGCCCCAGGGCCCCCTCCCCACCCCCCCACCCCCAATTGTCTGCTCTCTGTGTCCATTCACTGTATGTTCTTCTGTGTCCGTTTGTATTCTTGTCAGCAGCACCTGGAATCTGCGTTTTGTTTTGTTGCATCATCTTGCTTCGTCAGGTCTTCCTGTGTGTGGTACCATTCCTGGGCAGATTGCACTTTTTTCTCTCTGGGCAGCTTTCCTTACGGGCTGCACTCCTTGCACGTGGGGTTCCCCTACACAGAGGACACCCCTATGTGGTATGGCACTCCTTGTGTGCATCAGCACTGCATGTGGCCCAGCTCATCACATGGGTCAGGAGGCCCTGGGTTTGAACCTTGGGCCTCCCATGTGGTAGGAGGACACCCTATCCATGCAAATCCACTTCCCTTTTCCTTTATTTTTAAACAAGTTTTAGGTTACATAAAAGTTACATTGAGGGAGTGGATGTAGCTCAAGTGGTTGAGCACCTGCTTCCCAAGCATGAGGTCCCGGGTTCAATCCTGATACCTCCTAAAAAAAAAATTTATGTTGAAAACAAAGGGGGGAGGGGGAAAGAAAATATAGGGAATTCCCTTATACTCCAACCCCTTCCCTTCTCACATTTTCCCCTGCTAATAATATCTTTCATTAGTATGGTACATTTGTTACAGTTGATGAACTAATATTGAAGTATTGCTACTAAGTATGGTCTACATTTTACATTATCATTTACATTTCACACTGCACAATTTTATAGGTTTTAACAAAATGTATAATGGCCTATATCTGCCATTGCAATATCATGCAGAACAGTTTCAATGTCCCCAAAATGCCCATGTTATACCTATTCTTCCCTCTCCCTCCGCTAAGAACCTCTGGTGACCACTGTCTCACTGTCTTTATTATTTTCTCTCTTTCTCTCTTTCTCTCCCTTCCTTCCTTCCTTCCTCCCTTCCTTCCTTCCTCCCTCCCTCCCTTCCTTCCTTCCTTCCTTCCTTCCTTTCTTCCTTCTCTCCCTCCTCATTATTTGCTCTGTCTGCTCTCTGTGTCTGCTCATCTTCTTTTTGGACACACTGAAAACCGAACCCAGGACTCCCATGTGGGAGGAAGCACCCAATTGCTTGAGCCACATCTGCTCCCTGCTTGTCTCTCTTTGTGCCTTCCTCATTGTGTCTCCTTTTTGTGTCATCTTGTTGCATCATCTCATTGCATCATCTTGTTGTGTCAGCTTGCTGTGTCAGCCCTTCACATCAGCTCTCTGTCTTGCTCATCTCCTTTGGGAGGCACTGAGAACTGAACCTGGGACCTCCCATATGGGAGGCAGGCATCCAACTGTTTAAGCCACATCCACTCCCCTGTCTTTATATCAAAGTTACAAGTTCTTCCATTACTAGAATAATAAATCTATTTTATTTTATTTTTTTAAAGATTTATTTATTTATTTAATTCCGCCCCCCCCCCCCCCCCGGTTGTCTGTTCTCTGTGTCTGTTTGCTGCGTCTTGTTTCTTTGTCCGCTTCTGTTGTCGTCAGTGGCACAGGAAGTGTGGGCGGTGCCATTCCTGGGCAGGCTGCACTTTCTTTCGCGCTGGGCGGCTCCCCTTACGGGGCGCCCTCCTTGCGCGTGGGGCTCCCCTACGGCAGGGCACTCCTTGCGCATATCAGCAGTGCGCGTGGGCCAGCTCCACACGGGTCAAGGAGGCCCGGTGTTTGAACCGCGGACCTCCCATATGGTAGATGGATGCCCTAACCACTGGGCCAAGTCCATTTCCCAATAAATCTATTTTAATCCATAGTTGCATTCCTCTCTTATGTTTGTTCATTCCTCAGTCTTGAGGATTTTAGGATGGTGGTGTCCACTCTGCTTCCAGTTGAGAGGGGCTTAGATCCCCTGGTGCAGATGGATGTAACTGACTTGCTTGCAGTTGTAGATACTCTGTTTTTCAGGGATGGGCATTGCCCATCATCATCATTTTGTTAATTGTCCTTGATGAGTCCGAGAATAGGAGAATAGATTGTGGCTGCAACTCTGCTGAGATTCAGGGCTCAACTACCATATGAACAGCCGGAAGATTTAAGTCTCTGAGACATATATTTAACAGGTACAATGCTCCCTGCAGTTTCTGGAGGAGGAGAGCATCCTATCATTCCCTGATCCACCATTATGGATCTCTAAAACCATACTTGCTGGTAATCTGTTCTCATAACTACGTCCCTGCCTGACCCCTGTGTCTGAATCCTTAGCAATCTGATCAGAACTGTGCTTTCTTCGACAGGCAGGGCCAGCAACCTGTATAGTCACAACAAGGCCCCTTGCTCTTATGGGTCCCCGACTTGGTTTAATGCTCTGCTATTGCCATCTTGGAACTCTTAATAATTTTTTAACAAGGGGCCACAGATATTCATTTTGCACTGGGCCCCACAAATTATGTCTACAGATATTCATGTACCCACACCTACTGAGATATATACATCGAGATAATACTGTTCATATCCTACTTTTCCAAACCCAATATTTAATTTGTACACATTTTTCTGTGTCATTAAAATGCTTTGTAGATGTTATTTTTTAATCTTTTTAAACATTTTTTCTTTATTTGACAAGTTGTGAGTTTACAGAAGAATCATACATAAAATAAAAATATGGAACGCTTCCCAAATTTGCGTGTCATCTTTAAGCAGGGGCCATGCTACTCTTCTCCATATTATTCCAATGTTAGTGTATGTGCTGCAGAAGCAAACACACAGATGTTATTTTTATTACTTGCATAATATGTCATTATAAGGAGACATGGCTACTTATTGAATTGTGTCCTTATTTTTGGCATCTAGACTGTTTACAATTTTGTACTGTTACAAGTAATGATGAGAAAAATCATTTGACATTATTTTTAAGTGTATTTCTGATTATTTCCTTAAAATAATATCTCAGAAGTAAAATTGACAGGATAAAAGATTTATAAACATTTTTGAACCTTTGCATTTAAATTGCCAACTACTTTTCCAGAAATATTACTATCACCAGCAGAGTCAAAGAAACGTCCTCTTTATACCTTCAACAGCAAAGACTATTATAATTTAAAAATACATCTTGAGAAGTGGACCTGGCCCAGTGGATAGGGCAACCGCCTACCACACGGGAGGTCCTCGGTTCAAACCCTGGGCCTCCTTGACCCGTGTGGAGCTGGCCCATGCACAGTGCTGATGCGCGCAAGGAGTGCTGTGCCACGCAGGGGTGTCCCCAGTGTCGGGGAGCCCCACACGCAAGGAGTATACCCCATAAGGAGAGCCACCCAGAGTGAAAAAAGTGCAGCCTGTCCAAGAATGGCACCTCACACAAGGAGAGCTGACATAGCAAGATGACACAACAAAAAGAAACACAAATTCCCAGTGCGGCTGATAAGGATAGAAGGGGTCACAGAAGAACATACAGTGAAAGGACACAGAGAGCAGACAACTGGGGGGAGGGGAAGGGGAGAGAAATAAATAAAAAAATAAATAAAATCTTTTGAAAAAATACATCTTATCCAACTAATTTCCATTTGTTTGACTACTAGTAAAGGAGGGTATTTTTGAGATATTTATTAGCTTTTTTTTTTTTGATACTGGGGGCTGGGGATTGAACCTGGGACCTCGTATGTGGGAAGCAGGCGCTCAACTACTGAGCCACGTCAACTCCCCTGAGTTCTTTTTTTCCACTTATTTTTTTGGGGGAGATACCCGAAACCAAACCTGGGACCTCCCATGCAGGAAGGAGATGCTCCACCACTTGAGCCACATTCACTTCCATTTATTAGCTATTTTTACTTCGTGTACTTGCCCTCAGAATCTAAACTTTTCAACATAGTTTTCTTGTTTCTTTTTTTAATTGGTAAAATATGTATAAGATAAAATTTGCATTTTAACCATTTTTAAGTGTACAATTCAGTCACATGAATTACATTCACAATGTTGTATAACCATTACTACTAACTATTTTAAAAAAAATGTATCACCCTAAACAGAAACTCTATCCATTAAGCAATAACTTCCCATTCTTTTGGGCTCTTTTCTTAGGCTTTCCAAGTTTTCCCCATGGTCAAGGACATTTCAGGTGCCATGCTTGGAAAGGAAGGCTCAGTTTCCAGTATTTGATTCTCACATAGGGCAAGAACATAAAAACTCCCTGCAGCATGTACTTCAGGAAACCTGCTTGGAGAATAAAGTGTTACTTCATATGGTTCTCTACCATGTGTACCTCATGTTGGAAGCATGAGGAATAATTCATGACCATCAACTCTTTGTAGTGTATACTTCATGCAATCTGCCTGGGGAATAAAGCTGGTTTAACAGCAAATGTGTCTCCCAGGGGTACAATGCTCTGTGCCATGTATCCTGCAGGTAAGTTTCTTGGAGAAAGTTGTTATCCGAAGCTGTGTTTTGCACAGAGAATTCCTGCTGTTCTCTGTAAAGGTTACCTCCTCACTCCCTGGGCTACAGTCCTAACCCAGAGACCCAGTTCTATAGAACACTTCATTCTCTAGGTGCTTCATTCACACCTTCTTTCTGCCTGAAAGTGGTTATAGGTTTTGTATTCAACAGATTGCTCAGTTTCAAAGGAAACCCCCCTTCTTTACTTTTCTCCGTAACACTTATCATCATAAAACATAATATATATTTTATTTGTTTATATTGTTTATTATCTGTTTTCCTTTACTAAAATACATGGTCCATGCATGTAGGCACTTGTGTCTGTTTTATTCCCTGTTGTAGTCTTAGCCTTTAGAACAGTGCCTAGCACATAATAGGTGCTCCATAAATATTTACTGAATGAATGAATAATGCCCAGTCTATAGCATAGCGAATATTCAAGAATAACTATGTCAGGATTTTTATATAGCATAGAGAATACATCTATATGCATAGAGAATATTCAAGAATAACTATGCCAGGATTTTTCTTCATTTCAAATTTCTTAACAAAATCCTCAAAGTTAAAAAAACACAAAACACCAATACTATGAATATTCTATGGCCTCATTGGTATGAACTAAATACAATGAGTAGACATATGGAGTTGGACTATGAAGTGTAGGTTGGTGGGAGATGGAATGTGGGATGAAAAAGGGGAAAAGATGCTAGATTATGTAGAATGTTTAATAAGGTCAAATGTAAATACATGGTAATGGTTGGACTAGATGGTAACACATTATAATGAATGTAACAAACACTGTTGATTTATGAATGTGATTGTGGGTGAAACAAGTAGTCTAAGAAGATTAATGTTAGTTGAAGGACAGCTGGAGGATAATATTGGGAATGTATTACAATGATTTTGGAAGTAGATGAGGATTGTGGTTAATAATAATATAAATACAGGAATATTCTATTACAGGATAATACAGGATACATGGGGGGGAAATTAACTAATGTAATGTATGGACTATAGTTAACAATAACATTGTAATGTGTTGCTTTTGTTTTTAAAGATTTATTTTTTTATTTCTCACCCCTCTCCCCCACATTGTTTGTACTCGCTGATTGCTCTGTGTCTGTTTGTTTTGTGTTCTCTGTGTCTGCTCGGCCTTTTTTTAAAGATTTTATTTATTTCTCCCCCCACCCCCAGTTGTCTGCTCTGTGTCCATTCACTGTGTGTTCTGTAATCGCTTCTATCCTTATCAGCGGCACCAAGAATCTGTGTTTCTTTTTGTTGTGTCATCTTGTTGTGTCAGCTCTCCATGGGTGCGGCCCATCCTTGGGCAGGCTGCACATTCTTTCGCACTGGGCAACTCTCCTTATGGGGTGCACTCCTTGCGCGTGGGGCTCCCCTACGCGGGGGATACCCCTGCATGGCAGGGCACTCCTTGCGCTCATCAGCACTGCACATGGGCCAGCTCCACACAGGTCAAGGAGGCCGGGGGGTTGAACCACAGCCCTCCCATGTGGTAGGCAGCTGCCCTATCCATTGGGCCAAGTCCGCTTCCCTGCTCATCTTTTTTTTTCAGGAGGCACCAGGAACCGAACCCAGGACCTCCCATGTGGGAGGGAGGCACCCAATCACTTGAGCCACCTCCATTCCCTGCTTGTTGAGTCTCTCATTGTGTTTCCTTGTTGCATCACGTTATTGTATCATCTTGTTGTGTCGGTTTGCTGCACCAGCCCATCATGTCAGTTTGCCATCTTGCTCATCTTCTTTAGGATGCACCAGGAACCAAACCTAGGACCTCCCATGTGGTAGGTGGGCGCCCAACTGCTTGAGCCACATCTGCTTCCCACTAATGTTTTTGTAGCAAAAGCAAAGTTGGTACTATTATAATATATTAATTCTAAAGGTAAAAAAAAAAAAAAAAAAAAGAATATGGGGTTTTGTTTTGTGAGACTTGAATATGATTAAGCATTTTTTCTGTTCTTCATTTCTTTTTCATTAATAAGGAGAATTTGACTATGTCATTTAACTAATGTATATTCATCTGTGCATCTTTCTGGACACTAAAGGAACAGTTGAATTAGCAGTTGGAATTAGATGAGATAAAAGTGCCTAAGAAAGAACTTTTTAGGAGTAATCTTTCCATAACTTGTTAAGCTACTTTTTTCTGTTCTTTTATTTTTGTGAATTTGATAGGAAATTGTTAATAAAAAAAATAAGAATAAAATACCCAATACTTTGGAAAAGAATGTAAATAGAAAAAATGAGGTATAGAATTAGAGGATTTAGAGTAGAAATATGATTGAGGAGTGAGCACGTGGGGACAGGTTAAAAATAGCCACATATAACACATAGGAGATGGGGCTAGGGCCTTGGTAGCTAGAAGTAATTACCCTGAAGAATTTCTGGGAGGGAGTGTGTTTATACCACCTCTGATAAGCTTGGCTCTCCCTGTGCCCTGGAGCCTTGTCCACTGGCTTGCTTCTTTGCCACAGGGGCATATGGAGATAAAGGCAGAGTCCAGGGCTTTAAAAGCATGGGAATGGGGTAAGCTGACGTCCTTGGGATGAGAAGTGGGTGACAGAAGCAGTCCCAGGAACTTGGTCCCCTTGACTGGACCCTTGTAGGCTCTGGCTTTCCCCAGTGGCTACTTGGAGAAGCCAGGAAACACAACTCAGAAATGCAGGAAGATAAATTATTTGTTCTCCCCTGCCCCAGTGGATTGTTCTGAGACCCAGGAGCCCCTCCAGAGACGTTCCATGGACCAAGCTGCCAGCTGTGTCGTCTTGAAAAGTTGCGTGTCCCCCTGTCCCCCTTACTCTTTCTTCCCTGAGATTGCACTCTCCCTGCCTCTCTGAAGATGAGCTTTATTAGCTTTGTCTCAGGGTATGTTTTCTAGGGAGCCTAGGCTAAGATATCAAGAAGAGGGAGGTGTCACAATTCAGTTCCAAAAAGATTACTCTAAACCATAGACATACCCTAGAGTTCAAAGCCTTCTCTCAACGTGCCTTGCTTTAAAAAAAGTGTGCTTCTACCTCAAAATAGTCAAAATGTTAATTTCTAGCTGAAGTTAAACAATCATAAATTGAAAAATCGGTAGAACTTTGAGTGAAGACCAAAAGAAAGACCCAGAGATGAGTTATTATAATCAGAAAGGCCCTTGTAAAATTCATTCATTCGTCAAAGAGTACAAAGCATTAAACTAGGTGCTGGGAACACACTAATGAACAAGACATATGAGACCTTCCTCCAGGAGCTTAAATATAATAGATAAACAAAGAAACACTTAATATGATGTCAGATAGTGATCAATGATATGAAGAAAAATAAAGGAGCAGATAGATAGAGAGTGATGAGATACTCTTTTAGATGGCATGGTCAGAATAAGCAGACACCTTACTAAAGAGACAGAGGGATCCACTTAGAAGCCTGAGGAATAGCATCCTAGCATGTGTACTGATAGGTTCTTTGTTAGATCAGCTTTAAACTGAGAATAAATAAATAAATAGAGCAAGGGAAAGAATGCAAGTTTTTACCTTTCTTTTATCTTAAAATCATCTAAGTAAAGTTTTCAAAGCCTGAAGCTTTTCTCAATTTTTCTTAGTGGCTGGTTGTGTTTTTTAAATTAATCAACTTAGCTGAAGTTGACAGTACTTCCTCCTTCTCAAATGCAAAATTGTTTCTCATCTTATTTTTTCTTTTTTTCTTTTTCTTTTTTTATTTCTCATTCTAACCCCACACTTTATCTGACATACTAATATTTATTTATACATCTCACATACCACTTAACATAAGTATATTATTTGAAAGCAAAATTTATATATTTTCAGCGTTGTACTCCTGGAAGTATCTAGCACAGGCCTGCCATGGAGTAAGCAAATAATTATTTGCTGAATTGAAACTTTAGCTTTTATTACCCCAGGCTCTTTTTGGACAAAATCATCTGACTCCTCAAAATTCCAAAATCACAAATAAGTGTTGGAACTATATTTATGCACTCACTGATTTTTAAAAATAAATATATCCACTATTGGACAAGCTATCTAACCCCTCTGAAGCCTCAGTCTCCCCATCTCTAAAACAACAATAACAATTGTTATTTGACAGTACTTGGTGCAAGAATTTAAAATGAAAATAAATCATCTAGTGTAGGATACTAGGTATTTAATAAGTTTTTTAATTAAAACAGATAGTAGATATTTAATAAATGGTTGGGCATTCAATCAAGAAATTAGGACTTTTCAAGGTCAATCTGAAACCAGGGAATCATGATATCATCATAAGATCCTTTCTTTAATAAGCTTTATTGAGGAATATTGCATAATTCATATGCAATAACACCCATGAATTTTAAGTGTACTATTTAACAAGTTTTGACAAATGCATACCATCATGATCAATGTAGATTATTTCCATCACTCTAAAAGTACCCTAAAAGTGCCCATTTGCATTCAGTACCCTCTTTCCACCTTTGGCCTCTGGAACCCACTGATTCGCTTTCTGCAAAGGATACTTTAAATTTATTAAGCCAACATTTATGATAGCCTTTATTTGGAAGACCTTGAGCTAGGTACTTCAAAGAATGCAAAGAAAAATAAGAGTCTGTATTCTTAAATGGCTTAAAATCTAGCCTAGTTTTATGTAATTTTGAGATTGCAAACAATATAGGATGGAATTTCAAAATGACTTATACCTAAAGAGCAATAAGGAAGAGGAAAAAAATTGCAAACACTTCCTGAATCAACTTTTAGAACATTGAACAAAATCATGTAGCTTCACAAATGCCACTAAGTATGATTTCTTTTAAAAGGCACAAATTTATGATTCCATGGTGTTCCAGATAGTTTTTTAAAAACAGATAACAAGCATAAAGAAAAAAATGCAGAAATCATAAGTATACAGTTTGATAGTTTCAACCTAGATGAATGCTCTGACCATCCTAAAAGCATTTTGGTTTAGATAATTACATCATTGGAAACAAGAGATAAGAGAACAATGTTCTGCCAAGGCTCCCAAAGAATCATGAGGATAAGTAGTGAGAAAAAGGATAGCACATTAAAATTCATGAGGAAATGTCATTCAAGTTCCACGAATAATAAAGCGATTATTATGCAAGGTCAGGTTTTTCTTTCATCGTTACAGAAAGACACAAAATCATTATCGTGATCTGCCATGTGTTTTTCCTTTGTTATTAGATGCTGGAACAGGCCTATTAAATGTTTCTTGTTACCCAGGGGAATGTTCACAGTAGAGAGTAATGGTTCACGAGGCTTTCTATGGTCCTACTTAGACCAGAGAAAAGGAACAAATTAAAAAGAAGGGCAGAATGACTGGGTGAGTATTTTCCTGTGATTACAAAGGACTGGTTCTATTCTTCACTACCCTGCCCCTTTCTTCGAGCTTTACACCTGCTACTTCCAGAATAGACAAAGCTAGTATTTGCATTTGGAGCCTCCTTGGTCTTACAATGGGAATTACAGTTAATTTCAAACGGGGTAATAATACACGTAAATTGAGAAGGATATTGATATCAGGAGAAAAAATATAATCTGGAAAAAGAATCCTATAAAAATTTATATAGTGGAGTAAAACATTTACCCATACTCTAACATTGATATGCAAAGAAAGCATTGTTCTTTATTTTCTATGATGGATCTCATTTTCCTTGCTAGTTTCTGCCTTGTTCCATAGTGGGAGGGGGAAAAAAACCACCAGGATTCAAACTTGTCAATTTAAGGTAAAAACCTCTTTCTGTTTAAATAAATAGTTGCCTTTGAATAAAAACATTTTTCCTTTGGGTAGAAGCAAAATCTTTCACATTTCCTTCCCTTTTCACCTGCTCTTCAAGGTAGTGGCTGGCCGTATCGAAGGATTTGTGACCTCATGGTGTCAAGGAGAGGAGAGCCTCAGGTCCCTGTGGGGTCGCAGGATACTTACTGGCTTCTTTGACAGAGTGGCATTTTTGAGGACTACGGGTCACTGAGGACTACGGTTGAGGTATGCAGAGTCTTACTCCATCTATTGGGCAAAATGCTGGCATCATGGCTGGAGTCTGTAGTTTTGGTTATTTGCTCTGCACATTGTAGCCTTTTTGTTTCCACTGGACCTTGCTATATTTTGTGCTCCCTCACCAGGATCCCCTGTAAGGCATACAGTCCTGCGGTGAGCCAGGACCACTACTGCAAGGTCCACCCACTTCTCTGTCACTGCTGGACAATCACTATATTGGATGTTGCACCAAGTCAAATGGAAATAAGATACGAGCCCTTTTCAGCTTTCTTTTTATCCTATCAAACACATCTTCCTTTTCTAGAAAGTTGTTCTGGAGAAGGGTGCTTAAGACACAAGTGTCTCTTTCCTTTTCCAGTGCCACCTTCCACCTTGGATGGAAAAGTAGGATTGCCATTTTCTTTTCCTCTCTGGATGGGGTTTTCTCCATATCCTCTTGCTTCACTTGAGAGAGGTGAGCACTATACAGCTCAATCTTAATGGCCAACAGGGTGTCTTTCCTGCACTATGAAAGAGTCCATCAGGAGTGGTTCCTTGATAGTGTAGCTGCAAGACATCTGGAAACTGGAGTTTGCAAAATATTTGTTTACTTTCCCCAAGTATTGCCCTAGTTTCTTTTTTGGGGTGTGGTAAAACCCTATTTATAAAGGCTATTATGTTTAAAATTGAGGATAGAAACCTGAAATTTGTGATTTCATATTTGGCTGCTTAATTTTTAGATCACTTTTGAAAATAGAATTTCAAAATAACATTCAAAACATCCCTAATTCAGGGAGGTGGACTTGGCCCAGTGGTTAGGGCGTCTGTCTACCACATGGGAGGTCCACAGTTCAAACCCTGGGCCTCCTTGACCTGTGTGGAGCTGGCCCATGCGCAGCGCTGATGCGTGCAAGGAGTGCCCTGCCACACAGGGGTGCCCCTGCATAGGGAAGCCCGGGTAGAGTGAGCCCCGTAGGAGAGCCGCACAGCATGAAAGAAAGTGCAGCCTGCCCAGGAATGGTGCCGCATACACGGAGAGCTAATGCAACAAAAAGAAATACAGATTCCCGTGCCCCTGACAACAACAGAAGTGGACAAAGAAAACACGCAGCGAACAGACAACTGGGGTGGGTGGCCAGGGGGAAGGGGAGAGAAATAAATAAATAAGTCTTTAAAAAAGAATCCCTATTTCAATTGAGATGGGTAACATTGAGTAAGATTGACATTCTGAGTTTTATTCTATGTACCTTAATCCAAGTTTTGTTTTGTTTTTTTGTTTGTTTGTTTGGCCCCTTCCTCTCCAATGTCAGAAACAGATTCAGGGAAGTGGATGTGGCTCAAACGAATGAGCTCCCACCCACCACATGGGAGGTCCCCAGTTCAGTTCCCAGTGCCTCCTGAAATAGACAAGCAAGACAACAAGATGGCATGGCGAACTGATGCAACAAAGGAGATTCAAAGAGGAAAGACAATAAGGGACAAAAGAAAAGCAGGGAGCTGAGGTGGCTCAAGCGATTGAGGGAGGTCCCAGGTTTGTTTCCCCATGCCTCATGAAGAGAAGACGAGCAGACACAGAGAGCACACAGCAAACAGACACAGAGAGTAGACAATGCAAACTATGAGGAGGGGGAACTAAAAAATAAAATAAATCTTTTAAAAAAACAGATACATCAAATTCCCCTAAAGACAACTTCCCACCTTGCCTTAAACCTATGGATAATTGGAAAAACAAAAAATGGTAACACCAAAACTCCTGCAGCAAAGTATGTACTTTTCATATGCTTATATATCTTTCCTTCTTTTATTTTTTTAAAATGTTGAACATTTGTGAAGGGTGTGTATAGAAATGCAGTCTTTGATCTCAAGGATCTTCTATGTTCAATTTCTTTATAGTAGTTAGGAGGATCATAGAGATAAACAGGAAGAAGTGCGGTGTGGGGTATTGCTGTGTTTATAGCTGATGTGGAAAAGACAATTTTGCACTCTCCTTCAATGTCATCATAACCACCAAAAAAGAATCAATAACTATTAAATTATCTGTTGGCACCAATAGGCTAATTTATTGTGACTTTTTGGTGAGGTACTCCTTTTGGAGGTTTAAATGTAGTTGTCAATCCATAAAATTACTATATCCTTAGAAAAACCTGAAATATTTCATACATACAGAAAAGGATAGGAAATAGTACAAATAAACATTTATGTGCCCAATAGCAAATCTTAACATGTTAACATACTTGTCTCAGATTTTTTTAAAAAGATTTATTTATTTATTTCTCTCCACCCCCTTGTTTTTTTCACTTGCTGTGTCTGCTTCCTTGTTTCTTTAGGGGACACTGGGAACTGAACCCAGGACCTCTGACATGGGAGGGAGGTGCCTAGTTGAGCCGCTTCCACCTCATTATGTTTTTCCTCCCTGCATCTCGTTGGGTCTCTCATTGTGTTTTTCCTCCCCGTGTCTCTCTCTTGTTGTGTCAGCTTGCCATATCTCTCCATTCCATCAGTTTGCTGTCTTCTTTAGAAGACACCAGGAACCTCTGCTCCCTGTGGGAAACAAAGGCATGTTGTTTCCATGGAAGCAAGTTACTTTCTGACCACTGGGTCATGCTATCCCTGGAGATGTACGTGCAGGTGGCTAATCTCTCTGGGAAACATAACATTCCAGCAGAACCCAGACTTGATATCTCAAGTAACCTGGGCAACAAGATTTATGAGTATATTTGTTTCAATAACATAATAGAACATCTTAGGCTTTAGTTACTCTCTTATCCACTGTGCACTGTGTTTTCATTAACGAAGTTATGGGAATAGTTAGCTAAAATAGTTGCTGGCTCTCACAATTGCTTGGGGTATATAAAGAAGCCCCTGAAATTAATAAACTTGTCTGATGAGCTTGAGGCTTCAATGCTCTCAAAACCCCTGATCCCAATCTCTCTTTGTCTTTCATTCCCGATACCCTTCGGGTCCATCACTCCGACATTTGGCACCCAACGTGGGGCCCAAAGTAGTGACTGCAGCAGAGATTCTTCCACAACAGTATCGGGAACGCGGAACTGAAAACCTTCCAGAAAGGTTGAGGAGTCCATCAAAAGGTGACTTGAGTCTAACCACACAGTGGTAAGAATTTTAATTAATCCTGTTTTCCGCTAGCATCAGGGTATGGGTAATCAACCAGGATGGATGGAAGAATATTCACAGGTACTAAAATCTCTTTTAAATACTGTCGGAGTTTCAGTAAAAAAGGCTGATTTACTTGAGCTTTTTGCCTTAGTTCAGAAACATTGTTACTGGTTTCAGCCTCAGGGGCATAATGTTTTAAATTTGAAACAGTGGAAATGTGTAATGAAAGCTTTAGGAAGAGTATATCAAAGAGGGGAATCCATTCCTTTATCTGTGTGGGCTTTGTGCCAGCAAATTGCTGCAGCCTTAGATCCTTTACAGTCTGAAGAAGGAGAGAAAGATGAAATTACTATATTTTCTAAGCTCATAAGTAAATTTAAAATGAAAGGAAGTAAATTGGAACAAAAACAGGAGGTTGAGGTAAATGGGGAACCATCATGTTTTTTCCCCTCATCCTGATATTAACCCTTTCCTCAATAAAAGCTCAGTGAAATGTCTTAATGAAATATCTTCTGTGTAGCCAGTACAACTCTCTGCACCTACTAAATTGCCTTCTGTTACTAAGCCTAAATTAGAAATGTTTTCAAATGTTGCCGATGCTTTGCCTTATGTTAAACAATTATTATCTGCTTTCCCAGTAACATTACATGCAATACCACCAGATACAAAGAATCTGCAAGGGGGTGTCAAGTTTCATCCTGAGCCAAAAACTTTTAAACTATTGAAAGATTCAAAACGGACAAAGATACTAAATAATGTCCTTGTTAGTGAAATCAGGCTTGTAAAAAAACTCTCTGTTAAAGTGTTAACTAAGATAAGGAAACTATTCTGGCAGCAACTCTGCAAACCCCCTGCTGTCTACATGACAATGTAGTTGTGGGCTAGTGGGGGTTAATAGAGTTAAGCCACTGAAAAAAGAGAAAAACATGGCAACATTGGTGTTCTGTTTTGTTTTCATGCTAATTCTAATTGGGCTTATTTAACCAAGATAATAAAATGAGTACAAAATTTTTATCAAGGTTTAAAAAGGAATTTTCAGTTCTAAATCAATAGTTTACTCCTGAACTTCAAGTCTCAGTATAGTCTTACAAAGTAATAATCCAAAAATGTGTGTTAACGGTCTGTCTCAAGTTATCTTAACTGATTGCTGATAACTAATAAAAATGTTTCCAAGCACAAGCTTGCATGTTACAGGCAACATGGATTCCAGAAGAAACCTTAATAAGAACTTAAAAGCAGCTATACCAAGAAAGTAAGAATTATGAGTTAATTGTAAACTGTTTCTGTTACTGTGTTGTGATTGTTCTGTGTTTGTCTGTTCGTTCAATGTCAGTGTATATTTTGATACCTCCGGATGGTAATAAAAATCAATAAAAATTTATAAAGAGCTCTATTTAAATGGCCAAAAATTAAATAAGCACTTATATTAATGCATAAGTTTAAATGTTAATAAGATCTCTACAATGATAAAAATTGTAAGTCTTGATTAAAAAAATTGCTATAAGGTCTTTTTATAAAAAGTTGTTCTTGCCTAGATTGAAATGAATAACTTATTTTTCTTCACAGGATAATATGAAGGATGTAAAACTTAAATGAATATTAGAGATTAAAAGTTTGTGGAAATGCTGACTGACATTCAATAAGTTTTTTCTAAAAAGTGTGTTTTGTCCTAAAGTAGGATGGCTAATTTTCATAAACTCTTGGAACTTAAATGCATGTGGCAAGTTGTAGAAAGTATTGTGGTAACTTTTAAGTAAAGAAATGTGTTCTGTAAAAGTAAAATTTGTCTTAAAATAATATAATTATAGTCTATATGGTTATAAATAATTATAAAAAGTCTTATGAAGCATTATTTAAATTAAAGTGTTTAAGTGGCTAATTCCAAAAGGTCATTCTTAAACAAACCTGAATTAATAATAATAATAATAAAAGGTAATTTTATAACAGAAAAGCTGGGCTGCAGCCAGCCTCCCTTGACAACTTGCTTTTAGGAAACTGTTTCTGATATTGCATGCTACTAAGTATTTAAAGTAAAGAAAAGTTCATTATTTCAACAAGCTTGTTTAGTGTTAACGGTATATAAGAAGTTTGCTTGATAACTTCGTATGTAGGCTATATGGAATGTATTTTTATTATTAAGGAAACAGGAGATGATTTTGTCCTAAGGTAAAATGATTGGTTATTAAGAAAGAGTAAAATATGGAACAAAATCTGAGTGAATACTGAAAGAGCAGAAGTTTTGTGGAAAAAGAATTTTTATGGTTAAAGTTGAATAAGATTTGATGGGTCTATCTATAAACTTTTAAAAACTTTAATATCAAGTAGTATACTAACGCAAAGTTAAAAATTTTGTTCTTTCTCAAGGCCTCTCAAATCAATCTGTTTTGGTAAAAGTTTTTATCCTCAATAATCAGTATACAAAGAAAGTCTGTTTTATCAAAATAGCTTCTTGTGCTCATCATTTCCTCAGTGTTCCAAGAAAGGAAAGTTTTATCTCTTTTAAAGAAATGTAATGTTCAAAATTGCTTTCTCAAAATCAAATCCTGAAAAGTAGCCTTTTATTCCAAACTATTTATAAGAGATTTGTTCTTTTACCTTAAAAAAAATTAGAGTAATAATTAAGTTCATTTAATATGTTATAAGTTGAATAAAAGGTGTTTTAAAGTGTTATAAAATTAACAAGTTTTTTCTTTCCTTTAACCCTCTGTTAATTAAAGTTGTATGAGTAAAAGGTTTCTATAAATGCTTAAAAGTGTATAAAGTTACCAATATTTCAGCATAATATTAAGAAGAAAAGTACAATGTGGTTAATTATGGTTTTAATTATTATAAAAGAGTATGTGTCACAGAAACAACCTCTTATCATAGATTAAAGTAACAACACTGTAGTATGCAGCAATCCCAAACACTGCTAGTATGTTGCATAAAGTTATTGTCCAGCTGTATTGCTATCACTTTGTTTTAAAACTTGCTAAGACTTTCTTTAGTGTATTCTTAGACAAGTCAAGCCAGCTGCATTCCTCTATCTGTAAAAAACCCAACAGTAAACTTTTGCAGTGCTTTTCAGGGCTATGTGCATAGCCCAACCATCTTGTATACTATTTACTGATAGTAATAGTAATAAAAAAGCAACATACGTTATTTCTCAAAAAGAACAGGTTTGGCAAACTCCTTATTTATCTGCTCAACGCACAGAGCTTTCAGCCATCATTAAGGTTTTACAAATGTTTTGAGAGCCCTTGAACATTGTCTCTGACTCCGAATATGTATGTCTTACTGTCAAGCATATTGAAACAGCTCATATCTTTGCTACTAATGAGTTATCTTAACTTTTCGCTAACTTACAACATCTCATCAGGTTAAAACAGCATCCTATTTACATTACTCATATATGCTCTCATACCTCTTTGCCTGGTCCTATGACAGCAAATAATGCTTGAGCTGATTTATTAGTAAGGTGTTTACAAAGTGCTCATGATTACCATGTTTTAACTCACATTAATGCTAAAGGCCTGTAAAATAAATATCAAAAGTTAACAAGACTACAGGCACAAGAAATTATTTGCACTTGTCCTAATTGTGGACATCTAACAGCGGTGCCTTTTCAGGCTGGAACTAATCCCAGAGGCCTGACTCCTAATCAATTATGGCAGATTGATGTTACTCACATACCATCCTTTGGTAAACTACAATATGTTCATGTTTATATTGACACTTATTCTCATTGTATGTAGGCTACTGCTCAAAGTGGGGAATGGTTTCATCATGTTTGCTCACACCTCTGGTCTGCTTTTGCTGTAATGGGATGCCCTCTGAAAATTAAAACTGATAATAAACCTTTCATTAGTAAATCCTTTAAATCTTTCTGTTTAAAATATGGTATTGAACATGTTACCAGCATTCCTTATAATCCTACAGGTCAAGCCATAGTTGAATGCAGCCATCATACCCTAAAAACTACGCTTTTAAAACAAAAAGGGGGAGATGATGGTATTATAACACCAAAAGATCAATTGGCAAAAGCTTTATTTACTTTAAATTTTCTTAATGTTTATAATTCATTGACACCTGCAGTATGTCACTTTGGAAAATGTCAGACATCTACAGTGGACGCATGAAATGAAGATCAACCAAATATTCTGGAAAGATATTTTAAGCAATGAATGGAAAAAAGGCAGGATTAAAGTAAGGGGGCGAGGCTATGCTCTTATCATTTCAGAAAATGGAGAACAAATTTGGCTACCTGCGAAGAGGATTAAACCCCGGAATGAAGAGAGGGGGTCTCCTGCAACTTCTGATGATGGTGATCGTAAGTAATGAAAAAGCTGCTGGTAATTACACTTATTGGGTCTATATACCTAACCCCCCATTACTTAAAGTGTTAACCTGAAAAGATCCATTCTTTCATATATATCTGAATAAAACCCATATATTCCCTGGACCAACTGATGATTGATTGCCAATTAAACTCTATGAAAAAAGACAAAGAATCGATAATCTCATATTACCATTTGATTATCAACCCTTATGCATTGGTAACCATCCTTCCTGTATGTATGTTAAAAATCGGGCCATAACTATCTTCAAAAATAATAATACTCAGTTTATTGTAACTTTATTTCGCTCTTCCAAATTATTCATGACCAAAAATCCTACTTACGATTGTCCGCTAAAAGACAGTAGGGATAAAGAAGGATGGCAAGAGTGCCATATAGGAAGAGGATCTGTCATTTTTAATGATTCCTATGGAATAGTGTGGGAAAGTGCTCCTATGGGGAGTTCCATTGAATATAATAACAGATTTATTTGGCATGGTCTAAATAGTAAAGGACAACAAAAAATAATTTTTACTAAAAATAATAGTGTTTGGAAACAGAAAGGGAAATGGATCCCTTCTTCATGGTGTAATTTTTTTTTTTTTTAGATTTTATTTTTATTTATTTAATTCCCCTCCCCTCCCCTGGTTGTCTGTTTTCAGTGTCTTTTTGCTGCATCTTGTTTCTTTGTCCACTTCTGTTGTCGTCAGCGGCATGGGAAGTGTGGGCAGCGCCATTCCTCGGCAGGCTGCTCCCTCCTTCGCGCTGGGCAGCTCTCCTTATGGGTGCACTCCTTGCGCATGAGGCTCCCCTACACGGGGGACACCCCTGTGTGGCATGGCACTCCTTGCACGCATCAGCACTGCGCATGGGCCAGCTCCACACGGGTCAAGGAGGCCCAGGGCTTGAACCGCAGGCCTCCCTTCATGGTGTAATATTACATCTATACACAAGCAAAAGAATTTGTGGAAAGTTTTTCTAGGAATAGCTCCTACTATAGAATGGATTACGAATAACAGTAAGAATAGTCAATATCTGCATTTAAATCAAATTCATCATCTTCAGGCATGTGTAAGAGATCCTTATGTGTTTGTGGTGGGAAAATTGACTATAACTGAGAATGCTCTATTTTATAAAAGTGGGACCTTGCATACCTGTTTGTCTGAAAACATTTTACAGAATGGAGATTTCATTACAATGGCTCAAAGGCGGCGGGGAGTGTGGATTCCAGTGCGACTGAACCGAATATGGCAATCGTCACCTGAAAGTCAACTGCTGTTCCATATGGCTCGAGAAATCCTGAAGCGCTTGAAGCAATTTGTGGGACTGATAATAGCTGGCATCTTAGGACTAATTGGTGTCATTGCAGCTGCCGCTATAGGTATCATGGCCTTGCATGAAATGGTGCAGACTCAACAATACATGCATGAATGGCATAAGAATGCTAGTGACTTATGGCATAGTCAAGAATATATTGATGGAGAATTAAACAGTAGAGTTAATAATTTAGAATCAGCTGTTTTGCATATTAGAAATCAATTGTATAATTTAAGCTTAAGGGGATTGAAATGTGATTGGAATGAAAGTAACTTTTGTATTACTCCACTTGCTTATAATAATTCTATATTTGATTAGGAAAAGATTAAAAATCATTTAATAGGTCATAAAGGTAATATGTCATTAGAAATAGAAGAATTACAAAAAAAGATATTAAAAATGTCTCATAATCAGATTTATGTAGCTGAAGATAAGGATATCTTTAATGATTTAATTTCTCATATTAATAAGTTTAATCCAGTAGATTGGTGAAAGTCTCAGCATTTTTTATCAGCATTAGGAATAAGACTTTGTGTATTAATCTTGTTGCTTACTGTGGTTGCTTGTTTGGGACGAGAAATATGCCAAAAACTGCGCCATGTCAACGCGATGGGACAAGCTAATAATTTGGTACTTGCTAAAACCCTGATATAATTCCCCATGGTCAGAGCGCTTGGCTGGTAGTCAATGATGGGTAAGACTCTCAGAAGAGGGCAACCTAAGACAGGCACAATTACCCTAACTAAAACAAAAAGGGGGATATGTGGGAAACAAAGGCATGTTGTTTCCATGGAAGCAAGTTACTTTCTGACCACTGGGTCATGCTATCCCTGGAGATGTACGTGCAGGTGGCTAATCTCTCTGGGAAACATAACATTCCAGCAGAACCCAGACTTGATATCTCAAGTAACCTGGGCAACAAGATTTATGAGTATATTTGTTTCAATAACATAATAGAACATCTTAGGCTTTAGTTACTCTCTTATCCACTGTGCACTGTGTTTTCATTAACGAAGTTATGGGAATAGTTAGCTAAAATAGTTGCTGGCTCTCACAATTGCTTGGGGTATATAAAGAAGCCCCTGAAATTAATAAACTTGTCTGATGAGCTTGAGGCTTCAATGCTCTCAAAACCCCTGATCCCAATCTCTCTTTGTCTTTCATTCCTGATACCCTTTGCGTCTGTCACTCTGACAGCTCCCTGATTCGTTGTGTCTCTCATTATGTTTTTTTCTTCTAGTGTCTCTTGTGTCAGCTTTCTGCACCTGCTTATTATACCAGTTCACTGTCTTCTTTAGAAGGCACTGGGATCCAAACCACCAATCTCCCATGTGGTAGGTAGGAGCCCAGTCACCTGAGCCACATCCGCTTCCCTCAGATTGTTGTTGTTGTTGTTTTTAAAGAGAAACACTGGAACCATGCAGTGTACAACCATCTCCTAATCATACTGCAGATACCAGTCTTTTTTTTTTTTAAGATTTATTTATTTTTCCCTCCCTCCATCATTGTCTGCTCTCTGTGTTCATTTGCTGTGTGTTTTTCTGTGTCTGCTTGTATTCTCATCAGGCAGCCCTGGGGATCTGTGTCTCATTTTGTGTCATCTTGCTGCATCAGTTCTCCGTGTGTGTGGCACCACTCCTGGGTGGGTGCAGTTTCACATAGTGTGGCTCTCCTTGCTCAGGGGCCACTCCTTGCTTGGGGGCACCCTTACAGAGGGACAACCCTGCGTGGGCCAGCACTTCTTGCACATGGCAGCACTGTGCATGGGCCAACTCACCACACGAGCCAGGAGGCCCTGGGTATTGAACCCTTGGACCTCCTATATGGTAGGCAGACAGTCTATCTGTTGAGCCACATCCACTTCCCTTTCAAATTGTTCTTTTTTTTTTTAAAGATTTATTTTTATTTCTCTCCCCTTTCCCCCATTGTCTGCTCTCTGTGTCCTTTTCAGATTGTTTTTAAGAAATAAAAACTACAGACAGAATGAAGCACCATATTCTACTCCCTACTTGCCACAGGTAACCAGTACCCAGAAGTTAGTATGTATCCCATGTTTTTATAATTTTTCTATCTAGGTATGTGTTCATAAATAATGCTATATTTTGTTTTAAATTTTTATTTAAGTGGTATCATCCTGTAAGTATACTTTTGCAAATTTACTGAAAATAGAATTAATTTCTGTTATCTTATTTTGTGTTTTCTATTTACCATATTTTTTCTTTGCATCCTTTTTTATACTTTCCCAACTTATTCCCCTCCCCCCACCATTATTCACTTAGAAGTTATACATTTTAAAAAATTAACCTTTATTTATTCTGGGGTAAAAATAGAAAAGAAGCTTCTCTGGTAAATGAAGTGGGGTTTCAGGTTTAATACAAAAAACTTTATGTGATATAGAAAAAGTAACAAAATTTTCAATAAACAAAGCTTGCTTTTTTTTTTTAAAGGCTTACACAATTTGGAAAGCACTCTGTCTTTTCCTCATTGTAACCACATTTAAGCTTTTTCAGTTTGTAGTTTTATTCATTTTTCTTTTGATGCTTTCTCTTTGGTGGAATCAAAATTTTCTTCACAGAGGTAAAATGAACAACTTATTTTTGCTTCTCTTTTACATTTTAAAAACAATATACATTTTTGTATTCTTTTAGTGTTTACCCTTACATTTTTAACATGCACACTCAACTAGGTCTAAGGTTTCTTCAGCCTCTTTTGAAGCATACACAACCTTAGAAGCTTTATCCCTCCCATCCTTCATGTTTTTTTAGTAATTTCAATTCACCTTTTTAAAAACCATCTCAACTTAGCACATGTCTATTATCACATTTTGACAGCTAATATTAATTTAGATTTACTAATATCTTTACTAACTTTTCTGTTCACAATGACTACTAATAGCCCATCCTTTTCCTGGGTTCAATTTCCTTCATCTTAAAGTATATGCTTAAATATTCTTTTTTAGCAGCAATTCATTAGTAGTAAAATATTTCAGTATTGCAATATTTCAATATTTTCAATATTTACCTGAAAATATCTTTATTTCAGTCTCACCCTTGAATGGTAATTCAAGTATATACCTCTTGGTTATTTTTCCTTAATTTTGTGAAGATGCCTATCATTCTAGTGTGTTTTCTCCTCCAATTTTATTGATGTGAAATCTGCTGTTGATGAGTTATTTTTCCTTTGTAGGAGATCTTTTTTATCTTATTGCTTTTAAGATTTTTATCTCTTTCGGTTGTTGTGTTCTGTGTTTCACTTTGTTTAGGTGTATATAATTTTTTGCTTTTTTCCTTTTTGGGGCTCAATGATTAGTCAAGTATTGTGCCTTTCTCATTCTTTCTACTCTAGCACCCTGAAACTCTCAAAGATATAGATGGGACCTTCTCATTCTAGCCTCTGTATCTTTTACCTTTGCTTTCTTATTTTCCATCTCTTCATAGTTACATCCTGCATTTCAGGTGATTTTCTCGACTCTTTTTACTTCATTATTTTCCCTTCAGTTGCTTAAACTATCCAATGAGTTTTTAATTCTAATGTATATATTTTTCATTTTTTAAAGTGTAATTTTATTCTTTTTCAAATCTGCCTGTTTGTATAATGTCCTCTAGTTTCATTATCTTTTAAATAATTTAAAACACATTTTATAGTCTCTTTTTCCTATTTTTTTCTAGTTCTGGGGGTGTAGTTCTTGTTTGTGGGTTTCTTGGTCTTCCCCATGATGATTCATTTCTTCAAGTGTGTTGTGAGCTCATCTTCAGCAGATGTGTACACTATTGGAGTTCCTTGCACACTCAAAGGGCCCCCACAGGAGACTCTTCCTATAGAGACAGCTCTACACTTCCCTGTGGGCTTGCATTCTCTCTGTTTTTAGTAAATGGGGATTTCCCTTTCTTCTTATTATTATTTTTTTTTATCAAGAATGTCTATATGTTTATTGTACAAGAAGATATTAGGTCATTTAGATTTACTCCACCAGGTTGCTGGAAATCCCATGTAGTAAAAATGATGAATTTTCTAATTTACAATCAAGTGAAAAGAGATGTAGCTAGTTTATATAAAGAAAAATTAGGCATACATACAAAGTCTTAGTATTAGCAATTAAAATCTCAGCATTTTAGTAATCCCTAATATCTAGACTATGTTTCTTTTGTTTATGTATGTGTTTACTTTGTATCTTAGTTTGCCACGGTTGCCTTGACAAGCACCACACAATAAATTGGCTTAAACAATGGGAATTTATCGTCTCCCAGTTTTGGAGCTAGAAGTCCAAAATCAAGGCCTCAACAGGCCACACATTCTCCCAGAGTCTACAGCTTTCTGGTGCTGACTTAATCCTTGGGGTTCCTTGGCTTACACCTCTGCCCCTGTCACAAGGCTTTTCCTTCTAGCACCCACTTCTCCTGCTCAGTTGCCTGTGTCTTTGTCTAGATTTCCTCTACTTATATATAATGTCTGCAGTCATGTGGATTAAGGCCCACCCTCATTCGGTTGGCCTCATCTAAATAGGATCTTTGAAGATCTTATTCACAAATGAGTCCACACCTTAACTAATAATAACACCTTTAAAGATTCTATTTATAAATGGGTTCACACCCACGGGAATACAGATTAAGAATTGAACATGTGTTTATGGGGAACGTGATTCAATTCCTAACACTTTGTGATGAAAAAAATACAGTGGCATTTCATAAATCCTAGAGATATTTTGTAAAAATTGGGTTTAATTTTAGTAAGTTAAATTTCATGTATCAGACAGAAAATAACAGAAAATGAAAGTTTAGATAAAGGCCTACTGTTACCAATACAATGACATATATTTAATAAATAGAAATAAAGATAGTGATGCATGCAGTAAGGAGGTAACGTAGTACATTTGGTCAAAGAGCACTGGCCTGGAGGTGTGGAAAAATGTACCTTGGGTTTTGCTCTGCTTCAATCTAGCTGTTTGACCTTAGATAAGTCACTAAAGATCTTAAAGCACCATTTTCCTCATCTCTAAATACTACCCCAAAAGCCAAATCCATTAAAGAAAAGAATATATGCAAAGACTGTATCTGATAAAGGATTTGTATCCAGAATGTATAAA
Source organism: Dasypus novemcinctus (assembly GCF_030445035.2). Taxonomy (NCBI): domain Eukaryota; kingdom Metazoa; phylum Chordata; class Mammalia; order Cingulata; family Dasypodidae; genus Dasypus; species Dasypus novemcinctus. Next base: position 45,926,693 of record NC_080693.1, on the reverse strand, counting down.
GAACACTTAAACCTCAATAATAAGAAAAGAAGCTGAACAGAGAGATGGCACAGCAAGATGACACAACAAAAAGAGACACAGAGGAGAGATAGTAAGAGATGCATTAGACCAGGGAGCTGAAACAGTGCAAGAGATTGAGCACCTTTCACTCACTCGGGAAGGTCCCAGGATTGGTTCCCAGTGCTGTCTAAAGAGAAGATGAGGGAAACGGACTTGGCCCAGTGGTTAGGGCGTCCGTCTACCACATGGGAGGTCCGCGGTTCAAACCCCGGGCCCCCTTGACCCATGTGGAGCTGGCCCATGTGCAGTGCTGATGTGCGCAAGGAGTGCCCTGCCACGCAGGGGTGTCCCCTGTGTAGGGGAGCCCCACGCGCAAGGAGTGCACCCGTAAGGAGAGCCGCCCAGTGTGAAAGAAAGTGCAGCCTGCCCAAGAATGGTGCCGCCCACACTTCCTGTGCCGCTGATGACAACAGAAGTGGACAAAGAAACAAGACGCAGCAAATAGACACAGAGAACAGACAACCGAGGGGGGGGGGAATTAAATAAAATAAATAAATCTTTTAAAAAAATAAAATAAAGAGAAGATGAGCAGACACAGAAAAATGCACAGTTGAATGGACACAGAGAGCAGACAATGGGGGGGGGGGGATAATAAATAAATCTTTGAGAAAAAGAAAAGAAGTTACTCCCTCCCATACACTAAAGTGGGCAAAAGATTTGAACAGACACTTCATCAAAGAAGACATATGGACTACAAACAAGTACATGAAAAGATGTTCAACATTAGTCACAGGCATATGCAAATTAAAACCATTAGTTACCATGCCTACTTATCAGAGTGGCTAAAACAAACAAACCTGGAAATACCTAGTGCTGAGAAGGAAGTAGAGTAGTGCAAAATGGTGCAGTCACTCGAAAAACAGGAGGTTTCCTACAAACATACACTTATTATTCAACCCAGCAATTTTATCCTAGGTATTTACACAACAAAAATGAAAACATAAGGTCACTAAAAAACTTGTATGTGAATATTTATCATGACTTTATTCATAACCACCAAAAGCTGGAAACAACCTAAATGTCCCTCAACAACCTGTGGTACAGTCACACAATGAAATACTACTCAGTAATAAAAAGGGAGAGTACCTGTTGCTCAAGTGGTTGAGCACCTGCTTTCCATGTACGAGGGCCTGGGTTCAATCCCCAATACTTCCTAAAAATAAATAAATAAAAGGGACAAACTATTGATACACACTACAATAAGGCTGCACCTCAAAGAAATTATGCTAAATGAAGAAGAAAGATCAAAAATGAATATGTTGGAGAAATGGAGTTCACTCAGTCAATTGGGCTTCTGTCTACCATATAGGAGGTCCAGGGTTTGATGCCCAGGGCCTCCTGGTGAAGGCAAGCTGACCCATGTGGCAAGCTGGCCCACGCGGAGTGCCTGCCCATGCTGGGATGCCACCCCGTGCAGGACTGCCCCCTGCATGGGGCACTGAGAGCTGGCACAGCAAGATGATGCAACAAGAGACACAGAGGAGAGAAAAGAAGAAGACATAGTAGAACAGGGAGTGAGGTGATGCAAGAGTAATCGCCTCTCTCCCACTCTGGAATGTCCCAGGATCAGTTCTCAGAGCTGCCTAATGAGAATACAAGCAGACACAGAAGAACACACAGCGAATGGACACAGAGAGGAGACAATAGGGGGAATGGGAGGGGGGAGGGGGAATAAATCTTTAAAAAAAAAGAAGTAGCAGAACAGGGAACTGAGGAGGCACAAGAGAGTAATTGCCTCTCTCCCACTCCAGAAGGTCCCAGGATCAGTTCCCAGAGCTGTCTAATTGAGACTACAAGCAGACACAGAAGAACACACAGCATGTGGACACAGAGAGCAGACAACGGGGGAAATGAATAAAATATATATATATTTTTAAAAATGAGTATGTGGAAGCAGATGTGGTTTAAGCAGTTGCATGCCCACCTCCCACATGGGAGGTCCTGGGTTTGGTTCCTGGTGCTTCCTGAAAAACAAACAACAAGCAAAACAAATGAAAAAACCAACTCAGAGAAGCCAATGTGGCTCAGTGGCTGAGTGCCAGCTTCCCACACACGAAATCCTGGGTTCATTCCTGGGCCCGCAGTACCTAAAAAAAAATAAAAAATAGAGTATGTACTACATGATTCCATTCACATGACATTCTGCAAGTGGCAAGACTATAGGGTCACAAATCAGTAGTTGCCACAACCTGGAGGTAAAGGAACGGTTTGAACACAAAGGAGCACAAGAGAAATTGTCTAAGTGATAAAATTGTCTTATATCTTGATTATAGTGATATATGCATTTGTAAAAATTCATAAAATTCATACAACTATTCACTGAAAAGGGTAATTTTTATCATTAGGAAATTATGCCTCAATAAACCTGACCATCCCTCCAAAAAACTTTCAAACAAGGCTTATCGCAGATTTCAGTGGTAATAATTAAAAATGTAAGCCCCTTTCTTTGTTAATTTTTTTCTCCTACGAAAATATATAACTGAGAAATCAAAGAGAATGATAAAAATATTAGGTTGTGCAAAAGGAATTGCGGTTTAGGACTGTGAATTTTAAATCATTGTAACTAGGCTCAAAAAAATCTTTATTAATCAAAATAGGAACTATTACAATCAACACATTTTTGCCAATGAGAAATAAATTTGCTTATTCCTGTAGTGTAAAAATTCATGCTTTTGGGATTCGATGAACTCTTGGAAAGCATTTTCTGCATTCTGCTGTTTGTGGAAGTGTTTTCCCTGCAAAGAGTTGTTGAGATGCTTGAAGAAGTGGTAGCGATTGGTGAGAGGTCAGGTAAATATGGTGGATGAGGCAAAACTTTGTAGCCCAATTTGTTCAACTTTTGAAGCATTGGTTGTATAATATGCAGTTGGGCATTATCATGGAGAAGAATTGGGCCCTTTCTATTGATTAATAGTGGCTACAGGCATTGCAGTTTTTGGTGCATCTCATCAAACTGCTGAGCACACTTCTTAGATGTAATGGTTTTGCCAGGATTCAGAAAGCTGTAGTGCACTGGATGGAACGTGGGAGAGTGTGGGCTATGATGTGGACCATTGACCATGAGGTGCAACCATGCTCAGAGATGTATTCACCAAATGCAATGAATGTCTCATGATGATGGAGGAGAATGTTGCTATGAGGGAGGAGTGGGGTGAGGAGGGTGGGGGGTATATGGGGTCCTCACATTTTTTTAATGTAATATTAAAAAAATGAATAAAGACAAAAAAAGAGAGAAAGCTGTAGTGGCAGCTGACTGCCAAACAGTGACCATGACCTTTTTTTGGTGCAAGTTTGGCTTTGGGAAGTGCTTTGGAGCTTCTTCTCAGTCCAACCACTGAGCTGGTCGTCACCAGTTGTCATATAAAATCCGTTTTTCATCACACATCACAATCCGATTGGGAAGTGATTGGTTGTTGTCGCATAGAATAAGAGAAGGTGACACTTCAAAATGATTTTTTAAATTTTTGATCAGTTCGTGAGGCACCCACTTATCGAGCTTTTTCACCTTTCCAATTTGCTTCAAATGCCGAATGACTGTAGAATGATCAACGTTGAGTTCTTCGGCAACCCCTCGTGTAGTTTATGAGGATCAGCTTCAGTGACTGCTCTAGATTGGTCATTGTCAACTTCCAATGGCTGGCCACTACATTCCTTATCTTCAAGGCTCTTGCAAGTCTCCTTTGCAAAACTTCTTAAACCACCACCGCACTGTACATTGATTAGCAGTTCCTGGGCCAAATGCATTGTTGATGTTGCAAGTTGTCGCCGTTGCTTTATGACCCATTTTGAACTCAAATAAGAAAATTGCTCAAATATGCTTTTTGTCTAACATCATTTCCATAGTCTAAAATAAATATAAAATAGAAAGTAATAAGTCATTAAGAAAAAAACATAAAGCAAGAAATGCATATTAAAATGATGTATAACATAACCACATTTAAGAATGTATGCCAATATCAAAAGGCAAATTTCAACAATGCAAAACCACAATTATTTTTGCACCAACCTAAATATTAAAATGAAAAGTACTTTCAATGCAAAATGTATGTATAATACCTTAAAATAAGTAATACTCACTAGGTATTTAATTGGTTGCTCATTTAATAACTTTTTATTTTTTCCACTTTTTTTTTTTTACAGTTACTGATACTTTTTAATTTTGCACATAAAATCCCTGGGGACCTTCCAGTGATACCCCTGGGATTTCACTGTAAGTATACATGGCCCAGACACTTGGAAAGCAAAGTGAGAAAAAACAATGATTTGGGTCAATCACATGATTACAAAGCCGAGGTTTCTAACAGGACTCCAGATAGTCAGGTATGGCTTCTGCAGCAGTTCTCATGAAGCCGTGAGAACATCGCAGGGGTGGGAAAGGGAGTTAACTACCAGAGGCCCCTCCAAGTACTGGTCTAGAGCATCAAGCTGCCCCTTCATATCAGGAGCCCAGGTCTACTTAGCTAATGAGTGAAGGGCTCAGGGCTCGCCAGCCCAGAGCTTACTTGGTTAGAGGACTTACGAACCCCTTGCCAGTAAACTTAGCCTGCTGCCCAGTTCCTCTTCAATTCAGAGAAGCTGGCTGTAGCTGGCCAAGCAAGCGCTCAGATCAGCAAAGTGCACCCGGCTTGATCTGCTCAGTGCAAAGCCCCACCACCGGGCAGGCAACGAAGGTCTCTTCAGTTTCCCTAGGTGATGAGACACAGGACGCCCCACTGGTTAGACTGGGCCAGCTTGCACGCCTAGAGACTCAGTCACAGTGCCCTTGTTGTTTACTTTAACAGAAGGCAGTTGAGTGATTTCTCACTCACAGCCTTGGCAATTAGCTCTGGGTTGGCCACTGTGAGGTCATCCCCCACCACCTGGATTCCTGCACTAGAGGTGAAATTCCTCCAAGCTTCCCAGTCACTTTGGTCAAAAAGGGTCTTCTGGGTAGTTCTTCATGAAAGACTCACACGGGTCTGCCAACTTGTCAGGTCTGATGCACTTGCTGGCATCATCAGAGGCAGCAGCTTAATGCTAGTTAGGACCTTGTCAGTGTAGCCAGGTTTTCCAATTGCATTCTTAAGCAGTGCCAGGGCTTCTTCTCCAGGATGTTAGGAGCAAATCAGCTTTCATCTCCCGTGATGGTGGCATCTTTCCCATATTTCTCCTTCAGATTGTGGTAAAACTCTGCTCCAATGCACATGGCTTCCCTGAAGTTTGCTGGCTAATGGGGAAGATCATGAACTCCTGCAAGGCCAGGTTGTTGCCAGCATGAGAGCCACTGTTGATAACACTGAAAGTGGGAACCTGCAGGATGACTCCAGAACAGTCGGTCAAGTCAGCAACATGATGGTATAGAAAGACCCCTTATCAACTGCTCCAGCCTTGCAGATAGCAAGGGACACTCCCAGAAGGGTATTTGCACCAAAATTAGATTTTTACTTCTATCAATCTCTATCATCAGTTTGCCAATCTTTTCCTGTTCCACGAAGTTCAGTTTCTTGCGAATCACTGCAGGCTCAAGTTTTACCAATGTGCTCAAGAGTCGTTGAGACGCCTTTCCCCATATAGCGTGTCTTGTCACTGCCGCGGAGCTCTAAGGCCTTATAGATGCCAATTGGGCACCACCAGGCACGGCAACTCTAAAGAGAATTTTTGGGCTGAAGACATCAACCTCAATAGTGGGATTTCCACCAGAGTCGAAGATCTCTCTCGCAACGATCTTGGGACTAGACATGGAGAATTTCTGGCCACCAGTTCTTGTCGCCTAGGAAATAAGCAGAGTATCTTCGAATGCCCCACGCCCTCTGCGAAGCTCCTGCGCGGGCACCGCACGACCTCGGTGTGGATCTACGCAGCACACTCCTTCCCGGGCAGTCCCTGAGGGCGGTGCCCGCGAGGCCCCGCCCCATCGGCGCCCTAAGCAGCCTCAGAGCGCGGGTTCGACCTGCGCTGGGTTGGGAGGGGAGTGGCTGGGCTGCCTGGCCAGGGATAGGAGCCCCTCAGAGCTGCGTGTCTGGGGGAGCCCATGTGCGCCCGCCCCCCTTACTTAACTGTTATTTTGAGTTAAATGTCATTGAAAGTTTATTTTCAGAGAAATAGTACTGTTTCATTTTTCTTTCAAATAATGTTTATGCTTAAATTTCTCACATAAACCCAGCTTGCCACCTTCAGGGAACTGAAAGATTTACAGAGACCATCATCAGATATAGAACATTAATTTTGCAGATTTCTCTATAACCCATAATTAATATCTTGAGCACTCCATTAGTGCCTTTGTGAGATTTCCTGTATCCAGAATATGTTTCTCTAGAATTTACTGGATTCTTCCCAACTTTCAAAACTCAGTTCAAATGCCACTAACTCCAAGAAGCCTTCTACGTTACTCTATGTAGACTTTCTTCCTCTATTTTATTTCCTTGACTACATATATATATATCTCATTGAAGGGAACAACCATATTTTACACATTGTTTTATGCCTTTGTATGGCTGTAAAAAAGGTCCATATAAAAGGTATACATTCTAATATTCACTGAATATTTACAAGGATGATTTCAGATAGGAAATTAGAGTAATCATTGAACTTTCACTTGAAAGAGGCCATATTTTACTAATAGAGTAATGGGAATTCCACAAATTTACTCAAGATTATATGCTTTTATGTTCAGGTGCACTATAAAGCATCAATTTTCATTGACAATGAGTAGGAGTTTCTCGATTTCAATTAACTTTCCAATTAGATAATATCATTGATAAACAAGTGCATGGTGATTGACTGTGATTTTTATTCAAATTTTGCTATTTGGACACCTGAAACAAATGATTAAAAAAGAAAGAGGGGGGGAGCAGATTTGGCTCAACTAATAGAGCATCTGCCTACCACATGGGAGGTCCAGGGTTCAAACCCAGGGCCTCCTGACCCATGTGGTGAGCTGGCCCACATGCAGTGCTGATGCACGCAAGGAGTGCCCTGACATGCAGGGTTGTTCCTTGCATAGGGGAGCCCCACAACCTGTAAGGAGAGCTGCCCTGCTCAAAAAAGTGAACAGCCTGCCTAGGAGTGGCTTTGCACACATGGAGAGCTGATGCATCAAGATGACGCAACAAAAAGAGACACAGATTCCCAGTGCCACTGACAAGAATACAAGCAGATACAGAAGAACACACAGCAAATGGACATAGAGAACAGACAACTGGGACGGGGGAAGGAGAGAAATAAATAAAAAATAAATCTTAAAAAAAAAAAGAGGGGAGAGGTGTAGCTCAGTAGTTTGAGTGCCTCCTTCCCATTTACAAGGTCCCAGGTTCAATTTCTGTACCTCCTTAAAGAAAAAAAAAATACGATGATGTCTTTTACTTTTGGATTGAAAAGTGAATTTTTTTTTAAGATTTATTTATTTTATTTCTCTCCCCTTCCCACCTCCCTCCCCAGTTGTCTGTTCTCTGTGTCTATTTGTTGCATGTTCTTCTTTGTCTGCTTCTGTTGTTGTCAGCGGCATGGGAATCTGTGTTTCTTTTTGTTGTGTCATCTTGCTGTGTCAGCTCTCCGTGTGTGCGGCACCATTCCCGGAAGGCTGTACTTTCTTTCGCGCTGGATGGCTCTCCTTACAGGGCGCACTCCTTGCGCTTGGGGCTCCCCTACGCGGGGACATCACTGCGTGGCACGGCACTCCTTGCTCTCATCAGCACTGCGCATGGACCAGCACACCACATGGGTCAGGGGGCCCTGGGTTTGAACCCTGGACCTCCTATGTGGTAGGCAGATGCTCTATTAGTTGAGCCAAATCTGCTTCCCATAACTATCTCTTGAGTCTGGAAGAACTTGAAATCAGATTTTAAAGACAAAAGAAAACATACTCAAAACACAGACTTAAAAGCAGAGAAGAAACAATGCCAGTGGACTTGTCGCTAGACAGAATTATAAAAAGTTAAGGGGTATTGTGTGATCTACGTATCTTGAAAAAAAAAAGATAAATAAAAAAATGGGGAAAAAAAGTTAAGGGGTAACTTGGCTCTATTCACTTCACTTTCAGAGTTTTGGATTAAAAACACCTCCCAAACTAAATTCAGAGGGGAGAAAATGAAGAGCTTCAGACTGGTCATAGTTTTAAAATTTTGCTTTATTTTTTAAGCAGGGGGGGGTGAGGGAGAGAGGTTCACATTTGAAGACGGTCCATTTCCTTGAATCCCTTCCATTAGACTTTCTAACAAAAGATCCTCCTTCTTTGAGGACTCTATCCTGTCAATCCTTTCTTTTTCATTCCATTCTCCCTTTTCCTGGCTCAGTCTTACCCATCTGACAAAGGATGTGACAAGTTCTTCAAACACGCACAGGAGGCTCGGGTCTGGTATTTAGGCCAGCAGTTTCCTTGGATCTTTGTGCTTTAATGAAGGCTGGTTTACCAGTGAGATAGAAAAAGGGGAGGGAAATAGAAACAACCAGATTCATACTTTGGAATACAAACCTACCACAAATGCATTATTATAACACCTCACTTGACTAAAAGATTTGCTCTCTCTCCTCCAGTCCTACATCCTGTCTCAAAAAGTGAAGTTATTTCTCCCTCATTAGTACTTCCATATTTCAATTCTCCTAAACATATTTTTTTCCTTAATGAGAAAATAATTGTGTGCTTGCATTGAATGCCTCACAATCACTAAAAAACTGAAGCAGATTAATAATATTTAAGAAGGCTGACATTCACAGGAAAGCCAGATAGAGAGGATAATTTTCAAACACAGTATTACTGCTTTTTTTCCCCCTCCTCCTCCCCTTCCCCCCCCCAAAAAAAAAGTCATTTGGGTAAAGGGCAACACAAAATAAAAATTGGCAGCTCACTGAATACTGAAAATTCAGAAGTTGGTTCTGTAACTAAAACTGTATAGGGTCACTATATACAGTTTATGCTATTTAAAAAATATATATAGTTTAACTAAATCCATTCTTTAGTTGGGAAAAAAACATTTTTAATGATTTGTCTTCAGAGACAAGTGATTGGTTCAGTATTCCTTGTTATGCTATATGTATATGGGTGTGTGTGTATATATGTGCATATATATGTGTACATTGATCTAATATATATGCAGCTCCCTTGTGGTTGCTCAGAATGGCAGCATGCATAGGGTTAAAGAGGCAGGGAATTTGAATTGCATCACTCAACCCGGCCTCCTGCCACTGACAGATTCTGTTTCCGTATTTTCTGGATGAGAAAGCCAAGGCATGTTTGCGTTTAATTAGCTCTGGGGGAAAGTTAGCAGCCATAAATGCTGCGGAAAGAAATACTTTCAGTAAAGCTCTTAACGTCTATCTACAGAATCTAAACATTTGTTATAGTTGAGAGTAGTAGCAAACTGGAAGCTATTTTGGGGGGTGGGGGAACAAAAGCATCACAGAGCCTCAGAGGCACAGTTTTTCACAAGTCTCTTTCTCTAAATGGGTGAGGCAGGGATGCTTCTCCTCCAGGGCTCTGTCCCATCTCAAAGGAGTTTATTTGGGATTCCAGAGCCAAGCAAAGAGCTATGTACAAAGCAGTGGCCTAATTTTTTTTTAAGATTTATTTTATTTATTTTTCCCCCTCCACTCCCCTCCCCCCCAGTTGTTTGTACTTGCTGTGTCTGTTCATCTTCCTTGTTTCTTTAGGAGGAACCGGGAACTGAACTGGGGACTTCCAACATGGGAGGGAGGTACCTAATTGCTTGAGCCACCTCTGTTCCCTGCTTTGTTGGGTCTGTATTATGTTTTTCTTGTGTTTCTTGTTGTGTTGCCTTGTTGCGCCAGCTTGCCATGCCTGCCCATTGCGCCAACTCGCTATCTTCTTTTTTTTTTTTAAGATTTATTTATTTATTTCTCTCCCCTTCCCCCCCACCCCGGTTGTCTGTTCTGTGTGTTGCTGAGTCTTCTTTGTCTGCTTCTGTTGTTGTCAGCGGCATGGGAATCTGTTTCTTTTTGCTGTGTCATCTTGTTGTGTCATTTCTCCGTGTGGGCGGTGCCATTCTTAGGCAGGCTGCACTTTCTTTGGCACTGGGCGGCTCTCCTTACAGGGTGCGCTCCTTGCACATGGGGCTCCCCTACACGGGGACACTCCTTGCGTGCATCAGCACTGCACATGGGCCAGCTCCACACGGGTCAAGGAGGCCTGGGGTTTGAACTGCAGACCTCCCATGTGGTAGACGGACACCCTAACCGCTGGGCCAAGTCCACTTCCCTCGCTGTCTTCTTTAGAAGGCACCAGGAGCTGAAACAGGGACCTCCCATGTGGTAGGTGGGAGCTCAATCACTCGAGCCACATCTGCTTCTCACGAGGTTAAAAACCCCAAGATCGTAGTGAAAATATGACACTTCTTTTGGAACTGTAATTTATATCGTAATAGGATTATAATTGGGTTGGGCAAGGAAATAAACAACAGTCATCTCGTAGGCAGCCTTGGGGGACTAGCAAAAGTCAGAGATGTACAGGACACAATTAAGCAGCTTTGTGACTACGGAGGGTCATGGAAACATGATGGATGGACCAAAGGACCCAGTTCTAAAATTCTACGCTATTCCTTAAGCAATGAATGCTTTTGGTTCAATTGTCTATAGTTAATGTCCAGTTAGCTTGTCTCTAAAGCTTTTCAATTAATTGTGTGGCCTCCCAAGCTTTCCTTTGGCTGCAAATTCTCTTCTCAAATGTAGGTTTAATGTGGGTACACGGTTTCCTTCAAAACAAAACAAAAACCTTCAGGTAAGTCATGAGGACTAGTGGCCCACATCATCTCTATGGTCTCTACAAGACTTTTGAGTCTAGAAAACATGTAGCTCATTTTATGTTTGTGTGCAACCCAGAGACCTACCTTGCTCTCCAGCCACCCTCACTGCCAGTTGTGTCCTGGGATACTGCTACTGCTACCTCAGCTGTTCTTGTCCTTGTATGTCCTTATTGTTCAGACTTCATTCCAGGCTTCTAAGACCACTGGCTGGAAATCCTCTGGCAAAGGTCATCTTCTTTCCTTAGTACTCCTATTTTACCTAGCAGGACTTCAACTCGAACTTGGACCCCATTTTCTTGGAAACGTTTGTCTCCATGCCAGCCTTCCCTGCTCAAAAACGAATACCTTGCAGCAGGGATCTTATTTGTTTTGTGTCCCCAATGGCTAGCACATTTTTAAAAAATATTCATTCAGGTATTCAGAAGAATAAAACATATAAAGATGGTGCCAACTGCCCATATGCTATTTTGGTTGCATCAGTAGAATTTGGCTTCAAATTACAGGTTCCCTTGGCAGTTGAAAAGGACCCTTGTAAGTTATTAGTTCCATCTTAACTTTTTGTCTACCATTTGCCTTTAGTCTAATGAAAGAAGCAAAAAACAATGTGCATAACATCTAGACACAAATTTTGTGAAATTGCTACATGTAAGAATAATATATTAGAGCTTGTATTTAAATATTTAACAATATTTAAAGAAAAATGAATTTTAGTGCAGTCTGACTTCATTATTGCTTTTTTTAATTTAAAGAAAAATGTTATTGAAGATCTGAAAAACAATTCCTAGATGATTAACTTTTCCAGAAAACTACAGCTACACGATGCATTATATCTATTATGTTAAAATATGTATTAGACACAAATACAAAAAACATAAGATGAGCCACCATTCTTCAACAATCTGAGCTTTTTAAGGTCAGTTTTAAAGCAAACAGGGAAAAAAAGGCTGGACAGTTTTTCTCTCATGTCCAGGATTGAAAATTTTTGTCATCTAGAAATTTAGGGCATGCAATTATTGAACACCCTTATCATATTGCTTTAAACAACAGAAAGGGGAAGTGGATTTGGCTCATCTGCCTACCGCATAAGAGGTCCAGGGTTCAAACCTAGGGCTTCCTGGACCGTGTGGTGAGCTGCCCCACGTGCAGTGCTGATGTGTGTAAGAAGTGCCCTGCCACGCAGGGTGTCCCCTGCATAGGGGAGCCCCATGTGCAAGGAGTGCACCCGTGAAGGAGAGCTGCCCTGAGTGAAAAAAAGCGCAGCCTGCCCAGGAGTGGCGCTGCACACACGAAGAGCTGACGCAGCAAGATGAGGCAACAAAAAGAGACAGATTTCCAGTGCTGCTGACAACAATGCAGGCAGACACAGAAGAACACACAGTGAATGGACAGAGAGCAGACAACAGGGGTGGGGGGGGGGAAGGGGAGAGACTTTAATAAAAAAATAAATCTTTAAAAAAATAAATGACAGAGTAAAGCTGGCACCCTCTATAGTATACTAAGCATGAATAAAAGTATGACAATAAATATGATACTTTCCTACATGTCAAATTACAAAACTCTTCAAAACTTTGCAACTGTGACTCATGCAAATATCATGTTAGGTCAATTTAACACTGCATCAGCGCAATGCCTTTAAATTCCTTTTCATTAAAAAAAAAAAAAATTCTCACTCCCTCCTGAAACTTGCGAATAACTTTGGTGGAAATAACTATATGCTCATGTCCCACAATCATTCTGGAATTTTAATTTTCACATATACATTCTCACATGTGGACATACACATTTTACACAAACACAAAAAAGAGCATGTGCACATACTTACACACACACAAACCATCTTTAGGATTTGTAGCTCATTCCAAGCTTGCACTTAAATTTCCAGGCTATATTCTTCTCTGTATCATCCTGAAAATCACTGGTTGCTCAGCAAAATATCTCATCTCTTACTTCCTTATTTTCCTACTCTCTCTCACTCACTTTTTCTCTCTCTACCTTTATGATCTTTAATTTTTCCTTTCTGATTGATCCAAACTCTTCCATCATTCTTCCTACTACTACCTCTAAGGCCCACTTTATACTATAAAATATAGTTGTGAGCACTTTTTAAAATTTCTTGTCATCTATCTCTCTAAGGCAGAGTCACCCTTTTTTCAATTATTGCCATTCTAAAAATATCCCTACTATCTTGAACCAAGCTGTTCAATGTGTACAGATATTATACTAGTATATGTTCCCCCATTCCATCATTAAAATAGTTGCTACCCACTAAATACAGTTTTTGTGTGAAGAAATGTAATTATGAAAACGTGTTCTCATAACTGGCAGATCAATCAATATTATAAACAGACAAGATCCTAAACCTAAAATAATCCATTTGGTTTAGGTTTCTCCCCCTTCCTCAACTTCCTAATGTAGAATAGATTGTTTGCAACATGAAGAAACATTGTCTTAAAAATAAGGATTTCATGTATTACAATCATTAACCGCTCCCAATTAAAAACAATCAAATGGAAGAGAAATGGAATCATAACTGCCTCCTCTGGGCAGATATGGAGAGAAACATCATTCATTTTATTCATTTTATGGCTGCTGAAATTAACAGAGCTAACCCAATACCTCTGATGTTGTAAGTGGTGGGTATGAAGCAGGTACAGAGAAATGTATGCCTGTAGACTGCACTGGCCTGGGCACTTCTGTTCTCTAAATGGCACCATTTCTACCACTTGTTCTTTCTCATCACCCAGTGAGGCTGGACTCAGTTTTACCTATAACAGCCATGTTGATTTGCTTGCAACATTTCCTTTTTGAACATTTGTGGATTGGTCCAAATCAAGACAATTAGTTGAGTAACTCAGGCAAAAAAAAAAAAAAAAAAATCATTTCTTGTTTGACTCCTGGGTGTCAGAGTTTGATGAGTGGATTTCCTTATCACTTTATTTTTCATATTTTTCATCGTCTACCTAAGGATTGCTTCTGGTCTACCTAAGGATTGCTAAGTTGGTTTGTACTTTAATAAATACTCTATTAAAATGCTTTAATTCCTTCATTTCTTGGTTTCTTGGCATTCCAAGCACCAAAGAAGCTTCCTGAATCAGAGGAAGTCTATTGTCCTCTTCCTCCTGGTTGGCTTAGATCCCTGCCTCGCAGAGCAAGACCAGAGTGCTCTTTTCTGCCTTGAGTGGCCTCAAGGACACTACTATCATCCATTCTCTCCGGCCCTTTATATATGTGTGTTGCATAGTCTTCCATGAGGGTCTGCATCAGATTCTTGGGCCTCTGGGACCCCGTAGCCTCTTTAGGGGGTAAGTCAGGCTGCAAGCTGGGGCCTTCGGTTGTGGGTGATGGAGGTTTACTTTTCTCTATTTTCCCCGTGGGCGCAGGCTCCCAGAACCGCAGTTCTCTGCTCTGCTACAGAGTGATGCGGGTGCAGGAGACTCCGGAAAACCGCACGCAGCAGCCTATCCTGTGGAAAGTTCATCTGCAGGGTGCACTCAAAAACATATCTTTTTTTTTTTTTTTTAAAGGAACCAGGGCTGGGGATTGAACCCGGGACCTCATTTGTGGGAAGCTGGCACTCAACCACTGAGCTAGACTGGTTCTCCTACTAAATCTGTCTTTTAATTGTACTCCAATAAAGTCACTGATGAAGTCTTCTTTTAAGCATCATATAGACACTGTAGAAAAGGCATCTTTTTTTCTGGCTATTCCTTTCTCTCCCTTTCAGTTTCCTTAATTGATATTAACCAGACATCTCCAAATATATTAGGTACATTTTCAATTTGCTCTCTAATTCTCTTCTCAACCACTTGCAAACTGGCTTCTGTCTGCGTCTCTCGACCCAACCAACTCTGTTTTGGACAAATCCATGAATTAAAAAAATAAAATCCATGTGTTTGACACCATTGCTCACTCTATTTGTGGCTTCCTGTTATTAAGTGATTTCTCCATAGCACTAATTGTCTAGTACTCTTTAACTTTCTGGTTTATTACTGAATTAATATCTTTGATAATTTCCCTCTCTATTCCACTTATTCCTTTTAACCATTGGAACAATGTTCCTACACTTTCCTTCCTTTCCTGGAGATGACTTAAAAATACTATTAACTTTTGTATTTTAATATTAAGTCTTCTTCCTATCTCTTTTAGATGCTCAGAAACAGATTGCCTTGATTCAAGGACTTTTTTTTTTAAGATTTATTTTTTATTTATTTCTCTCCCCTTCTGCGCTCCCCCCCCCCCCCCCCACCACCCCAGTTGTCTGCTCTCTGTATCCATTTGCTGTGTGTTCTTCTGTGTCTGCTTGTATTCTTGTCAGCGGCACCAGGAGTCTGTCTCTTTTTGTTGCGTCATCTTGCTGCATCAGCTCTCTGTGTGTGCGGTACCACTCTGGGCAGGGTGCACTTTTTTCGCAAGGGTTAGCTCTCCTTACGGGATACACTCCTTGTGTGTGGGGCTTGCCTACACAGGGGACATCCCTGCGTGGCAGGGCACTCATTGTGTGCATCAGCACTGTGCATGGGCCAGCTCATCACACGGGTCAGGAGGCCCAGGGTTTGAACCCTGGACCTCCCATGTGGTAGGTGGATGCTCTATCTGTTGAGCCATATCCACTTCCCAAGAACAATTTTTAAAGACTGCTTAAGAAGCAGTAGCAGCAGGGTGCAATCCATACTTCTCACACTTCTTTAAATATAATTTCTTACAGGTTTTTCTTGTGATCCTAAAATAATGGGAAATAGATTCATTGTTGCTGGAAATGCTGACCTTTCCTCCCAGATTCAACCTATGAATTTCCTATTTTTACTCTGTATCTGTGTCTTGTTTGCCACTGTAATTTGTAAACTCACTGGGCAGGAAATAATTGTTGGTCTTGCAATTTGGAGTAGCCCTGGGCACAGGGTTATTAATGGTAACATGTTTTAAATACGCTTGGTTTTAAAGTGAACAATGTTACACAACATTTGAGTTTTTTACTTTTAATTCTTTTTTTTAAATACATTTTAAATTTATTTTTAAAAGATACTTAGATTACATAAAATGTTACATAAAAAAAATAAGAGATTCTCATATGCCCCACTTTCCACACCTCCCAATTTTCCCCACGTTAACAACTTTTTTCATTAGAGTGGTACATTCATTGCAATTGATGAACACATTTTGGAGCATTGCTACTAAGCATGGATTATAGTTTACATTGTAGTTTACGCTCTCTCCCACTCAATTCTGTAGATGATAGCAGGATATATAATGGCCTGTATCTGTCATTTCAATGTCATTCAGATCAATTCCAAGTCCTGAAAATGCCCCCATATTACACTTCTTCTTCTGTCTCCCTGACTTCAGTGGCCACTGTCTCCACATCAATGGTATAGTTTTTTCCATTACTAGAATCACAATAAATTTATAGTAGAATACCAGTAAGTCCACTCCAGTCCATGTAACCTTTAATTTTCTTGATTCCTGACTTGCAGGGTTTTTTTTCTGGATACTCTCACTAGGTGATTCTCATGCAAGAATGGAATCAGTCATGTAATTGTCAATTTAGAAACTGAAAGAAAATACCATGTTTAGGCACCAAGATCAAGACAATCCTATCTCCCATTACAGTGTAGTGGTTATGAATTTGGCTTTGAATCCTGGCCTGTTACCTCTTTGTTTCATCACCTTGGGCAAGTTTCTGAGACTTAATACTTATGTGAAAATTAGGGGTAGTAAAATCTACTTCTCAGGGTTTTTGTGAGGAATAAATGAAATAATTTATATTTTATGTGTGACTATTAAGTGCTTAATAAGTGGTAACTATCAGTGGATTTGAAAATTCTGCTAATTTTCTTATAAAGTGATTTTATTAAGGCACTAACATAGCTGTGCTATACTGAAATACAGCACTTACCAAAGTCATCTATGCATCGCCAGTACAATTTTTCATTTGTTTGTTTTTTTGGTTTTCTAATCTGTAATATTTTGGTTCTCTATCCAGAAGGTTAGGGGATGTCCGTCTGGACTGACAAGAGAAACCTAGGATGCTCTTCTTTATTCCCAGATCTATTCCTGTAGTACCAAGGTTTGAGATATAGTTATCAGAAAGCTGCAACTCATTTCAAGTCTGTTAAGCTTTCCTTTTAGGAGTTGTTGATTAATTCCATTCTTTAAAAAAGGAGTTGGTATAAGTACATTTTTATTGTGCACAGAAAAAATCTTGGCATCCAATGTCCCTCTGGTACTTCTTTTGAAGCCTTGTCAAATAGGAGAATAAAGGCCTTCAGTTGGTGATGAAGCGACAGCTTTAAGTTCTCTTCTGTGGTCCTAAATGCTGGTTATTTGTAACAGCAGAAATGGTTGAAAAGACCAAGAACCAACCTTCTTCCCTTCAACCTTCTTGAAAAGACCAAGAAACAACATTGTATTGGTTTGTTACAGCTGACACTATTTACAAAATTGTCAGGTTCTAGAACAGAATGCACTGACCCCAGAGTCACACCACCTGTGATTGTTGTAGTAACACTTTAACTTTTCAGCTATTGTAGTTTCTAAGGAATCTACATCCATTAAAAGTGGACATAATTCCTCTGAAGATCAACCATTCATTCATCCATCCAAAAAATTCAACAAATATTGAGTGAGGGCCCACCCATAATCACTGTGCTTGGGCGCTGGGTGTACAGTGAGTGGTATTCGAAAGTTCCCTCCCTAGTGGGCTTTACTGTCTAGTTTAGGTGACAGGGGAATAAAACAAACAGAGGAAGAAATTAAAAGTGTCGAGGCCTCTGAAGGAAATGAACAACATAGGACTTACGTTTTGGTTAGTACATAACTAGAAATTCCACTCAGCTGTTAAGGCTTGCACAGATTACTTAACGAGGGCAAGATGAGAACGTGGTGTGGGACACTCGAAGGATGGTTCCAGCTCCTGGCAAAGGTACACATCAGCCAGTGTGGGAGGGCAGAATAGGTTGCTGTAAGCCCCGGAGCCGAGAAAAGAGGTGTCACTGCGCCTTTCTGCGCCCAAGAGAAGAAACAGGTGGAGGCCTTCAGACCCTTGGGTATGGCTTCGCTCACCGGGTAATTGGCGGGAAATCAACAGTGTGGGACCTCGGCTCCCAGCCGAGCTGCGGCAGTGGCGGGGGATTTGGGGAGCCTTCAGCCGCTGCGCGCCACGCCACGGAGCACCTCCCCCTCCCCTCTCCTCGAGTCGCACGCTCGGAAGTAAACACGTAACGTCATCAGGGCGCGTCTCTGCCTTTCTCCTCCCATCTCCCAGATCGGTGGACGTGCTCACCTCCGCTTCGGTCTAGGTCTATGTCCCGGTTTCCTGCTGTCGCGGGCAGGGCGCCAAGGCGGCAGGAGGAGGGTGAGCGGTCAAGAGAACTCCAGGAGGAGCGGCCCTCGGCGGTTTCCATCGTTGATAGAGGTGCGGTCCGCGGGACGCCAAGGAGGCCAGCGGGAGTTAAAGCATGGGGGTTTGGGGGCTTAAAAGTCCGCCTTTGGTAGGCAGAGAAGAGCAGGGAGCAGGCCGCAGGGTTCTCCTCACCCTTCAAGCCCAAGGCGAACTTTGCGTGCAGTGAGCATTTGACTTAGAGGGGGGCGGTCCCACATCCAAGTTGGGTGAAAACCCTGTAGTGGGGCAAAGAAGTGAACCCCAACACCGAGACGCATTCTGTTCTTTACAGGCCCATAAAGCCTTTGTTCTCCACCCACCAATACCCACCCCCCCCTCGTCGGGTCGTCAGCCTGCCTTTGGGTATGGTATGAAGGGAGCCAGTTTCCAGGAGCCAGTTTCCATGGTTACCCACCACTTGGCCTTCTGGGATATCAGTCACTCTGAAGAGGGACCTAACTTGAACTATGAATCAGAGACATGGCACAAGTAGCTTCTAATTCAGCTGAAAGTTTTCTGCTGGTTCTATACCAGTTTTGCTTTCTATTTTTTTAACCTATTTAATAAAATTGTGTGGATTTTATGCTTCTTCATAAGTTCGTGTGCATATAAGTTGCATTGTGCTAAGCCTGTATTGTCAAGTACTTTGAGACGTGCATTAACAAATGCTAGTAGTTAAGATTTCACCAAAAGGTTGTTCTGTGCATATAAACCTTTCCTTAGGAATTGGACATAGGTTATTTAAATAAGTCATGAACTGATCCCTTCCAGGTCTAAAATCTAAGGACGTTCTCTTTTCATTTCTGGGAAATTGAACCAGAGATATCTTTATGGGACTTAAAATTGCATAATTGTTTTTTGGTTATTACAGAAGAGAAAGGATGCACATCACAGGAAGGAGGAACTACTCCAACTTTTCCTATTCAGAAACAAAGAAAAAAGCTCATTCAAGCTGTGAGGGAGAATTCTTTCCTTATTGTTACAGGAAATACAGGAAGTGGTAAAACAACTCAACTCCCAAAATATCTGTATGAAGCAGGTAATTTTATTCTGAGATAGTATAGAGTGTGTTAAAAAAAAAATAGGTTCTTAAAGGCTAATGCACAGTAATGCCCACTATTTGCTTTACAGAAAAAGATACAAAAACATCTTTACTTAATTGCATTCACCTGAAAGTAGTATTTAAAAAATAAACATGATTTTTAAAAATTACCTTAGCAGCCATTGTCACTGTCATATTTTACTTTTGACTGTTTTTCCTGTCCTGATTCTTCTCTTGGTACACCTTCTCCATGTCCCCATTACTTCTTTATGGTCTTATTTCAGATTCAGGAATTAATTGGATGGCAAAATTTTCCATTATTAACTGTCATAATAATCCCAAATAAGAGAATTACAGGTCGATATTAATTCTTTGCTATAGATTGAGATTGTCTTGCCATTATGTGTTGAAATGGTATTGGGGGGTGGGGAGGAGGAATATGTTGATGTTATCACTAGTATTTCTTGGTTCTTTCTCCAGAGCGCTATCAGGTAAGTATCTGTTTTCATGACTCTGCTAGCACCAAGTCAGTTAACAAATTTTCCTTGAAGTGCTTTTCCCTACATTGTGTTAAAACTTTCTATCATAAGGTTGGTAAAGAGTAAAATTATATTGGATATGATTTACATAAAATAAATAAATATTTCTAACTTTAATGCATCAAATCAAATTTGCCATGTATTAAGATGCACCATTATTTTGTATGCCATTAAGAAAGAAAAAAGTGCCATCTAAGTTGCTTCTCCATTTCAGAGATCTTAAATGTTAAAAAATGCCTACAGAATCTATGAACAATGGTATATTTAAATATAGTTTTATTTCTTTGGTAGAGGTAAGTTTGTTTTAGGGAGTATGTGGAATTTTTTTATGATTCTTAGGGATTAGAAACGACTGAAATTAAACTGAAATTGCAGCAAAACGAAAAATCACAAAAACCAACCTCATTAAAATATACATATTATATTTGAATGGTTATTAATATGTATTCTTATCTTTAATTAAAACTTTAAATTTCCAGGGTACAAATTTAATACAGAATGTATTTTTAGGGTTTTCGTTTGGAGACATTTGAATAATTTATCTTGATTGACCAGATACAGTCTGGCTCTAATAGGAAGAAACAATTGCTAACATTTTTGCATTTTTTTGCCTCTGGTTTTGACAGGCTTTTTGCAACATGGTATGATTGGTGTGACTCAGCCACGAAAAGTAGCTGCCATATCAGTTGCTCAGAGGGTTGCTGAGGAAATGAAATGCACTTTGGGATCCAAAGTAGGATACCAAGTTCGTTTTGATGATTGCAGCTCTAAGGTAGAGAAGTTTTGTTGGTATTGTTTAAGTACTTTAAGTTTACAGAAAGGATGGAGAAAGTAATGAAATACTTTAAATACAAAATTCCATTTATGGTTTAAGGAAACAAAGCCTCAGATTAGATTTAATATTTATTGCTCATTGTTAATGCTTTAGTTCTGAAGAGTCTAATATTTAATCTACTTTCTCCCTCCCCCTCAAATAGTTTATAAGTACAGTTGTGCTTATTTTTCTTAGGATTCTCTTGTTCTACATTTTTTAGCTGTAAGGATCCTTGGATAGATTATGTTTGTATTCTTGAAGTCAGTGGAAAACTGACAACTGAATTAACAGTCAGTAAGCAAATATTTATTGAGCCTCTTTTATATGCATGGCACTAATGAGTTTAAAGTCATTTTCTTTTTAATTATAATATATATTCCATCAAGATCAATCCTGTACCAGTTACAAAATAATCATGGATTTACAAGTGATCCTTAGTAGGGATGACCATCAAATGTGGCAGAGAATGACTTTCCCCAAAATGTTATCTTTGCCTTCTGGGTGCCTGTTTTCTTCTTTATTTTCTTCCCTTTTTTGTGGATATCATTCCTGGCACTGTAGCCTTTGGATCTTTTTTTTATCTTGTTCTAATGCTACTCGATTGACACCATTTATTGGAGAATGGGCAGGGAAAAGGCGAGAATGAGAGGATGGTGTACAATTTCTAGTTCCTCTACCTTTAACTCTGCTTTTCTTTTCCCCTTAATCCTCTAAAATAGTGGCTGAGACATGAGGGTGAATCCCATTTCATTGTTCCCTTAACTATTACATTAACCGTACCACTTTCATTGACTTCATTGTATCGCCTTTTTTTTTTTTTTTAAAGATTTATTTTTTATTTATTCCCCCCCTCCCCCCCCAGCTCTCTGTGACCGCTTCTATCCCTATCAGCAGCACCGGGAATCTGTGTTTCTTTCGGTTACATCATCTTGTTGTGTCAGCTCTCTGTGTGTATGGCGCCATTCTCGGGCAGGCTGCACTTTCTTTCGCGCTGGGCGGCTCTCCTTACGGGGCGCACTCCTTGCGTGTGGGGCTCCTCTGCGTGGCAGGGCACTCCTTGCACGAATCAGCACTGCACGTGGGCCAGCTCCACACAGATCAAGGAGGCCCGGGGTTTGAACCGTGGACCCCCCATGTGGTAGACGGACGCCCTATCCATTGGGCAAAATCCTCTTCCCTATATCTCCTTGTTGATACCTTATGGTTCCATGTCCCAGACCACCCACCTAATCTCTGTCTAGATCACATTTTTCATAAGTTACCATCTTCGTTGGACTATTTTATGTGCTCTTTTATTTATTCAGATTAGTTTGATTACTGTATATTTTGTGTCTGTATATTAGGGAAAATTTAGTTGGGGAAGTAGTGGTGAAATCTGATGATACTATAAATTGATAAACTCTCCTTTTTGAACATTAGGAAACAGCAATCAAATACATGACTGATGGATGTTTACTGAAACATATTCTGGCAGATCCAAATCTTACCAAATTCAGTGTTATTATTTTGGATGAAGCCCATGAGAGAACTCTAACTACAGTGAGTTTTTTAATATATAGACAGTTTACTTTTTTGGGACAACTTTTTATCAAGAATTTTAGTCTACTGAAATAAGAATTTTTGGGTTCAAAAAGCAATTATTTAAAATAAATTGGCTCTTAGGTATACTTGTGACTTACTAGAAATTTACCTTTCTTTCAGGACATCTTATTTGGGTTATTGAAGAAGCTATTTCAGGAGAAGTCTCCTAACAGGAAAGAGCATTTGAAGGTGGTGGTGATGTCAGCAACTATGGAGTTAGCCAAGCTTTCTGCATTCTTTGGAAATTGCCCAATATTTGATATACCTGGAAGGCTTTATCCAGTCAGAGAGAAATTCTGCAATTTGATTGGCCCACGAGACAGAGAAAATACTGCATATATTCAAGCGGTATTACTTGGCAGCCTTTTTATATCTGTGCTTCTCATTAATTGGGTAGTTTGTTAATTTATTTGTTCCTTTTACTATTTTACTGCAGTCTTCAAGGATCCTAGCACCTTTAAAACTCAAATTTAATTTTTCTGTGGAACAAGGGAAAGTGGGGCAGCAGGGAGGGATGACAACTGTATTTTCACTAGCATATTAAAATTGTGTTTCTTGCTTTAGATTGTGAAAGTGGCCATGGATATCCATTTGAATGAAATGGCTGGAGACATCTTGGTTTTTCTGACTGGTGAGCATTCAGTATCAGTTTGTAAGAAGAATTTGGCAACAGGATAGACTGCTGCCTCTGTGTTGGGAAGTCTGGGCTCTCCTCATGTGTTGCCCTAGTTTTCAAAAATTTTTTAAGTTTTTTTTTTTTTTTCCAAAAAACTTTATTTTGTACATTTAATAATTGAAAATATAAACGCTTAAAAACTGAAAAGAAAACAGTTGAATAAAGACATAATTTCTCAATTGAATATACTGAATACGTATAAAAATTTTTTTTTACTCATACAATATGAGTATGTTTGGTTCTTAATAACACAGTATGTTTGGTTCTTAATAACACAATCATACAGTATTTGTCCTTTTGTATCTGGCTTACTATGCTCAACATAATGTCCTCCATGTTCATCCATGTTGTCGTACTTTAGGACTTCATGTCTTCTTACAGCTGCATAATATTCCATTGTGTGACTATAACACAGTTTGTTTATCCATTCATTGGTTGATGGACACCTGGGTTATTTCCAGCTTTTGGCAATCATGAATAATGCCACTATGAACATCAGTGTGCAGTTGTCTGTTTATGTTACTGGTCTCAGTTCTTCTGGGTATATACCCAGTAGTGGTATTGCAGGGTTACATGGCAAGTCTATATTCACCTTCTTTAGGAACTGCCAAACAGTCCTCCACAGTGGCTATACCATTCTCCATTCCCACCAACAGTGAATAAGTGTCCCTATCCTCTTTATATCCTCTCCAACACTTGTAGTTCTCTATCTTTTTATTTTATTTATTTTTTAATTTTTTTTTCTCTCCCCCTCCCCAGTTGTCTGCTCTCTGTGTCCATTTGCTGTGTGTTCCTCTGTGACCACTCCTATCCTTATCAGCGGCACCGAGAATCTGTGTTTCTTTTTGTTGCATCATCTTGTGTCAGCTCTCCATGTGTGCAGTGCCATTCTTGGGCAGGCTGCACTTTCTTTCACGCTGGGCGGCTCTCCTTACAGGGTGTGCTCCTTGCGCGTGGGACTCTCCTATGCGGGGGACACTTCTGTGCACATCAGCACTGTGCATGGGCCAGTTCCACACAGGTCAAGGAGTCCCGGGGTTTGAACCGTGGACCTCCCATGTGGTAGGCAGACACCCTATCCGTTGGGCCAAGACCGCTTCCCTCTATCTTTTTAATAGTGTTCATTCTGATAGGTGTGAAATGATACCTCATTGTAGTTTTGATTTGCATTTCCCTAATCATGAATGATGTTGAGCTTTTCTTCATGTGTTTTTTTTTTTTGCCATTTTTTGTATTTCTTCTTTGGACAAATATCTATTCAAGTCTTTTGCCCATTTTTTAATTGGTTGCTTGTCTTACTGTTGAGTTGTAACATCTCTTTATATATCCTGGATATTAAACCCTTAATCGGATATGTGATTTCCAAATACTTTCTCCCATTGAGTTGGCTGCCTTTTCACCTTTCTGATAAAGTCCTGTGAGGTGCAAAAGTATTTAATTTTGAGGAGGTCCCATTTATCTACTTTTTCTTTTGTTGCACGTGCTCTGGGCATAAGGTCCAAGAAACCACTGCCTGCTACAAGGTCCTGAAGATGTTTTCCTGCATTTTCTTCTAGTAGTTTTATGATCCTGGCTTTTATATTTTGGTCTTTGATCCATTTTGAGTTGATTTTTATATAGGGAGTGAGATAGGAGTCCTCTTTGATTCTTTTGGTTATAGATATCCAGATATCCCAGCACCATTTGTTGAAAGACTGTTTTGTCTTTTAAATTTACTTGGTAGGTTTGTCAAAACCAGTTGACTATATAGGCGAGGGTTTATTTCTGGACTCTCAATTCTGTTCCACTGATCGATGTGTCTGTCTTTATGCCAGTACCATGCTGTTTTGACCACTGAAGCTTTGTTAAGTGTTTTCAAGGTCAGGCAGTGAAATTCCTCCCACATTACTCTTATTTTTTAGAATGCTTTTGACTATTTGGATGCACTTTCCCTTCCAAATGAATTTGGTAATTGCCTTTTCTAATTCTGTAAAGTAAACTGTTGGAATTTTGATTGGTGTTGCATTGAATATATAAATCAGTTTGGGTAAGATTGACATCTTCATGATATTTATTCATATTCCAATCTATGAAAATGGAATGTCTTTCCATTTGTTTAGATCTTTTAAAATTTCTTTTAGCATTGTTTTGTAGTTTTCTGCATATAGATTAATTCTTAGGTATTTGAGTCTTTTTGTTGCTATTGAAAAAGGAATTTTCCCCCTTATTTCATCTTCAGATTGTTCAGTACTAGTGTACAAAAATATTACTGATTTTTGTGTATCCTGCCACTTTGCTGAACTCATTTATTAGCGCAAGTAGTTTTGTTGTGGATACATCAGAATTTTCTAAGTATAGGATCATGTCATCTGCAAACAGTTTTACTTCCTCTTTTCCTATTTGGATGCCTTTAATTTTTTTTTCTTTTCTAATTGCCCTAGCTAGAACTTCTAGTACAATATTGAATAACATTGGTGACAGTGGGCATCCTTGTCTTGTTCCCAATCTTAGAGGGAAAGCTTTCAACCTTTCCCCTTTGAGTATGATGTTGGCTGTGGGTTTTTCACATATGCCTTTTATCATATTGAGGAGTTTGCCTTCTATTCCTATCTTTTGAAGTGTTTTCATCAAAAAAAGTATGCTGGATTTTGTCGAATGCCTTTTTTGTGTCTATTGAGATTATTGTGTGTTTTTTTTCCTTCAATTTGTTCATGTGGTTTATTACGTTGATTGACTTTCTTATGTTGAAGCAGGCTTGCATACTAGGAATAAATCCCAACTTAGTCATGATGTATAAGTCTTTTGATATGCTTTTGGATTTGATTTGCAAGTATTTTGTTGAGAATTTTTGCATTTTGCATCTACATTCATTAGAGAGATTGGTCTGCAATTTTCTTTTCTTAAATCTTTATCTGGCTTTGGTGTTAGGGTGATGTTGGCGATATAAAATATTTTGTGCAGTTTTCCCTCTTCAATTTTTTGGAAGAGTTATAACAGGATTGGTGTTCATTCTTTTCAAAATGCTTAGTAGAATTCACCTGTGAAGCCATCTGGTCCTGGACTTTTCTTTGCTGGGAAATTTTTGATGATGGATTCAATCTCTTTAAATGTGATTGCTTTGTTAAGTTATTGTATTTCTTGTAGTGTCATTGTAGGTTCATTGTGCATTTCTAGGAATTTGTCCCATCAGTAGAGAAGGAGATTGGGAGGGTTGTATATCTTTAGCCCCTTGCTGGCTCCCAAGGCAAACAATGGTACAGCCCCACTTGAAGGGCTCATGGGACACCGCAGACCAAATCTGTGAGTTAAAAGCTGAGTCAGCCTTAGGCTGTGTCCCTCTTTCTCCTTTTCCTGGGGCATCCTCAACAATCAGTACTGGCTAGAAGAGAGGGAAATTGTGAGGGTCAGAATTATCCAGTCCTTCCTCAGCTCCCAGGGCAAACTACACTGTGGTTTCACCCGACCTGAAAGGTTTGGTTCCACCTGGCTTGAAAGGTTAGGTGAAGACACAGTAGACCAAATTTGTGGGTCAGAAATTGAGTCAGCCTTAGGCTCTGTCCATCTCTGTCCCTTTTCCTTTGGTGGTAGATCCCTGGAGCACCCTTTGTCTGTAGCAGCAGACCCAGAGGCCTGACAATTCTGAAGTGTCTTTAGTGTGGTGGATGGTGCTGGCAGCCACAGCTGCTTGTTTCAACTTATGGTACTGTCGTTATGATTTCCCTCCTTTGTTGCTCTCCCTTCTGGACAGTGTCCAGCCTTTGCCTGTTAAATCTAAACCCCAGAAGATCTTTTTCTAGGCTGTTTCAGCCTGTCCTCTAGTTATTTTTCTGGAGGAAAAAAGAGCCCCATATCTTTCTAGTCCACCATCTTCCCCAGATTTTAATAATTATATGAATAGTTTTAGATATAAGATCTATAAGATAATTCTACACTGCTGTCAAAAAAAATGTCAGGCTCATAAATAAATATGTGGGGAAGCAGATGTGACTCAGGAGACTAAGTGCCCGCCTACCACATGGGAGGTCCATGGTTCAGTTCTCAGTGCCTCCTAAAGAAGACAGTGAACTGGTGTGACAGGCAGGCGCAGCAAGCTGACACAACAAGACGATGCAACAAGAGACAAAAGAAAAAAAACATATTGAGGGAAGCGGACTTGGCCCAGTGGTTAGGGCGTCCATCTACCACATGGGAGGTCCACGGTTCAAACCCTGGGCCTCCTTGACCCATGTGGAGCTGGCCCATGCTCAGTGCTGATGCACGCAAGGAGTGCCGTACCACGCAGGGGTGTCTCCCCGCATAGGGGATCCCCACGCTCAAGGAGTGCGCCCTATAAGGAGAGCCGCCCAGCATGAAAGAAAGTGCAGCCTGCCCAGGAATGGCACCTCACACGTGGAGAGTTGACGCAGCAAGATGATGCAACAAAAAGAACACAGATTCCCGTGCCGCTGACAACAACAGAAGTGGACAAAAAAACAAGAACACCCAGCAAAATGGACACAGAAAACAGACAGCTTGGGGGTGGGAGAAGGGGAGAGAAATAAATAAAATCTTTAAAAAAAAAAAAAACATAATGAGAGATGCAAGAAAGCAGGGAGCAGAGGTTCCTGGTGCCTCCTAAAGAAAACAAGACAGTGAGATGATGGGATGGGCAGGAGTGGCAAGCTACAAGAGACATAAGAAAAAACATGAGAGACAACAAAGCAGGGAACAGAAGTGGTTCAAGCAATTAGGTGCTTGCCTCCCACATCAGAGGTCCCATGTTCAGTTCCCAGTGCCTCCTAAAGACAGCACACAGCATGTCCAAACAATGAGAGAGTGGGGAGAGATAAATAATAAAACCTTAAGAAAAGTAAATATGTGTGAAATACATTGACCTTTTAGTAAAAATACACCGAATGGTGAAGTAGTAGTATATTTATAAGTCAGTCTTATATAGAGCTGTTACCAGACTAAACAGTCCTAGGTAAGCATTATTAATTCCATTATTTCAAAAGT
Organism: Dasypus novemcinctus; assembly: GCF_030445035.2. NCBI lineage: Eukaryota > Metazoa > Chordata > Mammalia > Cingulata > Dasypodidae > Dasypus > Dasypus novemcinctus. Next base: position 45,898,896 of record NC_080693.1, on the reverse strand, counting down.
CATTCCGCTAGCTCCCATCTTCAAGTGTTGGGATGGTCCTCTTTGAGAGCTATACATAAGGTGTGGAATCCAGGCATCATGGACAAGCCTATGTCGTTTATTTGAAGGTCAAAAATAGAACTGTTAATCCCAAACAAGTGGGACTCTTCCATAGCACCATCCTACTAATAGGAATGTGTCATTTTATTGTCTCACCTCCTGTTCTGCCTTGTGCTAATATCAGAAGTAAGACATTGTAACACACTTCTTGCCTTTTTGTGGTTACTTAAATATACTTAAATGCGTTATCTCATGGACTGGTTTCCCCTAGGTAAACAGTTAACTTTACTGAGTCTTCCTTAAATACTGTATTAACAAGGTGAAAAGGTTAAAGATTATAAACAGTTATATTCCTTTAGAGATTTTAATTCCTTGCAAACTAGTGTTTCTGCTACTTGAATTTTATTTTTGATATTTGGTACAAGTGTGTGGTAAAATTGGTTGGTGTTCATCTGTAGATCAAATGAGAGATTTAAAATATTATGCAGAACCAGTTTTAATCTAAAAGTTCCCTCCCTCCCCTCATTTTAAAATTACTTTTGCTGTTCAATTACTAAAGTTCTTTTCCTTCCATTTCAGGCCAATTTGAAATTGAAAAAAGTTGCGAGTTACTTTTTCAGATGGCAGAATCTGTTGATTATGATTATGATGTTCAAGATACCACCCTAGATGGCTTGCTAATATTGCCATGTTATGGATCTATGACAACAGGTAATTCCTCACGTTCTTGACTGATTTTGAAAAATCTTTTAAGTGAATAACCATGTGTATGTATGTATGTAGTGCACAGATCCTGTTTAGGTCAATGAATTTCACAAACTGAATTCACCTTTGTAACCAGTACCTGTACTGTGTGAAAAAGAAAATTAATACAGCCAGCATCCCTTAATAGGAGTGACTTTATATTGGATGTCTTTTCACATCTATTCATTTTGGAAACTGAAAGCCCCCTTAATGTCTTCTCCCAACAGAACAAAAATATTGGTGGGAATGCTCTGAAATGAAAACTATAGTTTCTTTTTTTTCTTTTAAAAATTTTTTATTAGAGAAGTTGTGGGTTTGCAGAACAGTCATATATAAAATTCAGAATTCCTGTACACCACTCCACCACCAACACCTTGCATTGGTGTGAAACATTAGTTACAATTGATGATAGCACTTTTTAAAATATCTGTATTATTTCTTTAATAGCAGTAGCTAGCATTTATTGAGAGATTCTATGTTTTAAGCGCATATGAAGCAATTTACTTGGTTTACCTTATTTAGAACACTTAATATATAGGCCTATGAAATATGCCCTTTATCGTTGTTGTTATTATTTGTAATTAGAGAAATTGTAGGTTTACAGAAAAATCATGTAAAAAAAATTACAGCATTCTCATATACCTCCCTATTATCGGCACTTTGCATTAGTATGGTACGTTTATTACAACTGATGAAAGAATATTAAAATAGTCCTGGGAAACGGACTTTGGCCCAGTGGTTAGGGCGTCCGTCTACCATATGGGAGGTCCGCGGTTCAAACCCCGGGCCTTCTTGACCCGTGTGGAGCTGGCCATGCGCAGTGCTGATGCGCGCAAGGAGTGCCGCGCCACGCAAGGGTGTCCCCTGCGTAGGGGAGCCCCACGCGCAAGGAGTGCACCCGTGAGGAAAGCCGCCCAGCGTGAAAAGAAAAGTGCAGCCTGCCCAGGAATGGCGCCGCCCACACTTCCCGCGCCGCTGACGACAACAGAAGCGGACAAAGAAACAAGACGCAGCAAATAGACACCAAGAACAGACAACCGGGGGAGGGGGGGAAATTAAATAAATAAATCTTTAAAAAAAAAAAAAAATAGTCCTCTGAACTATAATCCATAGTTTACAGTGGATGTATTTTTTCCCCATATACCACCTTATTATTAAAACCTTGCTGGGTATGTTTTATAATTCATGAAAGAACATTTTTATACTTGTATTGTTAACCCCAGTCCATCTTCCACAACAGGGTTCACTGTACTATACAGTTCCATGTTTCATTCTAGTAACATAAATGACCCAAAATTTCCTCTTTCAAGCACATTCTCGTACGTAATTCAGCACTGTAAATAACACATACAAAAATGTGCTGCTATCACCACCATCCATTTCCAAACCTTTACAAATCAAACTAAATATAAATTCTGTACATATTAAACATCAACTCCCCATACTCTATCCCCAGCCTATCCCCTTGTAGTCTGTGATCTATATTCTAACTCTATAAGTTTTCTTATTATAATTAGTTTGTATCAGTGAGATCCTACAATTTTTTGTCCTTTTGTGTCTGGCTTGTTTCACTCAGCATAATTTTCTCAAGGTTCATCCATGTTGTTGTATGCATCAGGACTTCATTCCTTTTTACAGCAGAATAGAATGCTGGAAACCCTAATAGGAAAAATCAGGGAGTGGAGGTAATCAGAAGAATTGCTGTATCTTAATGACGTATTCAGTTTACCCTTTCTTTCCTCTAGAGCAATAATTTGCTTTAGGAATATAGGTATTCAGCTTCTTTTCAATACTTCATAAACAAATATAAAGCTGGCATGGGTTCTTAAATATGGAGGATGGTGTTAAAGTGTGTGGGTAAAATATAACATGAAACGTGAGCCTTGTCAAACTAGAAGTTCACATCTTTGATTATGGAGAACAAAATGGTAAATGAAACCGAAATTTTGCTTGAACGAAGGTTGAAACAAATTAGGGAGTTTTAGAAATGGGTTGATTGTTCATAGACTTGACTATGGATAGATGTATTCAGAAAAGACATTTCTAATTTATGATAAAGAGGATTTTTAAAGGTACAAGAATTTTCATTTATTATATAATGCATTTTTATTCATCAGTTCATATAACTATTTATCTGTCCGTCTATCTATCTTTCTATCTATCTATCTATCTGGAGGTACTGGGGGTTGAACCTAGGACCTCATACATGCAAAGCAGGCTCTCAACCACTGAGCTATACCTGCTCCACAACAACCATTTATTAGTACTTACTATGGGCCGGACATTGTTCTAGGGGACTGGGATATGCAATGAATAAAAGAGAGTCCTTGTTCTCATAAAGCTACATTCTAGTAGAGTAAATAGGTAATATATAAATGTATAAACTTTTAATTTGACCTATAAAGTAATACATTATTTATTTGAACCAAATCTAAGAAATATTTAAAAAAACATTTTTAACACCTTTTTCTCTAGATTCTTAAACCCTGAAAGAAATAGGTCTTTTTGGAATTATTTTTGGATTTGTATCAAAACTTCTAGAGATAACTTTTTATATGCTACTTTTTTTTTTTTAGATTTTATTTATTTATTTCTCTCCCCCGCCCCCGTTGTCTGTTCTCTGTGTCTATTTGCTGCGTCTTTTTTGTCCGCTTCTGTTGTTGTCAGCGGCACAGGAATCTGTGTATGTTTTTTTTTGGTGCGTCATCTTGTTGTGTCAGCTCTCCGTGTGTGCGGCACCATTCCTGGGCAGGTTGAACTTTATTTAGCGCTCTCCTTACAGGGTGCACTCGTTGCGCGTGGGGCTCCCTTACGCCGGGGACACCCCTGCATGGCGGCACTCCTTGCGCGCATCAGCACTGCGCATGGGCCAGCTCCACACCAGTCAAGGAGGCCCGGGGTTTGAACTGCAGATCTCCCATGTGATAGACGGACGCCCTAACCACTGGGCCAAGTCCGCCGCCCCTATATGCTACTTTTTAGCGCTTTTTTTTTTTACTTGTGAAATTAATTTAGGAATGATGTAAAGGAATAGAAGCTTTACTGAACTTGATATAAATTTGCCTAACTGTATATAAAGCTGTATATAAATCTTGAGCAAGCCTCGTCAGGGCTTTAGGTTTATTGTCTATAAAATGAGAGGGGTGACCTAGTTCTGTGATTTTAAAACTGTTCTTCTGTTCCTCTCCTTTTCTCCCTTACCTGTCCTGTTTCAATCATAACTGTTCAACGTTGGTCTGCTTTATTTATTGGGAATACAAAGATCTTTGTAAGATTTTATTTGAAAAAATGTTTTTATTTCATCCTTAAGATTTTCTTGGCTTCATGTAAGAAACCAACTTAGGGCTGCTCAAGTAGAAAAAGTAAATTTTCTAGATGAATGCTGGCATATCATGGAAATCAAATACAGTCAGTCATTTAAAAAAATGTTTCTTTATAAAGTATATATGTATATTATGTACTAAATATATAATGTAAAATAGAAAACACATATAAAACAAAGTTTAAAGGGATGTTATGAAAAATATAAGTGGAAATGCCAGTAATTCCTTTTCACACTCCAGTGGATTGGCATATGTCCTCTCTGGAATGATTACTCCTGAGTCTGAGATCATTGGCAGAATTGATCCACCCAACTTCCCTGCTTTGCAGTTCCTTGACCTCTTTAAGTTCAAGTGATTTTAATTTCTTTTCTCCACTGCCACCAATTCGCATGCTTATATCCTGGAACTTGCCATCACCTTTATTTCTAAAATCTTGATTTTAAACATACTCTGATGATCACTTTCTATTTCTCCTAACTTACTCGCTCTACTGTTGCTAATTCAACAATTTTCATAACACATTAAGATCTGACCTTCACTTATCTCCTTTCCTCATGCTGTAACTATATTCTTGCAAATATCCTTACTGTCCTATCCTGTTCTCTGTTTAAACTGGCAAGTGTGCAAGTCTGGCCAAACCTATCTTTCTACTTGTTACACCAAGAATGTTAAGGCCTGGGAAGCTTCCAGGAATCTAGAAATATTCTTTCCAGCCCTCCTAATGGATTCATTCTTCTCTCTTTTCTAACTGGCTTTCTCTATGTACATTAGTCACTTTCCTGTGGTTTACAAGTTTAGTTTTCCTCTTTTTAAAAGATGAACCTAGTCAAATTGACTATATCCTGGACCTTATTCTAAATTCACAGGAGATTATGATTGGCCCGGTTTGTGGGAGCTGTTCATCCCTGGTATCATAAAATATGGCCAGAGGAGAATGATATCATAGTCTAAGCCAGGGTTTTTGTTTTGTTTTTAACATTTTTCCTTTATTTTTTTTTTAAAGATTAAAAAAAAAAAATTTCTCTCCTCTTTCCCCTTTCCCCTCAACTCCCCCGTTGTTTGCTCTCTGTGTCCATTTGCTGCGTGTTGTTCTTTGTCCGCTTCTCTTGTCAGCAGCACAGGAATCTGTGTTTCTTTTTGTTGCATCTTCTTGTCAGCTCTCCATGTGTGCGGTGCCGTTCCTGGACAGGCTTACTTTAAGCCAGGGTTTTTAACCTTTTTGTACCATAGACCCCTTTGCCAGTTAAGTGAAAACTATGGATCCCTTACTAAGTCCACACTATACATGTATTACTTAATAAATATATCACACCTGCACCAACACTCCCCCAAAGGATGTTTTTTGAATTTCCAATTCAAACTCACAGACCCCCTGGTTAAGAACCCCTCATCTTGGGAAGCGGATTTGGCCCAGTGGTTAGGGCATCCATTTACCACATGGGAGGTCCGCGGTTCAAACCCCGGGTCTCCTTGACCCATGTGGAGCTGGCCCATGTGCAGTGCTGATGCACGCAAGGAGTGCCCTGCCATGCAGGGGTGCCCCGGCGTAGGGGAGCCTCACGCGCAAGGAGTGCACCCTGTAAGGAGAGCCGCCCAGCACGAAAGAAAGTTCAGCCTGCCCAGGAGTGGCGCTGCACACACGGAGAGCTGACACCACAAGATGACGCAACAAAAAGAAACACAGATTCCCTGCCGCTGACAACAACAGAAGCAGACAAAGAAAAATACGCAGCAAACAGACACAGAGAACAGACAATCGGGGTGGGGGGGAAGGGGAGAGAAATAAATAAATAAATAAATAAATAAATAAATAAATAAATCTTAAAAAAAAAACCAAAACCCTCATCTGAGCTGTGTTGCTGAATCCACCCCTTAGAATGTTTGCAGTGGAAGTGTGTGTGATGTTTCTTCTTTAGAAAAGTGGTCACCAGTTGCACAGAAAACCCCAAAAGTAAAAACTGCTGAGCTAATCAGTCTTTAAGGCAGAGCAAGGTCCTTAATTTGAATGGACTTAAGAGGGTCTCTGACCACCCTAAAATTATATGAAAAAGTTTTTATATGTTTACGTATGTGCCTGTTAGTGAAGAGGAGGTCCAGAATTTTTACATATCTTCAAAGGGATCTCTGACCTAGAAAATGGACTCTGCTATGGGTTTCTATCAGCAATAATAATCTGTGATTCCTTGGGTCTATAGAAATCTTACAGTGAAAGGTGAGGAAAAATAGATTTTGCTATTATATTTTTGAATTCAAGATTTTTTTAAGAGGTAAGAAAATATAACTTAATGAAAAGAAAGGAGTTCTTCAGAATTTGAGTTTGACAAATGCATGTTTTAAATTAGTATTTTCTCTTTACGGATATTTTAGATCAACAAAGGAGAATATTTTTGCCACCTCCACCTGGAATTAGAAAATGTGTCATCTCCACCAATATTTCTGCAACATCCTTGACAATAGATGGTATCAGGTACAACTTTTGAAATTTCTCTTTAAGGAAGCCACTTACGTAATCATAAAATATTATTGAGTTTGCTCCACAAATTCCTTTCTCACGTTTTTTTTTATTTTTTTATTTTTTTATTTTTTCATTTCTCTCCCCTTCCCCCCCGCCCCCCCAGTTGTCTGCTCTCTCTGTCCATTCGCTGTGTGCTCTTCTGTGTTTGCTTGTATTCTTTATTCTTGTCAGTGGCACCTGAAATCTGTGTCTCTTTTTGTTGTGTCATCTTGCTGCATCAGCTCTCTGTATGTGCGGCACCACTCCTGGGCAGGCTGGACTTCCTTTTGCACAGGGCGGCTCTGCTTACAGGGTACACTCCTTGCATGTGGGGCTTTCCTACGCTGGGGACACCCGCGTGTCCCGGCACTCCTTGCGTGCATCAGCACTGTGTGTGGGCTAGCTTACCACACAAGTCAGGAGGCCCTGGGTTAGAACCCTGGACCTCCCATGTGGTAAGCGGACACTCTATCCATTGAGCCAAGTCCGCTTCCCTCACTTACTTTTTAAGGTTCTTATAATTATGTATCATTTCTAAAAGTTACTGATTGCTGTAAAAATAGAGGTAGGAGGTACAAACTCTCTTTATGTTGTTGGCAGGGGATTGAACCTGGGCCCGTGTATGTGGGAAGCTGGCACTCAACCACTAACCCACATCAGCTTTCCTGAGCTGATTTTATTGTTTGTTTTTATTTTTTCAGGAGGCGCTGGGAATGAACCCAGGACCTTTCATGTGGGAGGCAGGCGCTTGAGAGCCGCATCTGCTCCCTCTGAATCTCTTTTAATTGTCTAGAGCTGACTTTCATGTTTTGTAATGAACATAAAAGTCATAGTATAGTTGTTAATTTGGTAGGAAAGGGGAACCCAAAGTGGTTGAAAAATAATGTCTTCTCTTATTTTCTGGTAACTTAACTTGTTTTCATTCTTCTTAGATATGTGGTAGATGGTGGCTTTGTGAAGCAGTTAAATCATAACCCCAGATTAGGTTTGGATATCTTGGAGGTGGTTCCAATTTCAAAGTAAGTCTCTATGTCAAGCCTTCTTGTTCAAGGAACTGTTAACTAGGTAATTCCTAACTGGTTGGGGATAGGAGGTAAATTATTGGGAAACTCACAAAACATTTTGGGGACTTTTTTTTTCTCTAAAGGAGTGAGGCATTACAGCGAAGTGGCCGAGCTGGGAGGACTTCCTCAGGAAAGTGCTTCCGGATCTATAGTAAAGATTTTTGGAACCAGTGTATGCCTGACCATGTAATCCCTGAGATTAAGAGAACTAGCTTGACATCTGTAGTTCTGACCTTAAAGTGCCTTGCCATACACGACGTCATAAGGTATGTAAAAAAATTGTGAGGGTGGAGCCAGGTTATTCCTCAAAATTCTTTTGATGTCTATGACTTATACATTCCTGGTTGGTTGAGGCTCACCTATTTTTAAGGTTCAATTAAACCAAAAAAGGCTTCCTTGCATTGTTTTGCTAGAATTTGATCCCTTATACTGATATTTTATCCTTGGCTTAATAGGATGCTTTGTGTTGATATTTATTCAGATAATTTAGTGACTGTGTATACCTACGATGAAAGGTGTATGATAAACAACTGTACTTCAAGTTAGGAGTGTTTTTTGTAGCAATTTTAAAATGACCAACATTGTACTACATGCTGTCAGAGACAGAGTAATATTCTGTAGTTGTTTTTTGTGTTTACCCAGTTTAAACAATCTTGAGGAAACAAGATTCATGCACAAGAAGCAAAGACTAAAACAACTGTTAAATTAGTCAAATGTTAAACTATATGATTAATATCATCTGCCTGAAATATTGTTGTAAGTCCTTGAAATTTCATATCTCAGATGGTTTAGGAATTAATGAAGACAATTGCTATCTTGGTCTTAATTTTGGCCTTAATTATCTGGGAATGTGAAAGTGATAGGAACCTTGGGAGAAGATGACCATGCATTCTTTGAATTCATAATATGAGGAGAAGTAATTAGTAGGTATATACAGATGTGTATTGTATATTCTAGGAAAACCAACTTCAAAATTTTTTGATCATTTTGATCATAATACTAGAGATTTTCTAAATGAGTATTTAGGTCATAGAAAGGAGAGAGCATGTAATAAATGAAATTCTAACAGTAATCATAAATGATACCAATGAGAAAGAAAGGAAAGAGCCATTTAAAGAAACCAAACTGGCCAAAGGGAAAGCTTTCAGATTAATCCAGATTTAAAAATATTCACAAAGGATAGCAGAGTGGCATATAATCAAGCATGAATAAACATTAAAAATAGGAACAATATTTAATTTCATTTGCAATGGATTATTTTTCCATCTTAAGTCTTAAGACTTAGAGTGTATTAAATATCCCCAAAGTGCTAGACACAAAAAATGTGTCCCTCTTTTTTTAAAGTATGTATGGATACAGGAGAGGTAGCCCAGTATTTTGGAGAGATGATACAGTAGTCATAGGTGAGAGAAAGAAAATGGAGCTTCTCAATTATTATTTTGCTTCCCCTGTCCCTTCCATTAAGAAGAATGATTTTTGAAAGTGGAAACAAGAATAAGTCTGGATAAGAAGGAATTGGTCACCAAGATAGATAAGGAGATAATGAGAGAAAATCTAAAAACCATAAATGAGTTTGTGCTGAGATTTTAGACAGTATTTCCATGGTACTAAAGGAACTTGCAGATTTAATGTCAGAGTCACTGTGGTTCTTGTATGAGAAATTATGCAGAGAAAGTTACCAGTAAATTATGAGGAAGGTAATTGTCTTGATTTTTCCAGTAAACTTGATGTTGATTTCTAGCAAATTCTAGCATGATTCACTAAAAAATCATTTCAGAGAATTTAATAATGATTTATAATAATTGGTAGAAGTCAGACTGGTTCAGAAAGAATACAGCATTACAAACCATTTCCCTTTCAATTTGAGGACAGGACCTTCATATAAGGGGTGCTCCACAAGAATTTATTGAATGATAATCTATTGTCCATTGTTTTCAACACAGTATTTAACAAGGTTGCATTTCATATCTTTGTAGATAACAGTAGTGCTGCATAAAGGATAACTGCCAAATAGCCAAATCCAGAAAATATCAATTAGTTGCTTAGTGTTAGCCTATGATGAAGGTTTTACTGTTAGTGTACTGAACTTAGCTCTTTCTTGAGCTAAAAGTAAACTTAGCTTTTTTTTAAGGAGGTACTGGGCATTGAACCCAGGACCTTGTACATGGAAAGCAGGCACTCAACCACTTAAGCTACATCATTCCCCTTAGCATTTTTAATGAAAATACTAAATAAAGAAATCAAAGCCATGTTTACCAGATTTCTTGGGAGGGACAGCTACTCTGGTAGATGATTAAAACCATGATTTAGAATGATCTCAACTGGCCAGAATCTTGGGCTAAAATCAACAAAGTCAAAGCCTGAAAGGTTACATCTTATATCCTGTGTTTTGGTTGTGCAATAAGGAAATTTAAGTGGAAAAGATCTGAAACTATAAGATCATCACAGAAACTTAATATGAGCTTGCCATTATGACTCTCTTTAAAAATATACACACACAATTTAAAAATTCCACTGTCACAGAATTTTGTAATATTCATAGACCATAGCGTCCAGATGATGGGGAATTATAACATTCCCGTACTGTGTTGGCTTTTATACATTTGGAGTTCATCACCCTTTATGAGGAGTTTGACACACTAGAGTGTTTCTAAAAGAGGATAATTAGGCTTGATAGGTCTCTTAGAAACCATATAATTCAAGAAATGCTTGACAGAATTGGTAAATTGGTAATTAGTAGAATCAAGGAAGAAAAATGATAGTAGATTTTACAATCCGAAAGTACTTGTATAGAAGAGAACATTCCCTACTATGGTATTGCTCTAGAACATGGGTCAGCAAACTATGACCTGGGCCTGCTGCCTCTTTTTGTGTATAAAATTTTATTGCAACATAACCATGACCATTCATTTACAAATTGCTTATGGCAACTTTTGGTACAACAGCAGGGTTGTTTAGTTGTGATAGAGACCATATAGTCTGCAAAACCTGAATATTTACTATCTGGTCCATTGCAGAAAAAGTTTACCAACCCTTACTGTAGACGATACTAGTTCCTGTTGTTAGAAGCTGTTGCAAAGCTGATTGTAGAACAGACTAAAATGATTTTTTTAATTAAAAATTTTTTAAAAAATTTTTAGTGGATACTGGGGATTGAACCCAGGACCTCTCATACGAAGCAGGCATTCAACCACTGAGCAACACCTGCTCCACTTTTGTTTGTTTGTTTGTTTATCTTCCCCCCTTCCCCTCCTCCCTCCCTGCTGGTTTTTGCTGTCTGTGTTGTCTTCTCTTCTCATTTTCTTTCCTCTAGGGTTCACCGGAATTCCATCCTGGAGACCTCTGTTGTGGAGAGAGGTTCCCTGTCAATTGAGCCACTTCAGTATCTGGTTTCTGCTGTGCTTCACCTTGACTCTTCCCTTGTCTCTCTCTTGATGTGTCATCATCATGACTCACTTTTGCGGGCACTGACTCACCACACGGGCACTTGTGCTTACCACACGAGCACTTGTACTCACCATGCAGGCACTTGTGCTCACCACGCGGGCACTCACATGGTACTGGCTCACTGCATGGGCATGCTTTCTCTTCTTCTTCTTCACCAGGAGGCCCCAAGGATCGAACCCAGGTCCTCCCATATGGTAGACAGAAGCTCTATCACTTGAACCACATCCCCTTCCCTGCTTTTATTTATTTTTCAATAGAGTTCTCAATCCTGGAATAGACTCTTTGTAAGGTATTTTACCTTTTGTTTTTCGTGGACCTTTTTCAAAGTGAGAGATTGGTATAGATGATTTTTTTATCGTAAGACTTAAGGTGGAAAAATATCCTGTGCAGATGATAATAAATAATTATTGCCATTTTTTAAAACATATATTTAAGCTTGGCTATATACTGCTCTCCTATCCTTTGTGAATACTATTGTTAATGATTTTGTTACTTTTCTTAGATTCATTAATGGTATTGAGGTTATATAAGAGAATGTCCTTATTTTCAGTAGATGCATGCTGTAGTATTTTGAGGGTGAAGTGGCCTTTGTATTTACAAATAGTTCAGCAACATATATATATATACATATGCATACCTACATGAAAAAATATGGTAAAAGTTTTTTTCTCTAAAAGCAGTTTGAAGTATTATTAAACAATTTGTAATTTTTTGTCATTTTCAATGACTTTTTCTCCACTATTTTATAAAGGTAGTAAAAAAAATACTGCGGAATGCAGAAAAGGGTGGACTTGACATTGACTGTGAAGGATGGGGTAGGATTAGGATAAGTGGAGAGGAATGTTGAGAGTGTTTCAGCTAAGAAGCAGGAAAAAAAAAAGTGCTTCTTGAATTAAAGAGGATGATTCAGAAACAACAACAATACATTTTCCCCTTTCCTAAATTCTCATCATAATCTCAATTATTTAAAAGAAGAGAAAAAAAAGAAGAGGACTTGAAAAATAGAAATAAAATAATTCTAAAGAAATTTTCATCAAGTCTTAACAAAGAATGGAATTTCATTTCCTGTCTTATTTTAAAACATAGGTTTCCCTATTTGGATCCACCTAATGAGAGACTTATTTTGGAAGCCCTTAAACAACTTTACCAGTGTGATGCTATTGACAGGTAAAAAAAACACCAAACCAAAATAGATACTTATTTATTTTTAGTTATTTTTAGGAGGTACTGGGGATTGAACCCAGGACTTCGTACATGGGAAGCAGGTGCTCAACCACTTGTGCTACATTTGCTCCAAATTTATTTGTTTAAAGATTTATTTTATTTATCCCGATCCACCTTGCTGCCTGTGTTCACTGTCTGCTCTCTGTGTCCATTCGCTGTGCATTCTGTGTCTCTCTTCTTGTCTTCTCTTGTCTTCTTATCTTTTCTTTAGGAGACACTGGAAACTGATCCTGGGACCTCCCATGTAGGAGAAAGGCATTCAGTCACTTGAGCCACCTCAGCTCCCTGCTTTGTTGTGTCTCTCATTGTCTTTCCTCTATGTGTCTTTTTTGTTGTGTCATCTTGTTGCATCAGCTTGCTGTGTAGGCCAACTCTTCCATGATGCGGGCCAGCTTGCCTTCATCCGGAGGCCCTGGTAACTGAACCTGGGACTCCCCATGTGGTAGATGAGAGCCTAATTGCTTGAGCCATATCTGCTTCTGCCCCTGATTTATTTTTAAATAGGGTTCTAAACACCTTCCTTTATTAGTAGAAAATAATGTTTGAATTGGATTGTTTTACCTGAAGTTAAAATTTGTCCTCAGTCTTTCTTCACCATAATTCAGAATTTAAAGCTGTACCATAAAACCGTGTTTAATTTTGGTGTTTTTTAACAAGTAATTTGAGTACCATTTCAGTGGCAGGCATTATGCTAGGTACGTAAAGATGGTAAGAAAGCCAAAGTCCTTATCCTCCTGATTGTATAATGGGGAAAATTGAAATTATCATTTTCTCATTTCTTCAAGAACATCGTCTATGAATCTTGAAATGTGTTTGTATCTTTTATTACACTACTTTATTCTGCCACATTGTTTATTTTTTGGGGTAATTAAGGTCCTTAACTGTAGGGGTTTTATCATCTTTTTATGCTTCTCTTATCACTGACCCTACATTTGTTTTTTTTCCTATTTGGTTGTGTCATTGTCCTTTTGGTGCATTGCATTGCCACGTGGGGGCCTGTGCCTCTCCGCACCACATGGGGGCCTCTCTGTGCAGAACTGGGAGGCCTTTTTAATTTTTTTACCAGGCGGTCCCAGGGACTGAACTTGGGTCCTCCATATGGTAAATGCGAGCTCAATTGCTTGAGCCACAGCTGCTTCCCAAATCCTACAGTTTTTCATGTTTCTTTAAATGAATTTAATTTCTGGAGGTGATTTTAAGTATACTGAATTGTATCTGATTTATTCAGAATGGTGAACATTACATTTATACTCTCTCAGGGTAGAAAGACCTAAGAACTTTTTCTTTGTGTTAAGGAGTGGCCATGTGACCAGACTGGGTTTGTCTATGGTGGAATTTCCTCTCCCTCCACATCTGACATGTGCAGTAATAAAAGCTGCTTCCCTGGATTGTGAAGATCTACTACTTCCAATAGCAGCAATGTTGTCTGTGGAAAATGTTTTTATTAGACCTGGTAAGTTTAATGATAAGAAGTCCATTGATAAGATTTTACTTTAATTATAAAGAAAGAAAACTTGATCTCTAACCAAGTATAATGAAGGAATAGGTCTGATACAGTCTTTTAATGATGTGTTTTTTCCCCCCTTTGGTTTTCTTTATTATGACAGTAATTGCTCCTTATAGAAAATTTGGCTTTATTGAAAAGTATGAAGTATCAGAAAAAAAGAGCTTCTGTATTCTGACCACAAAGAGACAGTTACTATTAGTATTTTGGGAAATTGTAAATCTTTTCATTTGTGTAGATGTCTGGATTTATTGCACTTCATTTAATACGTCATTCAGAAAAGCTAATTCACAAAATGTGATGTTTACATATGGTTTCCTAATTCTCTGATGTGTCAGAGACCTTTTCTGAAATTGTTTGCCTTATGATTTGGTTTTAATCTAACATGACCATATATAGCATCAGGGAATATACCTAGTTCTTACATGTAGTTGCTATTCATATTCTTCTTTGTTCCAGCAGGATGTTATTGAGACTCTTCAGTTTTGGTAGTCAAAATGGGAGGAATTTGGTAGTATAAAATGGTGCAGAAATTCCCTTTTAGATCAGGAGGGACAGACATGCTTCTAGCACTGAGGGAAAAATAGTTGGACTGTTATTAGCTGGAAAGATCAGTTCTAACCAGCAAGTAATGGTTAATCTCTTGCACAGATGCTGTTGGTCCTTAATGACTTGTGATTTTAGGAAATTCTAAAAATCATTTGGATCTAGTTCAATTCATAAATTTAAATTGTCTTTAATTAGAAGCAGCTGATGAAACTAAATCCAGTGTTATAACAAGAGAGACTCACTTGAAACTTCGTTCTTTAGAAAACTATAAAGTATATATACCCTTGTAACTAATCAGGGTACCCTCTTCCAGTTTTTCACTATATGATTCCAACTGAGATTGGGCCAGAAATGAGCATTTTGAATATTTCAGAAAAGTCCTAGAGATGTTAAGTCTTTCATGAAGAATTTTTGCCTGTTATTTTGCTTCACTGAGTTGCAGTGTTCATCAGAATTTCCTTATAACACTAAGACAATGGCAAGTCTATGAAATTGGTCAGGTGTTAAAAAGCAGTTCTTCAGAGATAAGAAAATAAGGGTGAGAATGGGAGGTAGAATACTCGATCAACCCTTTACTTCAAAAATAGGTGGGAGCCAGTGTGGTGTGTTGATAGAGGAATGTTGTATGGGAATTCTGTACATGTGCAAGATTGTTTTTATAAGTTTACAACTTCTGTCATAAAAATCTATTGGAAAAAAATATACCAAATGTAAGATAAGAACTATAGTAAGTAGTAAGATTTTGACAATATTCTTTCATAATTTTAACACGTCTCACAACAACACAAGGTGTTGGTGGTGGGTTGATGTATAGGACCCCTATATGGTGTTATGCGTGTTCGCTTTGTAAGTTCACAACTTTTACTATACACTTATTGTTTATGTATATTCATGTATATAGTAATGAAAATAATAATAATAGGCTGGGTTGGGGGGAAAAATGCCAAATGTAAGATACTTTGGTTAGTAGCTAATATTTTGAGAATGCTCTCTCATCATTTGTTAAAAATGTTTCACAACACTGCAAGGTATTGGTGGTAGTGTGAGGTATAAGAGCCCTGTATGATGTTATGTGTATTTGTTTTATAAGTTCACAACTATTATTATGCACTTATTGTTTATGTATGTTTATGTATGAGTGATATACTTCAATAAATTTTTAAAAATATAAACACTCACACATAATGATTAGCCAAGTTCAAAAATTCAATTTTAAAACTTTGAATTATGCATTTAAGAACTTTATGTCTTTATTGATAAAATGTAAATTAAAAAATATATTTAAGCAACTATAAAATGTTAGCATTATGAGCAGGGAAATGAGCATTCTCATATATTAATAAATGAAAGATAAATTCTTACAAAATTTTAAAAAATAGGTGGAATCTTCTGCTGGCTTTTTTACCACATATTTTTTACCAATATGAGTAAAATGAACTTTTTGAGAGAATAGTGTTGGGTGGGCATGACCTTTTTTGAACATTTTTTTCCTAAGGATAATATACAACATGTAAAGGAGTGGGGGGTGTAATACAGGAAATCTATTTTTTTGAGCTTGGAAGGAGATGTTGGAATTCATAAATGCATTCCAGGAGTCCATGGTGTTGTCTAGTTGTGGTTAGTGGCTATTGTGCTTATCTAGAATCCACACTTTGGATTGGGAGTGTTTTCCTGCATAAATCCAAAAAACTTTGGTTAAGGATTCACTAGTCTAGTGGCCTTAGATAAAATAAATGGAAATAGTCACAGAGCAAGAGCTCCCACTCAGTGTCTTCTTAATGTCTTCCTCTGCTTGGTGTACTATAAAGATGAAATTACTAACTTCCCATTCTTGTTGTATATCCCTTCCCATATGTCCCCACAGGTTATTCTCTGAGGGTCATGTGTAGACCCCGAGACTGTTCTCTTGAAGAGAATTCAGAAAAGTTCGAGTGAAACTGGGTCACAGTAGGCTTTCATCTTTGAGTAGTTTCTGGAGAAAAAGAGGATGGTCAGTCTCAGGAAAAATATCTCTTGTTTGACAGGTTCTTTTTTAAGTTGAGCAGATTAATTCTTCATGTAGTTTTTTAGCATCTTCTGGAACACAGTACCTCCATACTCAAGAGAGAGAGTACTCACACATTTCTGAATACCCTGATGCTGCAAAAGTACCTCTACAATGCTGGTCTGCTTAATATGCAGAAATTATGTGGTCTTGGTATGTTTCTGAAGCCATTGCCTAAAAGATCAAGGAGAAGTATATAAGTAAAATTCAGAATTAGGTCCTCCCAGATGTGGTAGCAAGCATAGCTAAATATTTGGAAAACTAGGTATAAGTACAAAGTGACTTCCTTCAGTGAAGTACAGGAGAATGCTGAGAGAGAGGCATAAGCATCTGTGAAAAAAGTGGGGACACAATCAGTAGCTCCACTGGGACTTACTACCCCTTTATCCTTTTTCAGAAAGAGATGTTTTAGGCTACAGTAATTCATGTTTGGGGGAAATGGTGGTACATACTGAGAAATCTTTTTTTGGGGGGGGAGGGCTTGGAAGTGGAGGGGTGACAGTCTTTGAAAGAAAATGAGAAATTTCATTCCCAGAAGACAAGATGTTAGGGAAACATCTCTGTCTCTTCAGGACACCAGGATGAAAGGAACAAACATTTTTACAAATGTTTACAATTTTATAAGTTTTTATAAGCTTATCATTTATTGGCATGGAACTCCATGTGGGAATGTTACTTCTATACAGACTGTTAACAACAAAACAGTGAGGAAGAAAATGTATGATGAGGACAAGTTAGCCCTATTTTATCTGCATTCTTTTTTTTTTTTTTAAGATTTATTTATTTATTTCTCCCCACCCCTTCGTTGTTTGCATTTGCTATGTCTGTTGTATGCAGTTCTTCTTTTTAGGAGGCACCAGAAACTGACCCTAGGACCTCCCATGTGGGAGAGAGGCACCTGATTACTTGAGCTACCTCCATTCCCTGCTTTGTTGTGTCTCATTTTGTTTACCTTGTGTCTCCTGTTGCATCATCTTGTTGTATCAGCTCACTGTGCCTGCCCAATGTTCAGCTTGCTGTCTTGCTTTTCTTGTCTTTTTTAGGAGACATAGGAACTGAACCTAGGACCTCCCATGTGGTAGGCAGGAGCTCAATTGCTTGAACCACATCTACTTCCCTATGAGCATTCTCTTTTAAAGCTAGTCTAGAGTTCCTAAACTCAAGCTGTTAATTTATTCACCATTTATATGTTTCCAGTACAAAAAAAAACATATATTTGGCAGTCAAGTGATAAATTTGTTTATTGAATTACCATATTAACAAAAATAATGCCTTTTCTTAGCTGACGTTCACTTATGTGTGTTTATTAATCCAATTTTCCACTTAATTGATACATTCCGTTTACATTCGGATTCTAATGCCTGCATTAGGAGTGACTGCTAGGCATTTTAGGAAACTTGTGATTAGGTGGAAAGGGGGAAAGAAAGAACTTATCTTAAAGACTCCCAACTCTCTTTTGTGGTCTTTGTAAGAATATGCAGATTTATCTTTTAGGTACTTTTATTACAGTGACCAAGTTTAATTCCCAGATATTCTTCTCCTGGAAGAGACCTATTTAAAATCTAACAAACAACAAATAGTAGGAATGTTCTAAGTGCTAGAAGAAAATTATGATGGTAATTTGTCTTTTTTAAAACATGTAACTTGAAATTTAACCCCTGTCTAAATTATGGGTTCTTTAGACACTAAGGAATGATATGGTGTTTGAAAATTGCAATCATTTATGGACATTTCTAAAATAACTTACTGTTGGCATTTTTGAGATAAGAATTGGATATCTTGCAGGATGAAAGTACAGGTCATTCTCAAGATAACGGATGAAAATCAGGAGTCATTCAATGTAGTCTGTGAAATGACTGAAGCCTAAATGGTGTGTTAAAAATATATTTGCTGGGGAGCAGATGTAACTCAAGTACTTGAGTAACTGTTTCCTATGTATGAGATCCCGGGTTTGATCCCTGGTATCCCCTAGAAACAAAAAACAAACAAATGAAAAACCAACTCTCAGTGGGGAACAGATGTAGGTCGGTGGTTGAGCACCTGCTTCCCATATACGAGATAATCCCCAGTACCTCCAAAAAAACAACCAAACCAAACAAAACATATGTAAATAGATAGGTAGATTTGCTGTTTAATAGATTGTATCCTGAAGTGAAAGTCGGGGAACTGGGGTTTCTAGGCCCAGAGTTGGTGTTTTACTTTCTTAGAGTTTAATGTTCCTATGCCCCAATTTACACATCAAATAGGGTCAGTAATAACTGCCCCAGGGAAGCAGATGTGGCTCAACCAATTGGGCTCCTGTCTACCATATAGGATGTCCAGGATTCAATGCCCAGGGCCTCCTGGTGAGGGCAAAATGGCCCACATGGCAAGATGGCCCATGCGATGTGCTGGCTCATGTGGGAAAGTCACCCCATGCAGGAGTGCCAGCCGATGTGGAGAGCTGGTGCAGAAAGATGATGCAACAAGGGACACAGAGGAGAGAAAATAAGAAGACGTAGCAGAACCAGGGAGCTGAGATGGCGCAAAAGATAATAGCCTCTCTTCCACTCCGGAAGGTCCCAGGATCAGTTCCCTGAGCCACCTAATGAAAATACAAGTAGACACAGAAGAACACACAGCGAATGGACAGAGAGAGCAGACAATGGGGGGAATGGTGTGTGTGTGTGTGGGTAAATAAAAATAAATCTTTTAAAAAATAATAATGATAATAACTGTCTCTAGCTCCCTCTCAGAAAATTCATGAAGTAAAAGAAATAATATATATAAAAGTCTCAAAGAGAGGAAATTACGTAATCCAAAAGTAATTAAAAGTTAACCAAGAAATCTGTGAATTCTGTGATTAACCCTTATTTGAATGATGTTTTAAATAATGATAAACAAATATGCTAGGACAGATATTTTTACAAAATGTACATAAAAATGATCTCACTGTTACATTCCACCTTCAATATTGGATTTGTTAGATATAATTTGAATAGTGAAGAAAGTTACTGATAATATATGATGATGCTAGTGATCAGTAATTTCCCCTAGATCTTGTTTTTTTTTTAAACTTTTTATTGTGGTAACACCTATGTAACATAAAATTTGGCCTTTCAGCCATTTTTGAAATAAGCATTAATTATTTTCACAATGTTATGCTGCTATTAACACCATCTCTTACCAAAACCTTTTTGTAGCAGTTTGATATGGCTATGAATTCCAAAAATAGATACTGGATTATGTTTGTAATCTGGTCTGTAATTGGGTGTGATTGAGTTGTTGTTTTTTTAAGATTTATTTTATTTAATTCTCTCCCCTTCCCCCTACGCCCCGCCCCGTTGTCTGCTCTCTTGTGTCCATTTGCTGTGTGTTCATCTGTGTCTGCTTGCATTCTCAGCAGCACCGGGAACCTGTGTCTCTTTTTATTGTGTTATCTTGCTATGTCAGCTCTCCATGTGTGCGGCGCCACTCCTGGGCAGACTGCGCTTTTTTTGAATGGGGCGGCTTTCCTTGCAGGGTGCACTCCTTGCATGTGGGGCTCCCCTACGTGGGGGACACCCCTGTATGGCATGGCACAGCAGCACTGCGCATGGGCCAGCTCATCACATGGGCCAGTAGGCCCTGGGTTTGAACCCTGGACCTCCTATATGGTAGGCAGATGCTCAGTTGAGCCACATCCCCTTCCCCGTGATTGAGTTACGATAGGGGCTTTGATTGGGCCATGTCATTAGGGCATTGAGTCCCCACCCAAAGCCATGGCAAAGGACAGAGTTGGGGGTTTTTGCTGTTGTAGTTTGATGCTGAAGCCTTAAGCTGGAGCCCTGGGAAGTAAGCACACAGAGGAAAGAGAAGCAAACCCCAGGAAGAAAGGAACCTTGAATCCAGAGAGACACAAGACCCTGGAAGGGAAGAACCCAGGAACCCTGAACCTTGCAGCAGTCGGCAGCCATCTTTCTCCAACACATGAAAATAGACTTTGGTGAGGGAAGTAACTTGTGCTTTATGGCCTGGTATCTGTAAGCTCCTACCCTAGATAAATACCCTTTATAAAAACAACCAATTTCTGGTATTTTGCATCAGCACTCCTTTGGCTGATGTAGAAACTCTTCACTCTTTAAGCAAGAATCCACCTTCCTTGATAACTTCTAATCTACTTTCTGTCTCTATGAATTTGGTTTTTTCTAGATGTTTCATATAAGTAGAATCATACAGTTTTTGTCCTTTCATGTTTGGCTTATTTCACTTAGCATAGTGTCTTCAATGTTCATTTGTTAATCAGAACTTAATTACTTTTTATGAATGGATAATCTTGCATTGTACATATATGCTGCATTTTATCTGTTTAACCTGTCAATGGACTCTTGGGTTGTTTCCACATTTTGGCTATTGTGAATAATGTTGCTCTGAGCATTGATGTCCTCATATCTGTTTGAATCCTTGCTTTCAGTTCTTTTGGGTATATACCTAGAAGTAGAACTGCTGGGTCATATGGTAATTCTATGTTTAATTTTTTGAGGAACTTCCAACCTGTTCTCCACTGTGCCTACACTAATTTATATTCCTACCAGCAATGTATGAGGGTTCCAGTTTAACTACATTCTTGCCAACATTTGTTATTTTCCATTTTTTAAATAATAGCCATTCTGGTAGGTATGAAGTAGTCAGAAAGCTTTTTTTAACTTTCATTTTGAAATAATTTAAAACTTAATGGCTGTTGACAAAATAATACAAACCTCATACAGAGAAAGCCAACATAGTCCCCACCCAGATATCCAGATCCATCAACTTTTAATATTTTGCCCCATTTGCTAATCATTCTATCATCCATCCATTTATCTTTCAGCTATTTATCTACTTGTTAAACATTTGAGAATAGGTTGTATACATCATGCTTCTTGAGGACTTAATACCTCTATATACATTTCCTAATAAGTACAAGGATATCCACTTACATAACCACCTTAAGTACAGTTATCTAGTTCAAGAAATTTGACATTGACATAAAGTTTACATTCTATATTCCAATTTTTTCATGTTTCCCAATAATGACCTTTTGGGATTTTTCTAAAACCTCCATCATTAGATCCCGTTCAGTATCATGGATTGTCTTTAGTTATTATGGGCTCACTAATCTTTCTTTCTCTTCTTTTAATTGTGGAAACATACATACAACCTGAACTTCTCTACCTCAACCACCCAATAATAGAGTTCACTGGGATTAGTCATACTACATTGTTGTACTATCCTCACCTTCATGCATTACCAGGACTCTCCCAACACCCCAATTAGAAACCCTGTGCTCAATATACATTAACTCCTCCTCCTCCCTATTCCCTGTCCCCATAACTTTTATTTCCTCAAGATAGAGTATCCATAGAAGCAAAATTACTATGTGTTATGAATATCTTGAAGGTTTTTGATACATATTGTCCAGTTGCCTACTGAAAGATTACTTTTACTTTTCTTTAAATTGTTCCATTGGTATTTTAGTAGTGTTATATTAAAAATATATTTTAACAGCAGTGTTCATAGTGGCATTATTCGTGATTGCCAAAAGTTGGAAACAACCCAGGTGTCCATCAGCTGATGAATAGATAAACTGTGGTGTATTCACACAATGGAATATTATACAACTGTAAGAAGAAAGAAGTTGTAAAGCATATGACAGCATGAATGAACCTGGAGGACATTATGTTGAGTGAAGCAAGCCAGATATAAAAGGACAAATACTGTATGATTGCATTACTGTGAACCAAATATATTGTGTAGCATATTGTATGATTGAAAAACATTTTTTATATGTATCCAGTACATTTAATTGAGAAATGTTAAAAAAAAAGCATGGTGGAATTATTTCAACTAAGATAAACTCTGAATGATCTGGCTCCTGGCTAACCACTCAAAACCTCCCTCACTATTCCCCTCTAAAGCCCTTGAGATGGCAGGAACTTTGTTTTGTTTATACCCTAGAACCTTCGCACAGTACCTATCATGTAGGATGTACTCAGTAAATGTTTGTTATATGAACGAATGAACCCTACCTCATACTACTTCTAACAATATATCTTTTTGTTTAATTTTTTTTAAAAAAATTTTTAAAAAATTTTTGTTTTTGTCTTTTTTTCTTTATTTTTATATATCTTAGTGACCTTTCTGTGAATGGAGCATACCATGCTTTTTTCTGCCTCAGAGATTTTTTGTATTTGTTGTACCTTCTGTTTGGAAGGAACCTTACCATGGGCAGATCTACTCCTGCTTATCCTTAGGTCTTAAATGTCCCTTTTTCAGAATGACCTTCTCTGACCACTCTCTAAAGTAGAACCCCCTCACTCCTGGTTATTCTTTGTCCTAAATCCTATTTATTTCCTTTCTTGGATTTAATTGCAGTTTCTAATTTTCTCTTTTATTTTTTTGTTCCTTTCACTATTTCCACCAGAAGTAAAATACTTAGAGAGACTTCGCTTAACTGATTTCTTTTTGGCTTTACTTGAAACACCTATTAACAGTGTTACCTACTGGCAGTGACTGATACATAAAGGATACTCCATAAATATTTGTTGAATGAAAAGATGTTTAGCACATTTAGTATTCCTAGCCAGTAGCAAGGTATAGGTCTAAATCTGGATAGGACTACCTTTATTTTTCCTATTGGGGTTATATTTTAACAATTTGTATCGACTTATTATCACAGTGCTTTTTTTTTTTTGGTAAAAATCCTTTAGGGTCTATGGATTTCTAACATTTTATCCTAGGAGAAATTACCTTGTTGGCCCTCTTGGAGTGGGAAATACAGTTTCTTCAGTTTTAGGAAGCTTCTTCTTTAACACTTAATTGTGTAATATTTGAAGGGCACTCAGAAGCCATTCTTTATCTTTGCCATTATAAACTCTTTGGACCAGTCTGTAAGATACTTAGTCCTTTAAGTTTAAAATCTTGATAAGTAGGAATTTTGTGTATATTTGAGGAATGATCCTGGGAAAGCATTTTTGTTCCCCTTTACTCACTAGGATTTCAGTTTGGTAAAAAGTTCTTCCACATTGCTTACCTCTTAACTTTGCTTTGGCACTCTTTTTATTCATAGGTTGTATCTTCTTGATTCATTTTCTAATATTCTGGTTTTTGTTGTCTGTTATAATCCAAACATGTTTTACTAACCTAGTTTGTCCTTGTTCTAATACATTATTTGTTCTTCTTGGCTTTTTGTTTTTCCCAGCCTTTCCTGATGTTTACAGTCTAGTATGGTTCAGGAATCTTACTATGTCACTTTTTCATAATCCTCTTTAAAATAACAAAACAGAACATTAAAAGAAGATATATGTTTCATTCATTCTTAACTTTGTGAGTCTTGGGATTTTTTTGTTTTTATTGTTTACCTTGTTTTCTTTGATTTTTTGATCATGTCCTTAAAGTGTTCCATATATTTATTTGCTCTTCCTCTCTTGGGTCCATGTTATTTTTTTTTTTTTTTTAGATTTATTTTTATTTATTTCTCTCCTTCCCCATCCACATTGTCTGCTCTCTGTGTCAATTCGCAGTATGTTCTTCTGTGTCCACCTGCATTATCAGGCAGCACTGGGAAACTGCTTCTCTCTTTGTTGCATCATCTTGCTGCGTCAGCTCTCAGTGTGTGCAGCGCCACTCCTGGGTGGGCTGTGCTTTTTTTCACACAGCATGGCCCTCCTTATGGAGCGCACTCCTTGCATGTAGGGCACCCCTATGCACTGGCTCTCCTTGCATGCGGCAGCAGCACTGCACATGGGCCAGCTTACCACAATGGGTTAGGAGGCCCTGGAGATCGAACCCTGGACCCCCCATATGGTAGACAGACACTCTATTGGTTGAGCCACATCCACTTCCCTCCAGTTTATTTTTTAGTTACATGTATTCGCTTTCCTTTCTGAACTACAGCAGCTTACCACAATGGGTTAGGAGGCCCTGGGGATTGAACCCTGGACCCCCCATATGGTAGACAGACGCTCTATTGGTTGAGCCACATCCACTTCCCTCCAGTTTATTTTTTAGTTGCATGTATTCGCTTTCCTTTCTGAACTACAGTAGTTGATTCTTTCATTTGCAGGTAATCTTTTGTTTCAAATATTTCTTTTTTCTAGTCTTAATTAGGAGAGTATGTCCTCAGTCATTACTCATTACTCCCCTTTCTTTTTTCTCTTGGTGTGTGTTTCTTTCATAAATATTGAAATAGACAGTAACTTCTTTGAAAGCCTCTTTATAGTGTGGTATACAATTTGGGTGAAGTCTTAAAAATTGGTAATTAAAATTAGAAAAGTTAAAATTCTGGAGATCTTCAGAGGAAAAACCAAAGAGTTAATTAATACTATTCCACACAATCAAGCCTTTTGTTAGAATAGAAAGTTTAATTTCCAAAGTGGAAATATGGAAAATAGGCCACTAGATATAGGGTTAATTCATTCTGATTTAAATGCAGATTGTGACTTTTTTTTCCTAGTCAGGCTACAAAGAAGAGCTGAATTTTCTAATGTTTTTTAAGTAAGTATTGTTTTTTAAGTAAGTCTTTAAAAATTACTTTAAGTGCTCCAACAATTCACTAAGCATTTGTTGAAGGCTTACCATATACGTACTCTTGTGGAACGTGAAACCGAGACTAAACAATTTTTACATTTTGTTATCCTTTAACTTAGTTTGACGTAAATGATATACCATGTTTCTGGCTGACTGTTAATTTCCTTTTACTGGTAAAGGAAAGTAATAGGGTGGATCTTTGCCCTGTTAAAGTACATTAGTAATATATTAACCTTTTTTTCTATAATCAAAAGAGAAGATAAGTCAGCCTTTTTACCCTAAGAGAGTTGTTTTGAAGTTTTTGTACTTTTTAACTTCTGATTCCTTCCTTTTATGATGTGTCTGTATGGGACACAACTTAGTTCGACACACATCGGTTTTGCTTTCATCTAGTACAGTCAGATTCTTGTTCTGTTTTTTTTCCCCCTGAATAGACCGCATACCTTGTCTGCAACCAAGACTAATAATAGAGTGTGCTGTCTCACTGCCCTCTGTTGGCTTTGAGTGTCAGATCCAGATTGGTTTATTATTGGTTTATGATTAAAATGCAGGATATGTTTTTCTAGAAAAAAATACTCTGTAGTTTAATCAGTATGTTGCTACCCCAGATTATATAGTCTTAAGTGTCGGAATCTTGACTCTAGTAATACTCCTAATTGTTAATTATTTTTCTAGTAAAATACTATCTATAATAAATAATGTTGACTGGTTTCCATTAGGTAGTATCAAAGCTAAAAATATTCTAAAAGCTACAGAGTATTGAAGTAGTAGACAAGAAAAAGATCAGGGCTTGAACCTGACTCCACCACATCCTATGTACCTGAGGGGCCTGACTTTTCTGGATAATGTTTGTTCATTGCTAAACTCAGAGTTAGACTAATATGATCCAGCTCTAATATTCTTGTAAGCTAGAGAAAGAAAATGTTTTTTCCTTCTTGAAATATGTAAATAGATTAAACTAGTCAGGTATTAGTGTTTTGTTGTTGTTGTTATTTGTTTGTTTTATAGCATTTTATTATAATTTCACACTTACAGGAGTATTATGATTGTAAAAGTACTCCTTTATACCCTTTATCTAATTTTCATCAATTTTTAAAATTATGATATATATATATATAACAAAATTAGTCATTTTAACCATTTTTAAGTATACAATTCATTGGCATTAATCACTTTTACAATGTGCTACCATGAACACCATCCATTACCAGAATTTCCTCAACAACTAAAACTTTAAGCAATAACTCCTTATTCTCCCTCCTTCCAGCTCCTGATAATCTCAAAACTACTTTCTGTCTGTGAATTTGCCTATTGTAGGTATTTCATATAAGTGGAATCATACAGTTTATGTCCTTTTGTGTGTCTGGCATATTTCACTAAGCATAATGTTTTCAAGATTCATTCATATTGCAGCAGATATCAGAACTTCATACCTTTTTATTGCTGAATATTCTATTGTATGATTTATCACTTTTTTTTTTAAAAGATTTATTTCTCTCCCCTTCCCCCCCCCCGCCACCCCGATTGTCTGTTCTCTGTGTCTGTTTGCTGCGTCTTCTTTGTCCGCTTCTGTTGTTGTCAGCAGCATGGGAATCTGTGTTTCTTTTTGTTGCGTCATCTTGTGGTGTCAGCTCTCCATGTGTGCAGCATCATTCCTGTGCAGCCTGCGCTTTCTTCTGCGCTGGGCAGCTCTCCTTATGGGGTGCACTCTTTGTGCATGGGGCTCCCCTACACGGGGGACACCCCTGTGTGGCATAGCACTTCTTGCACGCATCAGCACTGCGCATGGGCCAGCTCTGCACGGGTCAAGGAAGCCCAGGGTATGAACCGTGGATCTCCCATGTGGTAGATGAACACCCTAACCACTGGGCCAAGTCTGCCACCCTGATATATCACATTTGTTTATCAGTTCATCTGTATAGTTATAAGTATGCATTTTATTTCTGACTCATTTGAAAGTCAGAAACATTTTATTCCCTTTCACAAAATAGGTCAGTGTGTTTTTACTAAGAATAGGAATAGGACATTCCCTATTTATCCACAGTATATTTGTCAAAATAAGGACATTTAATGTGAATCCAGTGTTATTATCTAATGCAGAGTCCATATTCAAATTGTCAATTTTCCTAATAATATCCTTTATAGCTAGTTATATTCTTGTCCAACATCTTGTTTGCTGTGAGGAAGATTTCCCTTCTCCTCTATTTATTTATTCATTCATTTATATCAGTATGGACCCATGGATTCTTGCATTACTCGATAAGTTATTACAATCCTAATGTAATGTTCTTTGTGATCTACTTACTTTAATTTAAAAAGTGTAAAAAATAAAATAATTTTAAAAAGTTACAATTCAATAATTTCATTATTTATTTTGGTGCTGAAATTGCCCAAATTGTGCCTTTTCAAATTGACTATGTCCTTTTGATATGTTTGCATAATTCTTTGAGCATTTTCTTACTTTTGGGTGCAAAGAGCTGTTGCAGGCTCATCTTTTACTTTTCCCACCTCCAGGCCTGGAATAAGCCTTTCCTCTAAGGAGTCTTGATTCCTTATAGTGTGGAATGGTATTTGGAAACAAGATCTGAACTTGAGATCTAATATGTTTCTAATATGTCATTGCCTCTCGGCTTTCAGAGTTGTCAGAGCTAGGAAATATATATATATATAAATGAAATTTTTTTTTAAAGATTTATTTATTTATTTAATCCCACCCCCCACCCCCACCCCCGGTTGTCTGTTCTCTGTGTCTGTTTGCTGCATCTTGTTTCTTTGTCCGCTTCTGTTGTTGTCAGTGGCACGGGAAGTGGGGGCGGCGCCATTCCTGGGCAGGCTGCACCTTCCTCCGTACTGGGCGGCTCTCCTTATGGGCGCACTCCCTGTGCGTGGGGCTCCCCCACGTGGGGGACACCCCTGCGTGGCATGGCACTCCTTCCGTGCATCAGCACTGCGCATGGGCCAGCTCCACATGGGTCAAGGAGGCCCGGGGCCTGAACCGCGGACCTCCCATGTGGCAGACAGACGCCCCAACCACTGGGCCAAGTCCATTTCCCATATGAATTTTATATATGTATTAACTACCATGAATTTATACCTGTTTCTACAGTTCTATCACATTGTTCTTCCTTTTCATATTTCTGACTCCCTATTCCAGCAGTAACAGTCCTGCCTCCCATTATCCTCAATATATTTATTATTTTTTCAAGCCTATAATATACAGAAAGTAGTTTCAGAATTGCTAAGTTATACCCTTGTGAAAGGTAACCCTATATAACTAGAATTCAGTATTTGTTTAGAGGTGGATTTTTTAGGTAACATTTACAAAAATTTACATATAGTAAAATGCATAAACCTTAAGTGTATAATTCATGAGTTTTGAGAAATATGTAAACCCATATAATCCATACCCTTGTCAAGATATACAGAATTTTTTCCATCACTTCAGAAAGTTCCCTCAGGGTCCCTTCCTAATCAGGTGGTAGCCCACCTCTCCCTACTCAGCTACTTTTCTGATTTGTTTGAGGTTAATTTTGCCTGTTCTGAAATTTCATAAAATAGAATTATAAAATGTACTTTTTTTGCACCTGGCTTCATTTGGTCAACATAATGTGAATTTCTTCTGTACTGTTATGTATATTAATGGTTTTTCTTTTATTGTTTAGTAATATTCCATTGTGTGAACATAACACAATTGATTTATCCATCCTCCTCTTTATGGACATTTGAATTGTTTCTTGTTTGGTGCCAAATATGAGTAGAGCTGTTTTGAACATTTTTGTGCAAGTGTTTTTGTGTACATATATTTTTATCTCTTGGACTTAGGCAAGGGATTGCTGAGTCTTTGAGTGGGTATATGTTTAACTTCAGGAAACTGGTAAACCTTTTTTCAAAGGGGTTATACCATTTTTAAAATCCTACCAGCAATCAATGAGAGGTCACCTTGCACTATGTCTTCCACAACATTTGATGTTGTCTATCTTTATCATGTTTTACATTCTAGTGTGTATTAGTGGTACTTCATTTTAATTTGCATTTCCTTGAAGTCTAATATTGTTGAACATTTTTTCATGTGTTCATTGACTATTCATCTGTATTGCTTTGTGAAGAGTCTGTTAAAATCTTTTACTTATTAAATTTTTTAAAAATGTTGAATTGTGGGATTTCTTTATATATTGTGGATACAAGTTATTCATTACATATAAGTTGAATTTATTTTCTCCTAGTCTGTGATTTGTCTATTTTCTTAAGATGTCTTTTTTTAAGGCGGTACTGGGGGTAGAACCCAGGATCTTGTACTGGGGACGCAGGCACTCAACCACTGAGCTGCATCTGCTCCCCAGTCAGAGTTAGTTTTTTTTGTTTGTTTTTAGGGTATTGTAGATCGAACCCTAGACCCTCATACATGGGAAGCAGGTGCTCAACCACTTGAGCTACATCCATATCCCTTAAGAATGTCTTTTGATGAGAGATATTTCTAATTTTGATAAAGTATCCTAAGAAATCTTTTCCTGCCCTAAGATTGTGAAGATATTCTTTCATATTCTCTCTCATATCTCTAGATATTTTCTCCTAAATGCTTTACAGTGTCTAGCCTTTATGTTTAGGAGTGTGATCCACCTCAGATTAATTTTGTATATGGCACCATTTTTGAAAATGTGTAGACTATTTGAATGGGTCTTTTTCTGAACTCTAGTATCTTTCATTGATCTATTTGTCTGTCCTTATGCCAACACTCTTTCTTGATGTCATAGCTTTATGATAAATTTGAAATCAGTTAGTGTTAAGTCTTTCATCTTTGTGTTTCTTTTTCAAGATTGGTTTGGTTATTCTAGATTCTTTCCATTTCCGTATACATTTTAGAATCAGTATATCACTTTCCCCAAAAATGGCCTGCTGGAATTGTTTTCTTTTTTTCATTTATTTGCACTATTAAAACAACCCAGAAGAGATGAATGAGTCTGGTGTGTCAACATGCCATCAGTGAATCTGTTGGTCACAACATCTCCTACAAAATGCATCTCTTAAATGGAGGCTATCAAAGGTACCATCTCTAAACTCCTATGCAGGCAGTGACAGACCTCTAAGGATGTGTGTATTGCTGCCACTCCTCTTCTGCTGAGGAGTCTCTCAAACGTGTAGGTCATGAAGCAAGCATTGGGTATTTTGGGGATGCCCTGTCTCACTCAGAGCCCAAAAAGTAGAACATGCAGAGCAGGGCGGTTCTGTCATCTCAGTTCTTGTGGAAGCAGATAAAGATGTGATCACGGTAGAGCTGCTCCTTGGTAAACCTGAGAACTGCAAAACTGTCTTTGTTTACTTCAGGCAGAGCCCTGCCTCATATTTTCAGGTAGAGCTGTTGCTGTTCAACACCACTCTCTAGTTCATGTGTTTGGGATCTTTGAGCCTGGACTGGACATTAAGAATTCTTATCATGTTATGAGATGTTCCTTTGTTACATTCAACTGATATATCAGAGTATTAATAAAATAAATTAACTGAAAGATTCCGATTCTTCTGACTATTCCCTTTCCTGCCTGGAATATTCAGGGATATGTGAGGGACATCAGGAGCACCACTGAAGCCCTGGACCCAGGTTACTTAAGCAATTAAGGGAGACTCTAGAATTTTTGCTGTTGCAGCCACCGGGGCTGGGCAGGTTGAATTGCATGGTATAGCTGGCATGGGCAGTGGTGCTTGGTTTATCCTCTTTTTTTCTTCATGGCAAAGCTCTGACTGTTGAGGATCTGCTCCAGGTTAGATTTCACCATCTGGCCACTGGAACCTGAAACCTCTCCTGCACCTCTGTGCACTGCCATTTCTGCTCACCATTTGCCAACATGCCGGAATTTTAATTGGACTAGGGATTATGTTGAACTCTTTATTGGTTTTTTGCTGTTATCTCTTACTTACTTACTTACTCTTGCTTTAGGAATTATAGTACCTCTCAGCTGATCACAGTTTACTCAGATTACTTAATGTAAAATATAAGAAATCTTGAAACAGTTTTTAGTTCCACCCCTCAATCATTTATGCTGTTGTTGTCATTGATATTGCATTTATATACATTATAAATCCCACAGTATGGTATTATACTTTTTGTTTTAAACTGTCATATGTATTTGAAAGAATTAAGAGAAGAAAAGAAAAACACATAGTCTTCTTCAGAGCTAGAAGTAGAAGTCCAAGTGTTGGTTTTTTAATATCTATTTAAAACACTCTGACCTTGGATAGAAAGCTGACTCTCAATTTTTTAGCTGTTTAGGTTGTTTTTCTTTGTCTTTTTATCATGGTTTGATTTACTCTCTTATTTTAGAATCTCGTGTGTTTTTTGGCATTTTGAAGGCTTTTATTTGGAACCTATATGTTAGCAAAGCATTCTTTGAAAATGAACTGCATTTGTAGGCATTCAGGGAAAAGGGAGAGTTCCCTTTGTTAGTCTAATACTTGCCTTAGGTATCTATAGACATATATTTAACTAATTCTTTATAATATTAAGTTACTAGCCATTACTAACCATTATTTTGTTTTCAGTGCTTTGATTTGGTATTTTTCTTTTTTTTTTTTTCTTTTTTTTTTAAGATTTTATTTTTATTTATTTAATTCCCCTCCCCTCCCCCGGTTGTCTGTTTTTCTGTGTCTTTTTGCTGCGTCTTGTTTCTTTGTCCGCTTCTGTTGTCGTCAGCGGCACGGGAAGTGTGGGCGGCACCATTCCTGGGCAGGCTGCTCCCTCCTTCACGCTGGGCGGCTCTCCTTATGGGTGCACTCCTTGCGCGTGGGGCTCCCCTACGCGGGGGACACCCCTGCGTGGCACGGCACTCCTTGCGCGCATCAGCACTGCGCATGGGCCAGCTCCACACGGGTCAAGGAGGCCCGGGGCTTGAACCGCGGGCCTCCCATGTGGTAGACGGACGCCCTAACCACTGGGCCAAAGTCCGTTTCCCTGATTTGGTATTTTTCTAATTCTAACCTTTGTGAAGCAATTGATGTCAGTGATTTAGTGTATATGAAAGATGATAACAGAGCCCCTTAGACTTAACTCCAAAGCAATAAAGTGGCTCAGAGATGTATCAGTATTTTTCAATTCCATACAATTAAAATATAATTATTATAAAGAAGTAGCCTTTTCCCTTTGTCTGTTATACCCAATATTTCATTTATTTTCCTTAGAACATACCCAAGCCCCTTTTCCTTTTTAAAAAGTAGATAATATACGTGTTGATTTTTGCCAGATATTCCTGTTACAGGCCCAATGATACAATTCTTTTTTTTTTAAAGATTCATTTTATTTATTCTCCCCCCCTCACCGCTTGCACTCACTGTTTACTCTGTGTCTGTTTGCTGCACTTTCTTCTGTGTCTGCTTGTCTTCTCTTTTTTTAAAAGATTTTTTAATTTTTTTATCCCCCCCTCAGTGTTTTATACTCCCTGTCTGCTTTCCGTGTCCATTCACTGTGTGTTCTTTTGTGTCTGCTTGTCTTCTCTTTTGGTAGCACTGGAAACTGATCCTGGGACCTTCTGGAGTGGGAGCTCAATCCCTTGCACTGCCTCAGTTCCTTGGTCTGTTGCATCTCTTATTGTCTCTCCTCTGTTTCTCTTTTTGTTGTGTCATCTTGCTGTGCCAGCCTTCCACACAGGCCAGCACTCCTCTCAGGCCAGCTCTCCATGCAGGCCATCTTGCCTTCACCAGGAGGCCCTGGGAATTGAACCCTGGACCTCCTGTATGGTAGATGGGAGCCTAATCACTTGAGCCACCTCAGCTCCCTGGTTTGTTGTGTCTCTCATTGTCTTTTCTCTGTGTCTCTTTTTTGTTGCCTTAGCTCTCCGCATGGGCCAGCTTGGCACACAGGCCAGCTTGCCTTCACCAGGAGGCCCTGGGAACTGAACTCGGGAACTTCCTTATGGTAGACAGGAGCCCAATTGCTTGAACCACATCCGTTTCCCCCAGTAATACCATTTTATAGATGATCTTTTATGTAATTTCTTTTTAATTCTCAGAAGAAAGAAGAAATATGTAATTATACTATATTTTATATTTACATGCATAATTATCTGTTTTTTAACATGGAGTAGCATTACTGTTTGGTATCACCTTCTTTCAATCTGAAGAACTTCTTTTAATATTTCTTGTACAGCAAATATGTCAGCAATGAATTCTCTCAAGTTTGGTTTATCTGGGAATGTCTTTATTTTGCCTTCACTTTTGAAAGATACTTTTGCTGGATATAGGATTCTTAATTGACATTCTTTTCTTTTCAGTGCTATGAATATGCCATCCACTGCCTTCTGGCCTCCTTTATTTTTAATAAGAAGTCAGCTGTTAATTTCATTGGTGTTTGTAGGTGATGAGTTGTTTTTGTCTTGTTGAGACCAGTTTTTTTCTTAATTTTTGGTTTCAGTAAAAATTAATGTGTCTAGGTATGGAGCTCTTTGCATTTATCCTACTGGACTTCATTGAGGTTCATAAATGTGTAAAGTATCTTTTTTCATTGCAATTTGGAAATTTTCAGCCATTAATTTTGCAGATATTTTTGGTCCCTTTTTTTTCTCTCCTGGTGCTTCTATTATACATATGTTGTTGTGCTTAATGGTGCCACACATTTCTCTTAGGCTCTTCTCGTTTTCTTCATTCTTTTTCTCTTTGTTCTCTAGTTAGCATAATCTCTTTTGATCTATATTTGAGTTTAATTTCTTTTGCCAACTCAGATCTACTGTTGAACCCATCTAGTAAATTTTTCAATTTAAGTATTGTGCATTTCAACTCAGAATTTCCTTTTTTTTTTAGTAGTAGTTTCTTTCTCTATTTTAGCAGTTATTGCCATAATACTTTAGTTTTTTTAACATGGCTTCTTTTAGTTCTTTCAACATATTTACAATAGCTACTATGAAGTCTGTTTGCTAAGTCCAACATCTGGGCAACATCTGGGTTTTGGTCCCCTACTTTTTCCCCTGTTCATAGGTCACACTTTATTTATTTATGTTGAAAATTGTACATTCTAGATAATATATTGTTGCAACTGTAGATACCCCTGGGGTTTGTTGTTGTTGTTGTTTGGTGTTTTGCTTGTTTATTATTTATACTTAGCTGGCCTAATTCTGTGAAGTCTCTTTCCCCCAATGTGCAGCGTCTGATGTTTATACTCAGATATTCCACTCATTTTTATCTTTAAGCCTGGTTTCCTAGGGTTTACCTCTCGATTAGCACAGTTCAGCCACCGATTGGTTGGTAGTTATACCCTTTACTGTTGGATCTATGTGTGGTTTGGAGACTACTTTCACAGTTCAGGGAGTTTGTGAGTTTGTCTTGGCTTCAGCCAGGGACTAGAGGCTGAGAGTTTTCATTTCTGGTTATGTCTCAGATGGTATGTGCATTGTCTTCTAGACTACAAGGTTCTCCCTGTTAAATTTCTGGC
Source organism: Dasypus novemcinctus (assembly GCF_030445035.2). Taxonomy (NCBI): domain Eukaryota; kingdom Metazoa; phylum Chordata; class Mammalia; order Cingulata; family Dasypodidae; genus Dasypus; species Dasypus novemcinctus. The sequence continues at coordinate 45,864,529 of NC_080693.1, read as the reverse complement.
TGGTCTGCCCCTATTGGTATGACGACAAGTTGTTAGCCTCCCTTTATTACTGTTTGCCCTATTGGTTTTTTTGGTTTTTTATTTATTTATTTATTTCTCTCCCTTCCCCGCCCTCAGTTGTCTGTTCTCTCCATTTGCTGCGTCTTCTTCTTTGTCTGCTTCTGTTGTTATCAGTGGTGCGGAAATCTGTGTTTTCTTTTTTGTTGTGTCATCTTGTTGTGTCATTTCTCTGTGTGGGCAGTGCCATTCTTAGGCAGGCTGCACTTTCTTTCGCGCTGGGCGGCTCTCCTTATGGGGCGCCCTCCTTGCGCATGGGGCTCCTCTACGTGGGGGACACCCCTGTGTGGCAGGGCACTCCTTGCACGAATCAGCACTGCGCGTGGGCCAGCTGCACACGGGTCAAGGAGGCCCTGGATTTGAACCGTGAACCTCCCATGTCGTAGATGGATCCCTAACCACTGGGCCAAGTCTGCTTCCCTGCCCTATTGTTTTTGACAGTACCCTCCAGCATATATTGCTCTGTAGTCTGATCCAAATACACTTAGGCCCGTGGACAGAACCTCTGCTATGGAGAAGGAACTGGATGAGTGCATGGGGACCTACAATTCACTGCTATTCACCCAGATCCTTTATGTGGAGCAGGAGTTGGAGGAGAAGGGAATATGAGGCTGTGGCTGCTACCACTGCCTAAAACAGATCTTTCCCAGCACAAATCCAGATGAGATGGAATCTGTGGAGGTTCACTGGTTGAAGGGAAAAGAAAAAGCTTGACTAGTTCTGGGAAGCTTGGAATAATGAGAGCTGCCACCTGGCTGCCGAGCCCATGGAAACACAAATCTAAGGGGGGATAGGGGACTGCACTCTTCACCAGCTGTCTCTCCCGGTGGAATAGCTCTTTCACACACAGAGCTGTAGGGGAATGGGTGCAGCCCCTAATTCAAATGCCATGGCCTCCTGCTCTTCTTACTGAATTCCATACATTTTGTCGAATAAATGCCTTTTGATTTGTATAAATGCCCTTCAATTTGTTGTAAGCCTTTTGCTTAATCTTCAGCGACTTTGAATGATTATCTTCGCTGGTTTTGACTAGTTTAATAGGTATCTCTTGGGATATCTTGGTTTGCCAAGTTCCTCACAGGACTATTCCCAGTATGTGTGCACAGTTAAAAATTTTAACACTATAGAAGGATTTAAATGCAAAGAAAGCCTCCCTTCTGACCATGTCTCAAGTTCTGGTTCTTAGTGGCAGTAACTGCTACGAGTTTCTTACATATATCTAAAGAAATATTCTTGCTGTTTAAATAAATGACCTAGGCTTTAAAAACTTGGATTATCAAGAACTTCAGCAGCTCCAAAATGCAGCTTCAGTTTTTGAGCCTGACTTGTTGAGATCTTGTTACATCCAAAATATGCATTCAGCTGCTTCTAAGAGCATTTTAAAGTCCACAAAGATTAAGTAATCTTCTCTGGCTTGGGTCACAGTCATTGTAGATAATGTAATTTAGTTTACTATATACTCATAATTGGTAAAACCGGCCAGTACTCTCAGATTGAAACCTTTAGTTAAATTTTAAACATCAAAACATTGATACATTGATCTGTACACTAATGTTCATAGCAACACTATGCGTTATTCACAGTTGCTGAAAGATGGAAACGACCCAAACGTCCATCAACCAATGAATGGATAAACAAAAAGTGTATATACATATGATGAAATAGTACGCTGCAGTAAGAAGAAATGAAATTGGGACACATGATAACATGGATGAATCTTAAGTGAAATAAGCCAGACACAAAAGGCTAAATATTGCATGGTCTTCACTATTATTAACTAAATACTAAGATGTGTGGAATCAAAACAAAACAAAACAACAACAAAACCCAAAACAGTGATACATTGATCATTTACAGTAATTTCTCCCCTTTGCTGCTGTAAACTGCATGTACAACATCTAATACGGGTATTGCTTTGAAAGTCAGACAATAGGTGAGGTCCATTAAATATTTTTTTAGCTGGTGAATAGTGTTGCCTTAAAATGTAACAAATTTAAAATGAAAACAATTGGGTTGGTTCTAAAAGTTTGATGTTAAATGTTTTAACTGTGGTGTATTTAGAACAAAGGATACTTTATGTGTATTGGCACTTACAGCCTTATTCCCTGCTTCAAGTCTGAAGACTATTACCAAAACCCTTTCTGTGTAATAGTTTGTTTTCTGATTGATTGTTAAATAGCAAAGTTTTAAATTATCTTCCCAAAGGAAGAAGTTCAGCTGATGAAGGCAAACTGATGAAATTTTAGGTGTTATATGTAATAAAGGCTTTGTCTTTCCCAGGAAATATCCTAAATTTATTATGGGACTTCTACTAGTTTTAATTTTAATTAATTAATTAGTTTATTTTTTAGGGAAGCAGTAGGGAAAGGAATAAGAATATAGTTTGTCTTATCCATTAATTTTGAAAGTAATGAAAAGAGAGCGATAGCAAGGTGAGAAGGCATGCCAGAGAAGCAACACGCTCTCTACCTTTTTATAAAGTGTAAGCAGGTAGCCACTTTAAACAGCAGAGATCCAAGGCTGTCTATGTCGATATAGCTCTGTAAAATATGAGCTGAGTTTAAAACTGTAAAGCACAAAAATTTATTGTAAAGTTATTCTAACGTCTTAATAAGAGATGGTAAGTAGGGGGTGTAAATTTCTCTAGGAGGTCGAACAGCCAGATTGAAGGGTTCTAGGGTCAATTTGAGGCAGAGAAGGGAAGAACTAGGCATACCAAGAAGCTTCTTTGAGGTTTCATAACTTTTGGGTAACAGGCCACTGAGCTTCTACATATCTGTAGCAGAGAACATCACAATTTAGGGATTTCAGGAGCCCCCCAGCTTATAGATAGGCTTGTCTCCTGGTGTTAGAAGCCAGGCGGGTTGATACTGGAGTCTAGTGCAATTTGATACTACCTTCTGGAGAACAGTATTTAGGTACTTGAAACAAGATGTTTTGGGTTAAAAATGAGTATCCCTGCGGGATTCAGGAGGTGAACATTATCAGTCACTTAGATTTTTTTCTTTAATAGGATCATTTGTATGGCCTGAGATAAATAAGATTTTTTTCTTTTTGTCTCTAGCTGCATCCTTCAATTTTTACCTAGTTGAAAGCTACTTAAAGCCTGGGCTGGTAGACTTTATACCTTTACGAGTGTTTTCTTTAATCAGATTGCTTTCCCTAATATCAGGATCTGCTTGCTTTGCTCATTCCCGTTTTAGGTCAATGTAAGTGCTGCCCTCTGGATTCAGTTAACATCTTGCTTCTGTTAAATCTAGTTCTGATGGGTATACTGAGGGAATTGGAATTGTGGTGTAGCCTGATATGGTGAAGGAAGGGGCTTTAGGTGTTTTTGTTTTGTTTTTTTTAATTGAAGTATATCATTCATACATGAACACACATAAACAATATAAACAATAAGTGTATAGTAAAGATTGTGAACTTAAAAAATAAACATACATAACATCACACATGGGTCTCATACATCACCCCTCTACCAACTCTTTGCGTTGGTGTGAGACATTTGTTACAAACTATACAAGAGCATTGTCAAAATATTACTACCAACTATATTCCTTATCTTACATTTTGTGTATTTTTCCCCCAACCCATACAATTTTTTAAAATGTATTTTTGTTATAGATATTTGTGAACTGGCAAAACAATCATACAGATGTGTAGATTTCCCATACAACTCCACACCCTGGTGGAACATTTGCTATAGATTATGAGATATTATCATCAGACCATCACCACCAATCATGGTCCATAGCATACATTTGGCACACTTTTTCCATACACCTCCATTGTCAACATAGTATAGCTTGGCATTAATGCAAGAATATTATAGTATTGCTGTTAATCACAGTCTATAGGTCCCATTAATTGTAGTTTTTCCATGTTTCTCCATATTCCCATCACCCTGCAATAGTGATGTACATCTGCTCTAGCTAACAGAAGGACTCTCTTGCATTTGTACCCTTAACCATAATTCTCAACCGCCTCTGGGTTCACTGTGTTATTCAGTCCCTAGATTATTCTTTAGCTTTCTTTCTATTGACATTTACTTCCCCAGACGATTTTTTTCAGTCACAATCCCATTTATAAACCAGTTGTTACTCAATATAATGTTACTATCAACTGTCCATCTCCACACTTTTACAGTCAAGTTAATTAAAAGTTCTACGTACATCCATAGTTCTTCTCAACCCTCCTCTTATCTCCTTATAACCTATACTCTAGGTTCTAATTCCATGTGTTTATTATTTGTATTTAGTTCATATTAATGAGACCATGCAATATTTGTCCTTTTGTGTCTGGCTTACTTTGCTTAGTATAATGTCTTCAAGACTCATCCATGTTATCACATATGTCCCAATTTCATTTCTTCTTGTTGTAGCATAGTATTCCATTGTACGTATATACCACATTTTGTTTATCCATTCATTGGTGGATGGACACTTGGGTTGTTTCCATCTTTTGGCAATTGTGAACAATGCCGCTATGAACATTGGTGTGCAGATGTCTGTTCATGTCCTAGTTTTTAGTTCTTCTGGATTAAAGGAATTGCTGGATCATATGGCAGTTCTATATTTAGCTTCCTGAGGAACCGTTTAGGCAGTTTTTAAAAAATGGCTTCAAGAGAGCTTGTCAGTCTTTAGTAGGATTGGGAAAATGGTATCAAGGTCAGTAACAGATGACTCTCAAAAACGTAATGCTGTGGGAAGCGAATGTGGCTCAAGCCGTTGGGTGCCCGCCTACCACACTGGAGGTTTTGGTTTTGGTGCCTCCTAAAGAAGATGAGCAAGACAGCGAGCTGGCATGGTAAGCTGGCACAATAAGATGATGCAGCGAGGAGACATAATGAGGAAACATAATGAGAAACACAACAAGATTGGAGCGGAGGTGGCTCAAGTGATTGGGCACTTCCCTCCCACACAGGAGGTCCTGTGTTTGGTTCCCGGTGCCTCCTAAAAAGAAGGCGACCAGACAGCAAGCGCAAACTGGAGGGGGAGGGGGGAAATAAATAAATCTTTTTAAAACAAAAATATAATGTTGAATAAAAATAAAAGTATTTGGATAAATTGTATGCTTTATTAATATATATCAAAATTGATTTGTAAAAGTAAAAGTAAAGTACATACATACTGTATGATTCCATTTATATAAAGGTCAAAATAGGCAAAACACATCTATAGTGTTAGAAGTCAGCGTATAGTTATCCCTTGTAGAGGGGAATGGGATTTTTGGAAGCAGTGCATAAAGAGGGTTTCTGGGATGCTGATAATATTCTATTCATTCATCTTTGTGTTGGGTACATTAAGTTATATTTGTGGATGCTCATTGAGCTACAAACTTATATGATGTATGTAGTTTTCTGTATGCATGTTATACTTCAATATGAATTTAAAATGGAAAGAAAAAGATGTTCTGCATATATGGAGGTGATGTCTAATTGCCCATAAATAGGAATTGGATAAGTAGGGACTGGTTAAATTATATTATGTCCCATATCCCTGAGAAATATTTTTGAGAATGACTAATTCTCTGTGTACTGACACAGAGCTTTTATTAAGTGAATAAAGCAAGTTGCAGAATATATATCCCATTTCTATAAAGTAAAACACTCTACATATTTTTGTATATACATTGAAACTGTCCGGAAGGATGCACACCAAATAATTAACAGTGGTTAAACTTGGGGATTAGTTTATACGTGATATGATAAAGTAGGGAACATAGACCTTTTACATTATATGCTGGCATTGTTATAATAAAACTAATTTAAAAAGTAAATCCCAAGTAATGTTTTATAGGATTGGGAGAAGTAATGTTTTTCTGGTAGAATCTCATAAATAAGGTTAAAGAAAAGATTGGGGGGGGGGGAATTAGAGCTTCCCAAGAGGATGTAAGACAGTTTCACCTTAATCCACCCCAGAGGGTAATGAAGATTTTAATGAGCTTGAATAAACAAAGTGAATGTAGATATTTAATGTAAAATAGAACTAAATTGTCTCTCCAATCATCATTTTAGTTGATCCAGAGTACCAGAAGGAAGCAGAACAGAGACACCGAGAATTGGCAGCCAAAGCTGGAGGATTTAATGACTTTGCAACGTTAGCTGTCATCTTTGAACAATGCAAATCAAGGTATGTGAGGTAGTCCTGTGTAGTGGAAAGTTCCAGTTTGAAGCATAACTCCAATGTCTACTTGCTCTGTGCTTTAGATACTAAGGTTCAGTGAGGATGATATCAACCTCAAGGTATTTTTGTGAATATTAGTGAGATTATATATGGTGAATGTCACATTTTATCTATTTCTTCTCATTCTTTCCCCAAGCCTTTCCTAAAAATCACCTTATAGAATTTTAAGATACCTATATTTTTGTTTTACAGTGGAGCTCCAGCTTCGTGGTGCCAAAAGCATTGGATTCATTGGAGATGCTTATTTTCTGCATTTCGTGTGGAAGCTCAACTTCGAGAACTAATCAGGAAGCTTAAACAGGTGATTGCTATGTTTTTCTTCTTCTTCTTCTTCTTTTTTTTTTTTTGAGGTACTGAGGTCCGGGGATTGAACCTGGAACTTTGCATGTGGGAAGCAGTTGCTTAACTGCTTGAGCCATATCCACTATTCTTCTTAAGTAGCATTTTGGTACTATATATTTCATATGAATTTTCATTGATGTACACTTAGTTACCTTTTACCACTCTTCCCTTCTATTTCTGCTTGCTACTGTCTACAGCCGTTTCCCTAACCCCATGAAAGATTCCTAGTGGTAAATAGAAGAATTTTATCTGCAGAAATGAAGATTCTTTAAAATAGGTTTACTAAGATATAATTATCCTGGTGAATTGCTCATATTTAAAGTGTACAATTTGATGAGTTTTAACATCTATTTACACCCATGAAACCATGACCACAAGTTTCCTTATACTCATTTATAATCTTTCTAGCTCATGTCCCAAAGCCCCTTCACCCTTATCCAGGCAACCGTTGATCTGCTTTCTGTAACTATACTTTAGTTTGCATTTCAAAGAATGTTATGTAAATAGAATTATATAGCATATACTCTTTCGTCTATTTTTTTTTTCACTCAGCATAATTATTTTTAAGATTCATCCATGTTGTGTAGGTTATTAATAGTTATTCATTTTTATTGCTGAGTGGTATTCTACTCTATGGTTGTACTGCATTTATCCATTCAACTGGTGATGGACATCCCCCCCTCAGTTTTTTTTTTTCTTTAAAAAATTTTTTTTTTCCTAGTTTTTGACTATTACAAATAAAGCTTCTGTGAACATTTGCGTACAAGTGTTTGGACATATACTTTCATTTTTCTTGGGTAAATACCTAGGAGTGAACACCAGATCATAGGTTTAAGAGTGTGTTTAACTTTTTAAAGAAATTACAAAACTGTTTCCAAAGTGGTTGTCCTTGTACACTCTGTATGTTTGGTCCTTTTAATTTTAGCCGTCCTAATAAATGTGTAGTAGTATATTGTAATTTTAATTACATTACATAATGATTAGTGGTATTGAACAAATTTTCATGGGCTTACCTGCCATCCCTATATCTTCTTCAGTGAAATGACTTGTCAAATACTGTGGCAATTTTTAATTGGGTAGTTTGTGTTCCTATTATTGGATTTGAGTGTTCTTCATATTCTTGTCTTGGGCATGCACATGTTGCTCTGAGAATTCTCCCATTTACATGGATACAAATATCTCCTCTTCCTTAGGAAACAGTTTCTCCCTGATCCTGGACATTGTACTCTGTTTCCTCCAGCCAGTGATCTCTTGCCCTAGACAGCCATTTGACTCCCCTCCCATAGGATTCTAGAGGAGAGTTTCATGAGCTGCCTTCTACAAGCATGGCAAGTTCTGTCATGGCGAGTCCCTCAGGCAACCACCAGACACATTTGCCACACATATGTATTCACAGTATGTACACGAGGATTACTCTGCTCCCTCTGGAACTGGGGCCAGTGATCTGCACTGGGGAACATGGTCTGGCTCCACTTTGAGCCAGGAAGGGGAGGGGACAACAGGTGCCATGAAATCCTACTGCTTTTGTTTTTTTTTTTTTAGGAGGTACGGGGGATTGAACCCACGACCTCGTACATGGGAAGCAGGCGTTAGACTACTACCAAGATTCTACTGCTTTTAAGTATCCTTTTTCTTGATTTGGTGCCTGCCCTCTTACTGTTTTCTGGAACATTGAGAAAGATGTTTCTGCCAGTTCCTGTTGGTTGTCCAAAACTTCTGTGGCGGGACAGAGCCCTGCAGTTCCATCTTCACCATCTTGATTGGGGCAGGATCCTATGGGTCATTTTGAGTTAATTTTTATATTTGGTATGAGGTATGGATTGAAGTCCTTATTTATTTTTTTTACATATGTATGTATAATTGTTCTAGCGCCATTTGTTGAAAAGTCTGTTCTTTTTCCACTGAACTGCCTTCTTTATCTAAAATCAGTTGTCCAGATATGTGTGAGTCTGTTTCTGGACTCCCTATTCTGGTCCATTGATCTCTTTGTCTATCTCAAAAACCAATACCACATTGTCTTGATTATTTTAACTGCATAAAAAGTTCTGAAATCAGGTACTGTTAGACCTGCGCCTTTTTTTCCCTTTTTCAAAGTTGTTTTGGCTTTTGTAGGTCAATATATATATAATATATTTTCATATATATTTTAGAATTAGTTTGTCAATTTCTGCAAAAACCCTGCTGGGGTTTTGAATGTGATTACATTGAACCTATAGATCAATTTGGCTAGAATTTGTTTTTTTTAAGATTTATTTATTTATTTATTTATTTCTCTCCCCTCCCCCCCACCCCCTGCCCCAGTTGTCTGTTCTCTGTGTCTATTTTGCTGCATGCTCTTCTTTGTCCAGTTCTGTTGTTGTCAGCAGCACGGGAATCTGTGTTTCTTTTTGTTGCATCATCTTCTATCAGTTCTCTATGTGTGCAGCACCATTCCTGGGCAGGCTGAACTTTCTTTTGCACTGGGCAGCTCTCCTTACGGGGTGCACTCCTTGCGCGTGGGACTCCCCTATGCGGGGGACAACCCTGCATGGCTCCGCACTCCTTGCACGCATCAGCACTGCACATGCGCCAGCTCCACATGGGTCAAGGAGGCCCAAGTTTTGAACCGCGGACCTCCCATGTGATAGACAGACGCCCTAACTACTGGGCCAAGTCCGCTTCCCTAGAATTGACATTTTAACAATTTGAATCTTCCAACCTATGAACATGGTATGTCTCTCTTATAGTTAGGTCTTATTTAATTTCTCTTAGCAGCATTTCATAGTTGTTTTTTTTTTTTTAAGATTTATTTATTTATTTCTACTTACTCTCTCTTGTTTTTATGCTTGCTGTCAGCTTTCTGTATCCATTTGCTGTGTGTTCTTCTTCTGTGGCTGCTTGTCTTCTCTTTATGTGACACCAGGAACCGATCCTGGAACCTTCTGGAGCAGGAGAGAGGTGCTCAATCTCTTGCACCACCTCAGCTCCCTGGTCTGCTGTGTCTCTTATTGTCTCTCCTCTGTGTCTCTTTTTGTTGTGTCATCTTGCTGCACCAGCACTCCTCATGGGCCAGCTCACCGCTCAGGCTGGCTTTCCATGCAGGTCAGCTTGCCTTTCACCAGGAGGCCCTAGGGATCGAACCCTGGACCTCCTATATTGTAGATGGGAGCCCAATCGCTTGAGCCACATTTTTTATATCTTTTATAAGATTTTACCTAAGTATTTTATATTTTGTATTGCTAATGGTATAGTTTTAGAAATTTAAACTTCTAATTTTGTTCATTGCTAGTGTATAAAAATACAGTTAATACAATTGATTTTTCTATATTGTTTTTATATACTGTAATCTTGCTAAATTCTTTATTAGTTCTAGCAGCTGCTTTTGTATAAATTCCATTGGATCATCTACACAGATGATCATACTGTTTTGAATAGAAAGCTTTACTTCTTTCTTTCCAGTTTGGACACCTTTTATTTCTTCTTCTTGCCTATTGCTCTGGCTAGAACATCCATTGTTGAGTAGTAGTAGTAAGAGCTTACATCTTTGTTGTTTCTGAACTAAAGGGGAAGGCATTTACTTAAGTCTTTCACCATTAGGTATGTTGTTAGCTGTAGGTTTTCCCTAGATGTCCTCTATTAGGTTGAGGATGTTTCCTTCTATTCCAACTTGGCTAAAATTTTAATCTGCAGTGGATGTTTGGTTTTGTCAAATACTTTTTCTTCTTTTGAGATAATCATGATTTTTCTTTTTTAGTTCGTTACTATGGTAAGTGACTTTTTTTTTTTAATGTTAAATTAAGTTTACATTCCTTGGATATATATATTGTTGGATTTGATTTGCTAAAATTTCATACAGAATTTTTTTTTAGAGCAGTTATAGGTAAGCTTTGGTAATGGATGATGCTAGTGGTAGCACAATATTGTGAATGTAATCCATACCATTGAAATATATACTTGGAAGTGTTAAAAGGGGAAATTGTTTTAGAATTTTTGCATCTATATTCATAAGGTATATTGGTTTGTAATTTTCTTTTCTTATAATGTTTGTCTGGTTTTAGTTTCAGGAAAATACTGGCCTTCATAATTCTCTGAAAGAATTTGTGTAGAATTGGTGTTATTTCTTCCTTAAGTGTTTGGTAGAATTCACCAGTGAATCTTTCTGGGCCTGGAGCTTTCTTTGTAGAATGTTTTAAATATCACATTCTATTTATTTAATAGTTATAGAGCTATTCAGTTTATCTCAAGTGAGTTTTAGTATTATGTGTTTTTTAAGGAATTGGTCTGTTTCATTGGAATTGTTTAATTTATTGGCACAAAGTAATCCATTTTATCCCTTACTATCTTTTTTACTTTTAAAAAATTTTTAAGAGGTATCAGGAATTGAACCCGGGACTGTGTACTTGGGAAGCAGGTGCTCAACTGCTGAGCTACAACTACTTACCCCTTGTTATCCTTTTAATATCTATATAATCCCCAGTGAGTTACCTTATTCCTGCTATTGGTAATTTTCATCTTTTCTCTTTTTTTTCCTGACCCGTCTGGCTAGAAATTTTTCAACTGTATTGATCTTGTCAAACAACCAGCTTTTGATCTCATTTATTTTCTCCATTGTTTTTTGCTTTTTATTTGTTATTTTGACTTAGATTCTTATTTTTAATTTTCTGCTTACTTTATGTTTAATTTGCTCTTCTTTTTCTATTTTATTAAGCTTGAAGTTGAGGTCAGTGAATTGAGACCTTTCATATTATTTACCATAAGTATTTAGTAGTATAAATTTTCTTCTTTGTACATTCCATAAATTTTGATATGTTGTGTTTTCACTTTTATTCAGTTCAAAATACATTGTAATTTCCCTTTGATTTTTTCTTTGACCAACAGGTCATTTGGGAATTTATTATTTTGTATTATTTGGGAATTTTGCAGAGATCTTTCTGTTATTGATTTGCAGTTTAATTCCTTTATATCCAGAGAACATATTTTGTTTAGCTTGAATCTGTCTATTTGGTTTACCAGTTATTGAGAAGGGGGTATTGAAATTTCTCTTAACTTTAGATGTTCCTATTTCTCCTTGGAAGAGTTTTTACTTCATGCATCTTGAAGCTCTATTGTTAGGTGTATATAAGTTAGGATTATATCCTCTTGGTATATTGAGACTGTTATCAATAAGAAACGGCCTTCTTTATCCCTGCTAATAATATTACCTCTGAAATATACCTTTTTAATAATTATGGCCTCTCTACCTTTCTTTTGATTATATTAGCATTGTATATATTTTTCTATCCTTTTGCTTTTAATATTTGTGTCTTTATATTATTTAAAGAGCAGTTTTTGTTAGCATATAATTGGTTCTTACTTTTTATCCATTCTGACTACTTTTACCTTTTAATTTGTAAAAATAAAATCTCTCTTAAAGAGATAAAACAATTTGTAAAAATCCTTTTTATTGATTCATGTACTTCCTGTTTCTGGTGTTCTTTGAATCCACATTTCCATCTGGTATCATTTTTTTTCCATCTATAAGTCTGTTTTTTTTTTGAACATTTCTTGTAGTATTAGTCCACTGATGATGAAATCTTTATTTTTACTTTTATTTATGAAATATATTCACTGGGCATAGAATTATATTTTGGTGGTTTTTTCTTTCAGTTTTTTAAGGATGTTACTCTGTCTTCTAGCTTGCATTGTTTCTTTCAAGAAATCTGCCTTAATCCTTTCTTTGTTTCTCTGTTTTGTGATATGTTTTTTCCCCTCTTCCTCTTGTTGCCTTTACGAGTTTTTTCTTTATCACTGGTTTTAAGCAGTTTGATTATGATGTCCCTTGACATAGCTTTTTCATGTTTGTTTTGTTTGCAGTTTGTTGAGTTTCTTGGATCTGTGGATTTATAGTTTTCATCAAATTTGGAAAAATTTCAGTCATTTTCTGCAAATATGTTTCTGTTTTCACCTTTTCACAATGTCCCCACATTGCACTCCTTTGTGGACTCCAACTACATGTATATTAGGCCTTCTAAAGTTGTCCCACAACTTGCTGATGCTCTCATTAGAAATTTCTATTTTCTAATTTATTTTTATTTTTTCATTAGAGAAGTTGTGAGCTTACAGAATAATCATGGATAATGTACAGAATTCACATACATCACCCCTCCACCAATACCTTACATTGTTGGGGAAGATTGTGAAAGAATACTATCAGACCATTCCCACTAACTGATCCATCGTGTATACTTGGTATATTTTTTCCATACACTGCCTATTATTAACACCATTATTAGTATTGGCCATTTGTTGTAGTTTATGAGAGAACATCCTCATATTTGTACTATTAATTACAGTCCGTATTCTACCACATGGTTCACTGTGTTATACAGTTCCTGCCTAGTACTTTCTATCCAAAGTGTACACTCAGTTTGTATTTCATTTTGAATGTTTTCTATTGCTATGTTTTCTAGTTCACTAATCTTATTCAGTGCCTAATCTGCCATTAATTCTATCCAATATATTTCTCACCAGGCATTGTAGTTTTCATCTATATATGTTGGATTTGGGTCTTTTAAAAAAAGATATTTTCCATGTCTCTAAACTTTTCAACATATGTAGTCCAGCTATAATAATTTTTAAAAATATCTTTGCTAATTCTGACATCTGTGTCATTTCTGAGTTGGTTTTGATTAATTATGTGTCTTCATGATGTGTTGTGTTTTCCTGTTTCTTTGCATGCCTAGTAATTTTTATTGCATGCCCAACATTGTGAATTTTATCCTGTTGGGCTTTGGTTATTTTTGTATTTTTACAGATATTTTTACAGATATCTAGAATGTAGTTAACTTACTTGGAACAGTTTAATTCTTTCAAGTCTTGCTTTTAAGGCCTGTTAGATGGTTATCTCAAGGTAGTATAATTGAGGGGAGAGGGGATTTTTATTTTCTTCTTTTTTATATTAGCTAAATTTGCTGAAATGGGTATTATCACTGTCAAAAAAAGACCCAAAACACTATTAAAATAATAATAATAAATGCAACAACCTACCAATATATGCTTCCTCTGTTCATCAAATAGGTAGAAATCTTTTTTTTAATTTATGCCTAGATTCAGGGTTCCTATTTGGAATGATGGAAATATCTTGATAATGGTTGGTAGTGATGGTAGCACAACATTGTGAACATAATTAACAACACTGAGCTATATATCTTAATATGATTAAAAGGGAAAATGTTAGATTGTATATATGGTAACAAAATAATTTTTAAAATTAATCCATGGAACTTTACTACCCAGTGAATCCTAAGTTAAACCATGGACTTTAAATACTGGTACAATTATAAAAATGTGTTGTCATCAATTCTAACAGTTGTTCCACACCAATGCAAGGTGTTAGTGGTAGGGTGGTGAATGAGAATCCTGTGTTTTATATATGATTGTTCTGTAAACCCATATAATAATTTTTCTCTAATAAAGAAAACAATTTATGCCTTGAAAAAAAGATCTGTTAGACAGGATCAGAGCAGTGTTCAGTCTAGGGCCAGTTATTCCCCATTACTGAGGCAGGAACCTTTTGAGTACCCTACCAAAAACTGTGAATTATGAGTCACTCTAATCTGATTGGTAGGAACAGGCACCATTCCTAGCCCTGTGTGAGCACTAAGCACTCCTACCTTTTACCATTTAGGGAGATTCTTTTCCTGGTTGTGGGTAGTTTCCTCACATGTTTGTGCTAATCGGTACTCAACTGATCACTTGAGGGGGACCCTCTGCAAATCTCTGCAGTTCTTTCTTTGTGCAGTTCTCTTCTGTCATGAATTCTGTCCTGCAAACTTTAGGCATGTTGGTCTTCCTGGCCTCTCAGCTGTGCTCTGTTACTTTATTTCAAGGAGAACTCCATTTCTTACTTGGGTTTTCTTTGCCTGTTCCTTAGCCCAGAATCTCTCTCAAGGCAGTAAGTCAGGGCAATAGAATGGCATACTTCAGTTATTTTCCTTCTCTTACGGATCTCTGCCTGATGTAGTGTTTTGGAAATCATTATTTCATATGTTTTGTCAGTTTTTTGTTTGTTTCTGGTGGAAGGTAAATCTTACCCTTCTTACTCCATCTTGGCCAGAAGCAGAAGTCTTTAGAAATGTGGCTTTTTCAATATGAAAGATTAATTCAGATGGTTCTATGAGATTTACTACTGTATGTATATTCTTTTTACAGCAAAGTGATTTCCCAAGAGAGACATTTGAAGGCCCTAAACATGAAGTACTACGAAGATGTCTTTGTGCAGGCTATTTCAAAAATGTAGCTCGAAGGTAAGCAAAATGAGCTTGAGAGAGTAGATAAAGAAATACTATTATATTTGACTACAATATCAAAATATTTAATATTAAAGATTGAAGGGTTGATTTAAGCTCTGTGATAATGATGGCATTAATTGCAGTGACTCTTTTCATGATTGACACTTGTGTGTGGGGAATTGCAATTGCCCAGAGAGAGATATTGGAGTTCAAGCCTGGTAGGAAGGGACTATGTAGGACTGCTGTCCAGCATGGTGTATCAGTGTCCAGGTTAAGTGAGAAGGGTTTTCTTTAGAAGGATGGCTCTCTGTGGAATGTGAAAGCAAGACAGGTTGAGGAGGGCATCCCTGTAGAAGAGCAGCTTGGCATAGAGTGTCAGAGCATGAGCAGTGTTGGCAGGGCATTCACACAGTAGGAACTGTTTGTGTCAGAGGTCAGAGCCTGAATGTGGTAAAGAGGGCAGCTTTGTAGGGGAATGGATGACAATGGTGGTGAAAGGAGATTGGTTATCAAATAATTAAATATATTATAGATAGAAATATAGAAAGGGAGAAAATGAGAATCCTGTGATATCAGGATATCATTGTGAACTTATGGTTTTCAATATAGATAGATAGATAGGTAGATAAATAGATATGTATTACTGTGTATATAAATAACATGTATTTGTGTGCTTGTAAATATTTGACAATATATCCTGTTTGAGAAGGACTGCGAACAGCAACACCCCAATACATTTACAAAGAATACATTTAGTGCCCAGGTCTGCCACAAAAAGGAATTAGGGCTGCTCGGAGACATGGGACTGGGAAAGTAAAAAATGAACCTGGACAATCTTATTTTTACATCAAGCAAAAAAGTGTTCAAAGAAGGTTGAAGCATGTCAGAAGTTCACTGGAGCCAGCCTTAAAAGGCTCCACCTGGCCAAATATGGGACATTTTGGGCATCAAAATAAATAATGACAGTAATGATTATAACCCCCTGCCGAACTGAGTAAAATGTGAAATACCGGATCCACAGTGATATAAAGTAATGGTTGAGTAAACTTAAACGTTTAAGTAGAAATCAAATTATATGCATAATTAAGTACCTACCCACAAAATTCTTATCATAATGGGGAAAAGTAACTTTTCAGTGGAGAAGCCTGGAGGATGCTACCCAAATAGAGCCAAAAGAGTGAACATCAGGGAGTAAATGTGGCTCAAGCCATTGGGCATCTGCTTCCTACATGGGAGGCCCCAGGTTTCGTTCACATTACTTCCTAAAAAAAAAAAACACACACACACACAACAAACAAAGCAAACGAAAAGGCCTACTCAGTGGTTGAATGTTGGCTTCCCACATGAGAGGTTCCAGGTTCAATACCCAGACTGGTACCTCAAAAAAAAAGTGAACATCATCAGTAATGAAATAAATTGAAATTATGTGCTTCCTAATAGGATGAAATGAGAATATAACATCACTTCTATGTTATTCCTGCCAAAGATGCGTAACTTGAATCTAATCATCCTGAAACAAACTCAAATTGAGGGATATATACTACAAAATAACTACAGACTATAATCTTTAATACTGTCAAGGTCATGAAAGTCAAGGAAAGACTAATGAACTATTCCAGAATAATGGAGACTAAAGAGACATGAAAAGTAAAGAAA
Organism: Dasypus novemcinctus; assembly: GCF_030445035.2. NCBI lineage: Eukaryota > Metazoa > Chordata > Mammalia > Cingulata > Dasypodidae > Dasypus > Dasypus novemcinctus. The sequence goes on along the minus strand of NC_080693.1, from coordinate 45,848,040 downwards.
ATACATGATTCTGAACTGGATCTTTTTACTATAAAGAATATTTTTAGCACATCTGGTGAAACTTCAGTGGTATCTGAGGGTTAGATGTTAGAAATATATCAGTGTTAATTTCCTGAGTTTGATGACTGTGTTATGTTTATGTAGGAAAATGCTCTTGATTGTAGGAAATGCACTAAATTTTTGGGGGTGATGGGATATCACATTGGCAACTTACTCTCAGATGATTTGTGTAAAAATTCCTTGTACTGTACTTGAAACTTTTCTGTAAATTTGGGATTGTTTTAGATTTTAAAATATATAACATGTCTTGGTCACCTGCTATGTGTCAAACACTGGGCTTGAGCTGAAGATAAAAAGGTAGAGTAACATATGGGTCCTAATGTCATTCTTGTGGAGGAGACAAAATATGTAAATAAATAATTATAATGTTTCCTGATCTGTGCTATACTAGCACAATATAAAGTACTATAAGAAATTAAATGTGGTAACATAACAATTGAACTAGGGCTATTATTTTGACATGTTTTTAGGAATGATGATTCTGTAGGGAAGTGTAGAAGAGGGTAAGACTTTGAAGTTAAAGACATGAAATTAACATGAATGATAGGTGAATTTTTCTAATTGTCTGATTTTAGAATAATGAAAATCACTTATACTTTAAAAAGATGTATTATAATACAATATAAAGAATACTATATTTAAGTCAGAAGACCTGTGTTTGGGACTTGTTTTATTTTGAGTTTTTATATTAGTAAATTAACTGGCTCTCAAATCTCTTGGATTGTTTTGAGGCTTAATTACAAAAGCATTTTGGAATCTATTAAACACAAATATGATATTATTAATATTACTACTTACTGACCAGAAATGTTTACACTTAACTGAAATGACTATTTAAGTTAAGCCATTGGTTTAAGATTAATTTAAATGGTAGAGAGGTTATATGACAGTCAAACAGATTTAAACCTCTGCTTATAGAGCTCTTTATAGTAGAACATATTATAATTGTTGATTGTTGGATTTAACATCTTATTTATTTAGTTGCTTTACTGTTTTTGTTTTTACCATCATTTGACTTTTTGGTTTATAGATCTGTTGGGAGAACATTTTGCACAATGGATGGGCGTGGAAGTCCAGTTCATATTCATCCTTCCTCAGCAGTAAGTTCTTAATTTTTTTTTAAGGGAAGAAATTTATAAAGATGTAGGAATAAGTAATATACAAATGGCTGTTTCCTCCCTGGTGCCGAGGGATTACCACCAAGCACCAGCTGGTAGTAAATGGAGACAGACCTTGAATAAAAGGGTCAACTCAGACCAGCAGAATATCTCAGCCCACTTGTAGGATCATGTGTTAAAAACTGCTTTTTGACCTTGAATTAAAGGGGGAAATGGCAAAGACAAATGAGTAGTTTATATGGCTAAGAGTCTTCAAAAAAGAGTCAGGAAGTCATCAGAGGGGTTATGCTTAAGCACTCCTCAGGAGGACCCCAGAAACAGCCAAAGTGGATACAACCCCAGGTACTGGTTCTTCTGAGGGCTACGGAGGCCCACAGGGATATGGTCATAGCAGATAGCTCTGGAGCTCAGTAGCATGTCAGTGGACCCTACTTTGGAATTTGTGTCCCTGAGTGTGATGGAGTTGGACGCAGATAGGACCTTTCTATACATGCCTCTTCTGTCACTTTTACTGAGCCTTTGATTGGTGCTAGTGTTGGTGTATACTCCGGAGACTTGAATCTCTGGACTATCCATGTGCCAGCTGGGCCCTGAGCCTCAGCAGAGTTACAACTCCTCCTCTCTGGTTTGTTGGACTTACGCAGGTCAGCTAACAGGGAGGTGAAGATGGTTAATCACCACACTAGGGAACTGAGAGTACCTACAACTGCAAGCAGGAGAATTGCATCCATCATCCATGTGGAATCTAAGCCCCCTCTCAATATAGAGGTGGAGTGGACATCACTATCCCAGGGCCCACAGCATGGAGGAATAAAATATGGATTAGAGTGGACTTACTGATATTTCTACTATAAAACGTTTGTGACTACTAATAGAAGAAATTGTATCATTGACGGGGACAAAGTGACCACAGTAGTTGCTGAGGGCAACTTCCAACTCCCTAGTGGAAAGAAGAGATGTGATGAAGAGGCATTTTTTGGGACTTTGGAGTTGTCCTAAATGATATTGCAGGGTCAGATGCTGGACATTATATATCCTGCCATAACCCACCGAATGTACCAGGGGAGACTGTGAACTACAGAGTAAACTATTATCCGCGTTAAAAAAAAAAAAAAATCCAACAAAAAAAAAAACACTCTTTTTACTTTGTGCTTTGAGGTTGACTTTAGCATATATCCATATTACATAGAGTTGTAATTGTATTGATTGGCCTCTTAAGAGACAGGAATTAATTCAGAAGTTTGGACTGCTATTATTTGGTTGGTCTACTGTGGAATAGGGCAGGTTATTGAGTTGCTGTTTTTAAATGAATGCTTTTGTTTAGCTTCATGAACAGGAAACCAAACTTGAATGGATCATTTTTCATGAAGTTTTAGTTACCACCAAAGTCTATGCAAGAATTGTGTGTCCAATTCGTTATGAATGGGTGAGAGACTTGTTACCCAAGCTGCATGAGTTTAATGCCCACGATCTGAGCAGTGTGGCCCGACGTGAAGTGAGAGAAGATGCAAGAAGGAAATGGACAAATAAAGAAAATGTAAAGCAGCTAAAGGGTGAGTGAATCACTTGTTCTAGTGATATAATTCCCAAGAACATATATTCTTACATAATTACAGAAATACTGATAGAAGGCTCAGATTCAGGATCCATCTCAGAAAGCAGTGTTCTCATGAATCTATACATTCAGTCCTTTTGACTTCCCATGTTTCCTTTCAATTAATCACACTTTCATTAACCCCTGTCCAATGACAATAATAATAATATCAGCAACAATTTTGAGCATTTACCATGTGCTAATCACTTAATTTGCATTATTTCACTGGATTTTCACAACAACCTTATAAGCTAAGTACATATACCCATCTTATAGATGAGAAAATATAGACTTAGCAATATAAAATAATTTGCTGAAAATCTCAAAGCTAATAAGTAGTTAATCTGGGATTAAATCCAAAGAACCTGACTCTAGAGCCTGTGTTATTAACCATTATGCTAGACTGCCTCTTAGTAGTGCTTTATTTTTATTTTGTTTATAAAATTTTGTGAATTACTGCCTCAATTTCCTTTTTCACAATGTTTTTTTTCCATGAAACTTTAGGTTTCTAGTTAAGAGACAGGAAATGTTGTGGTACTGAACTAGGACAGAAAGCTCAATTCTCTCAGCTCACATACAGAAAATGCTTTTCAGTAAAGCTTTTTGAGACTAAGTGACAAAGCCAATTGTCTTCTCCTGAAGAAGAGTGTAAGAATTTGAAGTTAAACTTAACATCTATGAGTTCAGTCTTTCAGTTAAAGACTGAACTCACAGTACAGTCTTTAGAAAAGTTAGCGGCCAGATTATCTGTTACAATGTTATAATACTGTATTAGATGCTTGAATTTGGGTCAAGTTTTCTGACTTTTAGGCTTCCATGTTCTTATTTTTTAACCATCCTTTCCTTCGAAACACAAAATTTAATTTCCTCTTTATTTTTATTTTTTTTACATTGAATTATCAGGGCATCTTAATCTCTTAAAACTTCTAATACAGAATCTGAAAACTAAAGTTTTAGTGAATTAATTTGTGATATTTTCAGATGGAATATCTAAAGAAGTCCTGAAGAAAATGCAAAGAAGAAATGATGACAAATCCATATCAGATGCACGTGCTCGTTTCCTTGAGAGAAAGCAGCAGAGAACCCAAGACCACAGTGACAGATTGAAGGAAACAGGCTAAGGAGCGAACCTTCCAATTTGGGAAGTAGGAAAAGCAGCCAGGAAATGTGCTTCAATTTTGCCAGATATTCCACACAGAACATAAGAGGAAGTGGTCAGCAGCTGTTAATAGTCTATTGAGCTTAAAAAAAAAAATCAAAGCTCATCAGTACAGAAATGGAATTTTCAAAGAAAATATTCAGTTGCCATAGTTATAAGCAATGATATATGAAACTAGTCAAAGACATGATAATTTCCTGTCTTCAGTTTTGCTGGCCTTAACTGGTATCAAACACTGTTGAGATATTTTCAGAGGACTTCGAATTGTATTTAATCAGCGTGTATTCCATTTGCATTAAAGCATTAAAAGTTATTTTCCTTAAATCTCTTAAAGGCCTTCTTGTTGCTTTTAGAATAGTGTTATATCAGGTACATGATTGTTTCCTTCAGAAGGCTTAACATAAGAGGTTTTTACTCAGCAATACTTAGATGTCTAACAGTTTAATTGCTACAGAGCTTTATAGATATTTAGAGAAAAGACTTAATCAGCTAGTAAATAAGAAAATTGCCTATGACAGAATTCTGTCTTGACTTAATATTAATCCTTAAGTTGATTTTTCTGGGATGATACAAATTCCTTTTTTATATAAAAGTATATTGTTTAAAACAGTAGCTATAATCATTAACCAAAGGACAGCCGATGTGTATACACACACACACACACATTCTTTTTAACTGTACCTACATGCCTTGTATCAGCATCATATATGTAGGAGTCACAGCGTTTTCAAACAGCCCCTTTACCTGGCCTATTTTGCCTCTTGTTGCTTGAGTAGGTCTGTTTAAACATTGATCATGCTGATCTTGAAATGGGATTTTCAAAGTGGCCAACACTGTATCACCAGCTTTTGAAACTGGAACCTTGAGGCTAGTTAGTACCATACTCAACACTTGCCCACTCTTGTTTACTGCTTTGTATTCTAGTTATTTGTGTATTTGTCTGTCTCTCCCACTAGACTATACGCTCCTTGTGGGCAGGGATTATGTCTTCTTCATCTTTGTATCTTTCATGGCATCTATCATAGTGCTTTGCACATAGTAGTCACTCAGTGTTTGTTAAATAAAGCTATTAGTGTCATTAAAATTCAAAAGGCAGTATAATGTGTGTTTTTAGGTATTTTTTATAAAAACTGAATCTAAATTTTTTATAGGTAACTTTTTCCAGTTATTTCCTACGGTGTCTAAACAGTTTTTTGTTAAATATTAGAAACTCGGATGTTTTTTACTGAATAATCACATGAGAACCCAAATCCATGTGTTTGTTCTTGAAGTAAGGTGAGTAGTGATGGTTTTTCTGAACCTTTCCAGTGTTGTTAATTTGTTCTTTTTTATCTTCAGTACTCAACACTGTTTTAGCACATTAGTCATTTAGTCCTATCAGTTTCTCTTCTCCAGTATATTTTTCAGAACATTTCCTTAGACCTGATGGAATGCCATGTAGATTCTTGGAATGAAAGCACTTTTAATTCAATAAACATTTGTTAAGTACACAATCTAAATCTACAGATAGTCCATAGTCACAGTACTTCAGTTGTCCCAGTAATGTCCTTGATAGCATTTTCCTCTGTTCAGAATTCAGTGAAGGATCCTGTATTGCATGTCTCTTTTAATTTGGAAAGGGTCCTCAGTTTTTTCTTGTTGTTATTGTTGTTCCACAGCATTAACATTTTGAATAATACCAGTTATTTTATAGAATATCCTCAATTTGAGTTTCTCTAATGTTTCTTCATGATTATGCGTTTTTGACTGCAATTCTGCATACATAATGGAAAGTCTTTCCTAGGGTATCACATCTGGAGGTACATGGTATCTGTTTGTCCCTTATTGGTGATGTTAGTTTTGATTACGTGGGTAGGATATTTCTTAATTTCTCCAACCTACTCACTCTCACAATTAATAATTAATTTGGGGGGGGATACTTTGAGATTATATAAAATACTCTATACTTTATAAAATATGATTATCTCAATTTAGAATCAATTGATGATTCTTGCCTGAGTTGGTTTTATTCTTATGGTTGTAAACTGTAGCTTTATCCCCAACTCTTTCTATATTTATTTGTTGACATTATATTCTAAGGAAGAGCTTTCCTTGAAGGATGAATTTTCTGATAAACAGATAGGTGTTAGAAACAGAATCAATCAAAAACAGAAAAGAAGAAACCCTAGATGGTATTTGAAAAGGATGGCAAGTAGTCCAGTTTATTTGGTGCATACAGTATATATAATAGAATCATAGCCTGACATTATTGGTTGGCGTCAGGTTATGGAAGGCTGTGGAAGTCGAACTTTGGAATTTGGGATTATTTTGTAGGACATTCAAATTTGTTGGAGGGGAATGACATCATTATAGGTTTGAGATAATTTGGACAATGGTATTGATAAGAAGAATTGATTTCCATTGAAGAGGACTGTCAGAAAACTATTAACAAAGGAATGCTGGGACTAGTTAAAGTAAGAAGCAGAAGGAGCCTTTGAGGAAAGGTGGTTGAAAATCTTCCTAAAAGAATGGGGATTCACCTTCAAATTACTAAACAAAATGAAACAAAAAATATAAATGTTATAATAGAAAAATGGTCAAAGGATATAGTCAGCTATTTGATGAAAGAGGAGACACGAGTGACCAATAGTTAAGGTAAGATACTGAACCTTACCATTAATTAGGAAAATGCAGATGAAATTAACAGTCACATACCATTCATTCCTATCAGAATGGGAACAATTAATGTGTCTGAAAAGTGTAGGAGAATAAATTGTTCTTACTTTACAGAACTTTTTGCCAGTACTTTGTAAAGTTAAAGATGTATACAGTCTGTGACCCAGCAAGCCTACATCTAGACTTAGATCCCAGGAACTTTTTGTGATTATGTAAAATATCTTCTTCCTCATAAAAGTTGACCCTCTAGATTTAGCATCAATTGATGATTGATGTTAAACACATAAAATTGTTAAATACAGCATTGTTTCTAATAGTAAATATTGGAAATATTTTAACTACCTAGCAATAGGGAAATAGTTGCCTCAATTATATGTTCTCACAATCAAATTCTATATAATAGAGAAAATGATTTTTAAAAATGTATTTTTATTATAGAAGTTGTGAACTTACAAAACAATCATGCACCTTTTAAAAATTCCCATAGAACACCCCCTCATCAACACACCACATTGTTGTGGAACATTGTTACAGATTTTAAGATAATATCATCAACATTTGGCATATTTTTTCCATACCCTATTATTAAGGAGAAACTGATTTTTAATATTATTTTTGTATATTATTTTTATCCCCCCTGCCCCCAGGATAACTCCTTCATCTGTCTACATGTTGTCTGCTCATTTTCTTTAGGAGGCACCAGGAACTAAACCTGGTCCTCCCATATGGGAGGCAGGTGCCCTGTTGCTTGAGCCACATCTGTTCTGAGAAAAATACTTTTTAAGGCTCTTGATTGTAAAAACTACTTTGCGGAACTGATGCACCAATTCACATTTCTACCAGCAATGTAGGAAAGTATCTTTCTTAATGCATCCTTTTCATCATCCATCATAAATATTCTATTTATAGGCAAAATAGGTGCTTCATTATTATGCTAATTTGTATATCTAGATTTTCAACACTTTTTCCATATGTTCAAATTGTCCGAAGGAAATTATAATAGTTAATCTGATTTGAATTTGATACGGCCAGATAGTTAATATTTTAGGATTTTGGTCCATAAAATCTTTGTTGTAGAGAAGCAGACTTGGCCCAATGGATAGGGCATCCGCCTACCACATGGGAGGTCTGCAGTTAAAACCCCAGGCCTCTTTGACCCATGTGGAGCTGGGCCATGCATAGTGCTGATGTGTGCAAGCAGTGCCGTGCCACGCGGGGGTGTCCCCCATGTAGGGGAGCCCCACACGCAAGGAGTGTGCCTCGTAAGGAGAGTCGCCCAGTGCGAAAGAAAGTGCAGCCTGCCCAGGAGTGGCACCGCACACACGGAGAGCTGACACAAGATGACGCAACAAAAAGAAACAGATTCCCAGTGCCACTGATAAGGATAGAAGCAGTCACAGAAAGAACACACAGTGAATGGACACAGAGAGCAGACAAATGGGAAGGGGAGGAGGGGAGAGACAAAAAATTCTTTGTTGTAGCCGGAAAGTAGCCATTGGGAAGTGGGTGTGGTTCATGCAACTGAGGTACTGCCTACCACATGGGAGGTCTGTGGTTCGGTTCCTGGTGCCTGCTAAAGAAGACAATAAGCTGGCATGACAAGCAGGCATGACAAGCTGATGCAACAAGATGATGCAATGAGACACAACAGACCAGGGAATGGAGGTGGCTCAAGCAGTTAGGTGCTGCCCTCCCACATCAGAGGTCCTAGATTCAGTTCCTGGTGCCTCCTAATGACAGCACACAGCAAGTACAAACAATGAGGGAGTGGGGAGAAATAAATAAATAGATCTATTTTTTAAAAGTAGCCATAGATACATAAAAGAATAAATGTGGCTGTATTTCATGTAATTTTCTGTGTCAGGAAATATTGTGATCTTTTTCTTCAACGTTTACATAGGTAAAAGCCATTTTAAGCTTGGGCTATTTGCCCAATATTGGACAATTGGACTAATGGCTATTTACCCCATTTGGGCCCCAAATTTCACTTTTTTTTTAAAGATGTATTTTATTTACATATTTCTCCCCCCTTCTTGTTTGCACTTGTTGTCTGCTCTCTGTGTGCACTCTGTCTGTTCTTTAGGAGGCACTGGGAACAGAACATGGGACCTCCCACTTGGGAAGGAGGAGCCCTATCTCTTGAGCCTCCTGCACTCCCTAATTTCACTTTTTTAATACTCGTAGTTGAACCCAGAAAAGCTTTCACATACCAATTCTAATTTAAACTATCATTTCATTTGTAAAAAAAGGTCTTAATAAAATGTCTGATTTTTCTGGTATGTACTTTTCTTCATGCCTGAGTTGATAGGACTGAGCATAATAATGTCAGGAATCAATAAATTTGAATTGAAATTTATATTCTCCCAAAGATTTTCAACATCATCATTATTACTTGTTACTATTCCTTTAGCCTTAAAATATGAATAATGAAAAACTACCTTATGAAGCTGTTAAAGATTTTTCAAAGAAACAAATTAATGACTTGACTTGTCCAGATAAAATTCAGTATTTTTCTTAACTTAATAAATACTACTTGATTTTCAGCTAAAATAGAGTATGAGACAGGTTTACCTGAAATATCACCCATGCAAATTTGGCATAATTTGATGACAACCCTTATAGCAAACCACCAACAGAACTCTTTATCAGTAGACTATCATATTTTTGTAGAGGAAAAAAGTTTTAAATTTCTACATCACTAGGAAATACTGTAATACTCTTCAGATTAATGTACATTTAGATGATTTCCACAGGATCTTTTTTTTCTATTCTCCCCTAAATTGAGGAAATGTGCTAAGCTTTGTTGTGATATTTAATTAAGGTGTTAATCATTAAAAATGTGATACTTTATAAGTTTTCTGTAAGCATACAAAAATAAATTGATTTTGCAAATAATTTAAGGGATGAGAAAAACACTGGAGACTGGAATAGGAAATGTTCAGATTTCCACCAAAAAGAAGACTGGTTAATTGTCTGCAAAGCAACCATCCCTACCATTTATCACTAACACTTTCCACGACCCCAGACAGAAACTCTACCCATTAAGCAATGTTTCTCCAGCTCCCCTCCCCCCAAACCCTCATAACCTCTAATCTACTTTCTATCTATGAATCTGCTTATTCTAGATATTTCACATAAATGGTATAATATTTGTCCTTTTGTGATAATTTTTTTAGTTCAAATTTGAAGGAATTTAGATTTTGCATAACGCTGGGATTTTGTGAACACAAAAATTTTTATTTCATCAAATAATGGGCTAGCACTATGCTTGGAAGACAGATACATAAGTCTTTAAAAAACAGGAAACAGGACTTAAATTTATTTATTTTAATATGAAAAATTATTGAGTTTTGTAAGTCAGACCAAATGCAGAAGAGCTTACTATTTAATGTTTTATTTACATGGAATATGCTAAACTTAAATGATTCAGTCAACATTTTATATAGCATGTATAATATCTGAGATCCAAACTCTAATTTGGCTTTTGGTATTCCTGTTTCTCAGGCCCCTTACCAGCCATGGAAGATATTACTGCTTGCTGTACACATTTGTACTTGTAGATTTTAATTCCTAATTTCAGATTTCATTTGATTTAATCTGAATTGCACTTAATCTTTAATAATAGTCATTTTTATATTAATTGCTTATTATGTATTAGACATTGGGGATACAAAGTATTTTAAGATTCCTTAAAGGCATATGTTGAAATTTTACTTTCCTTGATCGTTCAGGTCAAATGCCATTATTTCTATGAAACTTTCCCTTAAGTCCCTAATTTGAAGTGATTGCTTCTTTGCCCTTCCATAATGTACCACATCTTAGAATATTTAGCTTTCTATTTTCTATTGTAGTTTTGTGTACATCAGTTCTGACAAAATTGAAAGTGTTTTGAAGCAGAAATGGTCTTATCTTTGGGATCACTCCTTTTGTGACTTCTCCCCAGTATCCAGTTTAGTTAGGTGCTTTGTCTATGGTAGGTATATAAAAGATTGTTGTGCTCACTCCAGGTGTGATGATTAACATAAGGTAGCTTAGGCGTCTGATTAAATGGGTGATATAGTAATATAGTAATGGGTGATGTAATAACTGGATAAGTAGGGTAAATGGGATTTAACCTAACTTTTCATGGAAGTGTAGGACTTAAAAAAGAAGACAATTTGAGTTTTGGGGACAGGAATCAGAGTTTAAAAATGAAAAGTTTATTAGTGTCATGTTGAGGAGGGCTTTGAATGTCAACCTAAGTAGTTAGGGCTGGGTACTGTAGACAGTATGGCACAAATCAAAGTTTTTAAGCAGAGGAATGAATTTCAAGTTTTAATTTGACAACAGGAATATGGTTGGGAGATTATTATAGTAATCCAAGAGTGAGATGATGTAGTAATGCATTAGAAGGATGTTTGTGGTTTATGTAAGGCATAAACATGAGAGGCTTTTTAAAGATCATTAAGGGATGTAGGCCGTAAAGGAGAAATTAAGGTTGATCCCTAAGTATTGAGCTTTTGAGGTCAGGAGAAAGATATCATTGAAAGATATGGAGGAAGGATGATCACTTTTGCCTTAGATGTGTAGAGTTTGAGATGTTAATTGGAGAGCCATGTTGTAACTGCAGTATGATACTGGAGCTAATAATGTGAATATCAAGAATTATGTCCTTCAGGAAGCAGATGTGGCTCAAGTGATTGGGCTCCTGTCTACCATATGGGAGGTCCCAGGTTTGATTCCCGGGGCCTTCTGGTGAAAGGGAGCCGGCCTGCGTGGCGAGCTGGCACAAGAGGACACAACAAAGGAGACATAGAGGAGGAACAATGGGAGATGCAGCAAACCAGGGTGGTGAGGTGGCTCAAGTGATTGAGTGCCTCTCTCCTACATTGAAGGTCCCAGGATCAGTTCCCAGTGCCTCCTAAAGAGAAGTGAAAGAGGAGACAAGCAGACACAGAACACACAGCAAATGGACACAGAAAGCAGACAATGAGCACAAAAAACACAATGGGAGGTGGGGAGAATAAATAAATCTTTAAAAAAAAAAAGAATTCTGTCCTATCTATAGAAACAGACCTGAGAAACAGACCATGTAGAGGTGTAGATGTTAATAGTTGTAGCTATTTTCCATGTAGATGTGATAGTTGAAGTTGGTTTCTTAACATTTCAAATTTTTTTTCAATACCTATATTTTTCAGGCCCAGTATTTTTTGACAAGAAAGACAATCTTTAGACTTGATTTTACTTAGCATTCATATAAATAATTTTAGTTTTAGAGGTTTCTAGCCAGTTTCTAGCATAACTCAAGAAATCCCCATATTTCTACCAATAACCAGTCTTTGGAGTCTGTTGCTGCTGATATTGACAGTTCTGATTATAAGCAGTATATTCTTATGTTACTATAAGCCTGCTTCCCTGTCATTTTTCCTCATTGGTTCTACTTCCTCTTATTTTAATTATTATTTTTTATTTTGGTGGCATATCTAACAAAATTTGCCAGTTTAATCCCATAAGTGTACATTTCAGTGACATTAATAGTTGAAGCTATTTTGAAAGGTCTGTAGTCATCCTAGGAGATTAACGGTTTCACAAAGCAGCCCAAGCTCTAGGTTTAGTTTCTTGTTCACGTATAAACAATGTGGTGGTGTCAGTAATTTGCGTTAGGGTGAGAAAGGACTGCTTTACTTATGCATAAGCTTTAGAAGAGTAAATTTTGTGGCTAATACCTTTGAAAGTCTGCTTGGGCATTTACCCTGACAAATAAGAAACGCTTGACAAATGTGTTTATTATTTTAAACTACCAAAAAAGATATTATTGTAAAGCATGACAGAATGCTGTTAACATAATTAGACTTTTGTTGCTATTTGAAAATGTAATGAAAGGAATATTTTTTAAGTGGTGGGACATAAGTGTTAATCTCACAATGTTATTTTGCTGCATCTCAGTGCTATTTTAAACTTTTTAGCTTTATATTCTTTATGTAAGCTTTATTACACTGCAGTGCAGCAATATGGAAATATACTATAATGAACTTGAAAAAATATCTTATTGCATAGCCAAGGATATGTGAAACCTTCATTTCAACTTTTTGTCTTGATGCAGGCATGCGATGGTTTAAGAGAAGATTTTTAAAAATTATTTCTTCAATTGACAGGGGATGTATTTATCACAGATAAACAAATTTGTCAGATAAGTTGGGGGGACTCTGAAATAAAGAATTGTTATAAAATCATAGTTATTAAGACAGTATAGAATTGGCACAGGGATAAACAGACCAATGGAACCAAGTAGAGTGTCCACAGAGACACATGTATATCTGGAAACTTAAACGGCAGAGATGGCAAAATTAATCAGAGAAGTAAAAGAATTTGCAGTGAATGGGGCTGGTGTATCTGCATACGCAATTGGGAAAATTAAAAATAGTTTCCCGGGAAGCATGTGGCTCATGCTATTGCGCTCCCACCTACTGCATGGGAAATCTCTGGTTCGGTTCCTGGTGTCTCCTGGAGATGATGAACAAGGCAGCGAACTGGCATGGTGGGCTGGCACAGCAGGATTATGCAACAAAGGAGACACAGAGGAAATACAATGAGACAGACAGCAAAGCAGGGAGCTGAGGTGGCTCAAGTGATTGAGTGCCTTTCTCCCACATGGGAGATCCCAGGTTCCATTCCTGGTGCCTACTAAAGAGAAAATGAGCAGACACAGAGAGCACACAGCAAATGGACACAGAACAGACAACAAGTGCAAATGATGAGTCAGGGAAAAATCTTTAAAAATATGAAAAACAAAAACAGTTTCCCTTTAGTAAATACGGAAACAGATTCCAGGTAGATAAAAATCTAAATGCAATAAAGCAAAAGCCACAAGACATTTTGGAAAAAATAGGGAATATCTTCATGCCTTTCTTAGGATAGGAAAAGATTTCTTAAGACACCAAGAGCACAAATCATAAGAGAGAAAAGATGGGTAAATTGGACTAACCTTAAAATAGAAAAGTTTTGCATAACAAGAAAACAGCAAACAGTGGAAAAAACAAGCCACAGATAAGGAGGTGATCGTTGTAACCATCTAACAGGATTAAGCATACAGAATATATAAAGAACTGTAAGTCAATTCAAAATATAAAACATAGAAGAAAAACTGGCAAAGATGTGAACACAGTTCACAGAAGATACCTAAATGGCCAATAAATGTGAAAAACAGGATTAATTTTACCAATAAGGAAAATGCAAACTAAAGCAATGTGATATATCACACCCACCAAAAATTTAAAAGTTTCTGGTAATACTAAGTTTTGACTAGGATAGAGAGCAACAGAATGGAGAGTAGGAGCTGCAGTTGTACTCTAGAGAGCAACGGAAAGCAAGGTGGCTATGTGTAGTAAAGCTGAATATATGCACACTCTGATTAGCAATTCCACATTAAAATATATCGTAAAAATTCGTTAAAATGTGCATGAGGATATATACAAATGGTTTTTTTTTTTGCAGAAATGTTTGTAACTGCAAAAAAATCAAAATGAAAATGGATGTTAAGATATATTATTCAGTGAAATTCTAAACAGTTAAAATGGACAAATCCATTCTATTTACCATTATGGATACATCAATCTGCACAAAGTAGGCACAATAAGGTACTAATAATATAAGCTTTTAAAACTTAAAAATGATATACATTTATATGGATACAAACATTTAATAAAAGTAAAAAATGCCTGGGAAAGGTAAAATTAAGTAGGTGATTGAAAATAGACTTTGAAATATGGGGAACCAGTTTGTTCTTGTGTTCCAACTGATTTGGATTTTGTCTTCGAATATAAGATACTGAAGCTTTGAAAGTGTAGAAGAGGATGCATACCCAGTTTAAATGTAAATGTAATTAGTTGCCCTTGTACATAAGGACTTTAAGAGGACAAAGAAATAAAAATTATTGAAAGAGGATATATTTAGAGTAAAAGCATTTGTTGTTGGCATTAAACATATATTCTGTTAAAAAAAGTGTGTTACAGTCCTTGATAATCAGTTATTTTTTACCATGGCTCTATGGATTCTCATATTCTAATGATTTGTTGTATGCTTCTTTAGTTCAAGTTTTGCAATTTCTAATCTGTAACTTGGTTAGTTAACACTAAGTAGGTCAAATGAAGAATAATTTGAGTGTCACACATTCTTGCAGATAGAATAATTTGGAAACTCAGCTTGGACTGGAATTTTCCTTTTATAGTGTCTGGCACTTTAAATGGACATTGTGTACTGGTCTGCTCTTCCATTTACTTCCCTTTAAAGAAATGGAATTTATAAGCCTTCCTTAGTAATGATGAGCATAACCTCATGTCCACATCTGAACCAATGGCTTAGCTAGATAATAACTAAAAATAATAGAGATGAGGACTGTTTTTATCAGATTAGCTCTTACATTCACCATATGGAAATCTTCATATTTGAGTGATCAGTGGAACTGACCTAAACTCCTTTTCATGACTCTTGAGGCTATCAGGGCTGGCTTAGAAAAGGAAAATCAGAATTTAAATCAATGAATATAAGCTAGCCTCATATGAATACGACATCACTGGAGTGTTGTGGAATAAATGGCAGTTGTGTGATTGTATACTGTACTACATTAAACAGTAATTTGGGAGACCACCAACCAGGAAGTGTAAATTAACAGGTTTTTTAAATTGTTTTACATAATCTACTTTTATTAGTTATGACATGTTGAGATAAGGCATTAAAAAAATAAATTCTAGTGGGTGCTAGATTTGGTACATATTCAGATATACCAAAAGTGCTATATAAAAACTGTTCACAGTGATGAACCTGAGACTTTCAAGATTCAGAATTCACACATTACATTTTTTTTCAAAAAGACTTTCCAAAGATTTTAATGAGTATTTTTAAAAGTTGGAGTAAATTAGGTAATAATGTCTTGAAACTTTGTTATTGAGTTAGTCAAAATTTTGTTTACCAAATCTCAGTTCTTTTTTTTAAAGACTTTTTTTTAAATTTCTCTCCCCCCCCTCCCCCCAGTTGTCTGCTGTCTGTGTCCATTCGCTGCGTGTTCTTCTGTGACCGCTTCTATCCTTATCAGCAGCACCAGGATTCTGTGTTTCTTTTTGTTGCGTCATCTTGTGTCAGCTCCCATGTGTGCGGCACCATTCCTGGGCAGGCTGCACTTTCTTTCACACTGGGCGTCTCTCCTTATGGGGTGCACTCCTTGTGTGTGGGGCTCCCCTATGCGGGGGACACCCCTGCGTGGCAGGGCACTCATTGTGCGCATCAGCACTGCACCTGGGCCAGCTCCACACGGGTCAAGGAGGCCCGGGGTTTGAACCACGGACCTCCCATGTGGTAGGTGGACACCCTAACCACTGGGCCAAGTCTGCTTCCCCAAATCTCAGTTCTTAACCAATCTGTTGTGAAAGTTACTACCACAACAAGGCTGCAAACGTGCCTTGCTACTGGCAAAATTACCTCTAGAGTGTGGCATAATTTCAAGATTGCTGAGGACATATATTTGTGGGTCATGCCTTGCTTTCAAAAGGAGACAGTAGGGAAGCAGCTGTGGCTCAAGCAACTGAGCTCCTGTTTACCATATGGAGGACCTGGTTCAATCCTGGGACCTGATTAAAAAAAAAAAAAAGGCATCCCAGACCTGTGTGGTGCAGAGAGGCACACTAAAAAGATGATGATGGAACCAGATTAAAAAAGAGAGAGAGGCAGTTCTACATATTTAGAGAAAGGGGAAAAAAATATCACAGTCCATAACGATCATTCCCACACCCTAACCTTCAGTCACCATCACCAACCAGTTGGGTGGGATTATCTTTTCATTTTATAGATCCTTTCAAGCTTCTTATAATTTCTGTTTTTCAATATGAAAGGGATGTGACTTGGCATCTGACTCTCTGTTGGTCAGCAGGGTTATAACTCTTCTGGGTTTTTCTGTCCATAATCCTCAGTGGATACCTATGTTTGAAGTCAACTTTCCCAAGATGACTTTTTAAAAATTTTTTATGGTCACCGAACTTAATATATTTAGAATTAGCTAGCTGGACTCAGTTTAAATGATCCCAATTTTGTTGGCAACATCCAAAGCAACGGGAAGCAGACTTGGCCCAGTGAATAGGGTGTCTGTCTACCACATGGGAGGTCCGCAGTTCAAACCCCAGGCCTCCTTGACCCATGTGGAGCTGGCCCATGCGCAGCACTGATGCACGCAAGGAGTGCTGTGCCACGCAGGGGTGTCCCCCGTGTAGGGAAGACCCATGCACAAGGAGTGCGCGCCATAAGGAAAGCTGCCCAGTATGACAGAAAGTGCAGCCTGCCCAGAAATGGCACCACACACTCGGAGAGCTGACGCAGCAAGATGACGCAACAAAAAGAGACACAAATTCCCGTGCTGCTGACAACAGAAGCGGACAAAAAGAAGAACACGCAGCAAATGGACACAGAGAACAGACAACTGGGGTGTAGGGAGTGAGGAAGGGGAGAGAAATAAATAAATCTTAAAAAAAAAATCCAAAGCATCATAGTCGGGAGCCAGTCGAACATATGCCTTCTTCTCTCCCATCAGGCCTTGATCAGGGTGTTGACCTTGGCCACATCAGTGTCATAGAGCTTCTTCACAGCTTGCTTGATGTGGTGCTTGTTGGCCTTGACAACTACAATGAACACAAGTGTGTTGTTGTCTTCAGTCTTCTTCATGGCTGACTCAGTGGTCAGGGGCAACTTGATGATGGCATAATAGTCAAGTTTTGTTTCTCCTGGGGGCGCTTTTCCGAGGATATTTGGGCTGTCTCCTGAGACACAGGCTCTTAGACTGCCGGGAAGGTGGATGACATGCGGATCTTTTTTTGTGGCTGTGTACGCCTTTCAGTACTGCCTTCTTGGCTTTCAAAGCTTTTGCTTTGGCTTCAGTTTTGGGGTAGGCACTTCCTTCCTCGCTTTCAGCGCCATCTTCGTGAAAAGCCAAGATGGCTTTTTAAGGTAACGTTATGAGCCACTTCATCCCTCTCCTGGGATCTGACTTAACCTATACAAAAATATTGGAGGGGCCTAGACAATGTGCCTAGATTCCAGTAGCTCCCCACAAGGCTATTCTTGACTATTGACTGGGAACATACTTAATCCTGATACAGAGAAAAGACTCACTATAGATCTTATTGTTGTCCTGGGTAATTATAAAACTTGTCTATATAAATTAGGTTTAAGCCAAACCTGAGCAGTGAATGAGGTCGAGAGTATAAGCTGAAGTATTTTTCGTATTAAAATAAAAAATCTATGAAAACATTACTTTTTTCTTGCTTGTAAATGTTTATTTCATTTCATTTGGAGGGGGGTGATCATGGGGAGGTAGTGGTAGCCTTGCCTATAATCAGTGCCTTGTACAGGGCCAAAATACTGTGGGCACTATATGTTGACAATACCTGAGACCCAAGGGATATTCATTTTCTTACTAGCCTTTGATAATGCTATTTATTTTGCCTGTCCTCTGTTCCACTTTGTATAGATTTTGAGGAACTACCACCTACTGCTGATGAACACTCTGATAAAAATAGCTTCCAATGGAAAAACACTGCAATTTTGCTAAATCATTTTATGAAAGCAAAGCCTGGAATGATGATTCATACATAGCAGAGGTCTTTTTAAAAGACCATGGTATAGTTGGAAAAAAAAAAAAATCTGGGTAGTAGGGTTTGTGTTTACTGGTTAGGTTACCTAGTCTCTCCTCTAATTTAAGGTAGTGCCTGAAAACAATGCCATGCAATATTGCTTAGCTAATTGTTAAGAGCCTTTCTGGTTTTTAAACCGGGGATTCACCTGTCCCCTGCCTCCACACCATTAGCAAGAACATCATACTACTGTAGGAAGTAACTCATTACCCAGCCCAAAATTACTGATCTTTAAAAGGCATGCTTGTTTTTGTTTATTTTAATGTTTATCATCTGGATCTTTTTCATCTTGAAAAACTTTGGATTTATAGTTTTGACAAATATGAGCTGGAATATTGCAAAATGAGCTGGTAACCTGCAATCTAATTTTTCTTCTTCCTAAGTGCTTTCTGAAAACAATGCATTCATTAGATTTCTATGTATGATGACACAGCAGTCACTTTAACAGAACCTTGATGCACTCTTTGGTTAGATATTCCATGCCAAATTTCTATGATAAAATCAATGCTTCTGGGATTCTAAATGTATTTAAAATGAAAAATGATGGCTAATTCATGATACACAGCTCCTTGTATCCAAATTCTGAAATTGAAAATGTAACTTGATAAAGCTGCTACATTTGAGTGTAATAAAACAACTGCCTTTTAAATTTAGAAGTTAAAATTTTTAATTTAGATTTTGTCTATTTCCAAAATAGATTTAAAGCAGATAGCATTAGACTGGTATTATGTTCTTTCAAATGTTGCCCTTTCAAATGTTGCAGAATACAGAGCATCTTCAATTATTTAGTATAATATTATGAAATGAAATTCGCCAAGCATAATTATTCTCTTACAACATGGTGGCAAGGCTTTTCTTTGCAGAACAGTCTCTGACTGCTCACTCACCTGCCAAAGATATTTTTTCATCCTCAGTAGGTGAGCTATTCAGTATGTTGGGGGAAAACACTAAAAGCAACTAAAACGATTAAGGAAATGTCTCAGTCTGCGCAAAACTGCTTAATATTCAAAGTAATATTTTATATCTAAGGCTTTATGTGTTTTAATAGAAAAAGCACTAAAATAATTGTTTTGTAAGTGAGATTTTCTTCAAGGTCTTTCTGGGGAAAAAACACGTCTCAAAGCTGCAAGGCACAGCACAAAATCATCTCACCCTTTATGATATTGGTGAAATTATGAAATGTTACAGCTTATACTTTAGTAATAAAGTACAGGGAAGGATATTATTAGTCGACAATGAATACTGCAGATACCTTGATGCTGTTAGAAGAAACGATGCTCCGGCTTTGAAGCGCATAATTCCGAAACACTGCTAACCTACAGGCACTGTTGATGTGGTCCTACTGAAATACATGGCTTATAGTTAATCCTTTTCCTCCAAGAATGTACATTAACCACACCGAGGAAGGATCTTCACCTTTAGCCTAATTATCTGACTCTTTTGAGACTAAGAAATTGCTTGATGTGGCTAAAAAAATCCTCGCCCACAATTTTGGTCCAGTCCTTTAGCTTATTTGATACTCATATCCCTTAACGTCAGGCAAACCAATTAAACTAGGCAGATATATGTCCGCCAAAATGTCTGCAGAAACGTTAAGAAAAATTATTACAAGGTCAGCTTGAAAAAACTCATAAATGGCCTCCACTGTCCTTTGAACCAATTATTTAACACCCGAGGAGAAAACTGGTTCTAGTTAGAATGCGCGCTTCAGATTCTCCAAACTTCAGAAGACCGTGTGTAAGGATAGGGAAGATTTAAAAACCCATTTCATTGCCCCCTCGCGAGAATGGAAGAAACCACCCACTACATGGAAACTAGGCGGGGGAGGAGTGCTGCAGCCAGCTGCCAAGAGAGCGCTCTGCGGGGAGGCCGTTTTCCTGAGTCACGGAGCAGGCAAAAGGCTGGGCCCATATGCCCACGCCACGTCCTCTTCGTAAGAAACCTAGTTTAAATGGTCAACTGCCAAAAGGGAAGAGAGCAGCACCCGCAATTCTTCAAGGTGGAACGACCGCCTTGTAGGGCCCTTCCCAGTGGGGCGGCATTTCCCTAGCACCCGCTCTCCATTCCGAGAGCTTTCAACCGACCCTTCCCAACCAGCATCACGTGCACTCGGAAGTAGTGGGTGGGACCCAAACCGCCCACGGAAGTGACGTCGAGCAGTTCGAGTCGCATGATGTGGCAAAATGCAGAAAAAGCGGGGGGAAGGGGAATAGCAAAGGACTAGGAAAAATGATGAGTCCAAAAAAGTAGTTCTCTCGGTTCCTCTATTTATCCTTGTGTCTCCACAGCAAGTGAGGAGCTCGGCGCACTGCGCTCCGAATTCCTACGCCCGGCAATGCCGCGGCACTCTGTGGAGGGGTACATAAAGAGGAGGGAGTGAGACGGTAGGCGGAGTTCTGTCGTCGGTATCCCTCCGCAGGGCTCAGCCGTTTCCGGAGTCTGCGCTGCGCCCGGTTCCGCCATTGCGGCTCTCCAGGCCACTGGAACCTCTTTCCTCGACCCGAGGTCTTTCGTCTGCCTGCCAGTTTCCTGCGTCCTCGAAGAGTAGCTTGCTGAGTCCGGCCTCCCCCTCCCCTTTCTCCTCCTCTCCCTTGGAGAGCCCGGGCGGCCGCTGCCCCGCAGCTCCGGTGACAGGAGGAGACCATACCCCCCGACAGCGCCATGGCCCAGATTCTGCCAATTCGTTTTCAGGAGCATCTCCAGGTGCGACTGTTCTCGGGCTGGTGAGGGCTGCGGAGAGGGTGGTAGGAAGGAATGAAGAAGCGGGAGTCTGGGCCTAAGCAGAAAGAGCGGGGTCAGGGGTGGGGGTGGGGAGTGTCGGAGTTTGGAGTCAATGGAGGAGGGAACGCTATCTTGGAAAGCTTAAAGGTTTTAAGAAGTGGCCTGCAATTTCTATGGAAAGGACAGGAGTCGGGGTGCAAAGGGCGGCGAGGCCAGCACTGGGACCGAGGACCTCTCTACCTTGTTCTTGAATGGCAAAAACTGCGTGTAACAACTCCAACCCCTTCCCCCCCCCCCCCCCCCCCCCCGCTTTATTCATTTCATTCATTTGGGTGGGTGGGGTGAGGGAGATTTGCCCGCGTTACCCCCGGAGCAAGAATTTTCATCATCTCCTGGTGCAGCTCAGTGCTGTCACCTTCCATTGCTCTTTTCCTCTTTTATCCCCCCGCATAGTGTCTGCATTCAGAAGTTGTGGGGCGGGTGGTTTAGGGAGGAAAACCTTTTTTATTTCTTCCTTTGCAGCTCTTAGCTGGGAAAGGTGGGGGAGACGGAGGCTTGTCTTTTGCCTTTCCGGAGGCATTTGGGAACAGAAGGTCACGGAAGGCATAGTATGGGGGAAGATATTTCTCAGGGCAGTGTCAGTCTCAGAGTGCATAGGGGCAAGTTTTCTAGGGGAATTTAGCTGTTTTCCCTTTCTTGATTTTTCTAGCTATGGTGAGACTCTTAAGCCTCTCTTTGGTTTTAAGAGGTTAAAAGGAATTATCCAGAGGTTATTTTGGGGTCTGCTGGAGTCTAGCAGGTAGTTGTGGGCTTGCCATAAATACCTTTTTCTGGATTGCATGGAATTGATTAGAGCCCTGGAGATAGAGCACACACCTTCTTTGACTTGCAGAGTTCTTCCTGACCGTGTCTTATCCTTGAGGCTATATACTGTTGTCTTTTCTGGCAAAATGCCCCTGGCAGCCTAGGCAGGTAGGTGATCCTTGTAGGGCTTGACTGAATTGAGTCTCTTCTCTTTTGATTTCCTGGTTCACCAATCCTACTTTTATCTGACATTCATTTTGGCTGAAATAATTCATTCATAATAACTTGCTTTCTTCCCAAATACCATGTTAAAGAAGCCTGCCTCAGGTCTTTCTTTTGAAGAAGGACTAGTTTCATAGTGATAGAGGACAGAATGGTATAGAACATAACCCTAATATTAGTAAACTGTTGGACACTTTTCCATTGCAGGCGATTTTATTTACTTTCCCTCATTGTTATACATAAAAAATCCTTGTTAATGAAAGATTTACTCTTCAGGCTATGAGTAACATAATTTAATATTTCTTTACAGGTCTTACCACATTTGCCTGCATCAGCAATTTTTTCCCTTTAAGACTTGGAATGTAATGAACAGTAAAATTTTACCCATAAAATGAGTTAGTGCACTTTCTTCAGTCATTTATAGTATGCAAGTAACTCATCTGTAGTAATAGAATATACATTGGCAATGAAACTACTATTTTATAAAAGGTTACAAAAATGTCAAGTGACAGAATGGACATGGTAGAGTTACTTTTCATGCTCAATGTAAGTTTAATTACTGTGGTTACTTTACTAAAGTGGGGTGGTAAATGAATGTGAAGGGTTATAAAAATACTGTTTTTGGGTGTGAAGGGGAAACATGGTTCATTCTCATGCATCTGAACTATCTTTCCGCATACACATGTTTGATAAACCATATACTGTAACAAGAAAAACAGGTTGAACTGCTATTTATTTTAACTGTTAGAGGTATAGTTCACGAGTAAATCTTATTTGGCTGGTGGTAGTTTGAGTAATAGCTTTTCATTTTTATTAAGGAGGAGAGAAGAATTTTTAAATGACCTTACAGATGGAAATCCAACCTTATCACTGTTTGAGGACATTGATACAGGCTTGATTTCTAAGTGATTACAAGTTTCTCTAAATACTTGAGTGAAGCCATTTTCTTCTCAAATTATTTGAAGATTTTGAGGATAAAGTAGTTTTACAAGTATACTCAAAATTTAGCCATCGATTTTTTTGAGATATAGTATACCGGATTTTAAGAACTTAGTGTGATTGTGACTCCAGCTGATAGTAACTGCAAAGATCCAAATCACTAACCTTTTCCAGGACAATATTAATCTTTTCGCACTTTATCCCTCTTTTATTTTAATTCATAAGGATTATTTTAATTGACATTTAGATGTCTTTGACCTCTGAGACTCTTTCCATTTGTTAAGTAGCAGAAAACTTAAACACTTGAGGTTATGAACTGGGAACAAGAAATGAGGAACTTGAGTGCAGAGTTTTAGCTTATTAAAGCTTCAAAAGACAAACTGTAAATGAATTTATTTTTATAGACTCTACCTACATTGACCAAGTGAAGGATTTATAATCAGAGCTTCCGAACTATGTGAATGTTAATCTTTTTAAGTTATACAGGAGGTGTTTATTTTTTGGAAGGATGTTTAGGCTGATTAGCCTGACAAATGAGTGCCTGTTTGAGCAAGATATTGTCAGAGTTGAGTTGTAGGTTCTGAAAAAATCCTAGGTCATGAATAAACTGTTGCGTACAATTCTCAGTTCTTGGTACATTATCTATGACAATTGACACATCCCACCTTATTCCTGGGTTCTGAGGTCTACAATTAAAAATCTATCATGTTACTTAAGTTTTTCCTTTGGTCCATTCATGCAGCCATGAGAGTTATGAGTTGAATAGTTGAATAGTAGGGGTTTTTGCTATGGCTGTTTTGGCTTGTAAAGAGAAAGCAATGCTAAATAATGCTGGGGTATGCTAAGTTCTTAGTTGTATTGCAAGGAAGAGGCATGCTGCAGTGTACCCTGGAAATAGCATTAAGGTATGTCAGAATTTTAGAATTTTTCCTGATGGTCAGTTTACTCAGCTTACAGGAGTGTGGCTAATTCTAGAGAAAGTGCTTTCACTTATAATTAGGAAATAACTTGATCTGGAACTGTGTGTTTGTAGAACCATAGTCTTGTGTAGTGCGCAGTGAAATTCATAATTTCAGGAACATTAATTTACTCTTGCAACAATTGTTTCTGATTTTGCACCTTGGTTTTAAAAGGTTCCATTTCTATGGAGTCCTCAACTTCTTTGTCACTTTATTTGTAAATGCTTATATTCAGCTCTATATTATATTTATATTATGCTTAGCAAAATGTTTTATGTCATTGTTTTCCTAGTGGCTTATGCTCTCTGAGGGTTACTGTCTAATGGAACTTTCTGTCATGATAGAAACATCTAACATATATATGGATATTGAGCACTTGAAATGTGGCTAGTATGACTGAGGAACTGAATTTTTACTTTTGTTCTTAATTTAAATTTAAATAGTCACTTGTGGCTATTGACTACTATATTGGACTACATAGACTGTACTCATGTGCTTTATAAGATTGCAGATTTATCTAACCATCCATATTTATATGCTTAGAACATTTGTTAGCTAAAATTAAACCGATGATTATTTGAGACAAGTGTTGATGAGGATATGGAGAAATTGGAACTCTCATGCATTGTTGATGGGAATGTAAAATGATGTACTGCTATAGAAAACAGTTTGGCAACCCTTGCAAAGTTCAACATAGTATAACCATATGACCTAGCAATTCCACTCTTAAGTATATACCCCAGAGAATTGATTGGAGGAACTCAAACAGATACTTGTCGACCAAGTGTTCTTAGCAGCATTATTCACAGTAGCCAAAAGGTGGAAACAACCTGAGTGTCTCCTCAACAGAGGAATGGGCAAACAAAATGTGGTATACTCATACAATGGAATATTAATGATAAAAAGGAATAATGTTCTGATACATGCTACAACATGGATGAACCTCAAAAATGTTATATCTGGTGAAATAAGCCCATCACAAAAGGACAAATATTGTATGATTCCACTTATATGAAGTATCTAGTCATAGAGACTAAGTAGATTAGAGGTTATCAGGGGACGGAGGGTGATGGGCCTGGGAGTTACTGCTTAATGCCCAGAGTTTCTGTTTAGGGTTATGAAAAAGTTTTGAAAATGGATGGTAGTGATAGTTGCACTTTGGCCCAAAGAGATTACTTGCTTAAGATGTGATTGATAGGAAGTGGATGTGGCTCAAGCATTTGGGCTCCCATCTACCATGTGGGAGGTCCAGGTTTGAAACCCAGGGACTCCTGATGAAGGCCAGCTGGCCGGCACAGGAGTGCTGGCTGGTGAGGCAACCTGGCCCTAGTGGAGAACTGGTGCAGTAAGATGATGCAACAAAATGAGACGCAGTAGACCAGGGATCTGAGATGGCACATGAGACTGAGCACCTTTCTCCCACTCCAGAAGGTCCCAGGATTGGTTCTGGTGCTGCCTAAAGAAGACAAGCAGACAAAGAAGAACGCACAGCGAATGGACACAGACAGCAGGCAACCAGGGCAGGGGAGAATAAAAAAAAAAAGACGTGGTATAAAGACCAGGGGATTGGGGGTTGTTTCTTTAATCTATATATCCAAAATATTATTATTTCAACATGTAAAACTTACTAATGAGATTTTACATTGTTTTATACTAAAATTTCAAAATCTGGTGTATATTTTACACTTATAGCACATTTCAAATTCAGATCCTGTTTTCATTGAAAAAGCTTGATTTGTATTTAGATTTCATAAAATTGACAGTTGAAAAAGCAGATTTGCATCCTGGATTATTCCAAATATACTTAAGATTTCTAACAATTGAACTGAGGTATTTTTTTATTATTACTTTAATTTTCATTAATTTAAAATTTAAAATAAATTCAGT
This sequence comes from Dasypus novemcinctus, assembly GCF_030445035.2. Classification (NCBI taxonomy): domain Eukaryota; kingdom Metazoa; phylum Chordata; class Mammalia; order Cingulata; family Dasypodidae; genus Dasypus; species Dasypus novemcinctus. The sequence continues at coordinate 45,822,268 of NC_080693.1, read as the reverse complement.
ACCTCAGCTACAGTAACTACATTTTAAGTGCTCAATACCACTTGTGGCTACTGTATTGGACAATGCTGGTTGACTAAGCTCTTGCTGCTTTTTCTCTGGAAGATAGGCATACTATCTCATAAAGTTAATGTGTTATCTTGTAACCAGGATTATCTATATTCCTTGCTTATAACTGAATTTCTCACAGTTTTTATAACCTTTTTCATAATGACACAAGGGTGAAAGTTTCCAGTTTGGTCACTTGTGTGAAAGCAGGAAACTTTTGCATTCTATTCTACAATATATTTATATTTTTGCGTTTGTTCTAATATAAAACTTTAATAGAAGTCAAGGAATACAATTGGGGAAGAGGAAGGTACGAATAGAATATGCATTCTCAGTTTGTGTTGCAGGAGGAGGGGAAAATGGTTACAAACATGTGGCCTTGTGCTTTGGAGTAGAACTTCCAGTAATAAATGTACTTTCTGTTCTGAATCATTAGGTAAATAGAACTTGTCTTTAAATTCTGAAGTCAAGCAGATTTTAGAGGTTGTTCCTAAAAGAAGAATGGGGTCCATTAAACCACATTTTGTCACAGAAAATTTTAAACTCTCCAGTGTGTTATTGTGGAAAACGTCTCATGCTTAATCTAGGCTCTTTTTGTTTGACCATGTCAGGGTTTTAGCTTGTCTTAACTTCCTCATTTATAAAATTAATACTCTCTGGGCAGTTGTGAAGGTAGAATATAGTATGTGTGTGTGTGTGTGTGTGTTTTTTAAGGTTTATTTATTTATTTAAACCCCCCACCCCACTCCCGGTTGTCTGTTCTCTGTGTCTGTCTGTTTGCTGCCTCTTGTTTCTTTGTCCGCTTCTATTGTCAGCGGCATGGGAAGTGTGGGCGGCGCCATTCCTGGGCAGGCTGCACTTTCTTTTTGTGCTGGGCGGCTCTCCTTACGGGGCGCACTCCTTGCGCGTGGGGCTCCCCTACGCGGGGGACACCCCTGCGTCCCTGCGTGGCGCCGCACTCCTTGCGCGCATCAGCACTGCGCAAGGGCCAGCTCCACATGGGTCAAGGAGGCCGGGGGTTTGAACCTCGGACCTCCCATGCGGTAGATGGACGCCCTAACCACTGGGCCAAGTCCGTTTCCCAGTATGTGTTTTGGTTTGTACCATAATGCTTAGCCCATAAAGACACTCAAATATTAGCTCTTCCTCTTTATCCTGAGATCAGACTCCCTTTATCCAGTTGAGTTTGAACATATATGCCATGCTAATGGAAAGAATCATTACTACCATCTACCCCCATTTTGGAAGACCAATGAATTACAATGGACTTTGCTCTGTTTCTGGATTCAGTATATTTTTGGATTATGAAACAGAAGAACCTTTACAGTGGTGCATACTAGGTGTCTTGGGCCTTGCAGTTTTGATGACCTCCATCAATTAAAACTGTGGGAATTAGGTAGATAAAAATGGGAATTGGGTTGAAAATTGATTTTATCTAGCTGTGACCAGTTGCCCATCTCTGAAAGGAGGGTTAAAGAACCACCAAAGTAGACAGTGAACCTGAAGGCTATCCATAGGCTCTTAGTTTGGTGAACACCAAACTTTAAATAGATCTCATTACTTGAGAAAGAAAAATTAGGGAAAAAATTTATAGGAAGAACATGGCTTTCAAAAGCCCATTTTTCACGAAATTTACCCAGACTTGCCTGTGCAAACTTAAGGGCACAGTACCATAAAACATCCCTTAGAAAGTTTTCTTATATTAAAGTCCTTCCTGAGTCTTCGTATCATTGAGTCCTGTTCTATTTTGAACACAGATACTGTTTGGTGAAGGCCCGAAAGCCTGAAACTAACTATTGGTAAGAAGCAAGTCTGACACTTATAATAATTCTTTGTGTATGGCTTCTGTTGGATATTACTTTTCACTCGAAAAGCAATTCATTAGGGGTAAGGTTCTAGAGATCATAATTTATAAAAGGCAAGTGAAAAAACAACTCCTAATATGCAAATGGAAATTTGAGGCATTGTATTAAATCCTCCTAATTGCACCATAGTGAATTTAGGATTACTAAATGGCTCCAGTGCTAACTAAGACACCAGTGTCAAATGCCTAGGAAGGGAGCTGAAGTAGCTCAAGCAATTGAGTGCCTCTCTCCCACATGGGAGGTCCCAGGTTTGGTTCCCTGGTGCCTCCTAAGGAAAAGCCACAGCACATAGCGAGTGGATAGAGTGAGCAGACAGCAAGCACAAAACATTGGGGTGGGGGGGAAGATAAATAAATAAAAATTTAAAAAAGAAAAAATGCCTATGAAGGCTTTAAATAAAAAGGTTTGTAAACGTAAAGAGTAGAAAAACATTTCCAAGATAAATTTTTTATAGTTTTGAAGGTCTATATAAACAAAATCAAATGATGACTTAAATTGTACATTAAAAATATCTAACTCCTAAGAGATTATAGATTAAAGGAGCCAAAAGCTTTTTTAAAAATTGAAGTAAAAGTCACATAATGGAATTAATCTTTTTAAGTTTAGTAGCATTTTTTTTTTTAGTACATTTACGGTGTCGTATAGTCATCACTTTTATCTAGTTTCAAAACATTTCATCACCCCTCCAAGAAACACCATAGTCATTAAGTAGTCTCCTTTAATCCTCCTCCTAACCCCTTGCAAGCACTGATCTCTGCTTCCTATCTCTCTGGATTTACCTTATTCTGGTTATTTCATGTAAATATGTGGTCTTCTGTGTTGGACGATTTTGACTTAGCATGTTTTGAAGGTTTATCCATGTTGTAGCATATATCAGTAATTCATTCCTTTATGGCTAAATAATAAATAGTCCATTGTATGGATATACCACATTTTGTTTATCCATTCATCATTGATGGACATTTGGGTTGTTTCCATGCCACTGCTTATTGTCGTCGTGTTCCCATCACCCCCTCCCCCCCACCTTCTTGAATGTAATGACAACTAGTTTTGATACATACAGTTTATGGCTAAAAAGGACTACCAGTATTCTTTTTCAGACTAATGGAGTGTTTCTTTTTCTTTTTAAAAAATATTGTAACAATATATACAATGTGTAATTTCCCTTTTTAATCGCTTTCATGTGAACAGTTAGTGATGTTAATTACATTAACAAGATCATGCTAATATCACCATCATTTATTACCAAAAAAACTTTTTCATGACCCCAAGCAGAAACTCTGTATCCATTAAGTAATAACTCCTGAGTCCTCTCCCCACCTCCTCCCATCCCTGGTAACCTGTGATCCATTTTCTGTCTGATTTGTTTATTCTAGTTATTTCATATAAATGTATCATATCTTTTTTTGGCTGCCTTATTTCACTAAACATGTCTTCAAAGTTCATATGGTAGCATGATCCGTAGAACTTTGTTTCTGTGGCTGGGTAGTATTCCATTGTATGGCTGTACCACATTTTGTTTGCCATTCATCTGTCAGTGGACATGGGTTGTTTCTACCTTTGACTTTTGAGAATAATACTGCTATGAGTGTTGGTGTACTATTATATGTTTGAGTCCCTTTTTACAATTCTTTCGAGTTGTTTTTTTTTAAAGATTTATTTATTTCTTTCTCTCCCCTTCCCCCCCACCCTGGTCGTCTGTTCTCTGTGTCTATTTTCTGTGTCGTCTTTGTCCGCTTCTATTGTTGTTAGCGGCATGGGAATCTGTGTTTCTTTTTGTTGTGTCATCTTGTGTCTGTTCTCCGTGTGTGCGGCGCCGTTCCTGAGCAGGCTGTGCTTCCTTTCGCGCTGGGCGGCTCTCCTTACGGGGCGCACTCCTTGCGTGTGGGGCTCCCCTACGCGGGGGACACTCCTGCGTGGCTCGGCACTCCTTGCGCGCATCAGCACTGCGAGTGGGCCAGCTCCACACTGGTCACAGAGGCCCAGGATTTGAACCACAGACCTCCCATGTGGTAGACAGACGCCCTAACCACTGGGGCAAGTCGACCACCAATTCTTTCAAGTTTATACCTGGAAGTGGAATTGTCAAATCACTTGATAATTCTATGTTTACCTTTGTGAGGAACTACCAGTTTGTCAAAGCTGCAGAACCGTTTCACATTGCCACCGGCAATGTATGAGGTTACTGTTTCTCCTCATCCTTGCTGACACCTGTTATTTACAGGGTTTTTTTGTATTTGTTTTTAATTTTTAAATTTATTTCTCTCCCCTTCTTCCCCATTGTGTGCTGTGTCCATTTGCTGTGTGTTCTTCTGTGTCCGCTTGCATTATCCAGTGGCACTGGGAAACTGTCTCTTTTTTGTTGTGTCATCTTGCTGAGCCAGCTCTCCATGTGTGTGGCACCACTCCTGGGCGAGCTGCACTTTTTTCACGCGGGGCACAATCCTTGCGCGTGGGGCACCCCTTTACGGGGCGCCCCTGCGTGGCACAACACTCCTTGCATGAGGCAGCACTGTGCATGGGCCAGCTTACCACATGGGTCAGGAGGTCCTGGGGATTGAACCCTCCATATAGATGGACGGTCTACCACTTGAGCCACAGCTGTTTCCGTTTTTGTTTTTTTAATAGCCATCCTATTGGGTTGACGTGTTATCTTGTTGTGGTTTTTTATTTGTTTTTTTGTTTGGACCTCTAGGACCTTGTACGTGGGGAGCAGGTTCTCAACCATTGAGCTGCATCCACTCCCCCCTTTTTTTTTCATTGTAGTTTTGATTTCCATTTCTCTAATGACTAATGATGTTGAGCATCTTTTCATGTGTATATTGGCCATGTCTATATCTCTTTTTTTAAAAAAGATTTATTTATTCCCCTCCCCCCATTGTTTGTGCTCACTCTCTGCTGTATCTTTCTATTGTGTGCTCTCTGTGTCTGTTCATTGGAAACCAAACCTGGAACCTCCCATGGGGGACGGAGGCATCCACTTGCTTGAGCCACATCTGCTCCCTGCTTGTTGTGTCTCTCATTGCATAATCACGTTGCGTCACCCTGTTGTGTCAGCTCACTGTCTGACTTGTCTTCTTCAAGAGGTACCAGAAACTGGACCTTGGACCTCCCATGTGGAAGGCCCAACTACTTGTGCCACATCTGTTCCCCTCTGTATCTTCTTGGAAGAAATGTATTCAAATCCTTTGCCTATTTTTTGATTGGGTTGTCTTTTTGTTGAGTTGTAGGAATTATTTATTCTCGATATTAAGCTGTTACCAAATTATGATTTCCGATAATTTTCTTTCATTCTGTAGTCGACTTTTCATTTTCTTGATAAATGCACAAAAGCTTTAAATTTTGATGAAGCACAATTTATTTTTTTTCTGTTGTTACTTGTGCTTTTGGTGTCACCTCTAAAAAATCATTTCCTAATACAAGTCCCTGAACATAGTCCCCTTTTCTCAGTGCCTGCTTCCTAAACAGTGCTGGTCCTAAAATAAGGGCTAAGAGAAAGCTGACCAAGAAGAGAGACCTTGCCCTCCCTCCCCAGCAGTAGAGACACACCCCGAAGGCCCCACCAGGGGCAGACAGACAGAGCCCAAGACCATCAGGATACCCTCTCAGGCTTCGCTGCTGTCTCAGGTGTTTTCTACAAGAGTTCAGCTCCCGTATTTAGGTTTTTGGTCCATTTTTAGTTCATTTTGGGTATGGTGTGAGATAGGTTGTCTACTTCATTCTTTTACATGTGGATATCCAGTTTTCTCATTACCATTTGTTAAAGAGACTTATTTTCCCTATGAGTGGACTTGGCACCCTTGTTAAAAAACCAATTGACCATGAATCTTTAAGGGTTATTTCTGAACTCTTAATTCTGTTTTACTGGTCTATATGTCTGTCCTTATGCCAGTACCACACTTTTTTGGTAACTGTAGATTTTTAGTAAGTTTTAATATTGATGTGTGAGTTCTCCACTTTTGTTCATTTTTTGGATGGTTTTGGCTACTGGGGGTTCTTGCCTTTCCATATAATTTGATGATTGACTTTTCCATTTCTGCAAAAAAAGGCTGCTGGAATATTGATTGGAATTATGTCAAATCTGTAAATAATTTCTAAGTGCTATTGACATCTTAGCAATATTAAGTTTTCCGATCAATGAAAATGACATTTCTTTCCATTTGTTTAGTTTGTCTTTAGTTTATTTTCACCTTTTAGCTATCATGAAGAGTGCTGCCAGAAACACTCATGTACAAATTGTTTGAATACTTGTTTTCAGTTCTTTTGGAAATATACCCAGGAGTGGGCTTGATGGGTTATATGATAATTCTGTGTTTGACTTTTTGAGGAACTGCCAAACTGGTTTGCCCATCAGTTGCACCCATTTTACATTCCCATCAGCAATGTTTGAGAGTTGCAGTATCTCCTTATCCTCTTCATCACTTTATCAGAAGTTTTTGAGGGTGGAGTCAGCTGAATAGTCTCATTGGGAACTTAAGTATCTTATTTGGGCATAGATAGTACTTTTAGTTACCTGCTTTAGACTGTATCTGAGACATCACCCACACATATACCCACACATATTTGAGCTAGGCATGCATCCCTGTAATTTCATAGCATCATTGTAATTACCATGTTCCTCTTCTAGACTAAAGGGAAAGGGACCTTATCTTATTTTCTTATAGAGGCCTTTATGCATTAGCATAGCGTATGACACACTGTGTTGTCAACTGTGTTTCCAACCATGTTGGAAAAATTACTGCAGAACTAGGAAGAGAAATATTTTGTACAAGTTTTCTGCTGGATCCAGAAGGATACTCTCAAACTATTGGCATCATCTGCAGCATGCAGAAAACCCTGATACAGGAACAAGAAAATCCACAGAGATTGTAGTAACAAAATACAGAATCAATTGAGCCCAAAGGCAATTAAGAGCAGAATTTTTCCTGTGGATTCAGCAGTGTGGGAAATTGAGTTTTGAATTCAGAGGAATCACAATTAAAAAGAAGAGGTGGTCATAAAATAGGTAACAAATCTAAGAATTGTAGAAATCTAAATAATTGGAATGGAAGCTCTTTCAAACAGTGGAAGAAAGCTTTCTTTTTTTAAAAAGAGATTTATTTTATTTATTTATTCCCCCTTCCCTCTTGTTGTTTGGGCTCACTGTCTTCTCTCTGCGTCCATTCACTGTGTGCTCTCTGTGTCTGCTCATTTTCTTTTTAGGAGGCACCCGGAACTGATACTGGAACCTCCCATGTGGGGGAGAGGTGCTCAATTGCTTGAGCTACCTCCACTCCCTGCTTTGTTGTCCCTCTCAGTGTGTTTCTTCTTTGTGTCTCCTTGTTTGTCATCTTGTTGCATCAGCTCGCCGCGCCATCATGTTGTGCCAGCTCACTGTCTTCTGTGTCTTCTCCAGGAGGCACCAGGAACCAAACCCAGTTCCTCCTGTGTGATAGGTGGGAGCTCAATTGCTTGAGCCACGTCTACTTGCCAGGAAATTTTCTTCATATCAAAGAAGCAGTATTAAGATGGTTCAGTGTTTGAAACAAAACCTGTAAATTACAATTTACACAGGCTTGGAGAAATTTTATTACCATGAATTAAGAAAAAAAAATCTGTAAGTGTCCAGGGCACAAACACACACCCTCTCCTTTTCCTCCCGACCCAAAAAACAAGGCTATCTTAATTTTTAACACAGAATGTCAGATAGCGAAGCAATAGCCATAGGGTTTTGAGATTGACAGTTTTATTCTTTTTAGAAGATGTGAGCTACAATTTGAATCCCGGAGACCTCTGGACTTAAAACCTATTCTTTTCCCTTTAGGTTGTTTCCTGTGTAGTAATGACTTATAGTTTAACACAAAGTAAACAAAGGAGACAGTTTAACTTCAGTAACAGGTTATAAAATACTGAGTTGATGTCAAGTTTCTAAGTAGTAGATGCTCAGGAGATATTAATAGTAAACAAATCTTAATCATTTTCTCTTTTTATGTTGATGCTTTGAACTCCTGGATTTAACACTAAATGATTTTGAGATAGCTTGTAACTCTTCATGTTGCATATCTTTTTATTCACCCTGTTGAATTTGAATTTTCATAAGGAAATATACCAGTGACTCAATTTTAAAATAAAATGGTTCTTGTCTTGTAACTTGTAGTACCTGGTAGGCTGATCATTCTTTGAATGATTAACACACATAGAAAAATGAATGATATGGCATGATATCTTAATTTCTCAGCATATCTGTCCGAATAGGGTAGAAAAATACAATTGGGTATAGCAGTGATAGGGTTGAGCTGAATGTAATGCTGAGCTCCCACAAAAAAAAACATTCTGTAAAGTCATTGAGAAGTTGTCATAGAACAATCTATACAGCTTTAATAGTAAGGAGCCTACCAGATGTTTTAATTACACATTCCAGGAAACCAAGCCCTTCATATCTGCTCAGGTTGGTTGAAATCTTCCTTTGAGGATCTTTATGTTGTCAGCACTAAGTATTACATTCTTGAACCATCGAAGTAAGCCTCCTTTCTGGTTCTTTGAAAGCAATTTTTGGATAAATCCCAACCCCACTCTTTCCCCCACAAACCTGAACTCCATTGTAGGTTTGGTAGCATTCAGTTGTTTTGTGCTAGCTCAATGGCATTTATTCAGGAAGAGGCGTAACTTTGGGGAGTCATATCTATCTGTAATAATTGAGGAATAAAAACTTCCCTCTATTTCCCTGCAGCTTGGTCAAAGTTGATATATAATATTTCATCTAAAATTATTACATTATTATTTTTTTAAGAATGTGTTGAACCTTGGAATTTTTCATTTCCAGTTAGCAGTTGTGGCTACTAGTAGAAAAAAAATTGTCTTGAGTCTCCTGGTAGTTTACCAAAGCTAACTGACTGTTAAAGTCCCTCTTTTGCCATCTATGAGTTCCTTCCTGAATGGATTACTTAAAACTTGGAGTGAATGACCAGAGTCAAAAATTGATTTCAGGGGGAAAAAATCTTTTAATTTTTACAGTCCATCCTGTTACTTTTCTGAGAGACACTGCTTCAGAGGCCAACAGAGTTAAAAACAAATCTAGTTGGAAACTTCTGTCAAATTTTGTTTTTTATCCAGTCTATATCTATATGTTTAAATGGGGAAGGAGGATGTCAGCAAGTTTTAAAGACATTTTTTGTTGTTGTTGCTTGAAAAAAGCGGAGCCTGCAGAAAACAATGCCTGATATCCTGTTGTTGGATGATCTAAAGAAATGCTGCTTTCTCAGCCTTTTTCTTCCGTTTCCTTTAGAAGTCAGCAGCTACAGTTTTTATTTGACATTCTGCTAGCTTACAGGAGGGACTCAGTGAAGTGCTTGTTGAAGGCATTTTTTCCACTGTGATTGATACTAGTAAAGGTAGAGAATGTTTTGGAGCTTTTAAAGGAAATTATACTGCTTGGAAATACCTGGGAAAGGAAATTAACCAAATCTTCAAGTCCATTCTTAAAAATATTTCTATTGGAAGATAGTATAGCATTAACTAGTGGTATCATAACAACATCCAAGTATCAGCAGGTCCCTAAAATTATTGACCTTTTAACTCTGCAATGATATTACCAATTAAACAATACAAGATTCACTTAAAGGTAACTGAAACAGGACCATACATAAAACACTTATAAAATAGCTTCATTAGTTTTCAGTGGTTCATACATACTTCCTTTATATTCGAGCTCTTCAGATGAAGCAGAGAAGAAGGATTTGGAAAATGTAAAGCTAAGCACTAACTGTGAAACATAAGACCTTACTAATGCTGACATAAACACAAGTTTTACTGTATTTGAATTTTCAGCTGATGTACCTATTAAATGAGTTCTATTCCCTGAATTCGCTAGTTATTCCTCAGGAAGCAAACGCCTCGGGTATGCTTATAGAGAATCTCATGTCTAGTGAGTTTTATTTCTGTCTGACCAGATGTAAGAACTGTTGGTTGAAATTTGTATACTTAAAGGAAACCTATTCTTTGGTGTAGGCACAAATATAGTTGCATTCAATTGCTGAAATAATAGCTTTTTGCTAATGGAGAGTTGTCTTTAGTCAGAAAATTGGGTATTGAAAAAATTTGTTTATTTAGTTGTATCTTATACTAGCATGTTCTGTCCTTTTAAATGAGTGGATACTAATGGATTAAATGTATTTATTCATGACCCATTTGGTCCCTTTCACAATATTTTCTTTCTTTTACAGTATTTTCTTTTTTCTAAGATTTATTTATTTTATTCCCACTCCCCCCACCCTGCTGTTTTTGCTGTCTGTATCCATTTGCTGTGTGATCTTCTATATCTATTTCTCTCTCTTTTTTTTTTTCAGTCTTCTCATTTCTTCTCTTCTAGGATTCCATCCTCGGGACCTCTGATGTGGAGAGAGGTTCCTTGTTAGCTGTGCCACCTCAGTTCCTGGTTTCTGCTGTGCTTCACCTTGAATCTCCCTTTTGTCTCTCTTATGTTGCGCCATCATCTTGCTGCATGACTCACTTGCATGGGCACTGGCTCTCTATGCAGGCACTCAGCTTGCTGCATAGGCACTGGCTTGTCACATGGGCACTGACTCACCACATGGGCACTGGCTCACTGCATAGGCACATTGTCTCGTCTTTTTCACCAGGAGGCCCCAGAAATTGAACCTGGGTCCTCCCGTGTGGTAGGTGGAAGCCCTATCACTTGAGCCACATCCACTTCCCTACAGTATTTTCATAGCTTGGTTATTTAAATTGTATTCTAATAAGGTTCTGACTCACCATTACCGGGTTTCCTGATTCCTTAATTTATCAGCGTAATCTGATTCTAGTTTTAGCAATGTGTTTTTGAACCTGCAGTTCACCTGCATAAATTTTGAATATATAATGTTAGAAGCGTGGCATCCAAACCAGTTGGGCCATCTTTGCTAGAACTGTACATAGGATGATGCCATACCCTATAGCTGGGTACCATAAAAGTACAGAAATCCCTGTAAAACAGAGTGCTTATGTGACCCTACATTTAAATCACTGAAACCTCTTATCCAGCATCTAAGCTGCATTGCTCTCACCCTCAAGGAAGGGTAGACATGTTTTTTCCTTTTTTTGTTTGCCACATTTACAGACCAAAACAGGAAAAACAAAGAATAAAGCATTAAAAACTGGTAGGCATTTAACCATTTAACTTAGATTAACGAGTCTAATTTTGCTGAAGTTCTTTTTTTTTAAAAAAAGTATAGATATCTTCCCCATTTTGGAAACAGGAGAGAGCTTTTTTTTTATTTATTGAAGTGTATCACACATACATAAACAATAAGTATATAATAATAGTTGTGAACTTATAAAACATATGTAACATCATACAGGACTCTCATAACTCACCCTACAACCAATAAATTGCATTTTTTTTTTTGTTTTTTTTAAAAATTTCTCTCTCCTTCCCTGTCGTGTCCCCCTGCTCCCCCCCGCCCCATTGTCTGCTCTCTGTGTCCATTAGCTGTGTGTTCTTCTGTGTCCACTTGTATTCTTGTCAGCGGCACAGGGAATCTGTGTCGCTTTTTGTTGCGTCATCTTGCTACATTAGCCCTCCATGTGTGCAGTGCCACTCCTGGGCCGGCTGCACTTTTTTCGCACAGGGCAGCTCTCTTTATGGGGTGCACTCCTTGCATGTGGGGCTCCCCTACGTGGGGACACACCTGTGTGGCATGGCACTCCTTGCATGCATCAGCACTGCACATGGGCCAGCTCATCACACAGTTTAAACCCTGTTCCTCACATTTAGTAGGCAGACGCTCTGTTGAGCCAAATCCACTTCCCAAACTTGGATTGTTGTTGAACCTTTTTAACTAATGCTTAGAGAGCGTTGTCAAAATGTTACTATTAACCAAAGTATTTTTCCCCCAACCAACCCTATTATTATTATCTTTATATCATTTATATATGAACATACATAAACAATAAGTGTGTAGTAAAAGTTGTGAACTTGTAAAGCAAACATGCATAACATCATACAGGGATCCCATACATCAACCCTCCACCAATACCTTGCATTGTTATGAGACGTTTCTTACAAATTATGAAAGAATATTGTCAATCTTAATACTAATCATAGTCCTTATCTTTTATTTGGTGTGTTTTTTCCCCAAGCCACCCTATTATTATTTTTTTAATATATATTTTTATGACAGAAGTTGTACACTTATAAAACAATCATGCACATGTGCAAAATACCCAAACAACACCCTTCCATCAACACACCCACACTGTGGTAGAAGATTGTTATAGATAGATAATATTATCTAATTATTACCATGTCCATAGTGTACATTTGGCTTACATTTTCCATACAGCCTCATTATCAACACAGTACATCTTTGGCATAGATGCAAGAATATTATTACTGCTAACCACAGTCCATAGGTCACTCCAGCTGTGTTTTTCCCATGCTTCTTCACATTCCCACCGCCCTGCAATAGTGATGTACATTTGCTCTAGCTTACAAAGGACACTTTTGAATCTGTACCATCAACCACAATTTTCTTCCACCTCTGAGTTTACTGTTCAGTTCCTAGATTATTCTCTTGCAGTCTGTCAGTTCGCATTTACATAACTAGACTACCATTTTTAGTCATATCCCCATTTATAAACTAGCTCTTATTCACTGTGTGTTACCATCCACTCTATACATTTCCTCACTTTTACAGTAAAGCTAATTAAAACTTCTGCATACATTAAACATCAGTAGTCCATCTCAGTCCTCCTTTTATCTTCTTTAAGAATCCACCACCTACCACCAGGTCTTTTTTTGTTTTTGTTTTTGTTTTCCTGTCCCCCCCCCCAGTTGTCTATTCTCTGTGTCTCTTTTGCTGCATGTTCTTCTTTGTCCGCTTCTGTTGTTGTCAGCAGCATGGGAATCTGTGTTTCTTTTTGTTGCGTCATCTTGTTTTGTCAGCTCTCTACATGTGCGGCGCCATTCCTGGGCAGGCTGTGCATTCTTTTGCGCTGGGCGGCTCTCCTTACGGGGCGCACTCCTTGCGCGTGGGGCTCCCCTATGCAGGGACACTCCTGCATGGCACAGCACTCCTTGCGTGCATCAGCACTGCATGTGGGCCAGTTGCACACGGGTCAAGGAGGCCCAAGGTTTGAACCGTGGACCTCCCATGTGGTAGACGGACGCCCTAACCACTGGGCCAAGTCTGCTTCCCTACCACCAGGTCTTGAAGGTATTTTCCTACAATTTCTTCTAGAAGTTTTATGGTTCTTTTATTTTTAGGTTTTTGATGCGTGTTGAGATAATTTTTAGATAAGGTGTGAGGTAAAGGTCCTCTTTCCTTCTTTTGGCTATGGATGTCCAATTCTTTCACCACCATTTGTTGAATGGATTGTTCTCCCTGAGCTGTGTGGATTTGACAGGTGCTAGTCAAAAATCACTTGACCATATATATGAGGGTCTGTTTATGAAACATCAGTTTGGTTCCATTGGTCTCTGTGTCTGTCTTTATGCCAGTACCATACTGTTTTTACCATATATGTAGTATGATTTAAAGTCTGGAGATGAGGGTTCATTTTTCCTTTTTATGATGTTTCTGGCTATTCAGGACTCCTTACCCTTCAAATAAATTTGATGATCATGTTTTCAATTTTTTTTTTTAATGCTGGTGGAATTTTTATTGGGATTGCATTGAATCTGTGTATCAATTTGAGTAGAATTGACATCTTAATGATATTTAGTCTTCCAGTCCATGAACATGGAATGTCCTTCCAGTTATTTAGGCCTTTTTTGATTTCTGTTAACATTGAGTTGCAGTTTCTGAATACAAGTGCTTTACGTCGTCGGTTAAGTTTATTCCTGTTTGATTTTTTCTGTCCTATTTTATTTTCACCACTCTTTTGACACTTCTAGTTACTTTAATTGATATAATCTTCATTTCTAGACTCTCTTCCAGGCCTCTCTGTCCTGTCTTTTCAGGCTTTAGCACACCCTTTAGTATTTCCTGAAAATCTCGTTCTTGCTTAGAAATTGTTTCTGTTTATCTGTGAATATTCTAATCTTGCCCTCATTTTTGAAAGACAGTCTTGTTCAATATAAGATTCTTGCCTGAAGTTTTTCTCTTGTAGTATCTTAAATATATCAGACGACTGTCTTCTTGCCTCCATGGTTTCTGGTGAGAAATCAGCACTTAATCTTATTGGGTATCCCTTATATGTTATGCATTGCTTTTCTCTTGCTGTGCTAAGAATTCTCTCTTTGTCTGGCATTTGTCATTCTGATGAGTATGTTTCTTGGAGTTGATATATTGAGATTTTTTTCCAGATGGGAATACGTTGTGCTTCTTGGTCATGGATATCAACGTTCTTCAGTAGGATTGGGGAATTTTCTACCATTATTTTTTCAGGTATTCTTTCTACCCCTTTCCCTTCTCTTCTCTTTCTGGGACAGCCATACAGCATGTTTGCATGCCTTTTCCTATCATTTAGTTCCCTGAGACCGTGTTCAAATTTTCCATTCTTTTCTTCATCTCTTCTTTTGTATGTTCACTTTCAGAGGCCATTTCTTCAATCTCACCAATCCTTTCTTTTGCCTCCTCAAATCTGCTATTATATGATTCGGTGTTTTTTAAATTTCATTTATTGCACTTTTCATTCCTGTAAGATCTGCTTTTTTCTATGTATGCTTTCAAATTCGTCTTTGTGCTCGTCCAGTGTCTTAAAATCCTTTTTTTTTTTTTTAAAGATTTCTTTATTTCTCTCCCCTCCCCCCCGCCCTAGTTCTTTGTGTCCACCTGCTGCATATTCTTCTTTGTCCACTTCTGTTGTTGTCAGCGACATGGGAATCTGTTTCTTTTTGTTGCGTCATCTTGTGTCAGCTCTTGTGTATGGTGCCATTCCTGGGCAGGCTGCACTTTTGTGCTGGGCGGCTCTTCTTATGGGGCACACTCCCTGCGTGTGGGTCTCCCTTACGCAGGGGACACTCCTGCATGGCACGGCACTCCTTTGCATGCATCAGCACTGCGCATGGGCCAGCTCCACATGGGTCAAGGAGGCCCAGGGTTTGAACCGCAGACCTCCTGTGTGGTAGATGGATGCCCTTACCACTGGGCCAAGTCCGCTTCCCAATATCCTTAATCTCTTTAGCCATCTTCTTGAATTTATTAAGGAGATTTGTTTGAACATCCATGATTAGTTGTCTCAATTCCTTTATGTCATCTGAGGCTTATCTTGTTACTTTAACTGGACCATGGCTTCCTGTTTCTTGGTGTGAATTGTAATATTCTGGCATCTGGGTTACTGGAGTATTTATTCTGGGTGCAGTTTTTCTCTTTTAGTAGGGCTTCTTGCCCTTTCTCTTTTGCTGGTTATGCAGTAGTAACCAAGGTTGTAATTTGTAATATAAGCTGTGGAGGCTCAAGCTGCCCTCATTGCGCCAGGGACCAATGAGCTTCTCTCAACTTTCTCCTTTGCCAGGGGTAGGGACAGAGTCACAGCTGTATGGAATAATCCAAGTTGTGCAGGCCTAGACTGTAGTTCCCCAGAGAGACTGATGAAGCTTCACCCCCCTTTCTCCCCTGCCTGGGGCAGGGATGGAGCTGCAGGTGTGGGCAGCAGTGTATGCCATGCGGGTCCAAGGTGACTGCAGTTGCCCTGGTAGACTTCTGATGTTCAGTCTGTGCCAGCCAAAAGTACCTGCAGTTACCTGGATAGGCTGTTGCAGGGCCCGCCAGCCTCCTCCCTCTCAGAGGCGAGGCTGAAGCATAGTCTAGGGCTGAAAGAAACTGGTTCCTGCTGTCACTGTGGTTTTTGGTTAGCCAGGCTTCCCCTCATGCTGGGGCGCTGTCAAAATGGCAGCTGCTGGCCTCTTTCCAACTTGGGCAGATTCACACCCCAGCTATTTCCAGAGTTATATCTTAGCCAGCCGAGTCTACCAATCAGTAGCCAAAATTGGTAGCCAACCGTCTCCTCCTCCCCTGTTTTTGGGAAATGGAGCTTCCAATTCCAGCCACAGAATAGCTCCTG
This sequence comes from Dasypus novemcinctus, assembly GCF_030445035.2. Lineage (NCBI taxonomy): Eukaryota > Metazoa > Chordata > Mammalia > Cingulata > Dasypodidae > Dasypus > Dasypus novemcinctus. The sequence continues at coordinate 45,806,375 of NC_080693.1, read as the reverse complement.
GGGCAGCTTGTGCCACCAGAGTAGGATAATCCGTGGCCTCTATGGCTTGGCTGGTAATTTATTGGAGAGGCTGGTGCAGGTCCCTCCAGCTCCCTCCCGCTGGAGATGGGGCTGCAGCCAAGGCTAGAGCAGCAAGCTGATCTGGATGGAAAGAAGCCTGTCCCCACCAGCACTGTGATTTTCAGTCTGCTCCGCTTCCTCTCATGACAGGAGCAGAGTTAAGATGGTGGCTACTGGCCTCTTTCTGAGTTGGACAGGCTCAAACTTTGGCTGTTCTTAGGATTATACTTTAGCCCTCTTAATTTATTCATCAGTAGCTGAAGTTAGTGCTCAACTATCTCTTCCTCTCCTGATTTTGGGAAATGGAGCTTTCAGTTCTAGCCACGGAACACCTCCGAGGCAGCTTGTCCCTTCAGTGGAGGATGGGCACTGACCTCCCTGGCTTGGAGCGCTCTACTTACAAGTCTTCTCTGCAGATGGGCAGTCTACTCCTTCCATTCCTATCGTGATGTTGCAGGATACTCTTCTGGTGTCCTGGAGCCCCCAGGCAGGTACTTCAGCTAGCTCCAGAGATAGCTCTGGGTGTTTACTAACTGCCCTATAGCAGGAGCTGACTCTAGGAGCTCCTTACTCCTCCATTTGCTGGTTCTCCCGGTCATGCTTATTTTGACAGGTTGTCTTCATTTCTTCCCTCCACCAAGTTCATTTCTCTGTTTTTGAGATTTTTTTTTTTTTTTTGCATTTTCACTCTCATTGTTAAAATTGGGGGTTCATCTTACATTTGTGTATGCTTTCCCCAAAATCTTTATATTGATAAATTGAGGCAGTGTTTGCTTACCAAGCATAGAGACAGGCCTCCCTTTTCTTGTGTTCTTTGAAGAAATTGCACCTTATTAACATTTGCACTCCTGTTGGGAATCTCAGTCCTTCTCAGTCCCTTCAAACCTTGGACCTTAGCCATTTGAATAATTATAGTGATTTCTTAAGGGAAAAGAGGAAACCGAGGAGTTTCCTTTTGGCCTTTAATTTGCTTGTTAGTATAGTACCTTGCTGATTTTTGCTTTGTCCTCCTGCAGATCTCTGGACTCTGTATCTAGAAACTTGTTTTCTTCCTCACTTGATTCTCCTTTTCTTGTGTGAAATCCCTGTATGTGTATCTTCTCTTTACTAACTTTCCTTCATATTTGCCAGAATTTAATGTTAAAGAAGTTTTCTCTTTCTCTTTGTTGGACTCCTGAGTAAAACTTCTGAAAACAGTGTTGACTAATAGAACTATTTATTTCTTTAATCTGGATCTCTCTTTGCATTTCAGGGCATAGATTTTTTGAAGAGTACAGGTCAGGGTATTTTTTAATAGACTGACGCTCAATTTGAGTTTTATCTAATGTGTCATGATTAGATTCATGGTATTTTTGGCAGAAATCCCACAGAAGTGATGATGATGTCCTCAGTGCCTCATACCAGGAGGCACATCCTGTCAGTTTGACCCATTGGTGGTGATATTAACTTTGATCAGTTGTTGAAGCTTATGTCTGCAAGCTTTTCTATTGTACAATTAATTCTTTGTTATACTTAACTTGTGGGGAAATTCCAAGACACTGTAAAAATTCGTTATGCCTCAAAATTTCATCCTCAGAATTTCATCTATTAGTTTTAGTATCCATTGATAATTCTTCCCTAAATCATTAATTGACAAATAATGACACTTCATTAAAATAGATTTTATAAAATATTTATAAATCCCATCATTCCTTTGCCATTTTTAAGTTGGCTTTCTTCTAAAAGGAATAGCTTTTCCTTCTCCCCACTATTTTATTGATTGATTTAGTTGATTCATTGAGGTCCTAGGGCCAGGGATTGAACCCGGGACCATGTATATGTGGGAAGCCGGTGTTTAACCACTGAGCCACATAGGCTCCCCTGAGTTGGTTTTTTCATTTGTTAGCTTGGAAGGCACCAGCACCTCCCATGGGGTAAGCAGGCACTCAACCGCTTGAGCCACATCCGTTCCCTTATTTTATTTACTTCTAATAGTGTAGACTCCTGGGTTTTTTAAGTCTCTTAACCTGAAAGAGTCCTGAAAAGTAACTGTCATGTGTGTATAGTAAAAGGAATGTTGTCTTCTTACACATACTTTTATGTAAGAAGATAATGGCCTCTTTAACTTTAGTTAGGCAAATTAAAGAGAAGTGGAAGAACATTCATTTTTTAAGAAAGTTCTTTTATTGGAGTTTTACGTTTAATTGGGGGAGGGAAACACATGTGGCTCAAGCGATTGAGCTTCTCCCTACAACATGGGAGGTCCTGGGTTTGGTTTCCACTGCCTCCTGGAGAAGATGAGCAAGACAGTGAGCTGGCATGGCAAGCCAACACAAGATCGTGCGACAAGGAGACACAGAGAAAACACAATGAGAGGGACAACAGAGCAGGGAGTGGAGGTGGCTCAAACAAACCAGGTTTGGTTCCTGGTACCTCCTAAAGAGAAGATGAATAGATAGCAAGCACAAACAATGAGGGGAGTGGGAATAAATTAAAAATATATATATATTTTTAAAAAATTGGAGCAGATAGGGCTGAAGCAGTTGAACACCTGCTTCCCACATGGGAAGTCCTGGGTTTGGTTCCCTGTGCCTCCTGAAAACAAAACAAAACAACAAGGAAACAACTGGAAAACCAATTCAGGGGAGCTGATGTGGCTCAGTAGTTGAGCCCTGTGTTCAATCCCTGGCCCTGATTCCTCTTTTAAAAGTATAATTGGATAAGACCTGAAATTATGGGGCATAGGGCACATGAGGAAATATGGGAAACTTTAGTATTGGAAAGGAATGGGGGATAGGGTAAGTGTGTGGTAGTGGGTGACTTTGAACCAGGTGTCTTCAACTTCTTTGCACATTAAGGAGAAAAATGCTGTTCTTGCTTTCCATTTTGTTGATGATATCTCTTTTTTAGTCTTAGCTCTTTAGGGTAAAGAGAATTCTTGATGATACTGACCTTAGGCCATCTGTCTGCATTAGCTTTCCCAGCTTGCTCCCCCAGCAGAGGGTTAGAAACATATTTTCTAACTTGGTCAGAAAGTCTTTGCAATACTGTTCTACAATGTCCATAAAAAATGGGAATCATAATAAAATAGGGGAAAGCCTGAAAATGTTGTATGACTCCATGTTCTCTGGTCTTATATCTTTAGTTAGACAAAGTAAAGAACTGAAGTGGAAGTTTTTAAATGTAACTTGCTTTTCTCAAAAAAAAAAAAAAAAAGAAAGGCATTTCACAGTATCTGTGTAACTTAAGCATCCACTAATCTATTATCAGTAGTCAAAAGAAATTCACACCCAGAGTTCCAACCAGCCTTATCGGCAGCTGAATTAAGCAGATAATAAAATGCAAATTTTTATAAAAGTTAATGTTAAAGTACTGATGTATGTGTGCTTATAGTCAATATCTGTTAATCCCTTACTGTGTGTTAGGCACGGGTCTAAGCACCTTACTTTGAATCCTCACAGCGCTGGGGTAGGTACTGTCAACTCTGTGTTTCAAATGAGAAACAGACACAAATTAACTGATTTGCCTATGGTCATTTAAGTGGCAGAACTAACATTCAAACTCAGGCACCTTGGTTCCTGTGAAGAATCCATAGAAGAGCCACCAGTTAATTCTGGATGGTACATGCACTTTATAGTCACAGTTACAAATCTGTACTATTAATTACTCAAATGAAGAAACTTCTGTGTTCTTTAAATTATGGAGAATTTGAAATACGATTTCTGGTAGTACAAAGTAAAAAATGTAGCACCTTCTTCACTCCCATCCTTATCTCCCACATGTTAATCCATATTGGGGTGGGGAGGAGAGAGTAAAAGAAACCTGTTTTCTTATCATTTGTAACATATAAGTAATGAATGTAACTGTAGGTCGGGGTCTCTAGCTCTTCAGGCTGCTCCAGAATTGGGGTTGGCCAATTAATAGTAAATGTTTTCCTGCCTTTTGGAATTTAAATAGGCTCAGCATCAAGTCCTAAATTAGTGTCACTTACAGAAACGTGTCCAAAATCTAGCCTGGAATTCACATGATTTAAAAAGTTTGTATGTTTGTGAGTTTGTTTTTTTATTTAAGGGAGCAGTTAGTTGATAATTAGCATGATTTTGTGCATGTACAATTTATGTGTTTGTGTGTATATATTTGTCTTAGTTTGTCACAGAGCTGCCAATGCAAAGCACCAGAAGTACTCTGGGTTTTTTTTAAAAACTGATAGCTTTAATTTTTTTTTTAACCGCCCCCCCCCCCCCAAGTTGTCTGTTCTCTGTGTCCATTCACTGTGTGTTCTTCTGTGACCACTTCCGTCCTTATCAGTGGCACTGGGAATCTGTGTTTCTTTTTGTTGCGTCATCTTGTTGTGTCAGCTCTCCGTGTGTGGGGCGCCATTCTTGGGCAGGCTGTGCTCTCTTTCACACTGGGGGGCTCTCCTTACGGGGCGCACTCCTTGCGCGTGGGTCTCCCCTACGCGGGGGAACACCACTGCATGGCACAGCGCGGCACTCCTTGTGCGCATCAATCAACACTGTGTGCGGGCGAGCTCCATACGGGTCAAGGAGGCCCTGGGTTGAACCTTGGACCTCTCTTGTGGTAGCCGGACTCCCTGTCCTTTGGGCCAAGTCTGCTTCCCAGTAGTTTGGCTTTTATGATGGGAATTTTATTGGTGGAAAATCTTACTGTTCCAAGGTTGTGAAATGTCTAAATCAAGGCACCACGGGAGATGCTTTCTCACCAAAGTCGGCTACTAGCGATCCTTAACATTCTGCCATGTGGCGAACCAAGATTGCAACCAATCTCTGCCTTCCCATCTGGACTCACCATCTTCCATGGTTCAGCTGTGGATGATCAGGAATATGACAGGGCTCATTCCCTCAGCCTTGAGCTGCTCTGTGGGCACAGCCCTTTGGGGGCCTCTTTCTGTCCCTCTGTACTCTGCTCATTCCAGACTTCAGTACCTCAGCGGTTTCCTGCAGTCCTCTCTCTCACATGGCAGGATAAAAAAAAAGGTGACTTCCTTTCTCTCTGTTTCTTCCTCTGGTAAGAGGATGGAGACACAACCTGAGTCACACCTCACTGACGTCGTCCATTCAAAAGGGCCCCATGCTCACAGGAATGGATTAGTTCAAAAACATAATCTTTTTCATTTTGGGATTCATGAAAGAACTTCAAACTGTCACTGTGTATTTTTAAAGGGGAGCATGGAAATGTACGCTATACTTTAATTTACATAGAATATCTCTGAGATGCATAAGCTTACTAATTGCTGGGAGTGAGGGGTATTACTAAAATGATGGGGTGAATGACTTTTCACAGTCTTCCCTTTTATACTGTTTGCTTTGTCATAATATGCCTGTAATAAGTATTTTGTTTTCTTTTAAAAAGTAACCCATTTTCTTGGAACTAAATGTATTGCCTATATGTTCTTATTTATAACAGCAAAATAAAAGTTTTTTTGAGAATATTTTATGATTTTCTACTGCTTTAAAAATAAAACCTGTTTAAAAACATTAAGGTGCATTTTTAAAGTTTTCATCTATATAGGTATTACTAGACAGTTTTCTAAAATGGTAATACTTTTATATGATCCTCTTGTAAGGGTGTACCTACGCCAGAATTGATTGATGATTTGTCCTATTGCTGCCTATATTGGCATAATCCCCTTCTGAATATTGGAAAAGTTAGTTCTTTGGCCTTCCCACTGAAAAGTCACGCCGTTAAGGAAAAAAATCTTTATTGACCTTATTTGAAGAGGTAGAATCAAACGTGAATTTCTGTTAACTGATAGGATGAGGTCACTTGAAGTACCTGCCACTTCTTTTCCTAACTGCTACAGTAAGATGTTTTTAATATGATTAAACATAACATTGGTAAGATTTTGCCATTTGCTTCTGGTTTAATTTTGTGTTTTAAAAAATTAAGATGTATGTGCATTTCACATGGAGTATTTTTAATTGGACTAGTATATTCCTGCTGGAGAAGATAAAAAATATCTATGCTAGCTCTCTTGGTGGAATGTATTTAATAAGAAAGGAAGATAAGAATTACATATATTGCAAGGAGTGCCAGAAATCCTACACTTTTTTTTAAACCAAACCTTCACTTTTATTGCAAGTAAAGCAGCTGCTGATTGTTACCCTGAGGCTGAAGGTCACTGCTAACTGTTGACAGAATGCATTTCTCACCCGCCTATCTGGGGATCTAGCAGGGTGCTATAGGAAACCCTTGACTTTGCTTTTTTCCTCTTCATAACTGTTTTTTCTGATGTTTTCTTTTTTCAGTCATCTTGTACCAGTCTTTGAAGTAGAGGAGGGATAGGAAAGACTCTATAAGAACCATTTGTGGGTTCAGTTAGTTGTGTCTGTGGTTTGCGTCCTTGTTTTACTTTTATCTTCAAATTTGACTAACTGTTTTATTTTTTCTCAAACTTTAAGCTCTGAAAGTTGAATGGCAGAATTTCCTTAGGTGAATGCTTGGTATAGTGATGTATATTAGAGACATAGGTTTCTTATTTTATATAATAATTTAGAATATAGCTTGTTTTTTTAGGTATATAATTCTGTGAGCTCTGTGCCACTGGAATGTTTTCTTCAATTTTTGGAAAGGTAACTAGATGAAACTTCTAGTAGTCTGAGAACCCTCTACTCAGAAAAATAGATTTATACACCTTTCCTGGAACTGGAGGAACAGTTTGTGTAATGCCTTCCTGAGGTCCATCCATTTGTATAGTCCTTTGGTAAGTGTTGGGAGTACTTTTGTTTTTTTTTGCCTACCTTAGTTCTGAAACCAGAAGTAACTATGAAAGTTAGTCAGGAAGAACTGAAAATCAGTAATCCGTAAAGTTTTTTTGTTTTGTTTTTACGAGGTACCAGGGAGTAAACCCCCAGACCTCATAAATGGGAAGCAAGCGCTCAACCACTGAGCTACATCCGCTCCCCAGTGGAGTTGGTTTTTTTCATTTGTTTGTAGGCGGTACCAAGGATTGAACCCAGGACCTCCTATATGGAAAGCAGGCACTCAACCACTTGAGCTACATCAGCTCCACTACCCATAATGTTTTATTATAACTAAATTCATTATATACTACATACCTCACAGCTTGGTGTACTTGCTTTACATTGCAGCATGTACTAAAACTCTACTGTAAAGCTGGCTAATCATCTCCATTATTACCAAGTTTGTATTAACAATTAGACAATTGCTTCATCCTTCCCTAGTATTCAATGAAGAATTACTAGCTGTAGTTTATAACTGGTTATGCCTGTAGTTGCTGAGATATAATAGGGAAGTGAAAGTAAAATGTGCACTCTTAATTTTATGTTGTATCTTATTCAGATCCTGGCCTGGTTATATTTAAGCACTATTACAGAAGTTTGACAAAATGGTTTAAATAAAATACATTAACTTTGCTTGCTCAATCCATAAGAGAGTGGTGATAGTAGTAATCTCTGAGGGCGAGAGGGAATAGGACTGGATATCTGAGGGACAGAGGGTAGGAAGGACACTATTTTTTCCCATACTTGTCCATTTTTATTTGTGTGGTGTACCATGTGAATTTATTATCCAATAAGAGCCTGGCCAGGGCTCATAAAGCTTTCAGGTAGCCTTTTTTAGTGGGACTTAATTTGTCATAACACACTTGGTCACCCAGAGTACTAATTATTTATGACCCATTCTGGAAGAGATGCCCCTCCAGTAACAAGTGACTTTTGTCTTAGACATTTAGTTGGTTTTTAAAGACCTGCCACCTTTAGATCAGCAGTATTTGTTTAGCAAATATTTTAGTATTCTGAGTACACAAGCAAATTTAATTCCATTATTTTCCTTGTTAAAGTCCTTTGGTAGCTCCCATTGTCTATATAGTAAATTTAGGATTCTTATTGGGGTACATTTAGCACTTGTTTATCTCCATAACTATATCTCCATTCCTCAAGCCTTTCATGGTCTCTATTTCTGATGTTACAATAGCATTTGTAGTTCCCTTAGCAGACCATACTTTCATATTTCTGGGCCTTATCTGTGGGGCCTTTTTAGACAAGACCCTTCTAACGTATCTTTGGGCATTTTTGCACAGTATTGTAACTTTATTTTACTTGTCTCTCTGCTCTTGTTCATGTTCCTTTAGATGAAATACTGTGACAGTTCCAGTTTCTCTTTTATTATGCTCTAACTTCATTTTCAGATTCCTGAAACCTAATGCTTGTGAACATGTTATTATATTAAAGGGAGGTAGTTCAAAGATCTTAAATTAAACTGATAAACATTGATTACTTCATTCTCATTGAGCCATAAATGCTAGCTCTGAGATGTAGGTCTTTTCTTTAGCCTCTTAGCTAAAACCACAAGGTTACTAAACAATTGAATGCCATAGTTGTTGGAAGAGCAGATGGTCCATCATTTAGTCATTACTTGCCTCACTTGAATCAGTATAATGGAGTTATCACTGTTGTTTTAGTTTGCTAAAAGTGGTGGAAGGCATATATCAGAAATGAGTTGGCTTTTACAGTGGGGGATTTATTGGTTTGTAAGCTTATGGTTCCAAGGCTGAGAAAAATGGCCAAATCAAGGTGTCAGGAGATGCTCTCTTCTTGAAGGCTGCGGGCTACCTGTACTTTTCTGTAACATGGAAAGGCACATAGCGGCATCTTGCGGGTCTCTGCCTTCTCCTCCTCATTTTTGCTTTCAGCTTCTGATTTCTCTGGCTCTCTGACTCTGCCCTCTTCATCCATATTCATCCTCTTTATAAAAGACTCCAGAAAGATGATTAAGAGAAAACCTGGGTTACACCCTACTTGAGTAATCTAATCAAAAGGAAGCCCCCACCTACAAGAGGTTTATTCCCACAGGAATGGATTAGCTCTGAGGACATGATCTTTCTCTGGTGTCCATAAAAACCTCAGACTACCAAAAGCATTAATGGTTAATGAGGATTTGTAATGGTAATATATAAATGTCAAAATTTTCTAGTCCACTTAGTAATGTGGTTTTTTCATTGTTTTTCCCCCCAGCTCCAGAACCTAGGTATCAACCCAGCAAACATTGGCTTCAGTACCTTGACAATGGAGTCAGACAAATTCATCTGCATTAGAGAAAAAGTGGGAGAGCAGGCCCAGGTTGTAATCATTGATATGAATGACCCAAGTAATCCAATTCGAAGACCAATTTCAGCAGACAGCGCCATCATGAATCCAGCTAGCAAAGTAATTGCACTGAAAGGTATAAAATATGGGCATTTAAAGACAAAACAAAACTCTTCTGTGTATTTTATGCAAATGTAATAGGGTTTACATTAGTTTTATGTTGATTAAATTTAGAGTAAACTTGGCCTTTTATTCTGTGCCTTTTTTTAAAAGATGTATTTAATTTAGGTTATCAAATTCTAAAAATGGCTTGAATTTACACTGTTAAAAATGTATGTACATATAGGTGGATACTAAAGCTTTTAGTCAACTAAAGCTTTTAGTCAAGGGTGTTTGAGTTTATTCATACTAACTTTTAAATTTTTACACCAGGGGATTGCATAACTTACCAGTCTAAAGTGAATTCAAAGTGCCTCATACTATCTGGGAGCCTGTATTAGCTCTTTTCCTTTGGACTTTAGAGTGAGAATGTAATTGACCCTTTAAGAGGACTGGGTAACAAACTGGCTAACAAACTGGCTCGCTCTTTTAAAAAAGGCATTTAATTGCCATCATTTGGCTTTTTTTCTTTTTTTTCTTGATAGTAGGAGGAAGAGTTAAGGTTTCTAGTGATTTCTTGATAAATTTTTAGGTGAGTTGTTAGAGGTGCTGAAGTTTTTAACTCTTTCATTTATTCAACTTAAACTCTGTGCTTAATAATAATAATGATTGAAGAGTATGTCAGCCGGTTGGGGGAGGGAATGGGAAAGCATATTCAAACAAATAAGTCACCATCATGTAGCTAAGGTAGGAAGTGATCTCGTATCAGGAAAAGATGGTCCTGCTTTCACCTAGACCACATGTTTGAGGCAGTAAGCTTTTTACTTCTATTTAAAACTATATATTGTACTTTAAGGTATTACATTCCCTATAGCCTCCTTAAAGAATTTAAATTCAGCTAGTTAGCAATCCTCACACCTCTATTAAAAGGCCATCTTTCTTATTTCCTCAAAGTTCTTTTCTATTTTTAATGTTATTGTTATCTTATCATGTTTCTTAATGCTTTCTTATGTGTGCAGATGGTGAGTTATCTTAAATTAGATTGTATTAGTTATTGTCATGTGCTATAAAAAGAGTAAATTAGAAGATTTTCAGAGCATTATACAATATAGCATTATAGGTTTGTTTCTATGTCTGTACTATGGGCTTTAGCTGTTATACCCTTGCTTCCCCTCCTCCCCACAAACATACCATCCCACAAACATATACTCCAGCCCGTTTCGTGTAAAAAAGAATAAAAATCTAATAATCCAGGGTTTGGGGAAGGCAGCAAAGGAAAGTAAGTTATTCCTAAGTACTGCTTCTTTCTGAAGCCAGTTTTAAACCCCATGGCTTCTTTTTATAAACAGGACTATAACTCTCACAATTTTTCAAGTCCAGTTGTGGTTTATATATTGTGTGGGATGGGAGTAATCTTCTTTGTTTTATGGAAGAAGTTTAAACACATGTGGTAAGAAGGGTGATGATCCAAAGTATATGTTTTTTGTCGTATCTCCTTCCCCCATCCCCTATCCCCCATCCCCCAATACTATCTTATAAATTTTGTCCTTCAGGAGCCAGATTCTTTGTGGCTCAGTCATGGAGTTTTCCTTAGTCTCTTAAGGACTAATTTTGATAGCTTAGTGAGAGCCATGGTCTTTGACCTGTTGTTAATTTAAATCACATCACTCTTTGGACTGTGATGGTTTCAAATAAAAGTACAAGCCCTTGCATCTGACTCAGTGGACTTAACACTCAAGGCAAATTTCATCCTCCTTTTACTAAATGTTTGCTGCTGTTTTGGGATGAAGCTTGAACTTCATTCTTGCATCCCATATATTAACAGCATTTGAAACTGTCCTCTTTTGTCTCCTGCTTTCTTCTAGCACCTCTTCCTTTCCCTTTGTATTTCAAACCAGTTAAATGTAGCATGCACTTCTCTTGTGTGACAGTGGTAACAGGGTAAAGTTGAAGTGGATCCTCTTTTCAAAGAGTATTTTCCATAAGATTTAGTGGGGTGGGTGATGACTGCCTTTTTTAAAAGTAGATATTTTCCCCAAGTGTGTCAGATTATCTGTGTCCTCTATACCTGCAAGTAAGTTAATGTGTAAAATTAACTTAATCACAAGTATTAAGGTTTATAGTCTTGTTTTCCATTTTTAAGAGATTTGGTCTTTGAACTTATTTTCATTTGGGATTTAGAATTTCATGGCAGTCATGCTACATGTTTAAAATTAGAGGTAATACAGTTTTTGCTTAAGGTATAGTGCATTGTTTGCTCCTTATCAGCTATTACCTCTTCAGTGTTTGCTGCTCTATCATTGTGACTTTTATGGTTGATTGTTATTCTTAAGATAGAACCATTTTGCTTGCATATTACAGAGTTAGTTTAGTTAGGCATTAATTCAGCCTGAACTTTGCTTTTTTAATGACTCTTAATTTTGTTTTTAGCTGGGAAAACTCTTCAGATATTTAACATTGAAATGAAAAGTAAAATGAAGGCCCATACTATGACGGATGATGTCACCTTTTGGAAATGGATCTCTTTAAATACGGTTGCACTTGTTACGGATAATGCAGTTTATCATTGGAGTATGGAAGGAGAGTCGCAGCCAGTGAAAATGTTTGATCGCCATTCTAGCCTTGCAGGGTGCCAGATTATCAATTATCGAACAGATGCGAAGCAAAAATGGTTACTTCTTACTGGCATATCTGCACAGGTAACATTTTTCTAGTTTTTAAGAAAAAGTCTAGAAAACTGATATGTCCAGAATGCTATTTTGAAATTAGGTATTCTTTCTTAAGCCTGTTGAATCTGACTTATTTTGGAAGACTTTGGTTTTTTGTTTGTTTTTTCAAGTAATAAAGGTTGCTGGCTCAATGTATTAACCTTTATACTGAAATAGAGTTTCAGAATAGTCTCACCAAGTGTTTTTTAGCTCTTATTTACAGATTGAATAGAATTGCCGAATCAGTTCCTCTATGAATGAACTGGAATTTATTATTGATGGTATAGTAGTACTACAGAACAAGCACCTCTATGTCTTTTTCTTTAAGACAGTGTAAAAGATTGTTTATAGGCACATGCTAAGCAGTCATATTAAGCTTTAATAAAATTATGTTTGGAACTAAATCTTAAGTTGAGGTATCAGATCACATTGAGAGACTAAATAAAAAAATTACAAATGCCACTAAAAATGATAAGACATTCTAAAATAGTTGATGAACCTAGCAGTAACTGGTTCATTGTGTCCCTAACTTTATTCTCTTTGACCCTTTGTAGCAAAATCGTGTGGTGGGAGCTATGCAGCTATATTCCGTAGATAGGAAAGTATCCCAGCCCATTGAAGGACATGCGGCTAGCTTTGCGCAGTTTAAGATGGAGGGAAATGCAGAAGAATCAACATTATTTTGTTTTGCAGTACGGGGTCAAGCTGGAGGGAAGGTAAGTGTTGGCTTTGGAAATTATTTCAGGGAGAACTTGTCTGTCTTTAGGCTACTATTTTGTCATTTAATTTCTAAATAATCTCCCTTGTTAATTTGTTTTTAATATTCAGATTTGTGGTGACTTTAAATTCTGCTTCTAGTCATTGATTTGACTCTTAGCTAACAGGACATTTTCTCTCAATGTTTGTCTAAAATGAATAATATTCTTTAGCAAATTCATTTGGTATCAGCTGTTAACATTATTTTGATTGCCTTGACCAAAGGCCTTAACTTGCTGTTTTACTTTACATGCGTAAGAATCATCTCGGGTTGCTAAAATGTGTATACTGGTGCCCTATATCTAGAGAGTCTGATTTTAGTAATTGGAGCTCATAATATGTAATTAAAAAGACATTGATGACTTGAGGTAGAAAGTATGTGGACCACAGTTTGAGTAACATTGCCTTAACTCAGAGGTTCTCAACTCTGGCTATACATTCGAATCACCTGGTTTGGGGTTTGACTCGTGTTCCCCACAAAAGTCATGTTCAGTCCCAACCTGTGGCCTTGTGGGTGTGAACCCATTTATAAGTAAGACTTTAAGATGTTATTAGTTAAGGTGTGCCCAAAATAAATGAATGTGGGCCTTAATCCAATATGGCTGAAGTCCTTATAAGCAAAGGAAAATACATACAGAAAGAGAACCTGGAAATCAGTGGAACCTGGAGGAATCGCTTGCCATGTAATAGAAAATCCGAAAAACCCCAGAGAGCTTACCAGCCAGAAGAAGATACCTACAGACTTAGGAAAAAATATTTGAAACCTTGAGCCAATAAGTTCCTGTTGTTTAAGCCAACCCATTGTATGGTATTTGTTTTAACAGCCAGGAAACTAATATACTTAGGGTACTCAAATACTGCTGCAGAAAACACTATTGTAGATCAGTTAAATCAAATGGATATTTTAAAATGAGAAATAATGGGCAGGTAAATAGTGTAGCCAGTGTTGAGAACCATTGAACAGGTGAGTTATTTTTGTAGTGAACAAACTGAAATACTTGTATGTTTTGAGGTCATGATTGTAGGTATTTGAAATAAGGTCTGGGAGATTAAAGCATAAAAAATTTAGTGAAAGGTTATTGGGTAGCTCTCAATGGTTAGGCTGCAGAACCACACTTGTAAAGTGAGGAGGCAGAGGGAGAATGGGCAGCAGGCAGGGCCCAGAAAAAACAATGCTACAAAACTGAAGGCTCTGCTGCTGCTATAGCACTGAATGCCACAGCAAGTATTGCTGCTCCTGGAAACTCATTGTGATTTCCTTTTCCAGTGCAAAAGTAGAATCTCTGAAGTCTTAATAACTTTGTTTCCTTAGCTCCCAGTTCAAAAGTCCAATCCAGGGGTAATGTGCCTCCACCTTAGCACTGAAAGGTTTGAGAAACAAGTATTTGGTGTTTTTATTTCTAAAATGGAAGAACTTGTAAAGAGCACCCTCCTTTCCACCTCCAAGTAAGGAAGAGGGTTTAGATCCTAAGCAAGCCAAAAAAAGAGTTGAATGTCAATTTTGTTATTAAAATATTTGTCTTTTTCCTTGGTAGACAGTTAAAGAAAAAATTAGGCGAGAGACAACTTAGGATATGGTCATCTGTAGCCTCTTGGCAGGGAGGGAAACATACAGAGGTATAATTCTGCCTAAAATTTTAGTCTAAGAATCCCTAAACCAAGGAGTAATCCTACCGACTTCTCACAGAAAGCACTTAGGTTTAGATGTGAATTATTGGAATTTAAACATAAGGTTTTGGAAGAGTTATCCTTAAGAGAGAGATTTTTCTGAAATCTACTGAGAACCAGTATTTTTATATTATATGAAAGCATATCTAGAAGTTTTGAGCCTATTTAATATATTGTGCTACAACTTTTGTCATCTGTCCTGCTTTTGAAGAAAGACATAACTTTTTTTCAATATGGCTAGTCATCCTAATTAAGTATGAGACCCTATAACATTCATATATCTTTGAAATTGAATTATTTTCTGAGTCTGTGAAATGTGTAATACTCTTACTGACAGTGTACTTTCTTTTGCCTGTTGGATGTGCAACACTAGTTATTTAACCTAAACCATCCAATTTATGGGGTGTGTATGTTTAGAGAGAACTAAAGCTTAGGTGTATACCTTCCATCTGTGTTAGAGTAGAAGTACAGGAAGAAAAGAACTAAGTTAGGCCTTTATTTGAAAATACTAAATTACAATTGAAAGTCATAAGAAAGTACCTTTGTGGGTAATATATTATCATTCTATGCCCTTTAAGATAAATGATTTGAGATGTGACTGTCTCAGATATTTAACTTTTAACTTTTTTATTTTGAAATAATATAGATTCTTAGGAAATCTCAAAGAGAGTACAGAGAGATCCCCTAGACCCTTTACCCAGTTTTCACCAATGGTTACATCTAACATAACTATAGTACTACAGTAAAATCAGCAAATTGACATTGGTGTACTTTGTGTGTATAGTTATATATAATTTTATAATATGCAGGTTCATGTAACCACCAGTGCAATCAAGATACAGAACTACATCATCACCAAGATATCCCTCATGCTACCTCTTTATAATCATACATCTTTATAATTGTGTCACTTCGAGAATGTTAAATAAATGGAATCATGTGACTTTTTGGGGTTAGCTTTTTTTTCACTCAACATAATATCCTGAAATTCATCTCATTGTTGCATATGTCAGGAGTTGTTTCTTTTTTTTTTTTTTTTGCTGAGTTCTATTACATAGTATGGATATACTACAATTTAACCATTTGCCTAATGTCGGATATTTTGATTGTTTCAAATTTGATTCTATGATACTGACTCTTGATTTGCTAAAAGACCTAGGTTTATATAAATTTTATTTTCTTTTGAACAGCTACATATTATTGAAGTGGGTACACCACCTACAGGAAACCAGCCCTTTCCAAAGAAGGCAGTGGATGTTTTCTTTCCTCCAGAAGCACAAAATGACTTCCCTGTTGCAATGCAGGTATTGTAGGCAAAAATAAATGGATTTTTATCATCTTTCCTCTTCAACAAAAAACCCCACAAAACTACTTAGTCAGTATAGTTTAAGAAGTGCTTAAAAGAATATCCTTATTTTTCCCTCTAAGATTAACTTTACTAGTGAAACTTTGTGAAATAATGTTCCAACTTTCATGTAAAATATAAACTGGGTAATCCTAAATTGTTAAAATTGTTTTTTATTTTACAGATTTTATTCATATTCTTGTGTTTTATGTAAGAACTTGAATATCTAATATTGAAATATGATATAAAAAAGAGGGAAGCCATAAATATTAGCTTTATACTTTTCATATAAGCTTCTTGTCAAAGACATAGAATTTTACCACCTGTAAAATGGAATTGGATTAAATTTTCTTTGGTAGAATTACTGTTTTACTGAAGTATTGATTTTCTTTTTACAGATCAGTGAAAAGCATGATGTAGTATTCTTGATTACTAAGTATGGTTATATCCACCTCTATGATCTTGAGACTGGTACCTGCATCTACATGAATAGAATCAGTGGAGAAACAATCTTTGTTACTGCACCTCATGAAGCCACTGCTGGAATAATTGGAGTAAACAGAAAGGGACAAGTAAGGAAATTTCGAAACTTAAATTAATCAGTAAGATAAAATAACACTTGTTACTGTTAGCTCTTTTCAAAAAGTTAATTGTAACTTTGAATATCTGAAAATAGAAAACTGTATGAGTACAACCTCTATTTAATCATATTTCAGAGAGAGAAACTGTTTGGCATATAGCCATTTAGTTGTGCGTATGTGTCTTTATTGTCAAAAGAAGTAAGTCTCCATGCAAAGAGACTATACTAGGGCCGCTTTTACAAGTTGTATACTTTATACTTTCTACAGGTGTTTTCTTCCATTACCATCTCTAAGCCAGGAAGATTACAAAATAAAGAGAAAATAATTTTTCCAACATCCTTTTTCCAAACTCCTTAATTAAGTATTACTAAATATTTAATGTTGGAAGGTAATGTTACAGTAGCTAGTGTAGGGTGTCTGGAAAATTATCCAGTTGGATACAAAAAATATTAGCTGTTCTAAATTTGTCACGTTTGACAAACGTTTTCAGATTTCCTAACAAATGGTTCATTTTCTGTATTTCCTTAATATTTTTTAAATTTTTTGAAAATTAGAGCAGTTATCATTTTAGAGAAAAATCATGCAGAAAGTACAGCATTTTCTTAGTATTGTAATGTAATTGAAATACTCTATGAGGAGGCATCTTAGTTTCTGAAAAGAATTTTTACATTTCAAAAACTAATGTTGTTGTTACTGATTTTTCTTCGAATTAGTGTTTTTCCCTGAACAGTGAGCAAAGGAAGTAGGTTTTTTTTTCCCCTCTTTTATTGTTATTTTTGCAAAATCTGGTTTGTATGAGAAGAGGCAGTTCCACTTGAGAAAGCTGCCTTCCCTACCTGTCTGCACCCCACTTTAACTCCAGACCTGGTTAGGTATTTCTGCTTTATGTCCCTATAACTTACATAGTAATTATCACACTTACATAGCAGTTGCTTGCTTAGCAGTCTATTTCACTGTTCTTCATTAGGAGGGGTCTCGTCTTTGTTTAATTGTATTTCTGTATCTAGTTGTTTAGTTGTATTTTTGTGTTTGGCACAAAAGCTATTTCTACAAATTGGGTAGCTTTTACTTATTCAGTTGTTTTTGTCTGTCTTGGAGAAATCAAGAGTGAATTGGGGGAAGTAGACATAGCTCAACTGATAGAGCATCTGCCTACCATATGGTTCGATCCCCAGGGCCTCCTGACCCGTGTGGTAAGCTGGCCCATGCGCAGTGCTGCCGTGCACGAGTGCTGTGCCACACGGGCACCCCTGCGTAGGGGTGCCCCACGCGCAAGGTGTGCACCCTGCAAGGAGAGCTGCCCCGCGTGAAGAAAGTGCAGCCCGCCCAGGAGTGGCACAGCACACACAGAGAGCTGATGCAGCAAGATGATGCAACAAAAAAGAGACGCAGTTTGCCGGTGCCACCTGACAATGCATGCGGAAGCAGAAAAACACACAGTGAATGGACACAGAGAGCAGACAACGGGGGAAGGGGAGAGAAATAAATAAAATAAATCTTTAAAAAAAAAAAGAATGAATTGGGGGAAGTGGATGTGATTCAACAGATATGAGCATCTGCCTACCGTATAGGCTGTCTAAGGGTTCATTACCCAGGGCCTGACTCGTGTGCTGAGCTGGCCCATGCGGGGATGCCCCCGCGCAAGGAGAGCCACCCTTTGCAAAATGGCAGCCCACCAGGAGTGGTGCCACACACACAGAACCAACGCAACAAAAAGAGACACAGATCCCCCTTTCACCCCAATTTTATGTGCCTGTTTTGAGAAAGGAGTTGGGAGTTTATAGTAATCTTAGGCTTCAGGGTTTTCCCGAATCTATTATTCTCTGAAACTATTACAAATTGTCCTTTATTGATTCTGTATTTGTCTGTTACTTCTCTCAGGACATTAAGACTATTCAGTAAGTATTTATTAACCATCTATGATATACCTAGTTAATGTCAGTTACCTGAAGAATCAGTGATTGCTGCCCTCATTGAGTGTATAATCAGGTTTCTAGGAATGTAAATATAACTTAAGTAAACTACTAGAAAATGCTGGTAGGAAAATCCTACAATCTAGAGCACAGTTTGAATTCTTCCAAGTGAGACATTGTTTTCAGTTAGATTTCCTAGCTTCTTCAGAGTCGTTTTCTGTAGGCTGTGAAGATTGTGTTCTCGGAATCTATAAGCCATGTGGAATTGTGTTTTCGATTAAATGCTTTTCTTAATTTTAAGAATAGCATGGATGGTAGCAAAGCGATTAGGTCTTGAGCAGTATGAAGTAAGTAAAGAGTTTCATATTACAGAATGGTGATGCTTAGGAACCCCAAAATGACTTTGCACCACATGACTCATATTTAAATCCCCTTAATCGCCTTTTTTTTTTTTTTTTTTTTTTAAATTTATGGCTAAGGAAAGCAGCTGTCACAATTTGATTATTTCATTATCTTTTGTCTCTAAGTAGTAAACTGACTTGAAGTTTTGGGTTTGGTATTATCAAATAAGCATATTGCAGCTAATCTTTAAATTGCAGGTTCTGTCAGTATGTGTGGAAGAAGAAAACATAATTCCTTATATCACCAATGTCCTACAAAATCCTGATCTGGCTCTGAGAATGGCTGTACGTAACAACTTAGCTGGTGCTGAGGAACTCTTTGCCCGGAAATTTAATGCTCTTTTTGCCCAGGGAAATTACTCAGAAGCAGCAAAGGTGGCTGCTAATGCACCAAAGGTAAACAGTTAGAAGCATTAAAAGTTTTCTTGATTGCTTAATGTTAATATTCTCCATTTCTAATACTGCTAGAAGAGTCCTAGCTTTCCCCAGAGAAACTAATCTTTAGGTTACATATTCCTTTAGTAGAATATAGCAGTGCTTTTCTCTGCCTCTAGATTTAGTTAATTATTTTTTCTGTGCCTCTAAATTAGTTAGCCTTTTAAAATTCAGAATGTTAGAAGGAAAATGTACATCTAGAAAGCCATGATTTACATAGAGGTAATGATGTTGAGTTTCTTAGGTCTCATACTGTTTTACCTTTGTAAATGATAGCTAATGATTTTATTTTAAAAAATTGGAGATTAAACAGATCTGTCTAATTTATGGTAGGTAGAGTTGTCTGAAATTGAACTGAATTTATTTCCTTTACCTCTGTATCATATTGGATTGAGTTAAGACCTTACATTCTTAACCAGTATTATGAAATTTACACTTGATGTAGGCTTGAGTTAGTAAGTAGATAGAACTACTTTATGATTTTACTTACTCATTTACAGTTTGACATTGCAGTTAGCTCGGTATATTTCTGATTCTGGGTAATCTCATAACATTGAACCAGGTGCTGACTGAGTCTCTACTACATGTATGGAAAATTAGAAATTTGCTGTTAGTAGATGGAATCATACCTTTAAGATTGATGTAAGAGACCCACAAGATTATTAGTTTGATGTTTGGATCACCTTTAAGGAGTCCTTAAAATTTGTCTTAAAGGGAATCCTTCGGACTCCAGACACCATCCGTCGGTTTCAGAGTGTTCCAGCCCAGCCAGGTCAGACTTCTCCTCTACTTCAATACTTTGGAATCCTTTTGGACCAGGGCCAACTGAACAAATATGAATCCTTAGAACTGTGCAGGCCTGTACTGCAGCAAGGGCGGAAACAACTTTTGGAGAAATGGTTAAAAGAAGATAAGGTAGGTTAACTCACGTCAACCAAATTTTGCTTTGATTGACTTAAATATCATGTTAGCAAGTTAAGCTTCTAGGCTATACCAAAATGTTGCCATCCATTATTAGCTACTTGTAGGAACAGAACAAGAATAGACATTGCATGAGTGAGATGCATAAATTTAATTGCCTTTTAGAAATACATTTCTTTTTATGGCATGTTGAAGTCATGTAATTTTGTTGTTATTTAGTTTTTTTAATGGAATCTCAGATTCCTGCTTGATGGTTTAAAACTACTAACTCTGGAAACAAATTGCTATTCTTTTGCTTTGGGAAATGCTTAGTGTGAGAAGCTTTACTTCATTGTGCATTCATTTTTGTCCATATATGTGACACTCACTTGGACATAGGAATATATTCATATCTCCCACACTTGATATGCACAGTAGTTTCAACCATACAAGTATCATATCTTTTCTTTTAGAACTTCCAGAGTATCATCAAAATCGTGGTATTTGCTGCTGGTAAGCATGTTTGTGTGTGCTAAGGAAACAATGTTATATGAAGTGTTGGATTATAAACTTGTTAACAAGATGAGAGCAAAGCTCTCTCATTTGCAATCATGTACTGTTTCCCAAAGTGATTTCACAGAATGTTAATTGGTGTTACATGAGAAATTATGTGAGTTTCTTAAAATTTATTTTAAAATGATCCTTTTTTATGATGTTATCCAGGTTTCTTTACTGTAGGATTTCTCTGTGCCTGTAATATTCACTTGGTGTACTTATTAATTTTCTTTTTGCACAGAACATATAATGGTTCTATATTTTGTAGAGTACATTTTGGGAAATGCTGCTTATTTGTAAGGCAGCAAACAAGTTTAAGCAACCCATTAATGTAATTAGCCCTTTCATATCAACCATAAAAAGTCTTTCTCTGCAAAGTGGTAATATTGTCTAATGCCTCTGTCAAGAACTGAGGTGGCACTATTTAAAGCCTGCTGAGTAGTGCAAAATTCTTAATGTCAAATTATACCTTTCACTGTTTTAGTGTATATTGATAGTTGTTTTTCGTATTAGTAATTCTAAATTCTTGTTTCTTAGCCTTGCTTCTGGCCATCTGATAGGATACTGGAGGATAGTACTTGAGATTTGGGGTGCTTGGATAGAGGTCTTTGCTGAAGAAAAGTTATTAGCCACACTAATGAGTATTTGAGATCTGTCCTAATTGTTTAAAATAAAGAGGATGGGAACAACCAAGGTAACCGAGTTGACCTATGTAACAGAGGTGTAAACTTTTTGGGTACCATTACCTTTTTTTTGAATGGTCATGTGTGATCCATTTGATCAAATGGACACTGGTCAACTCTTCATTAGTTAGCCTATTCATTTAGAGGTATAGATTATGATAGTACTTCTTACTTCTGAGTGCTGATTATCAGTTATAAGGGATATTCACCAGAAGTACCCATTAGAAGTATAAAATCATGGAGTGAGTATAGCCCTGTGGTTGAACATATGCTTCCTATGTATTATGACGTCCCAGTACCTCCTTAAAAGGTGGGGGGGAGGGGGGGTATAAAATCAATTCTAGTATGTAAGGCAAAGCTTTTTTTTTTCAACTAGGGAGCTGATTGGATGACATAGATTGATTAATAGCAGTGTTTTTTCTTGTGTATCATCTAAAAATTCAGAAATTTTTAATCTCATTTTTGACCTTGTGAAATTAGTGTGTCCTGCCTTATAGCCTTAAATCCAAAAAAGTCAAGAAGATAATGGAGCTTAGAGCATTCTGGATACAGCTTACACCCTAATTTTAATAATAGTCCTTATTTACGTCTCTTTTGGCTGTTATAGTATCACATATTCATTTGATAACATTACATTAAAAGTTGCATTATTTTTGAAAATTGGGTATGTGATACCTGAATTTTCTAAATAGAAGTACAAGATTCAGCTTTTAAGTACTTGTATTTTTAACAAAGGTGAGGATATCTATAAGCATGATGTCTTGGTGGGCTTTTGATCCTTGGTTAAGTAGGATATGTGGTGATCTACCAAGACATTGCTGTGAATACAAGATCAGAGCCTAGCATCCACAATTTATTTATAATAAATTCTGGAGAAATTGAATAAATTATTAGCATATTAATTATTATTAAATGGAAGTAGTATCAACTCATTTATAAAACAGCTCCTGGGTCACTAAACAGTCTCTTTTTCCTTTGGACAGCTGGAGTGTTCCGAAGAACTAGGTGATCTTGTGAAATCTGTGGACCCTACATTGGCACTTAGTGTGTATCTGAGGGCTAATGTTCCAAATAAAGTCATTCAGTGCTTTGCAGAAACGGGTCAAGTCCAGAAGATTGTTTTATATGCTAAAAAAGTGAGTTAAATGAAAAATTCTCAACATAAATTTGGTAAGATATCACGAGAGAAATGGGCCTGTAGTAATTCAGTGGCTTTTTTTTTAGTGAACTTTCTTAAATTTTTTGAACTACTTGGAAAAGTATAAAAAACCCTATCTTATCTCTCATACATAGAATTACTCTTGCATGGCTTATCAGAATTTAAGGTAATGGGTATGTTAAACCTCTTAGAATAAACTTTTTGACATGGTTATTCATTGAAAATGAATAAGCCAATTTAAAAAAATTATAGCATATCAAATAGGTCATTACCAGATATCTAGTTAGTTGCCTGATAGAAACCAAGGTAAAATTGAGCAGCTCAAATTGAAACTGAGTTTATACTTTACCAGTAGTTCTAAATTAGCAAGATTTTATGGTAGAAAAGGGCCTTAAATGCTATAAATTAAGTTTTGTGGCAGACTTCAAGGCTTTGTCCTCTTGTAGGTTGGATATACTCCAGACTGGATCTTTCTGCTGAGAAATGTAATGCGTATCAGTCCAGATCAGGGTCAGCAGTTTGCTCAAATGTTGGTTCAAGATGAAGAGCCTCTTGCTGATATTACACAGGTAATGGAATTACAATGTATTTCTGTAGACGTTGATTTAAATGGAGAAGAGAGGGATCTCTGACTTAAAGCAATTTTGGAAAAGAACAGGCTAAACTTAGAGTTTGTAGGAATTACAACTATATCTGCATGGATAAATCTCAAATATCTTACCCAGAAAAGCAAATTGTGGAAAAATTGCATGATGCCATCTGTATACAGTTTGAAAACATTCAAAACAAACACCAGCTTTGTCTAGAGAAATGCGTATATTAAAAATACATGGGAGAGATGAAACATGGAGGATAGTGGCTTCAACTGGATATAGGAAGAGTTGCTCCTAGTAATGAGATGACCAGAGTTAGCATATGCTTTTGTATGTTTTAAATAGTTCATAAAATATTAAATCTTACCATTGTGCTGGTTGTATTCTGCTATTACATGGAGTCTTGAAATGCATTGTTTTAACCAGAAATAAAAGTGAGTTCTCCAGAAGACAAGAATTTATTCATTTATTCATTAAATCTGGGATTTGATCTATTAATTTTTTATATGTAAAGAGAAAGCTAATGTTTTTAGTTTCATTTTCATGCTGTCAGAAGTATCAGGAAACATTTTTTTTAAATCTTTTTAAAGTTTCTTTTAAATCACTTTTTGTAGATTGTGGATGTCTTTATGGAATACAATCTAATTCAGCAATGTACTGCATTCTTACTTGATGCTCTGAAGAATAATCGCCCATCTGAAGGCCCTCTGCAAACACGCTTGCTTGAGATGAACCTTATGCATGCACCTCAAGTATGTTTTTCATCGTTTTTAGGCATATTTCCAACAGCATTTTAGTAGTTATTCAGAGCTTCTGAGGTTCTTAAGTTATTTGAAATTACTGAGATGTCTTTTCCTCATTCAAGAAAATTTAGCTAAATTTATTTGTACTTTATCTCTTTTTATCGATTCACTATTAAATCTTAATATGTAATCTGGATGTTGAATTACTGATAAAAATCAGGTGGAAAAATAAACTCATCCTGTTTATGGTTTTATAGGTTGCAGATGCTATTCTAGGAAATCAGATGTTCACACATTATGACCGGGCACATATTGCTCAGCTCTGTGAAAAGGCTGGCCTACTGCAGCGTGCATTAGAACATTTCACCGATTTATATGATATAAAGCGTGCGGTTGTTCATACTCATCTTCTTAACCCTGAGGTATTTCAGTCTCTTCCCTAATAGATGGTGTTAGTTGTGCTTAATTAAAATACTGAAAATGTATTTATGGTGCTTGATTTTAGTAATTTCATACCACCATGAGATTCAACTTCATTTTATTTATTTATTTTGTCCTCTAGTGGTTAGTGAATTATTTTGGGTCCTTATCAGTAGAAGACTCCCTAGAATGCCTCAGGGCCATGCTCTCTGCCAATATTCGCCAGAATCTGCAGATATGTGTTCAAGTGGCTTCTAAGTATCACGAACAACTGTCAACTCAGTCTCTGATTGAACTTTTTGAATCTTTCAAGAGTTTTGAAGGTAATTAAGAAGTTCTCAGTTGTTTTTAATTACTTACGATAGCCAAGAGGGGCAGGCTTATGATTGCAGGCTATTGGAAATCTATCTTTCTAAAAGCTTAATTTTATGGGACATTTTAAGATGTGTTATTCAGTAAATGTTATCAAGCACCTTTTATGCTACATCTTAGGGATACACAGTAAATAAGTCGGTTCTGCTTGGATATTTTATAGGTGAAATAAAGGTAGAATTTTAAGATATAGATATGTAGTAACATTGTCATGATTGTATGAACATGACAATAAAATGACTAGGTATAATAAGATTTCGTGCTTGTATAGTCTGGCTCTTCTAATAGCCATAGTTTCTAGCCAAAGACATTTTGTAACTTAATATACAGTAGGATTTCTCAACCTTGGTAATATAGACGTTTTGGACTAAATAATTGTTTTTTTGTAGGGAGGCTATCCTGTGCCTTGTAAGATATTTAGCAGCATTCCTTGCTTCTACCCACTAGATTCTAGTCGCATCAGCGCCCCCACTACTGACAACCAAAAATGTGTCCAGACATTGCCATATATCTGCTGGGGAGAAAATCACCCCCAGTTGAGGACCACTGCTATACAAAGTACAAATGTAATCTTTGGTGGATGGGTCTCCCATTTGTTAGCTAAATTTCTGGTCCCTGATGACCTTTTTAACCTTTTACTTGTGATAGTGCTCTAGACAGCAAAAGTAAGAAATTCTACTGGTTTTCTTTCACAGTTTCTATATGTAAACTGTACAGTAAATTTGAACTTTAAATACAGTAGCCACTAGCCATATGTGGCTATGTAAGTTTAAAGTAATTAAAAATATATAATTAAAAATGCTTGGGTCACATTAGCCACATTTGAAATGCTCAGTAGAGACATTGGCTACCACATTCAACTGCAGATTTAGAACATTATCATCTTCATAGAAAGTGATATTGCAGGACACTGTATTAAATTCTTTCCAAACTACTTTTGTTTATTTCCTGTTAACTGCATATGGAAAAACACTTGGTATAAGGGTCTTCAAATTTTAAATTTCTTATATGGGGTATGGTGTCATAATAAGCTTTGGTATTGAGCTGCCCCTAACTACTTGTAAACTACTGCAAAACATTTACTTGAACTTTCTTTTCTGTAGGGATTAAAGTGCAAGTCAGTTTTATTGAACTGGTTACTACTAGATTAATTAGTGTTTTTATTGATCTGTTTCAGCAACCAATTTGTATTTGAGACTATTTAGTATTCAGGTTTGATTTTAGAGCATACCGATGTTAATTTTTATAAAAGTATTTCTGTTCTGTCATTCTCAGAAATGCTCCTAGGCTTAATTTCAATTATTTATTTCTTTAAGGTCTCTTTTATTTTCTGGGATCCATTGTTAACTTTAGTCAGGACCCGGATGTGCACTTTAAATATATTCAGGCAGCTTGCAAGACTGGACAGATCAAAGAAGTAGAGAGAATCTGCAGAGAAAGCAACTGCTATGATCCTGAGCGAGTCAAGAATTTTCTCAAGGTAAGTGATTTTGAGTAATACATTTTCTAGTTGGGTTGAAGATAGTTCTACAGGGGTTTGGTCATAATTTTTAAATGTTCTTTTTTCTTCAAAAGTGAGATTTTTAGCATTCAAAATTTGCATGCTGGTTTATTTCTTTCAACCAAAGACTCTGTTTTCCTTTGAAATAGGAAGGAAAACTGGTAAGAAATTCTTGAAAACTCATCTGTTTAAAAGAAGAATAGACTATCTCAAAGGAATTTCCCTTTTTTTTTTTCCATTTTAACTTCAGGAAGAAAAATTTTAGAGTGGTCTTAGACCCTTATTGTCATTTTCCTACTATAGGAAAAGGATTCTCTTGTCTAAAGGATATAAATATATCTCTCTGTTCTGAAATTGTGCTAACTCTAGAAACTAAAATATTAATTTAGCATATTTCACAAATTAAAAATGAAATCAAACCAAGACTCAGCTTTGTGACACATGAAGTCAGTTCTAGAGACATAAGGATTGCCTGTTGGAGTGAATAGCAATAACAGTTATTATAATTATAAGAGGGAGTGTATGTAGGTTAAGTAGTGAGCACCTGCTTCCCATATATGAGGTCCTGGGTTCCACCCCCAGTATCTCCTAAAAACAAATATGGAAAAAACAACTTGCTTGGGGAGTGGATGTGGTTTGGCAGTTGAGCGCCTGCTTCCCATGTATGAAGTCCTGGATTCCCCGGTACCTCCTTAAAAAAAGTATGTAAGAGCAGTTAATTTTGTTTGATGTATAACCCAGCTTTACCTTTATTCATATCTATTAGTTAATTTTGTGAGGGAAATAAGCCTTAAAGTTGGCAGTTGTCTGTAAAAGACCAGGAAAACTGTGGTAACTCAGATCATAAAAATATTTTAAATAAGCTGCGTAGGGGAAAATGATTTAAGGGCTTGTATATAAAATTCATAAATGCTTTTTGTCTTCTGTAAGAATTTTAGATTTAAACTAAAACCAGAATGACTTTTCTACCGCCAGACTGTCAATCATTTTTAGAGAATCTGTAGTTGCATTGACAGATTCTTTTGAAGAATTTACTATCTGTACTGTAGATTAAATTGCTAAATCCTTATTAGGTTTCATTGTCATGAGGCAGTGAAAATGCTGAAGTTTACCTGCATTTTAGATTAAAAGATAAACTTTCCAAATGCATACAGTTTTATAATGTCTTGCCATTACGAATCTTCTATGTAACTTGGCTTGTAAGATGTGTTTGAGCCCAAGATTTTCTGTTGTCAGAAGAACTTTTGAATGAGAAGGATTTGATGCCCAGTACTTAACTAGTGCCTAGTACTGATTCAGTTCCTCTTTTAAGTATTGTTACTGTTTCCTTTTTGAAAAAACACTACTGGTTGCTTGCATTGATTCTTTTTGTTTTCATTAAGCTCTCAGCTCTTATGGTCCAGTAGTGATTTTTCTACCCTTGAACCTCCCTTAGATGCTCTCTTTAAATGTTTTCACTCTTGGGTAATAATTGAATTGATTCTATAGATGGCAAAGCAGGAGTAAATTAACTGTCTTCTTTTAATTATGAAGTTCTTGAGCTCAAAACAAAAATACCCCACCTCTGGATATTAGGATGCTTGACCCGTGGAATTTCATCAGGCAAGGATTCACACTACATACTTGTGATTTACTTGTGAGCCTGATATAGTAAAAGGAGTACATATGCATTGCTGGGTTTTAAATCAGTCAGACCTGGCTTAAATTCTGTTTCTTTCAAATAGAATTTTAGCATCTGACAAGCTCCATTGCCTCAGGCAAGTTAATTAATGTGTCTGAGCCTCAGTTTTCTCAGGTGTAGTTACATTGTGGTTTATTGTGCACTATCAATGTTAATAAGCTTTGTTCATGGGCCTTGGAAATAAAAGCCAGCTTACATGTAATTTCTGTCCTGCCCTCCCCCCCCCAGTCAGGTAGTTTTTATGTTTACAATTTATAAAAGGAACTTTAATTCCAGCAGGTGAACCTAGTGTCTTATGTTTAAATGGGAGTGCAATACTAAAATGCTGCTGTTACATTCAGTCTCTTGCCCCAGTGTATTGGACCATTTAACCACTTTTCCTTATTAACCTATAGTACATAGCTACAGTGCCTCTGAACGAATTAACTTTTTTTTGGAGGTACTAACTGCATGATAATTGACATACATTTATACTCTGTGGCCATAAGAAAAATACTTCTCTGAATCTAATCTTGAAATTCTGAGTGCCAGTTATGGCCTAGGCACCAGAAATATACAGAGGTTGGTAGAACATAACTCTTAAAGTAACCTTTGAGGGGATAAAATTGTGTCATTAGCATCTTTTGACTCATGCTCTAACTTTGTGGAACTATAGTTGTTCATGTAAAGCACTAAACTGTTCCTCAGTCCTATGATCTGCTCCTTGCTACCTCTAACCTTATTTTCTACCATTCTTTCCCTCGTTTTGCTTCACTGGCCTACTTGTTATTCCTTGGACTTTCAAAGTACTCTCCTGTTCTAGGGCCTTTGCCATGTGCCTTTACTCTCAGACTTTTATGACCCTTATCTTCATGTTTCTAATCAAATGCCATGTGAGGACATCCCAGATTATCCTATTTAAAATAGAATCCATCCATTCTCCATTTCTACCTCCCCGTTATACTACTTAAATTATTTTTTTGTGTGTGTAGCAATTAGCTCTAAGACTTTGCCTGTCTCTTCCCCCTAGAATGTAAGCTGTTTGAGGAAAATGATCCTGCTTACTTTGTTTCCTGCCATATCTTAAGAACAGTGCCTTGCTCAGCAAAGATTTGTTAAATGAATAAATTCTTACTTAGGAAAGCCTCTGAACGTGTTAATATAATTTCAGTTTTGTTCTGAAAATGTTTAGCCATTATATGGAAAAAAACAAAAATTTTAAATGTTAATAGCATCACTTCCATATAATAAATAGTGTGCAAATTTAGGTAATCAAGAAAGTATTCTTTTTGTCTACTTTTTCAATCTTACATTATCTATTGGAATACATTACAAATGCCTTTGCCAGGAGAAGTCTTAAAACACCTATGCACAAGAATAGACCAAATCTTAGATTACTCTTTTCCTCCTAAATGGTAACATGAAGTGTTTAATATTTTTTATGCATATCAAACAGGATAAGGGAACATATATATTTTGCTATTCATTGAGTGGGGAAAACTTTGCTTACTGAAATCTTTTGCATAACTAGTTGTTAAACAGATTGTCTTTAGAGATAGATTTTTCTGTAGTGTTAAACAGTACTTGCTTTAGACTTCTGCAAGTGGTAGCTGGGCTTCCACTTCAGATTTATAGCCATTTTTATTTTTTGTTCAAGAATTCTCATGGGATTCCAGATTTAGTTTAGTGAGACTAATCTTTGTTATTTATAATTAAGTGACTGATACACCTAATTTTAGGAATCAACTTATTCTAACCTTGCAAATAATGTTCTTAGTGGCTGTCATTGGGGAAAGTCCTATCCTGCTTGGTTCTGCTTTCTTAGTAGAATATAATAGAGGAATCATTTATTGAGGAATGTTTTATTGTCTATAAATGAATTCCTGATTGGAGCTGTTGTTTTTTGTGCTGTACCTTATGTCTGTGGAATGTACAGGACATGTATCAGGTAAATGCCCAGTAAGGTCTTCCCTACCTGGATCTGCAGTATCATCTTTGTCAGTCTACAAGTAGGATTATATCCTGGGATTTGTAATGGTAAAGACAATTGGTAACTTAAAGATGCCTATTCTTTAAATGCTGTTTTTTGTCTTTTTCTTACTATAGCAAAATATGGTTAATTCATGGGCATCACTATCTTATTGCTCTTACAGGCTCTTTTATGTTAGTGTTAGAAACTAGTCATATAGATTGGGATTAGGGAGGGATGAAAAAATGAAGCCATTAGTTTGGAACAGTTATGCTGTGATTTTAACAATGTGATTATAGTTCTCAAATCAACTCCAAATTTAATTCAAGGACTACTATTAATGTAATTTCCAAGTATGATGATTCTACATCTTGAATGCTGGTGGTTCACAAGGTTTAAGAATTTTATGTTTGTCTTGTGCTTTTATTTATTTTTTGGCAAAAGGGTGAAGGTTCTGGTACTTTGCTGTGTGATTTAAGTATTGATTAGTAAAAATTTAAAATTAAGAGCATGCACACCCTGATTGTTGGAATATGTCTTAACAGATCAGGCAAGTTGCGTGTGCCTTCCCTATCAGAGTAGAATAGATTCTTTTACATAGATTTATAGTTCACATAAAGAGAATATCAAGGTTTGTATTTGTTTGTTTCATATTCAGGAAGCGAAGCTAACAGACCAGTTACCACTTATCATTGTGTGTGATCGATTTGACTTCGTTCATGATTTGGTGCTCTATTTATATAGAAATAATCTTCAAAAATATATAGAGATATATGTACAGAAGGTAAGTAATAATTAGATATCTTGAAGTTTTAATCTTTTCATAAACTTCAGTTCTCATACTCTAAATTTTCATCCTTTTGAAACTCTGCCCAATAAGAGTGATCTAGTATAATGCCTCCAAACACTTTTTTTCCCCAACAGAATCCTTTCTTTGATTAAAATTTCACATGAATGCCAACTATATAAAATATGAGAACAGAACTTCTCTGTTAGAACCCTACTAACTTGATAGCCCCTGAGGTAACTGTATAGAGCCCCCCTAGATTCCAAAGCACATTTTAAAATCTGTTGTAAATACAGATACTAGAAACTTTACCTACTTACTCCAGAAGTAGGAGGGTAGTTTTGCTACAAGAGAGCCTTTTTTTATTAGAAAGTCTCCCATAGTCACTCTGTGAGTCTAGCTTTGGGCTTACTAATTAGCCAAGCCAAACTTCCAGTTAAATTCATATCTAGTTGCAAATTTAGACTCTCATTATTTATAAAACCAAGCTTAAGAAAGGGATATAAATGAAGTTTTATTTTTTAAAAAACTCTTCTTGCTTATTAACAATATATTGGCGTTCTTCTGCATTTTTTTCTGTAGGTGAATCCAAGTCGACTTCCTGTGGTTATTGGAGGATTACTTGATGTTGATTGCTCTGAAGATGTCATTAAAAACTTGATTCTTGTTGTAAGAGGTCAGTTCTCTACTGATGAGCTTGTTGCTGAGGTTGAAAAAAGAAACAGGTATAGTACTACTTAACTTTCATAACTGGGATAGATTAGCAGTCTTTCTTAGTATACTATTGGATAAAATTTTTTATTTTTTTTACTAGATTGAAACTGCTTCTGCCTTGGCTTGAGGCCAGAATTCATGAGGGCTGTGAGGAGCCTGCTACTCACAATGCACTAGCCAAAATCTACATAGACAGTAATAACAACCCAGAGCGATTTCTTCGTGAAAATCCCTATTATGACAGTCGCGTTGTTGGAAAGTATTGTGAGAAGAGAGACCCACATCTGGCTTGTGTTGCTTATGAACGGGGCCAGTGTGACCTGGAACTTATTAATGTGAGTATTATTCACTGAACATGTAGAAAGAAAGCTGCGCTTTTTTTTTTTTTTTTTAAACCTGTTATATATCAAGCTAGTGAATTTGAAGGGTTAGGAGTGGAGTTAAGTAATATAGATGCTTTTTGGGAGATGAATTGCTTTTTTAAAACTTTATTTTCAAATAATTATAAACTTAAGGAAAAATGGCCACAGTAGTACTATCATCTGTGTATATATCATCACCCTTTATCCTAATATATCTATTAATGTTTTAGTCCCATTAAATTTATCATCTGTGTTTTCATGATTCCTCTCATACATACACATGCAAATATTCTCATTTTTAAAAATATATAATTTTTTAACTCTTTAGTTGCATACATTATAGTCTTACCCTCCTTCAGTATGTATTTCCTAAGAATAAAAATACTCTTTTTCATAACAACATTGTTAGCAATTTTAATCAGCATAACATTGATAAAATACTTCTTTTAATTCGAGCTTTTATCAGTTGACAAATAATGTCCTCCCCCCAGTATAGAATTACATGTTACATTTAGTTTTCCGATCTCTTTAATCTCCTTTAATGCAGAACAGTTCTTCACTTTTCCTTGTCTTTTATGACATTGACATTTTTATTTAAAAAAAAAAACAAGCTGGCTTTTATTATTATTTTTTTAAGTAATAGAATGTTCTTCACTTGGAGTTTCTCTGATGGTTCCTCCTGACTAGATTTAAATTATACATTCTCACCCAGATTACTGCTTACATAATGTTTTGTCCTTATGGTATTAAATACAGAGGCACATGATGTCCGTTTGTTCTTCATTTGTGATGTCAGTTTTTATCAAGATGTTGTCTGATTTTTTCATTGTATAATTATTTTTTCCCATTGCATGAATTAAGCAATCTGTGAAGCTCATTAAGATCATTCCCTCCCTCCCTAATGCATCTACTGATTATTGCCTAAACCATTCTTAGGCCTTCTTTTGTGTTGCAAATGTGTTGTAGCTTCCATATTTCCCCATTTATAAAGGATTCCTATTTTATTCATTGGGTTATAATCCATTATTAGTATTCTTCACCCTGGCTCCTGTCCCTTCAATGACATGTTCTTATTATCCTTTGAGTAAAAGGATATATCTGGTATATTCTGGTAAAAGATATACCATGTTTGTTTTGTACCTTCCTAATCCGTGGAATCAGCCATGTCTCCAAGATATCATGAAACCTTTCAGTGTGGAATAAATTGTATTAGAAACCAAGATCTGGGTGCTAGATGTATTTGCTTTTAGAATCTCTCATTTGTCAGAGCTAAGAAATGTATGTGTCTATCCATCTACTTATCCACACTAAACACACACATATACACACATGCCACATGCACATGGAAAAATAAAACTCACAAGAATAGCTAATAAAACACTAAAAGAAAGCCATGAAAGGGGACTAGCCCAACCAAATATTAAGGGATATTACAGAACTGCTATAATAAAACAATCTGGTACTGGCTGATGAATAGACAGACCAGTAGAAGTTGAGAATAGAATAAGAAGTCCAGAAATAGGGAAGCAGACGTGGCTCAACTGATAGAGCATCTGCCTACCATATGGAGGGTCCAGGGTTCAATACCTAGGGCCTCCTGATCTGTGTGGTGAGCTGGCCCACGCACAGTGCTGCTGTGCTCAAGGAGTGCTGTGCCACGCAGGGGCACCCCAGCGTAGGAGTGCCCCACGTGCAAGGAGTGTGCCCCGCAGGGACAGCTGCCCCACGTGAAAAAAAACAC
This sequence comes from Dasypus novemcinctus, assembly GCF_030445035.2. Taxonomy (NCBI): domain Eukaryota; kingdom Metazoa; phylum Chordata; class Mammalia; order Cingulata; family Dasypodidae; genus Dasypus; species Dasypus novemcinctus. The sequence continues at coordinate 45,773,203 of NC_080693.1, read as the reverse complement.
AGCCTGCCCAGGAATGGCGCTGTACATAGAGAGCTGACGCAACAAGATGACACAACAAAAAGAGATGCAGTTTCCCAGTGCTGCCTAACAATGCAAGATGATGCAGAAGAACACATAGCAAATGGACACAGAGCAGACAACAGAGGGGAAGGGGAGAGAAATAAATAAAAATAAATCTTAAAAAAAAAAAAGTACAGAAGTAAGCTCAACATCAGGGTGCTTTTTAAAAGCCTTCACAAATTCATAACTGCTTTTCTGTTGGTTGAATTTTAATTTTTGGGTGTGACCTACTCAAGATGATGTGTAAAATGTGTGTGTGTTTGTGCGAGTGCGTGTTTCCTTACAAAACAATGAACAGAATATCCTTTAAAAGTAAATGCAGAAGTATAAAATGTTAATACTTTTTACCTTGAATTTAATGTTAACTTAACATTTTATTTAGGTTTGCAATGAGAATTCCCTCTTCAAAAGTCTCTCCCGCTACCTGGTACGCAGAAAAGATCCAGAACTGTGGGGTAGTGTGCTACTGGAGAGCAATCCTTACAGGAGACCCCTAATTGACCAGGTAAAATTGGTGAACGTGTTTAACGTTCATCATTTAACTATGAATAAAATCTTTTCCTCATCATATATCCAAATATACTCAAATGTGTAGTAACTGTGACAGAAGGCAGTAAAGAGTAGAACATTTTTTTAACCATAAATGTATATATTATAAATGTTAAGGGTAAGAAATTACATCAGAAAGTACTTGATTTTATAAAACTTGGTTCATCATAGTTGAAAGGAAGACAGCAAATTTTTATTGACTAAATTGGAAACATTCAAGACAGTGGTGAGTCAGCAAAGGATGACAACTGATAAGAGAAAACAGAGAAGTTGGCAAATGTTAAATGTCACTAGCTTAGAACTGCAAAGGAGGTATTGTTTTCCTATGTAAAATGGTATAGATATTTTTAAAACCCTAAAATTTGAAGATGACTTAAAGTGGTTCTTAAATTCTGATAGAAGTATAAATAAAACATTTCAGAAAAGACAAGACCAAAGGCTGTTCTCAAGTAGATATAAAACTTTCTGGAATAAACATTCATTGCAGCATCTGAGAACCATGTAAATAGCACAAAACAAAGGACTTATTGATATATATGTATTGATATAGACCTGTGTAGTTGAATTATAAATAACATTGAAGGGATAACGAGTGGTTAGTACAGATAATACTTTAACAGGTAGGAAAAATAGACATTATATATTCAGAGTAATTTTCAACAGAGTAGAAGTATATGTGATGTGGGAAATGTATTTGTGTGTAGAAAGACCTTTGGGTGGTAAACTTAGTGGTATTTTCCCTCCTTCAGTCTTTTCTGCCTATTTTAAGTTTTCTAGTGAGAGCCCAACTTTTTCTTATTTCATTTTATCTTTAAAACCACCTGGAGTCTCAATTACATGTTCCTGTATATCCTCTATAGGTTGTACAAACAGCCTTATCTGAGACTCAGGACCCTGAAGAAGTATCAGTAACTGTCAAGGCTTTTATGACGGCAGACCTTCCCAATGAACTCATTGAACTGTTGGAGAAAATTGTTCTTGATAACTCTGTATTCAGTGAACACAGGTATGCTATGAGAGGATCATTTGGCTGTTTATACTCAGTCTTTAATTATGGCTTATCAATTTTTAAAAAGAGACAAAGTTTAGAGAAATTTGCTGAATTCTTGCTCTGATATCCCTCACTTCTTCTCACGCTACTTCCTGAGACAGGAAAAAAAATCCCTTTATATTTACAGTTTAATTTTATATGAATGATAATGTTTTTAAATACTGCATTCAAATGTTTTTTTATTTCCTTAAAGAAATCTGCAAAATCTCCTTATCCTTACTGCAATTAAGGCTGACCGTACACGTGTTATGGAATATATTAACCGCCTTGATAATTATGATGCCCCAGATATTGCCAATATTGCCATTAGCAATGAGCTGTTTGAAGAAGCCTTTGCCATTTTCCGGAAATTTGATGTCAATACTTCAGCAGTGCAGGTAAATCTTGAGATTACATCGTAAATTGAATTATTGAATGTTATGCCTTCTCTTGATTCGGTAGACATGGACCTGTAACATAATTTGCTGCTGTGGTGATAGAAGACCAATAAAATGGCAACAGATACATTTTCCTATAATCCTAATGAAAAAAATGTGTTGCCTAGGTCTTGATTGAACACATCGGAAACTTGGATCGGGCATATGAGTTTGCTGAACGTTGCAATGAACCTGCAGTGTGGAGTCAGCTTGCAAAAGCCCAGTTGCAGAAAGGAATGGTCAAAGAAGCCATTGATTCTTATATCAAAGCAGATGATCCTTCATCTTACATGGAAGTTGTTCAGGCTGCCAATACAAGTGGTACAACTTCTTACTTTTATGAATTTGAGGCCTCGGAAAATGTACCTAAGCTAAGCTTAAGCTAAACAGTAAAATGTCTGTCTATTTGGGATTATGTAGGAGTTAGCAGCTTGATATCTTTTAGTCCTCCATGTTAGTCCACATAAAGAGAGGCTGCATTTTGTGAACTAAATAAGGTCTGTGGGGGAGAAGATTAATTGGCTGTGATTTGAAGGCTTATAAAATCCTGATAGAGTTCTCATTACTTTAAAGAAATACGAAATTCACCTATTCATTTGATTGGTGGTAAAATGGAGGCATGATCGAATTTTTGCAATTTACATGCATTTCGTGCCTTAATTCTATTTTTTTTTTGAAAAGGAGGCTGGTAGCAATTGTTATTTACTTGAATGAAAAGATGGTGTTAGTGTTTGGACTTTTTTTTTTTAATCTAGGAAACTGGGAAGAACTGGTGAAATACTTACAGATGGCCCGTAAGAAGGCTAGAGAGTCCTACGTGGAGACAGAATTGATATTCGCACTGGCTAAAACAAACCGCCTTGCAGAGTTAGAAGAGTTCATCAATGGGCCAAATAATGCTCATATCCAACAAGTGGGTTTTCTGTTCAGATTTTTAAAATGATATAAAAATTAATAGTCAAACAACTTTATTAGCTTAATAGGATCAATATAACATAAGTGAAGATTTTCAGGGAAAAATATTACAGGGAAAAAATTATTTTCTACTTTTAAGTTGAGTTGTGAATTTATAAAGAGAACTAAGCTGATTCTAATATCTTACTGAGAATGGAATTTTTTTTCTAGGTTGGTGACCGCTGTTATGATGAAAAAATGTATGATGCTGCTAAATTGTTATACAATAATGTTTCCAATTTTGGACGCTTGGCATCTACGTTGGTTCACCTGGGTGAATATCAGGCTGCTGTTGATGGAGCTAGGAAAGCTAACAGTACTCGAACATGGAAAGAGGTAATATGAACACAATTTTGAATGAAGAATTAAGATCTGATTAGGAAATGCTTTGTAAACTGATTCATAGTATTAATAGCCATGTTTTTGAGCATAATGGAAATTTTTCATTCTAGGTCTGCTTTGCCTGTGTGGATGGGAAAGAGTTCCGACTGGCTCAGATGTGTGGGCTTCATATTGTGGTACATGCAGATGAATTAGAGGAACTTATCAACTACTATCAGGTAATGAACAGGTTCTTTTATATGAATTGAGACCCTTTGCCAAAGATATTCTTATCTTCAATTGCATATTTCTCATATTTAGGATCGTGGATATTTTGAAGAACTGATTACCATGTTGGAAGCAGCATTGGGACTTGAGCGAGCTCACATGGGGATGTTTACCGAATTAGCTATTCTATATTCTAAATATAAGCCACAGAAAATGAGAGAGCACCTGGAGCTATTCTGGTCCAGAGTGAATATTCCAAAGGTAAGCAACATTAACATTATGAGGCAAAATAGTGAAAACTGTAATAATTTTAAAAATATGTATTAATGGCCATTAGCTAAAACCAGAGACGTATGTCTAAAGGAATTGAATCTTCCCTACACAGGTGCTAAGAGCTGCAGAACAAGCTCATCTTTGGGCAGAGTTGGTGTTTTTGTATGACAAATATGAAGAATATGATAATGCCATAATTACCATGATGAATCATCCAACTGATGCATGGAAAGAAGGGCAGTTCAAAGATATTATTACCAAGGTATGTACCTTCAGAAGGTCAAGGGTTCAGAAGGAGAAAGCTCATCAGGAAATAATTCTAATTTGCTTAGAAATTTTTTTTCTGTCTTAGGTTGCCAATGTGGAACTATACTACAGAGCAATACAATTCTACTTGGAATTCAAGCCTCTGTTGTTAAATGATTTGCTGATGGTGCTGTCTCCACGGTTGGATCATACACGTGCAGTCAATTATTTCAGCAAGGTATTGATTTTAAAGCAGAGGTTCATAGGAAGGAATCAAACATACTTTTGTCCATGTTAACTTCAACAATGTGCTAGCTACATTTGCAACTCTTTATTTTAAAGGTTAAACAGTTACCACTGGTGAAACCATATCTGCGTTCTGTTCAGAACCACAACAACAAATCTGTGAATGAATCTCTCAATAACCTCTTTATTACAGAAGAAGATTATCAGGTAAAACCTTTTGTTTCTACATATTTTCTCAAAATTCAGCTTATGATTGGGTCCTAAAATTGATTTGTTTTGCAGTAAAACTCATTATCCTTTAGGATTTAAACAGGAGGTAGCATGTATGCTTAAACTATTTACTGCTTTCCTTGCCTACTGTCTTTTAATAAACTTTCCCTTGTGAAGGATTTCACTGAAAAAAGTAATTTAGAATTCAGGTTAATATAGACGCCTTTTTTCTTTCTCTTAATGTAAAATGATTTTTTTCCCCATTACATGCTGACCTGTATACCTGAAAGTCATGTTGCGTTGTGTCAAGTTTTCCTACCCTCTAAATTACAAATTCTTTGAATCTCTTAACCATTCAAGTTGGTTACTAGATACAGAAAATCTTTGTGTTTTTTTTTTTTTAAGATTTATTTCTCTCCCCTTCCCCCCACACCCCGGTTGTCTGTTCTCTTTGTCTGTTTGCTGCATCTTCTTTGTCCGCTTTCTGTTCTTGTCAGCGGCACGGGAATCTGTGTTTCTTATTGTTTGTGTCATCTTGTGTCAGCTTTCTGTGCTTTCGTGTGTGCGGCACCATTCCTGGGTAGGCTGCACTTTCTTTTGCACTGGGCAGCTCTCCTTACGGGGTGCTCTTCTTGCGTGTGGGGCTCCCCTACGTGGGGACACATGCGTGGCATGGCACTCCTTATGCGCATCAGCACTGCGCATGGGCCAGCTCCACACGGGTCAAGGAGTCCCGGGGTTTGAACCGTGGACCTCCCATGTGGTAGATGGACGCCCTAACCACTTGGCCAAGTCTGCCGCCCGATACTGAAAATCTTTGAAACATCATACCTTTAGAAATTCTAACAGTACCTTTGAGGACTTCATTATTATAAAATTAGATAAAACTTTGATACATGTTCACCAGTTACAACTTCATATTGTGATGCTTTAATCTAGGCTGTCATATTACACATTACCACATAATGCTCAGTTATCAAGAAGGATGGAACATAGATGTTAAACTAAAATGAAACACTGATTTGGAATTTGAATGGCTGTTTTATTTCTTTCAGGCTCTAAGAACCTCAATAGATGCTTATGACAATTTTGACAATATCTCGCTTGCTCAGCGTTTGGAAAAACATGAACTCATTGAGTTCAGAAGAATTGCTGCTTATCTCTTCAAAGGCAACAATCGCTGGAAACAGAGTGTAGAATTGTGCAAGAAAGATAGTCTTTACAAGGTAGATAAAGTTGGGGGTGGGGAGCTGGGCAGTCAGTCTGTTAAACCAATGCATGTGAGAAGTAACTTTAAACCACACTTGAATGCTTTAACATTTATGATTTTTTTTTTTCTTTCAAAATTTTATTTTAAATGCTATAACTGGGTGTTTCCCCCACTCCCCCTGAACAAAGAGTTAAGGTTTTGGGATGTTCCTATTGTGTTATTTCATTTACTAATTCAGGATATGGCAAATTTAATTCACGTTTGACTTTCATTGTTTCCTTTGAATAGGATGCAATGCAGTATGCTTCTGAATCTAAAGATACTGAGTTGGCTGAAGAACTTCTACAGTGGTTTTTGCAGGAAGAAAAAAGAGAGTGCTTTGGAGCTTGTCTCTTTACCTGTTATGATCTTTTAAGGCCAGATGTTGTCCTAGAAACTGCTTGGAGACACAATATCATGGATTTTGCCATGCCCTATTTCATCCAGGTCATGAAGGAATACTTGACAAAGGTAATGAGTCCTCTAAGTACATCCAGAGCTTAGTACCTTGAGGATATGTAGACTCCCACTTGCACACTTATTTTTTCAAATGTTTTTCTCTAGTAGAAGTCAGTTGATCATATAATGTTCCTATTTGGATATTTTTAAAATAGGTGACAAATGACACTAGAAAGGGAACTCAAACATAATTTCTCAGACTGTTTACCCTCAATATATGACTAAGGTGCATACTATTACTTTTGTATGTTTGGCATTTTTAAACACTTGGTTTTTTTTTTTTTCCTTCAAAAAAGCATCTTCCCCTAAATCAGTTCTTGTAACTTATATATCTGTAACTAGTAGAATGGATAGTGTAGATTTCCTTTTATTTGGTTGGTTCTTGACTTTCGTGTCTGTGCCCTCTGGGAAGCTGCATGTATATTTTTAACATCCTGTTAATCTTCACTTTTTTTTTCTTGATAATTTAAAGCTATCATAGGAGGTTAACAATTAACCATATGTTTCCTAAAAACACATTAAGCTAGGGTATAATCAATCACCTTTTAAAATTTACTGTTCATCTTAATGTCTATTGGCATTATTATTATTTTTTACTCACCTCATTAATTACTAGCTTTCTCACTGCAGTGCATTTTTAAATTGTCCTAAAAGATCCACTTCCTTATAGCAAAACATGTTTAAAATTAGAGTGTAGAGAAAAAAGCACTACCAACAATTCAATATACTGAATTTTTATTACGTGCAATAAGGTATCTTTGTGTTGGCTTACAATTTTTAAAGAAATGAACATTTTTCTATGTATTAACTGCTTAAAATTCAGTATAAGAGAAAAAATCCAATTGCCTTATCTTCGCCATAGATGAGAATAGCTTATGCATAATGCCACCTTGTGAGACTGGGCTCTAAGCTGCTGTTAACCAAAGTGCTATGACTTTTACTAGAGATAAGCTGCTTACTTTCACACTGACTATAGCATAAATTCTTCTGCAATAAGCTCTAAAGTTTAAAACAAAAAAACATGTTTTCTAAATTTTGCTTCCAGTATGCCCTTTATTTTCACTTCTCTCATACCTTTTTTAGTGGTAGATGTTTCTCCCCTAAACCTTTGTTGCTGATTCTTTTTATGCTCAATATGGAATTTGATTTTTTTTCTAAGCTGCACCTTCTGAATTCCTTTGCAGGTTGATGCAATAAAGGAAAAGGTGAAAGTTGATTCTTTTCCATCTTTAAGTCTGGAGGATTAAGTCTAAGAAATTTGCATGATTTTTTTCCTTCCTTTTCTACACTGCTGCTGCTGCTTTTCCCCCCAATAAATTTTCACTAAAGCCTCTGCAAGTCCCTTGAAACATAACTGTAATAGAGCTATAGGATATTAGTAGGTGTTTGCTACTAATCGGCTAATAGGCTTTAGGAAGGGCAGGAGGCTAATCAGTAGTTGGTTCACAGTCTCTTAAATATATCATTGAATACTGAGCATGGTGAGTTTCCATATTAATTCCAAAGTTTATGGAAATTTTTCTTCCCTGTCAGGGTATCTGGACCATTATAGGATTTTCTTAATATTTGAAATAAAACAGCCTCTGGTTTTATTTTGTGAGCTTGCCTTGACAGTCATTGAATTTATAAATGTGTGTGTGTATATACATATATGCCCTAAAAGGCTTTTTGGGCTCTTTTTTCTTTTTCTTTTTCTTTTTCTTTTTGGTATTGAAGGACTGTGATCCAGTTTCTGATCTCTTGATTCTTACTAATTTTTTTTTTTTTTGCTGAAAGTAGATAGAAGACATACTAGCTGCTTCTGAAGAGACTTTCCTCGTGTTTCTCCAGGTGTCCAGTTCTTATGGTGCTAGTCCATTTTCAAGAGGATTGAAAACCTTTTTAGTCATGAGAGCCAAATTTGCTATAATTGTTGGTGGACAACATGGAATATTTCTGTATATAATAATATTGATTATACTTATGTAATAAGGCACACGTCTGAAGCTACCTAATATTTGCTTTCATATTTTCAGTTGGCTTGTCCAATTAGGTAAAATTAGCACCTTTTGGTTGCTGTTTCCTTCATTGGCTTGTCTCCATCCCCATACAAATCTGGTATCAAATTGTGGTTAGAAACGGGTGGGAAGGTAGAGGAGAGTTGAAATAAATTCAAACGATTTGGGATGGGGAACAATGCCTTTGGGTTATGTTGAATCAAACTGGAGTCACCACTGGAACTTAGGGCAAACCTGAGTAAAATGCATTGTGTGTGAGGCCCTTCAGCAGCTAGTAAGTAAGGCAGAGTTAGAACGCGTGTGTGTGAAAAACAGGTAATTGAACTGCAGTGTTATGCATTGTTTTAAATCAAGCATGTACAACAGTCATTGCAAATACATCATACTACTTTTGAAACTCTTAAAGCATTGCTGTGGGCTGTGTGTGTTTCTTGAGAGCCTGTAGAGCAACAGTCATCTTCAGATCTCACTTCTTGCTTCAGTACTTTTGCCTTTTTTTCATGCACACATACACCAAAATAATAGAATGCATGTTAACTTTTCCTCTGCAGCAAATTGCAGTCTTTGTGGAAAAGCCTTTTACATTTCAGTGAAATAGCACAGATGGAACTGAACCCCAATGACATGCTTACCTATAATTATTACATTTTTTAAAATCCAAGGATCAGAAACTTTTGTTACAGCTCTTAAACAAAAGCTCGTGTTCATTAAAGCCTTCTCTGCTTTTCTTTTTGGAGCAATCTAAATTGGGTCAATAAAAACAAAAATTGGACGATGCTGTACCAGAGGCTGTCTCATTACATAGAAAAATGTAAATATTTTTTGCTGAGCTTGATGCTACTCCTTCAGAGTTTTTGTCTGCCCCCCTCCCCCCCCCCCCTTTTCCATTGCCCAACCTGCTTATGTGTGTGGTTGGGCATTCTGATATTGCTAGCTCTTCTACCACTTCCATGTATTTCTGTAATAGGAGTTCTCTGTTCAACATCTGATTCAGACATTAGCTTTTAAACATGTTCACTTTAGATCCTTTTCCTTGAAAGCGTGGAAATGTATTGTGCAGTGGTGGTTTTTTTTGTTTCATTTTTCTTTACACATTACAATATACAAACATCCACTTATTTTTCTTTATTAGTTCACATTTGAATACACTGATTAGGTTAACAAAATTCTAGAATTGTGCTTTAATCATTTGGTCTAGATGCTAAAAAGTAGTTATTTCTCATATAACTTAACACCACATAATTGGTCTTTAGTTTATACATTGGGGTAATTTGGAACACAAAGCCTAAATATCCATGTTTATACACATGGGTGTATCCATGTACAGAATAGTGTCCAAAAGGAGGCTAATCTATTTGAAAGATCAGATTTTAACTTAAATGTGTCAAGTCTACTTACTTTTCTCAAACTTTCAGTTCTCTGACACATTATTTAAAGATCCATTTTTATGGTATTTAATAACTAAAATATGTGTAAAATACTGTCCTAACCTTAACAGCTTATGTGAAGACTCAAAGACACTTTTAAATACTTTCAAATAGAGTCAAGGTGTTCGTTTAGCCTTTTTAGGACCCGGTTTTTACAGCTCTTTGATTGATGTCTGCATGTCTTTTTTGTGAGTAATACTTCACTACTTGCCTTTTTGAAGAGCATTCATAAACCATTTCTCTCTGCCCTACCACACCCGGCATATGTGTGACTCTGAAAACCACTGGTTAATAGATAACACCAAGATTTCAAGTTTAGGTTTACTTAGCATGTAGTGATTGGCCAAATATGAGGGCTTGATTGAGGTTTCACTTTTTATATGTAGTTTAAAAGACAAATGAAAGTTGTATGGTAAGAAGTTGTAGGGAGATTCCCTAATCCCTAAATATTCATAGAATTAAAGAATCAAATCATAATGTTAGCCCTAGAATAAACTAAACAGATCACCTCATTCAGCCTTCTCAATATATAGAAAAGGACGTTTGAGGACCCATGAAATGGTTTGGCCAAGGTCACACAACTAGTTAGTAAAAAGACGTAGGTATTCCAACTCCTTTCCTTTGCCAATACATTTGGACTCTCCAGTATTGTTTTCTGTCTGATACTTTCCACTTCGATTTAGAATAACTAGCACATAATAGCCATTTACTTCCCTGGCTTAATTCAAAGAAAAATGTTTTTTTCCTCAAAGAAGTTGGGACAAATAAGTCTTTCCTAGTTACTTCTTTGAAAGTAGAGCCACATAGCATTAAAGTTTGCAGCCTTAACATAAGAAAATACTGTATTCTGGAGCCACTTCAGTCGTACATTTCAGTGTGGTCCTCTAACCATTATCAGCAGAAGCTGCACACAATTTGCACAAGTACTTGTTCAGTCATTGGACTCATTTCACTTTTTTGGACACCATTTCCTTTGGGGAGGGAAGTCTTGCCTGTTCATGAATTCATTGTTATTTTTTACAGGGGTTAGACTTCATTTGATAAAGTGGTTCCTTCTCGTTTTCTCCTTCCCTCAGGCTGCATCCTAGCATGGCCAGTGTTAGCCTGGCGTGAGCTTTTATGGCATTTATAAATCCCTCCTTCCTGAGGGTTTATAATGACAGTGCTGAAAAACCACCTTGACTGAAGTATGACCATGGCCATTGAATTTGAGGGGGCCTGAGAATGTTCTTTCTAGTCTGTTTTGTTTTGACAGAATTTAATATATTAAGGCTTTTCCACTTTCTGCCATGAAACTAGATTTATAATGCTTTTGGGATACTAAAATTAACATTACCTGTTTTTCTCTAGGTGGATAAGTTGGATGCTTCAGAGTCACTGAGAAAAGAGGAAGAACAGGCTACAGAGACACAGCCTATTGTTTATGGTAATGTTTTGGTTTTTTTTTATTTCAAAGAAATACAGTAGACAGGCCTAATTCTTTAGGGACTCTACCTCAAAATAAAAATAAAACAAGTTTTTACTGAAGTGCAAAGGCTTGGTGAGTTAAGGAAAGATTCTGTCTACCATCATTTTTGTGTGGGAAGAAAAGTTCTTAAAGCAGGCATTAACATTATTCTTTAAGACATTCTTAAATAAAAGAAACTCTCAAAAGCATTGTATATCTTAAGAACATACCCTAAATTTCCCTAGTGCCTGGTCGCTGATTACATGTCCATAAACTCCTAGAAGAGAGTATTGATGAATTCAGTTTTCAGAGGAGTGAAATGCCAGTGGTTTGGTTAGGATGCTTTACATAAAGAATACATCCTAACTTTTAATTATAACTTGGACAGAGAACTGGGTAAAGTTTCTATTTGATAACTTCCCAGGGAGACAGGATAATCAAACTCTCATGAATATTTAAGGCAATTTAATTTCTCCCTATACCTGGATTTCTGAAATACTTCCATTTACATTTCATACTTGGTGGTCAAATTAATTTGAGTAGTGAGTTTGGTCAAGTGATACTGGTCAAGCACCAAAACCAAGTGTCATTGAGAGGGGGACATAAAAATGATGTGACCATTACATCTCAAGCTGCTAAGGGAAAAGGTAACATACACATCTATTATGGCATGATCTCTCCTTTTTGCTATAGATAAAAATTCATTTGAGAATTTAGGGGTGAGGGTAGTTTTAGAAAATTTAGAGAAAGTAATATAAAAGTGGATCCTTAGAGATGAAAGCTAGATGTTTATCAGTGATTCAGTGACTCTGAAGCCATACTTGATAGGGAACACAATAGGAACATATTTTGGCAGGACCTACAGAGTTTGGTGTGCCTTCAAAGTGAATATAACACTTTCTTTTAATCTATGTATCTTCGAAAAAATACAATAAAAAAAAATGATGGGGGTGGGGAGGGACCCTCTTATGTTTTTTTAATGTAATGTTTTGTGTGATCTATTAACTTTTTAAAAAGATAAAATTTTAAAAAAGGTCATTGAAAACAATGTGTAAATGGAAAGGTCTCATAGGCAATTGAAAACGGATTTGGAATTTCAGGATATGTCAGAGTTAGAGGTGATTTTTATAAACTGCTGGTTTCCAATAAGAATTTACTTACTAAAGAAAACTTTGTCACCCACAAAATGGGAGAGACATCAGGTTACCTGTCTCCTGTAAAATTACATCCTTGTGGGAGTACTTCTAGAGGAGAGAGGTGTTCTTTGTGTCATGTTTTCTGTATTTGGTTAAAAACCATTTAACTCTTTAAAAAAGCGTTAACGTATTTGTATATGTAAGTACTTCATACCTAATGCATATTTGAATGTGTTTTATTCTTTCTTTTAAGATTTACTTTTTTATTTATCTTCCCCCTGCCCCCCCCCCCCCCCCCATTTTGTCTGCTCTCTGTGACCGCTTCTATCCTTATCAGCGGCACTGGGAATCTGTGTTTCTTTTCGTTGCGTCATCTCGCTGTGTCAGCTCTCCGTGTGTATAGTGCCACTCCTAGGCAGGCTGCACTTTCTTTCGCTGGGCGGCTCTCCTTACGGGGCGCACTCCTTGTGCGTGGGGCTCCCCTATGCGGGGGACACCCCTGCGTGGCAGGGCACTCCTTGCATGCATCAGCACTGCACATGGGCCAGCTCCACACGGGTCAAGGAGGCCTGGGGTTTGAACCGTGGACCTCCCATGTCGTAGGCGGAGGCCCTATCCATTGGGCCAAGTCCGCTTCCCTGAATATGTTTTATTCTTTCTTGCTTTCCCAACATTAGGTTATTTGCTAGAAATCATTAGGTTTCTCTAAGACAAGTTAAAATTGGAAATATAAGTCTAACTGTTCAATAGTTTTAAAATGTCAGTTAAAAAAATTAAGTTTTCCTTTTGCTAGTAGTTTTACCATGTCACTATATGTAATGTACAGATACACGTGGTGATAGGCTTGTTGGCAAATGTCTTGCCTGATCTTGTCAAGCATCCACGTGTGTATTACTTTAAAGGATAAGAAATAACTTCTAGTTCTGGTCCTCAGCCCTGCCCTGTTTAGGCTTTTGGAGCACGTCCTTTTTAGGGTAAGACTTTCACCCAATCAGTTGTGACAGTCAGAAGTCACTCCCCCCCCCCCATCTTATTCTAAATTATTAGTACTATAATACTATTTACCCCTTTTTTTTTCTTTAGGTCAGCCCCAGTTGATGCTGACAGCAGGACCCAGTGTTGCAGTCCCTCCCCAGGCACCTTTTGGTTATGGTTATACTGCACCACCCTATGGGCAGCCACAGCCTGGCTTTGGTTACAGCATGTAAGATGGAAAGCTAATTCTGCAGTCGACTGCCTGTTTTCATACTGAAACACCATCTCTACCCGCTTCTGTTTCTAATGGGGGGAGGGGGAACATATTCTTGTAAACTTTATTTCATGAAGGACTACTTTTTGCTTCTAACTATAAACTTGGATCACCTATGTTAAAAACTTTACTTCACATTCCGTATCATCTTAGAATTTATTTTCAAAGGGGAATAGTTTCAATGTTTTATTCACTTGGGCTTTATGTGTCCCCGCCCCTCCGGTATTCTTTGAAGAACTACTTAACATTCAATCTATTGTGAAGAACCTGATTTGCACTCTGTAGTGTTTAAAGAAAAAAAGAAACTCTAATATTGAATATCTTAAATTCATTGTATGTAAACAGCTTACAATATGTATTGTCTAAAAGCATTTAAGTCTCTCTTATTCAAAGAAAGCTGAAGCGAAAATGTTGGTATGTGACCAAGCAAGACTGCTGGTGTCAAGACAACACTAATCAGTATATTCTCCATTGGACTGCATTGTTCTTCAAATTATTTGAAAAAATGCATACAGACAACTTGCCTGATTTTTAAATGAGCATAAAAGGCCCTCTGACCTATGCAGGTTTCCCCATTATGCATATAGAAAATGCTAGTGTGTTTTGCTCACTTTGTGTGTAGCAGGTACTCTTACGTTGTGCTGTATCCTGTGCTTTTTCTGTGGGACCATTCCATTCAGGAACAAAGAGCACCATGATTCCAATCTGTATGTATTTACTAACCCTTCCCTGAGGTTTGTGTATGTTGGATATTGTGGTGTTTTAGATCACTGAGTGTACAGAAGAAAGAATTCAAACATATTGCTGTTCTTCAGTTTTCTTTGTGGAATTTGAAATTAAATTGAAAATAAATTACTGGACTGTGGACATAACACACAGAATTGCAGTTTTAATTAAATACCTCTCAAACTGGAACCAAAAGAGCCATAGTTTCAGATTGGTTAATGAAGCAGTAGCAGAGAGGCAGAGAAGAGGAATGAGGATTGGGACACTAGAATATTGTGTATTAAGTGCTTTCTGTAGTTAATAAGTGGCCTGAAGAATCAATCACTGTTTCTGCCATCTCTATCATTTTAACCAAGTGGCAGTTCAGGTTTTTATCTAAGCATTTCGTTCAAAGAACAGATCATGGATGTTAAAGTATATTAACTTTAAATAAAAGTATTATTTAAACATGTAGTTAACATACTGTCTAAATTATGGGTTTTTTTAAGATGGGTTTGTTGGTTTTTTTTAGTGTGTGAATCCAACTCTTGTTTATGGCTTAGAGTGTCAAAGTTTATTTCATTATCCCTTAATCCTCAGTAGAGTTAGCCTCCTATCTATCCTTGTGTTCTACAACTTTCTAAATCAGGCAAATTAACGTTAATTGCCACACAAAAACTATGCATCCCTGTCCTCCTACCTTTAATTTTTTTTTTCACCCTTAACCTCCTGTAGAAAATAGTATTAGCTGGGAAATTCTGTGTAGTTTGCCATGGTTAAACAGCTTGCTTATTCAGACTGTGGCTTTACTTGTGTTACTGCTAGATTTCTGCTCCCATTTTTCTTCATTATCAAATCAAGAGGGACAATACTAACAGTTCCTGAGAGAGCTCGGTCTTTTTAGGAGTCAAGACTTATTCTCTACTAGAACTTTCCCATACTTTGAAGCAACTGGTTTTTATCAGAGGAATGAGTTTTCTCTTTTCCCTTCCCTAAAAGAAGCAACTGAAAATACATTGTTTTTCCCCCCAAACAAAAAAAGGCCTTGTTTTAATTCTATGTGCTGTATATTGATACTGCAGTTACCACTTGAGTCACCTGTAAACAGGTTATATGGTAGACAGAGAAACTGCTTTGGTATTCAAATACTGGACAAGAACTTCTGGGCTTGTTTCTTCATCTGTATATTATTTATCATTATCCATAATTTTCAGAAGTATTTGGAGGATTATATTGAATCACAAAATACCTAGCATAGGACTGGGCAAAAATGGTAGAATGAATTGGTAATAAACTGTATTTCAAGCCTTACTTACTATCTTCTTTAGAAGTACTGTGAGTTTATCATAGGTGATGGTCAAAGAGAAAACTAAAAACAGAAAACAGGAGTACTAAAAGTTATTACCACTCTCTAAATGTAACTTAAACAGAAGACAGGGAGAAAGATTAACTTCCTAGGGTAAACATGCTTTTACCAGTCTTCCTACTTGGTATCCAGATACAGCCACAGTACAAACAAATCCTTTTTAGTATTATGAAAATACTTTGACTCCTGTGGATCGCCACAAAGTGTTTTAGGGTCTCCTCCTGGTGTCTGCAGTCTATACTTTGAGAACTGTAAAATAAGTTTGACCCTAATACCAGATGAAGGTGAACTAGAAAAACATTTTTTCAGAATTACCAGTTTGTGTACTATTCATCCAAGTAGACATTCTATGATGATTTTGCACCACGGGTGATTTTATTACACCCGTTATTTATTACTTGAGTCAAGCACTCCAAGCCATACTGCTGGGAATGGACCACCTGATTTTGGAGTCATCAGTCTTCCTGAGGCAAGCCTCAGAAATTATTGGAGCCAGAAATAGACATTCAGGATTGAGTTCTCTTCACCTCTGTTGCATACTGTTGCATCACTCTGGAATCCAGTATAAACATTCTGTTTAGAAACAGTTGCTATTATGGCATCATTCACAGTTGTGGTTTCCTCTGTGCTGTCATATACCACTGTAAACTCAAAAATGGGACCAAAGATTAGATAGAACCTTTAAAATTGGCTGCAAGTTTTTAGTCTTCTACCCACACACCCCACCACTGACCTTAGATCTTGAAGCTGTTGTGTTGCTTATGTTGAACTTAACTATTAACTGAAGTTAATCATCAAGAGTTGGAGCCACTTAAGGTGGGCTGCTACGATAATCCTCCCTGTCTTGAGATAAATTTAGAAATTGACAAGATCCCCTAAAAGAAAGCTCAGGGAAAACAGCCATTACTAAGAGATCAGAAGGTATGTGACTTTTGGGAGCCTAAGACCTTCTACTTCATGTTGTAGGCAGCTGATATAACTGTAATTATTATAGAATTAGAATCATGTTAAGTGTATAAAGCTCAAAAGGAAAAAAAAATACCCTTAATTCAGCTGACTAGTTAAGAAACATTGGGGGATGCTGAGATGACAAATTCATTCACAAATTACTCTAAATCCCAACATGAGTCCATTTCCACCTTCAAAGTGCTTACGGGCCACTTCACAAGTTCCATGCCTTCATTGTTACAGGAAGGGAAGGAAGTAAAGGTATTTTTGTAGGCTATAACTTAGAACTGCTGCTGAGAACTTTGGCCAGTGTGGGTCAGGGAAAATCAATTGGAAGCACTGCATAGGTAGGTTATACCTCTGCTATAAAATCTAAACTTTGAGATTTATAATCTAGACTTAAACTCTAGGTTAGATTCTAAACCTCAAGATTCCCATTATGGGGTGGCTTTAATTATCAATAATATAAGTAGGTTATTATCCAAAGTGACAGCAGGGGGAAAATTTAGAATTTGAATTGAGAATGCTGTTGAACGCCTCCCTGATTCTCCAAAAGGGACAGCAGAACAGTTGTGGAAAGAGAAGCACTAATCACATACTAAGGTACCCAGCTATGCCATAGGGAAATGCTGTTTTTCTACTTTTTAACCCAGATTCATCAAGACCTGTTTCTAGTCTTAAATATTTGTTTCACCACTTACCACGTGAACTACCAGGACCAATTAACCAACAGTATTTTCTAGCGCAAAATAGTAATTGTGCAAATACATGAAAGAAGAACATAGGAATGGATTTTATTTTCATCTCCAGAATATTAAAGTTGGGAGAAGCAGCAGATCTTTTATTGTTAGAATTTGACTAGTTATAGAGAGGTCATCATAGTAAATTCCAATTAGTAAAGTTTTAAGTGACCAGTGACTTTGTCAATTAGGTCTGCTGGTCCCGGCCCAATTCCTAAGACAGTCCGAGAACCTGGTGCAATCTGAGTACGTCCAGCATCTTGAATTAAACTTACAGTCAGTCCCAGCATTTTGGCATGGGTCAGTAATTCTCCCAGGGCTTCTTCATCAGGAGCTTTGACAACCACTTTGGGCTGGCCACAGTATTCCCATTGTTGGAGCAATTCAGGGTTTCTCCTTTGAATTTGCTTGTAGGCAGAAACAGCAGCATGAGAACACTGGGCAGCCACTTTCCCTTTTCCCATCTTTAAGTCATTTCGAACCACAATAATCATTTTGTACTCGCCACTCTCTCCTAAGATGCAGGCTTCATTTCCAGTCTCTGTGTCTGCCTTGCTCACTGAGCTTTTGTGCATCATCCCAAAGTGTACATGGAGGCCCCAGCCCAGGCACATGCCACAAACAATTCCAGCAGCCAAGCTGAATGCACCAGGATGAGCCAAGTAATCCATAACCAAGGATTTGAAGAGCACCTTGCACAATGAAGAGTTGTCCTGTTGGGTGTTATTTTATGGGATAAAATTAATATCTGAGACAAACAATGCCATTTTACATATGCACACAGTCTTTTGCATGGTTTTAATATGCACAAAATTTTCCAGAAGTGTAACTATCATATAGAAAAAAGGAAGAGCATCCTTTATCCTCCATTATTTTAGAATTTTAGAAAATCCTGTTACCCCAGCAAAGCTGTTCATGATATTTAAGTCACTAATAAAACACCTTTATTAGTCTACATTTGAGGCAGCTGGATTCACTGTAGTTCAATATACTGATGAAAGTAACTGATAATTTCACTATGTCTTCCATTAAAATGATACCCAAACATTTATATATTGCAATACTTGGGGGCACCACATTTATATAGTATAATATATATTCAGTGTACATGGCACTCTTAGAATACAAATTTTATCATGAATCACTTTTCCTTACTGTCATTTGTTAAAATTAGGACATTAATATTTTTGTGGCACTGACAAATATTTTCATTTTAGGATAATGGGATGTTACAAACTTTTAAAATTCAAATAATTCATGTACCATAAAATTCACCCCTTTAAATAAAGTGTACAATTCAGTATATCCACAGTGTTTTGCAACCATCACTATTATCTAATTTAAAATGTTTTCATCACCCCAAAAGAAACCCTATACCTGTTAGCAATTATGTACCATTTTTCCTCTCCCTAGTAAGTACTAATCTACTTTTTTTTTTTACAGACTTGCCCATTCTGGACTTTTCATTTATTTTAGCATAATGTTTTCAAGGTGCACACATGTAGCTTGTTACCAGTAGCTCACTCTTCTAGCGTATTTAGGCTCAGTTTCTAATACAAAAAAAAAAAAACACAAATCTTTTACAAATAGTTCTCTATATAAATCATGGCTATCTCCTGATCTCAAAATTAGGATTGGGAAATACAAGGATTTTAAATGATACAAATAGTCTTCAGTAATTTACAGAACAACAATGAACCTGAAACACCTGCCAAAAAATCTCTTCATTTTATAGTGTTTCACACTTTCCTTTCTCAAGTTCCAATCCCTTCTGAAGCAAAAGAAGTATATGAATGCTATCTTCCTAAATGCCCAAATTCTACAGGGAAAGGACAAAGGAAGACCAGGAGAATGTGGTAAGGAACATATTTCTAGAAGAAAGACATGGTCATCATCATTTTGTCTAACACTCTTGTTCACTAAGTTTAGCAATATTGTCTTTGGGAACAGAAGCTGGTTTGAGGTGGGGTAAAGAAAGAGCAGAAAGAAAGAAGCAATGGATATAAGGGGATATGGAGAAAAGGAAACAAGTGGGTTTTTTTTTCTTTTCTATAAGATGGAGAGATGAGTATATTTAAAGTTTGAGCATATTTAAATGTCAATGGGATGGAGCCAGAGGAAAGGGAGGTAGACACTCAAATAATAGTGCAAAGCAGTAGAAGGGAGGGGATCTAATGCCCTTTGGAGGGAATTTGATCTTGGAAAGGAGAAGTGGTACTCTTCTTGCCAATGTAACAGTTCTGGGTATCTGGAGGGAGTGCCTCAGAAGGAGAAAGGTGGGAAGCGGACTTGGCCCAGTGGTTAGGGCATCCGCCTACTATATGGGAGGTCCGCGGTTCAAACCCCGGGCTTACTTGACCTGTGTGGAGCTGGCTTACGCGCAGTGCTGATGCACGCAAGGAGTGCCCTGCCATGCAGGGGTGTCCCCTGCATTGGGGAGGCTCACACACAAGGAGTGCACCCTGTAAGGAGAGTCACCCAGCGCTAAAGGAAGTAAAGCCTGCCCAGGAATGGTGCTGCACACACACACAACTGACAAAACAAGATGACGCAACAAAAAGAGACACAGATTCCCATGCCGCTGACAACAACAGAAGCAGACAAGATGATGATGCAGCAAATAGACACAAACAACAGACAACCAGGGCAGGGGAAAGGGGAGAGAGATAAGTAAATCTTTAAAAAAAAAAAAGGTTGTGCACAAGTCAGGCTGGAGGACAGAAGAGGAAGACAAAAGGACAAAAGTTATGGCAAAACAAAAGGATTGCAGAGGAATGTTGAAGACAGTTAAGATTAATAATGAGGATTCTGAAGTGGTGTCATACTAGGTTGTCACTTCTCCAGCAGTACATAGCAGCCTGAGTATAGCTCAGAAAAAGAAGAGATGGCTTCATAGTTCCAGGGAAAAAATACAAGTCAAAAGACTAGAACTTCCTAATTCCTGCTTCCGAACATACAAACTGACCTGCATGGACATTCATTCACCCTCCTCTCCTATTATAATGGATAGCTGAATTTATTCAGGTTTGAGTTTTGTGAGGATTAACCAATCACAACACAATTTTTCATAAGACATTAGAATGAGAGCAAAAATGGTTGAAATGACGGGCCATGAAATCTATATTTCTTACAGATGGGCAAGAAGGTGATAGAGAAGGACATCCACAACTATTAAAGAACAAATGTGATGGAAGTAAGCTGGAATAGTAGGTGGCTGTGGTTGGTGCAGTTCTAACTTTGGAGATGGAGCATTATATAGTGATATAAAGCCCAGAGTGTAGTTATAAGAATGGCTGTCTGAAGTGTAATAGATGTGTGTCACAATATTTATCTGCTCTCTCAATTCTTTTAAAATATTTTACCCCCTTTCATCTATAAATGTTGACTGAATACCCTGAGCTAGGCACTGTTCTAGTGTCTATGGAATACAACATTGAACAAAAGGAAAAAGTCCCTTCCCATTTTTACATTCCAATAATGGTTTGAAAGTGACTCAATCCTATTAAATTTTCTTCATTTTATTATATAAAATGTTTTCATTGGGAGAAGCTAGGGTTATTTATATATCAAAAAGGAGAAAACCAAGGCCAAGAGAAGTTAAGTTCAAACAAATGATTGCTGGCCAGACATTCAACTTGCTAGACTGAGAATACTGTAGTAAATACTGTAGTAAACTAGACAAGCTATTCATACATGAGAAGACAGACAAATAATTATACAAGGGTGATGAAAAAGTTGTAATGGGAGTACAAAAGAAAGGATTTAATTCCAGTTTCAATCAGGAAGGCCTCCTCAAGTAAATGGTATTTACACTGCAAATAAGGGTGAGTAAGAGGTAAAGACAGAAATAGGGAAGATCATTTCAGGCAGAAAGAACTCCTCGGAGCAAAGACCAGAGGAGAGAGAAATACAATATGTTAGATGATGACCTGAAAGTCCAGAAGGCTGAGAGATGGAGATGAGTGGGAGAAGATAGGCTGGAAAAAAGGACAGGATTCAGATTATAGAAGGCCTTCTAAGCAATGTTAAACAGTTTGGAATTTACCCTAAAGGTAAGCCCCTGCAGGAGAGTAATTTTTTTTTCTTAAGACATCCTTTGGGTCTTCAATGTAATGGGAAGAGCAGAAATAAGTAGAATCAACAAAATCAATAGTTGGGTCTTTGAGAAGATCAACAAAATTGGCAAATCCTTAGCTAGAATGACAAAGGAAAAAAGATGCAAATAAAATAAGAAATGAGGGAGCAGTTGTAGTTCAGTGTGTTGAGCACCTGCTTCCTACATATGAGATCTCAGTTCAATCCACAGTACCTTCTAAAATTTTTTTTTAAACGTTAAATCAGAAATGAGGGGATATCATTACTGATACCACAGAAATAAAAAAACTTGTATGTCAACAAACTGCACAACCTAGATGAAATGGACCTACACTAACACTATAAATCATAGAAGACCTCAACAAAACAATTACAGTAAAGACTAAATTAGTCATCAAAACCTCCCAACTAAGAAAAGCCCAGGACCAGATGGCTTCACAGGTGAATTCTACTAATCAATCCAACAAGAAATAATGCCAATCATAGGCAAAATTCCAAAAAATTGACTAGGAAGGAACACTATATAACTCATTCTATGATGTGAACATCACCTTAATTCCCAAGCCAGATAAAGATATTACAAGAAAAGAAAATTACAGACCAATCTCTAATAAATTTAGATGCAAAATCTTCAAAGTACTTGCAAATTGAATCCAACAGCATTTTAAAAAAATTATACACCATGATCAAGTGGGTTTTATTCCAGGTATGCAAGGATGGTTCAACACAGAAAATCAAATATAACACTTCATTCACAAATCAAAGGAGAAAAATCATGTGAACATCTCTATTGACACAGAAAAGGCATGTGAGAAAAATCAGCATCCTTTCTTAGTGAAAACACTCCAAAATATAGGAATAGAAGGAAACTTATTCAAAAGAAGTCCAGCCTGTCCAGGAGTGGCTCCGCATGCACGGAGAGCTGATGCAGCAAGATGACACAACAAAAAGACAGATTCCTGGTACTGCTGACAAGAATACAAGTGGACACAGAAGAACACACAGCAAGTGGACAGAGAAAGCAGACAACTGGGGAGTGGGGAGGAAGGGGGGAGAAATAAATAAAAATAAATCTTTAAAAAGAAAAATGATAAAGGGCATATGTGAAAAACCAAGAGCTAACATTGTACTTAATGGTGAAGGACTGAATGCTTTCCTGCTGAGAATGGAAATAAGACAAGGAAGCCCAATGTCACCAGTTTTTGCAGTATCATACCAGAAATTCTAGCCAGAGCACTTAGGCAAGGAAAAGAAATAAGGATCCAAATAGGAAGGAAAGAAGTAAAACTTTCACTATTTGCAAATGACATGATCTTATACCTAAAAGTCCCCAAAAATCTATTACAAAGTCACTAGAGCTAATAAATGAGTTTAGCGATGTGGCAGGATACAAGATTAACAACAAAAATCAGTAGTGTAAGCACTAGTAATCAGCACTCTGAGGAGGAAACTAGGAAACATATTCCACTTACAATATGAACTAAAAGAATGAAATATTTAGGAATAAACTTAATCAAGGACGTAAGGGACCTGCATTCAGAAAACTATAAATATTGCTAAAAGAAATCAAAGAAGACCTAAATAAATGGAAGGACAGTCTATATTCATGGACTGGAAAACTAAATATTGTTACAATGTCAATTTCACCCAAATTGATTTACAGATTCAATGCAATCCCAATCCAAATTCTAACTGCCTACTCTGCAGAAATGGAAAAGCCAATTTACAAATTTATTTGGAAGGATAAGGAGCCCTAAATAGCCAAAAATTTCTTGAAAAAGAAAAACAGAGTTGGAAGACTCTCACTTCCTGACTTTAAAACACATTACAGGGAAGCGGATGTAGCTCAAGTGATAAGGCCCCTGCCTACCATATGGGAGGACCCAGGTTTGATCCATGGGACCTCCTGGTGGAAAAAAAAGAGAAAGCATGCCTATGTAGTGAACCAGTACCCGTGTAGGGAACTGAGTGTACGCACAGTGAGCTGAGTGCCAAGGTGAGTGCCTGCATGGCGAGCCAAGTGCCCGCGTGGCGAGTTGAGTGTCTGCACAGTGAGCCAAGTGCCTGCGGGAATGCCCGCTTGGTGAGCCAGTACCCCACATGGCAAGTCGAGTGCTTGTGCAGCAAGCTGAGTGTCCATGCAGTGAGCCAGTGCCCACAGAAGTGAGTCATGCACCAAGATGATGACGCACCAAAAGAGAGATGAAGGGGAGGGTCAAGGTGAAACACAGGAGAGACCAGGAACTGAGGTAGTGCAATTGACAGGGAACCTCTCTCCACATCAGGGGTCCCCAGGATCAAATCCCAGTAAATCCTAGAGAAAAAAGATGAGAAGACAAAAAGAGAAATAGATAGAGAAGATCACACAGTGAATGGACACAGCAAAAACAGCAGGACAAAGCAGGGGAGGGGGAGGGGAAGAAAAATATAATAATGTTAAAAGAATGGTATCTTTGTTTAAAAAATACATTACAAAGCTACAGTGGTTCAAACAGCATGGTAGGGAAGTGGACCTGGCCCAATGGATAGGGCATTCGCCTACCACATGGGAGGTCCGCGGTTCAAACCCCGGGCCTCCTTGACCCATGTGGAGCTGGCCCATGTGCAGTGCTGATGCACACGAAGGAGTGCTGTGCCACGCAGGGGTGTCCCCTGCGTAGGGGAGCCCCACGCAAAAGGAGTAAATGCCGTAAGGAGAGCCGCCCAGCGTGAAAGAAAGTGCAGCCTGCTCAAGAATGGCGCCGCACACACAGAGAGCTGACACAAGATGATGCAACAAAAAGAAACACAGATTCCCTGTGCCGCTGATAAGGATGGAAGTGGTCACAGAAGAACACACAGTGAATGGACAAAGAGAGCAGACAACTGGGGGCGGAGGGGGGAGGGGAGAGAAATAAATAAATAAATCCTTTAAAAAAAAACAAAAAACAGCATGGTATTGGCATAAAGGTAGGTAGGTACAGTGACCAATGGGATTGAATTGAAAGTTCAGAAATAGACCCTCAGATCTATGGCAAAGTGATTTTTCCCAAGGTTGCCAAGCCCACCCAGCTGGGACAGAACAGTCTCCTCAACTAAGGGTGCTGGGAGAACTGGATATCCATATTCAAATGAGAGAAAGAGGAATCTAACATCTTATACAAACATTAACTCAAAACAGATCGAAGACCTAAATATAAGAGTTGGAAACATAAAATCCCTAGAAGAAAATGTAGGGAAACATCTTCAAGATCTTGTGGTAGAAGGTGGTTTCTTAGACTTTACACTTAAAGCATGAGTAACGAAAGAAAAAATAAATGGGACCTCCTCAAAATTAAAAAAACTTTTGTGCTTCAAATGATTTTGTGAAGAGAGTGAAAAGGCAGCCTACTCAATGGGAGAAATTTTGAAACTACATATCTGAGAAGGGTTTAATATCTAGGATATAAAGAGAGCCCACAATTCAATAATACAAAGATGAGCAATCCATTTTAAAAATGGGCAAAAGACTTAAATAGACATTTTTCTAAAGAGAAAATACAAATGGGTAAAAAGCACATGAAAAGATGTTCAAAATCACTAGCTATCAGGAAAATGCAAATGAAAACTAATGAGCAGGGAGCAGGTGTAGCTCACTTAGCTTAGTGCCTGCTTCTCATATACGAGGTCCCAGGTTCAATCCCGGGTGCCTCCTAAAAAAATAAAAAATTTTTTTTTTTTTTTTTTTTTTTGATTTTGAGAAGGAAAAATGGTTTATTGATGGCCAGCTGGACTCGGGAGCTTTCTGTTTGAATCCCAAGCCAAAAAATAAAAATATTAAAAAAAAAAAACAGGGTGGCAGACTTGGCCCAGTGGTTAGGGTGTCAGTCTACCACACGGGAGGTCTGTGGTTCAAACCCCAGGCCTCCTTGACCCGTGTGGAGCTGGCCCATGCGCAGTGCTGATGCACACAAGGAGTGCCGTGCCATGCAGGGGTTTCCCCACATAGGGGAGCCCCTCATGCAAGGAGTGCACCCCGTAAGGAGAGCCGCCCAAAGTGAAAGAAAGTGTAGCCTGCCCAAGAATGGTGCCGCACACACGGAGAGCTGACACAACAAGATGACACAACAAAAAGAAACACAGATTCTCGTGCCGCTGACAACAACAGAAGCGGACAAAGAAGATGCAGAGAATGGACACAGAGAACAGACAACCGGGGTGGGGGGGGGAGGGGAGAGGAAAAAAAAATAAATCTTTTAAAAAAAACAAAAAACACCAAACCTACACTGAGATATCATTTCACACCTTATAGAATGGTCATTATTTAAAAAAAGCAGGAGCAGATGTGGCTCAAGTGTTTGAGTGCCTACTTCCCATATGGGAGGTCCCAGGTTTGGTCCCTGGCACCTCCTAAAAGAAACAAAAGCAAACAAACAAAAAAAAACCAACTCAAGGGAGCCCATGTGGCTCAGTGGTTGAGCACCAGCTTATCACATATGAGGTCCGGTTTCAATCCCTGGCCCTGGTACCTCAAAAAAAAAAAAAAAAAAAAAAAAAGCAGAACACTCCAGGTATTGGAAAGGATATGGAGAAACAGGAACCTTCACTGTTGGCAGGAAAGTGAAATGGTACAGCCACTGGGGAAGACAATTTGGGGCTCCTCAGGAAGCTAAATATAGAATTACCATATGATCCTGATCTGGCGATCCCACTACTAAATATATATTTAGAAGAACTGAAAGCAGGGACACAAATATTTGCACACCAATGTCATAGCGGCATTATTCAAAATTGCCAACAGATGAAAACAACTGAAGTACCCAATGAATGGATAATCAAAATGTAGTATATACACACAATGGAAGATTACTCAGTTCTAGGAAGGAAAAGTCTTGATCCATGTGATACATGGATGAACCCTGAGGACATTACGTTGAGTAAAGCCAGACACGAAAGGACAAATATTGTATGGGCTCATTAATATGAACTAATTACTAGTGAACTCATGGAGTTGAAATCTAGAGTATAGGTTACCAGGAGATAGAATGAGGGTTGAAAAAGGGGAGCTAATGTTTAATGTCAGTAGAATTTTTAATAAGATTGATTTTAAATGTTTGGAAATGGAGACAATGGTAACAAATTATTGGAGTATAATTAATAGTGATAAGTTATGGATATGATTGTGGTTGAGGGGAAGCTGAGGGGCTTACATGTCAATAGAAGGAAAGCTAGAGGATAAACTTGTGGCTGTATAACATAGTAAACTCAGATGTAGTACAAATACAAAGAATGTTCTTCCATGAACTAGAACAAACATACACCACTATTACAAGCATTAATAATATGGTGGTATATGGGAAAAATAACAACTAACGTAAAGAACGGACTATAGTTAACATAATATTATAACATTTTTTCATTAATTTTAACAAAGGTACTATACCAATGCAATAGTATAGTATTTATACTATTTATACTACAGGGTATAGAGTATTTGTACTCCCCTATTATGTAAATTTCTTTCTGGAATAATGAAAATGTTCTAAAATTTATTGTGGTGATGAGTACACAACCTTCTGATTATACTGAAAGTCACTGATCGTATGCTCTGGATGGATTGTATGGTATGTGAATAAAATCATTAAAAGAAAGAAAACATCACTTGAGACTTCAGTGTAATGGCAACAGGTTGGCAAGAATAGATTCAGGATGATCAATTAGAAGGCTGCTATAATGTAACAATAATAGTAATAGTTTACATTTACTAAGTATGTATTAGGCCATGGCAAAGTACTCTTCATGAATTGTCTCCCTTCATACTCCCTACAGCCCTTTAAGATAAACAATTATTATCCCTATTTTACAGATGTGAAAATCTAGGCACAGAGATTATAAATTGATTTGCCCAAGTTCACACGCTAGTAAGTGGTAGTCTGACTTAAGAGTTTTTGGAGGGAAGTGGATGTGGCTCAAGGGATTGGGCTCCTGCCTACCACATGGGAGGTCCTGGGTTCAGTTTCTGATGCCTCCTAGAGAATAAGAGCAAGACAGCGAGCTGGCACAACAAGGAGGCACAAGGGGGTAAGACAATGAAAGACACAAAAAAGTAGGGAGCTGGGGTGGCTCAAGCAATTGAGCACCTCTCTCCCACATGGGAGGTCCCAGTGCCCCCTAAAGAAAAGATGAGCAGACAAGTGCAAATGGGTGGGGGGGGAGCGGTAATAAATAAAATAAATCTTAAAAAAAAAAAAAGAGTTGTTGGGGACTGAATCATATCCCTCACAAAAGACAGGTTCAAGTCTTAACCGGCATTCCTATAGGTATGAACCCATTTGTAAATATGACCTTTGAAGATGTTATTTGCAGTTAAGGTGTGGACTCATTTGTGAATAGGATCTTCAGAGAGCCTATTTAGATGAGGCCAAATTGAATCAGGTGGGTCCTTATAAGGAGAGGAAATAGAAACACAGGTGAATGAGCAGAAGCAGCGGCCACATGATGGAGGAAGAGATAAAAGCCAAGGAACCTCAAGGATTGTGGCAAGCTGGCACCAGAATGCTACAGACTCAGGGAGAAAACATGGACTGTCAAGACTTTGATTTTGGACTTATAGCCTCTAAAACGATGAGACAATAAATTCCCAATTTTTAAGCCAGCCCATTGTGTGGTATTTATCATAATGGCCTTGGCCAACTAAGACAAAAATTCACATTCCTATGATATTTTCCTAGCCCAAATGAGAAAACAGTAATCTAGACAAGAGTAATGAGAATGGGGAAGAAAACTGGCTGAGTCACAACTGTCTGAATTGGTGACTGACTGAAGTCAGGTGTTAAGAGAACAGGAATTCAGGATACCTAGGTTTGAACAAATGGAGAATGGAAATATTATTTACTAATGGAAGAAATTCTGGTGAAAGAACAGGTTTGAAAACAAAGACACTAAATTTGGTTTTAGATATTACATTTGGTTTGACTAAGAGACATCCTGGTAGAAATGCCCAGTTCAAAAGGAAGGCCTGGGCTGGAAATACAGATTTCAGAGAACTTATTGTGTAAATGAGGTAACTGAAGTCATGGAAGTGCATGAGGCCACTGGAGAAGTACATAGAGTTAAAATAAATAAATAAATAAATAAAAGGAGGGAAGCGGACTTTGCCCAGTGGTTAGGACATTCATTTACCACATAGGAGGTCTGAGGTTCAAACCCCAGGCCTCCTGGACCCGGCCCACACGCAGTGCTGATGCGCGCAAGGAGTGCCGTGCCATGCAGGGGTGTCCCCGCATAGGGGAGCCCCATGCACAAGGAGTGTACCCCGTAAGGAGAGCCGCCCAGCGCGAAAGAAAGTGCAGCCTGCCCAGGAATGGTGCCGCACACACGGAGAGCTGACACAACAAGATTACGCAACAAAAAGAGACACAGATTTCCGTGCCGCTGACAACAACAGAAGTGGACAAAGAAACAAGATGCAGCAAATGGACACAGAGAACAGACAACCAGGGTGGGGGAGGAGGGGAGAGAAATAAATAAATAAATAAATAAATCTTAAAAAAAAAAAAAGGCTAAACCAGAATCCTGAGGAAACTAACATTTAAGCACCAAAATCGAGTCATGAATGGCCACTGTGGTGAGAGTCACATATCCAAAGTTACACTGTGCCTAGTTTCAGTTCCTTCACTACACTATGCCTAAAGAATGCAGTGGCAGGGCTGTATTAACACGGTACTTTATGGCTCCAGGTACCTATGCAGCCAGGAAAAAGTCTTAATTAGAAAAAGTTTTAAAAACTCATATTTTAAGTATATCTACCATTTAGTTACCACATTATTGGCTTACATATTAGTGAGACTGCTCCCTGATAATCTATGAACTAGCCTCTGAATTGAACTAATATGCAATTATTTCTAAAAAATATAGTAATTTCTACATCAACAATTGGAAGATTTTCTCGTAAGTTGCAGAGTAACCAAATATCCCATGTATCAGACCTTGGCTCTTAAGGTCTTATCTGGAGAAAAAAACTGCATACTGGATAACGAGAAAACTTTTACATCCAGTATCTCATTTATTGTTACTAGGAACATAAGAGGAAAATATTATTACTTTCATTTTAAAGATAAGAAAAATGAGGACCAGATAGAGAAGTTACTTTTCCATAGTAAACACTAATAAGCAGCAGAACTCTAGAGATCATGAAACAAAGTTTCTCATCCCAACTTATCTAAAAATCGATATACTAGTAAGAGTTAGCTAAAACAGAGCAGGGAAAATTCTGGAAATAGCGGAGTTATCTCTAATTTCCCATCTCAATGAGGTCTCTAATTTTAAAATGTTAAAATTAACATTTATGTCTTTGTTCTAAGGTGTTAATCTTATAAACATCAGATTATCATTTGAATAACTCCTCTAAAAGGTGTTTCAGCCTGTTCCTTTATCTGAATATCTACTACAAACATCAATAAGCCCAGGGCTTGAGACTAAGGTAAAAATATATTATCATTCTTAGTTTCACAGATAATCCTTGGCAATAATAGCACTGCAAAACAAACATGTCCTGGGACGTGGACTTGGCCCAGTGGTTAGGGCATCCGTCTACCACATGGGAGGTCCGTGGTCCAAGCCCTGGGCCTCCTTGACCTGTGTGGAGCTGGCCCATGCGCAGTGCTGATGCGCACAAGGAGTGCCGTGCCACGCAGGGGTGTCCCCCGCGTAGGGGAGCCCCATGCACAAGGAGTGCGCCCCATAAGGAGAGCCGCCCAGCGCGAAAGAAAGTGCAGCCTGCCCAGGAATGGCGCCGCACACAGGGAGCGCTGACGCAGCAAGATGATGCAACAAGAGGAGACACAGATTCCTGGTGCTGCTGATAAGGATAGAAGCGGTCACAGAAGAACACACAGCAAATGGACAGAGAACAGACAACTGGGGGAGGGGGGAGGGGGGAGGAATAAAATAAAAAAATAAATTAAAAAAAACAACACATGGGAAGCAGACTTGGCTCAGTGGTTAGGGCATCCGTCTACCACATGGGACCTATAAAACTCACTTTTTGGTGTCTTAAAATTTCCCTATGTGACTCTCACCAGTGTTCTTGATCCCATAACCTCATGTCGCACCCATTAATCCTACTCCATTGGTTACTATCCTTAGGTCTTTTCCAACTCAAAAATCTTTCCCAGATCATGTTTACACATTAAGCTACTGCACTACTCTTCCTATTCCCTTTATCTACAAACTCCAATTACATATCTCTATTTTTTCATCTACTTATCACTGTACCCAGGTTCCTTCCTTCCTCACATTCTAATGAAATTGCTCTGTAAGGAACCAGACACTTCCAAATTGCCAGATCTAGCTGTTCTTTTTAAGCCTGGTCTTACATTAGTTTTCTGCATCATCACTACTCACTTTCATCCCATCTGGAAGTTTTTCAGTCTTCTCTGGTTCTAGGTCCCCTGTTTGCCCCTGATATACTACTACCCAAGCTTACACATTTCACCCTCTCTTCAGTCTATATCTGCACTGTCCAATACAGCAGCCACTAGCCACATGTGGCTACTTAAGCTTAAATGAAAACAAGATGAAATCTTAAATTCACATCTTGAGTCATACTAGTCACAGTTCAAGTACTCAATAGCCAGAAGTGGCTAGTGTTGCTACCCTATCAGACAGCAGATACAGAATATTTCCATCATTGCAGGAAGTTCTACTGGACAGCACGGGTCTGTATTTCTTTTCAATAAAGCATTCAATATTTATCAAGCATCTACTATGCATCAGGCATAGTTCTGGAACCTGGAGATAGAGCATTGAACAAAAAAAGTCCCAACTCCTCAAGGAACTAACATTCTAATGAGAAGAGACAAACAATAAACAGTTTGTCAGATGAACAATCTCATTTATCCCCAAATCACCATATTCTGACGACTTCTAAAGTTTCTCTTAGGCTCCAAACTTGAATTTCCAATTTTTGCTAGATTTCACCACTTAGAGTTCTATGTACTTATCCTACACTAAACTCAGTATCTTCCCTTCCCCCTGAAACTTCCTTTGTCTGTATTCCTGGTTTCTGAGTAAGCCTGAACTCTTCCTCCTTCAGTCATGGGGTATCTGATCACCAAATTCTGTTGAATCTTTCTGTCAAGATTGTATCTCTACACTCAGTGCCCTAATTATCTCTTGCTAAAAGTCTCCAAAATTAACTTCTCTAGCTCTAATCTTCCCACATCTTTCCACATTTGCTTCATTCTTGCCCTAGTTCATCCTAGCTCATACTGCTATT
Organism: Dasypus novemcinctus; assembly: GCF_030445035.2. Taxonomy (NCBI): domain Eukaryota; kingdom Metazoa; phylum Chordata; class Mammalia; order Cingulata; family Dasypodidae; genus Dasypus; species Dasypus novemcinctus. Next base: position 45,741,594 of record NC_080693.1, on the reverse strand, counting down.
ATAATTATACTTGTAAAACAATGACCTGATCATGCAATTTTCCTGTTCAAAAACCACAGACTAAACATCTAAAGATTGAAATATAAATCTCTTAGCACGAATTTAAAGCGCTACACAAACTGGTTGCAACATACTTTATCCTTCTAACCTCCTCTCCTGCTACTACTGTACGATTCTGCCACAACAAATTTCTAAGTTTGTATCTTTTCAAGCAGCAATCTGTCCCCGAAATAATTTTCTATTTTTCTCCACTTGAAACAAAAACATTCTATGCAATCGTAAAGGTCTAGTTAAAAATGACACAACTGTGAAGACTTTACCATCTCCTAGTCAGACTTATTTTCTCTTCAGAGCTATTGAACTAAATACCTCACCAGACAATATGTTTGTGTGATACGTAAGAACATTTTCAATTATATTCTTAGAAAACTCCTCCTCTGTAGGCTCGACAGCTTTCTGAAATGCTGAGGGAAATCAATAAATACTCAACTCATATTTCGCATATTCGGGGAAAGTGCATCGATGCTGTCTGAATTGAGGTTCTACTTGGGAACTAGAAATCCTGGTTTCTCCCCTCTCCAGCAGCTTGGCCCCCTCTTCCAAAGAAAGTCTGACAGCGCACGATCAGAGGGCTCCAGCGGCTGCTGGAAACGGATTACCAAGAAGATGGAGGGGGCGTATGGAACGAAGTGAGAAGAAACGTTCCACCTGGAGAGAATGGAGAGTGACATCCTTCCCCTTCACCCAGTAAGGAGCCCCCCTACCTGAATTACCTCTCTTCCTCTTCAACCGCACTTCTCCAGTATTGACTTCCGAAGAAACGAACACGCTTCCCTCGGACGAGTTACCTCTTCCGGGTCTCCTTGACAACCGCTTCCGGAGCAAGAACCACGAAGAGAACTGTCATTCTTCGCCCCTCCCTCAGCCCAAACCAAGCGCCAAACTGAAATCCCGCGACAGTCCGCCGAGGTTGCGGAAAGGCGGGTGGAACGTTTCTTCTTTAGCTGCTGTCTCCCGTGGGGGCGGAGACCGGACCGGAAGTGACGTGCAATTTCCGGTTGGCAGAAGCCCAGCGGCGGGTGTGAGAGTCGGTCAGGAGTCACTTCCAGGATCTTGCGATCCGAATAAGCCGGCGTCGGAGCGGGTAGGTAAACGAGTGCGGGGAATGGGGATTGAAGCCTGAGAGTGCCCTCAGAGCCTGGCTTCTTTCGGAACTCTCCCACTTAAACCGTGCACATATGGGGCATACGTGATTTCGGCATTCAGTGATGTTTTCGGGAGCTGCTAACTCTGGATCTCTCACCCTGGGGGTTGCCAGTTTATTTGAAAGACGTCCCCATGGTTGGCCACGAGGACGTTAAGTCCAAACACTGGACTACCCCTGACCCTTCAATCTCCTGTCTCCAGTCTAGGAAGCCGTTCTTGATTTCTGCCCTACCTCCTGGAATGTGCAGGACTTGGGTGTAAATGGAGAAGGCTCCCGGCCGATGATCGAGCTGATGCTCTCTGGATCTGTCAGTTTGGTTTCTTGCCCTGCCCAGCCCCTAGCGCGTGATGCTAAATGTATCCGCTCTTAAATAAAAAAGCGTGCAAGTGCCATCTGAAGTGGTGGTGGTAAAGTAGTGGTCAAGGCAATCGGGCCGTCGTTCATTAGAGCCATTGCAGAAGATTTCGAATCTCCCACTAGAGGACTAGAGTCCTCTGCCATTTTCAGACCCTGAGCCGTGTATTTCCTTATAGTGGAGGTGTTTGCAATAACATAAAAATCGACTTAATCTCTAAAATTCCAAGAAACCAGATGGGGCCCTGTCTGCTAGATTACTTATAACTTCCTGTAGATTTTACACAATCATCTTGTGTTTTCCAGCAACCCCATGCAGAAATTTCCTTGTATTTAGACTCTGGCCTAGTTTACCTATGTCAGCATAGTTCCTTACCTTAACTTTAATATCTTCCAGTTTTCTATTCGGTCTTGTCAGATTTTGTAGACAGATTGTACTGATCATTTGAAGAAGCATGTACAAGTATTTCCAGTGATGTAATGATAGAGAACTTAACGTTCTGGCTACAACAACCTATTTATTACACTGTCAGTCTCTGGTTTTAGTTGTTGTGTATTCTTGGTGTAGCTGAAAATAGGGAGAAACTGTTATTTACTAGGAGCATTTAATGCATTCTAGATTATGTTGTTATTAACTTTTGGAAAAGGGTTGATGGTACCAAGACAAATGTGACCAATTTGTGTAGATCTGAAATGACTCCAGAGTGGAAATATTTCATATTTTACTTCTTTGCCTACACTATTTTAAGACACAGAAGCATGTTTTTCTTTGAGTTAGATTTTTCATACTTGTCTTTGAAAGGAGATGACATGATATGTGGAGATATGGAATTATAAAATGTGGATGTTATTAGCTTAACATCTGGCTGATTTGCTTTTTGATTTTATAACTGCCAAACCTGATTTTATTCTTTTTGTTCAGTTAAGTTTTCCTGGACTGATTATCCAGTACTTCTCACTTTTTCATCTTATCCCTGTGCTTGGCTAGAATCACCTCTTTTTAGGGCCACAAAGATCATCAAACTTTAAACCAAAAGACTTGGATTCAAATCTGGGCTCCACCACTTAATGAGTGGTGGTTAGCACTTAGAATATCTAATATTCTGAGGTGGTCTGGGTTCTGTTGATCCAAGTACTTGCTCACTTTACTTCATAGAATTGTCACAAGGATTAAGTCAAGTGAGATAAATGTGAAATCACTATATAAATAAAATAAGGAGATATTGTTATTTTCCTCTTGGGTCATGGAGATGTATCAGTGCAGAGTACTGTTAGTTTGCCTAATTTCAAAATGTCGTGCTTTATATAAAGTATTTTATTTATCTGCAATTATCATCACTCCTCTGAGACGGTCTTTGCCCTACTTTACAACAGGCAAGAATAGTTTGATACTGTGATCTGCATCACATGATACTTCATTATTCACCTTGGTTAATAAGTAGGTGGCTGGAGAATAGCATTTGGGAGTTTAAACTGATCTTTCTTGGTCAACACATATTGTCACATAAGAATTTTCAAGTAGAAAAGTAACTGAAGTTTTTGGTGCTTACAAATAGCTAACTAAAGGTCAGGTGTAGCATTACTTATTGTAAGTAAGAAACTTTTGTCATTTTACCGAAACAGATTTTTAAAATTAGAAGTAACCTCTGTGAAGACATTTTCAGACTCTTCTCATTTGACAGAGGGGAAATTGGGGCCCAGAAACAATCAGTAATTGGCTTGCCACAGGTCATATGGCTTAGGTAATATCTGGATCTGAATTGGAACTAAGGAAGGTCCAACTATTCTTTTTGTTCTGAAAAAGTTAACTCCACACTTTTTGATATGGTTTTGTAATGTGAGATGCTGTTAGGATATTTTTTATTTTTAAAGATTTATTTTATTTATTTCTCCCTTCCCACCCATTGTTTTTTGTCTGTTTGTTGTGTGTTTGTCTTCCTTTTAGGAGGCACGGGAGAACCATACCTGGGCCTCCCATGTGGGAGGGTGGCGCCTAATTGCTTGAGCCACCTCCACTCCCTACTTTGCTATATCTCTCATTATGTTTTCCTCCTTCTGTCTCTTGTTGTGTCATCTTGTTGCATCAGCTCGCTGCACCAGCCTGTCATGTCAGCTCGCTGTCTTGCTCGTCTTTTAGGAGACATCAGGAACCAAACCCAGACCTCCTATGTGGTAGGCATGAGCGCAATTGCTTGAGCCACATCTCCTTTCCCTGTTAGGATATTTTAAATGAAAATATATTATCATCTTAGGAAACAGAATTTTCTGAGTATAAAAGGTTCCATCAGACCTTGAATGCTTTTCCCTCTTTTTCTTTCTTATTCTTTTTTTTTCTTGTTATAATTCTTGTTGTTAGAGAAGTTGTAGTTTTACGGAAAAATCATGCAGAAAATAGAGTTCCTATATACCCCTCCCACAAACACAGTTGTCCTTATTATTGATATTATGCAGTAGTGTGGTACCTTTGTTAAAATTGATGAAAGAATACTATAATTGTGCTATTAAGTATAGTCTATCATTTACATTAGGATTCACTGTGTTATACAGTTCTATGGTTGTTTTTTAAAATTTTTTATTCTAATAACATTTAAGACCTAAAATTTCCCCTTTAATGATGTTCAAATATATAATTTAGTGGTGTGAATTACATTCACAATGTTGTGCTACCATCACCACCATCCATTACCAAAAGGTTCCATCACCCCAAACAGAAATTCTATACCAATTAAGGATTAACTCTCCATTCCCTACCCATATGCTGGCCCTGGTAATCTGTATTCTAGTTTCTAACTCTGTGAACTTATTCTAATTGTTTCATATCAGTGAATTCATACAATATTATTCCCTTTTTTCTGGCTTACTTCACTCAACATGATGCCTTCCAGGTTCTTCAGTGTTGTTGCATGTTTCAGAGCTTCATTCTTTTTTACGATTAAATAATATTCCCTTGCATATATATACTATATACCACATTTTGTTTAGCAGTTCATTGGTTGATGGACAGTTTAATTGCTTACATCTTTTGTCAATTATGAATAATGGCGTTATGACCATCAGTGTGGGAGTATCTGTTTGAGTCCCTGCTTTCGGTTCTTTTGGATATATACCTAGTAGTAGGATTGCTAGGTCATATTTTATATCTAGCTTACTTAGGACCACCACAGTGGGTGCACCATTCTAAATTCCCACCAACAATGAACAGGGGTTCCTATTTCTCCACATAGTCTCTTATACTTGTTATTTTATGTGCTTCTCTGTATTTCTTTACTGCATAGATCTTCAAATTGCAACGGTGACTATTTAATCTAGCATCAGCAAACTCTGTTCATCTTATTCATTATTACCTTCATCGTTATAAAATGACCCATTTTTTGGTAGGTTAGGTATGTAAATGCCAGTTGACAGACTGCTAGAAAATAATCTAGGAAATGAATAGCACAGTAAACCCAGAGGTAGATGAGAATTGTGGTTGATGGTACAGATGCAAGAGTGTCCTTTGTGAGCTAAAGCAAATGTTCATCAGTACTGCAGAGTGTTGGGAATGTGGAGAAGCATGGGAAAAAAACAAGAGTGACCTATAGACTGTGGTTAGCAGTAATAATATATTTTTGCATATATGCAAAAGATGTACTATATTGATAATGAGGCTGTATGGAAAATGTGAGCCAAATGTACACTATGGACATGGTAACAATCAGATGATATCTTATTTGTAACAAATGTTCCACCCCAGTGTGGTGTGTTGATGGAGAGGTGTTGTTTGGGAATTCTGCACATGTGCATGATTGGGTTTTATAAGTATACAACTTCTGTCATAAAAAATATATTTAAAATAATAATAGGGTGGCTTGGGGGAAAAACACACCAAATATAAGATAAGGATGATGATTAGTAGTAAAATTTTTACAATATTCTTTCATAATTTGTAACAAATGTCTCACAGCGATGTAAGGTGTTTGTGGAGGGTTGATGTATGGTACCCCTGCATGTTTATGTGTTATGTGTTATGCATGTTTGCTTTGTAAGTTCACAACTTTTACATACACTTAATTGTTTCTGTATGTTCATATATGTATGATATAAAGATAATAATAGTGTTGGTTGGGGAAAAATACTTTGGTTAGTAGTAATATTTTGACAGTGCTCTTTAATCATTAGTTTAAAAGGTTTAAGAATAGTGCAACTTATTGATGGTAGGGTAGGTTATGAGAGTCCTGTATGATGTTATATATATTTGTTTTGTAAGTTCACAGCTATTATTATACACTTATTGTCTATGTATGTTTATGTATGGGTGATATACTTCAATAAATTAATTTTAAAATGTTTTTTAAAAATGGCCCATTTTATAGGAAGACAGGAAAACTCAGTGCCTGAAAGCTGTCAAACTTACTGATTCATTTAAGGTCATATCAGGGCAAGTAGTAATTGGACTTTGTGTTTCATACCCCAGGCCTGAATCCATCCCACCTTATTCTAGTTTTGTCCCCTTTCAGCTGAGAGTGGTTTTATTTTTGTAGCTAAGAGAAGTAGGAAATTGGACCAAAATTACTGGAAAAGAGTAAAGGATATATAATAACCTCAAATCACTGTTCATATTACATGGGTTTAACTCTGATTACCTTTGTCCATCATCTTTTGACCAGTAGTAGGTACAAGAATACCTTCTATAAATGTATAGACCACTATTTCTTCCCTCCAACCTATGTACATTATTTTTTCTTGCCTCACTCTAAAAGTCTCTTCTTTTAAATATGTCTGATGCACAAAATCAGGATCATCCATAATTGACTGTATTAATAGCATGTATAGAATGCCATACATGTATTAAATTAATTCCCTTATCAAATATTTAATAACCACCTATTCACATATATATATGTACACATGGTGCTAAGCAATGGAGAAACAATGAAGAAAGTATAATTCTCCTTATAAGGACCTCAAGGCAGTGTACGTAAATATACATGTAAATTATTCTTAATAATAAACTGTGAGTGCTACAAGAAAGGATTCAAATAAAAGAAAGATTGGAGGAGGGAGCCTCCAACTCTATCTAGGGTCATTAGCCCAAGTATCCATTAACACTTGAATGAATAACAAAATGTGATATATATATATATATATACACACACACACACAATGCAATATTATTCTATCATGAAAAGGTATGACATTCTTATACAAGTGATATCATATATGAATGAAATAAGCTAGACAAAGAAGGACAAATATCGCATGATCTCACTGAAATGAAATCATTGGAACATGCAAATTCATAGAGTCAGAAACTAGAATACAGGTTATCAGGGGGCAAGGAGGGAGGGTTAAGAATGGGAGTTAATATTTAATTGATACAGAGTTACTGTTTAGTGTGATGGAAAAGTTTTGGTAATGGATAGGGATGGTGGTGATGGTAGCACAACATTGTAAATGTAATTAACACAACTGAATTATATATCTGAATGTGATTAAAAGGGATAAAGTTTTAGGTTTTATATATGTTACCAGAATAAAAATTTAGAAAAACCATAGAACCTTACAACACAAGCAGTGAACCCAAGTATTAGCTATGAACTATAGTTAATAGTATATTTATAATAACATTGTTTCATCAATTATAACAAAAGTACCACACTAATGCAAAGTGCTAATAATAGGGAAAAGTTTGTGTGTGGTGGGGGCTGTAGGTATGTGGAAAGGCTATACTTCATGATTTTCCTGTAAACCTGCAACTTCCCAGATAGATAAACAGATTTTTTAAAAAGAAGTACACAGGGAATTTCCTGGTAAAAGGATGGCCATGCAGTTAAGTCCTATAAGGGCATCTTGATCTTGGTTTATAAGCAGCATTTCAGAGTCTAATCCTTAGCTTTATAGGTTAGAAATTTTAATTTAGTATTAAATATATAGCTGAATGGACTATAGGGAATAGTTATTCTAACCAAATTAACAAGCTAGAATGCCACTTTGTTATTATACAAAGAGAATTATAACTGTCCTTTGATCAGGATCCCTTGTTAAACCCATGAGCATAGTGTCTCTTTATGGGCTAATCTACATGGGAAACCAGATTGTAATCAAAATATTATTTGATGAGTATGAAATCAAACCAAAGGGGATTGGCAAAATAATAAAAAAGCCTGTGATAGCCATGATGCGATGTGCCTCAAAGTCATGAGATTTGTAGGCACTTTCTCTCCCACACTATGCTGGAGATACAGTTACCATTTTTGATTTGTTGACTTTCCCTTTTATTATAAAACCAGCCCCCTTCAACTATTTCTTTTCTTCAGACAGTATAGATAATAATTTTATAGTTATGAATCCAGTCTATCTGTGACTCCCAGTTTTAACACAGGAAACAGATCCATTCCTATCCCCAACTTGAGGTTTGAATTGAGCCCTCAACTCTTAAATCACATTTATGGATCAACTGTCAGAAAAATAATCTTAAGTTTAGTTTTTTGGGTAGGGGATCTTTCCAACAGTTCCATGTACTTCCTACAAAGACAAGTCACTTTACCTTTGGAACTCAGTTTCTTTATCTGTGAATTGTAGGGGTTGGGTTGGCTTAAATGTTCTCTAATGCCCCTTCTATAATTCTAATTATTTTTTACAGAATATTCATAAACTATTGTCACATGGAACATCATTTTCCTTTTGAAAGAAAGAATTGCCATTATGTGAGGGTATTTCAGGCTGAGTGAATAGATGACATCTTTAGAGAGGGAGTATAAAGAAAACAAAAAGGAGCCTGGGGGGAAACAGATGTGGCTCAAGCAGTTGGGTACCTGCCTACCACATGGGAGGTCCCAGGTTTGGTTTCCCGTGCATCCTAAAGAAGACAAGCAAGACAGTGAGTTGATGCGATGGGCTGGTGTGGCAAGCTGATGCAACAAGATGATGCAACAAGATAATGCAACGAGGAAACACAACGAGAGGCACAACAAACAGGGAGCAGAGGTGGCTCAAGGTATTGGGTGTCTCCCTCCCACATGGGAGGTCTGGGTTCGATTTGCAGTGCCTCCTAAAAAGAAGATGAGCAGACACAGAGCACAGAGAGAGCAGACAGTGAGTGAAAACAGTGAGGGGGAGAGAAATAAATAAATTAAATAAAATCTTTAAAAAAAAAAAGGAGCCTGGGACCGGGCTTTGAAGTACTCCAGTATGTGGAGCAAGAGTTGCTGTCAATGGAGTAGCCTGAGAAAAAGGAAGAAAACCAGGAGAGAGTAGGGATATTTCAAGAAAGAGGAATTGGTTAGTTGTGTTCAGCGAAGGTAGAGTTTCAGTTGTCCAGTGGATTTGGCAACATGGAGGGTGTTGATTACCTTACAAAAGCCATTTCTGTTGATTTGATGGGACAGAGTTATATTAAATGAATTAAACAGTAATTTGGAGATGAAATAATGGAGACTGTATGTTAGCAACTCTTTGAAGAAATATGTCTATGAAGAAGGACTAAGAAATGGCAAATACTGGACCATGCTTATTTCCTGATGAGAATGATTCAATAAGGAGGAAAGATTGATGACACAGAGAGAGATGACTAAAAGAGAGCAAAGTCCCTGAGAAGATGAGGGGGGATGATAATGAATGTATATTGACCATAATGGCCTTTTGTAAGGGGTGTACACCACCCTATATCTAAAGAGAGGAAGAGGTTGAAGAAAGATTCACTTGATAAAAAAAATGAAAGTCAATGGCTGAGAGTAAGAAGGAGAGAGAGCACAGGAAATGAAATAGTTGTGAGAGAAGAGTTTAGCAGTAGGAATGCCTATCACTTTCAGGTCTGAGATTTGGCATATACAAGGCGCTTAATATTTGTTCATGAGTAGTGAATTTAAAGTGACTATACAGTTATGCTATTTTTTTCCTCCAACTATTTTTTTCTGATATCCTTTGGGTTGACGATTCCGACAACTGGTGCCCCACTTTGGGCACCATTTGTTGGAGATTTGGGCCCAAAGGGTATCGGGAATGAAAGAAAGAGAAGGGGGAGAATGAAACAAAGAGAAAGAGAGAGGGAGAGCTGGGATCTCTCAGACTACCTGATCCCAGGATTCTCTTTGTCTTTGTCTTTCATTCCCAATTTATTTTTTTTTAAGATTTATTTTTTATTTATTTCTCTCCCCTGCTCTCTGTGTCCATTTGCTGCATGTTCTTCTGTGTCCGCCTGCATTCTTGTCAGCTGCACCAGGAATTTGTGTCTCTTTTTGTTGCATCATCTTGCTGCGTCAGCTCTTCAGGTGTGTGGTGCCACTCTTGGGCAGGCTGTGCTTTTTTCGTGTGGGGTGCACTCCTTGAGTGTGGAGCTCCCCTACACAGGGGACACCCCTGCGTGGCACGGCACTCATTGCACACAACAGCACTGCATGTGGGCCAGCTCACCACATGGGCCAGGAGGCCCTGGGTTTGAATCCTGGACCTCCTGTGTGGTAGGCGGATGCTCTATCAGTTGATCCAAATCTCCTTCCTGGGTGTTCCTTTTTAAGGATTATGTGTATGAGAACACATTAACCATTTAAATGAATATTTCTGTAGCAACTTCCAAATAATTGCACAGTACCATTGTCATAAGTAAGAACTTGAATAGGCTCAAGTTGTTTTGGATAAAACGCCTTTTTTTTTTTAAGATGACACTATGGGAAAGAGTAAATGGAAAAAATGAGCTCAGTTACTGTGATTTTGCTGAGGGAAAGGTTTTAGAATTTTTTTTTTTAAATAACACACCCTTTTGTGCTCAGTTCATGTTTCCACCACAAATTAATTAAATTTAATTTATTGTGATGTAGGTGAATGGCTGTTCATCTCTAAAAGGAATTGCCTATAGGGTTTGGCTGAATATGAACCCACAGTTTTAGGTATTTACAGAAGCTTAACAGAGCTCAAGTTAAATGACTAGAAGTTGGAAAATCTTTAATTCCTTTATATAGTTCCTTTTCAAACATCCTCAGCTGATTTTATTAATAAAACCCAGAAAACACTGATTTGTGGAATAAATTTATATTTTGTGAAATTTTGTGATGCTGTGGTCTTATAGATTTTCACAAAATAACTTCATCCTTTATTTGTAATTGCTTTGGTTAACTTTGTCTTTTGACAGCATCTTCACAGAAATATGTCTTAAGGTTGCAGAATCAAACTGTCAGCTTCTGTTAACTCCTGAATGTAGTGTCCTCTGAATGCCCATCATACTTTTGCATCATCATTTTTTCATTATTGTTAGAATATACTGAGTACATATGAAGGGTGAGAATCAATATATTTGCATTTTACATACAGTTCTTTATTTGTTCCTCACAGTAAAACTTTGATGTGGCTAATGTTATCCCTGTTTTACAATTAAATAAACTGATGTTTATGGATATTTAGAAAGTTACCCAGGCTTATAGAGTAGTTATTTGTGAAGCTTAGATTTGAGTCTAGATCTGTTAGGCTTTTTTTTTTTAACAAATAAATTTTATTAGGTATTTATTTAGGAGATACCAGGGATTGAACCCAGGACCTCATACATGGGAAGCAGGCACTCAACCACTGAGCTTCATCTACTCCCCCAAGAGTTGGTTTTTTGGTTTGTTTTTGGCTTTTTTTTAAGGTGGTACCCGAGAACGAACCTGGGACCTTGTACATGGAAAGCAGGCATTCAAGCACTTGGCCTACATCTGCTCCCCTGATTTTTTTTTAACTATATCTTTTTAAAAATTTATTTATTTGTTTCTCCTCACCCCCTTTTTATTTGCATTTGCTATTTCTTTAGGAGGCACTGGGAACCGAACGCAGGACCTCCAATATGGGAGGGAGGCAGCTAACTGCTTGAGCCACCTTCACTCCCTGCTTTATGGTGTCTTTCATTGTGTTTTTCTTCTTTTATCTCTTGTGTCAGCTTGCTCTGCCTGCCTGTTGTGCCAGCTCGGTGTCTTGCTCATCCTCTTTAGGTAGTGTCAAGAACCTCCGCTCCCTGTTTTGTTGTATCTCTCATTATGTTTTTCTTTTTTAAATTAATTGTATTTATTTTTTTCCCCATGCACGCCTCATTGTTTTGCACTCATGGCTGTTCTCTGTGTCTGTTCATTGTGTGCTCATCTTTTTAGGAGGCACCAGGAACTGAACCCGGGCCCTCCAGTATAGGAGTAAGGCGCCCAATGGCTTGAACCAGCACCACTCCCATGTTTTTCATCTTGTGTCCCTTGTTGTGTCAGCTTTCCATGCCTGCCTGTCGTGCCAGCTTGCTATCTTCTTTAGGAGGCACTAGGAACCAAACCAGGGATCTCCCATGTCGTAGGTGGAAGCCCAACCATTTGAGCCACAGCCACTTCCCCTGATATATATATATATATTTTTTTTAAAATATATTTTTCCTTTTTTAACTTTATTTTGTACATTTAATAATTGAAAATATAAACTATAATTAAAATAAAAATAAAACACACTTGAATAAAAACATACATTTCTCAGTTAAATGTACTGATACATATAAAATTCTTTTTTGAATCATAACGTATTACACAATATGTTTGGTTCATAGTAATGCAGTCAGACAGTATTTGTCCTTTTGTGTCTGGCTTGCTTTACTCAACATTATGTCCTCCAGGTTCATCCATGTTGTCACGTGTTTTACGACTTCATTTCTTCTTAGAGCTGCATAATATTCTGTCATGTGAATACACCACAGTGTGTTTATCCATTCATCGGTTGATGGACACATGGGTTGTTTCCATATTTGGCCCTCATCAATTACGCCACTATGAACACTGTCGTGCAGATGTCTGTTCGTGTCACTGCTCTCAGTTCTTCTGGGTATATACATCACAGTGGTATTGCCATGTCAAGTGGCAAATATATATTCAACGTCTTTAAAATTGCCAAGCAGTCCTCCACAGTGGCTGTACCCGTTCTACATTCCCACCAGCAGTGAATAAGTGTTCCTATCTCTCCACATCCTCTCCAACACTTGTAATTCTCTGTCTTTTTAATAGTGGGCATTATAATAGGTGTGAAATAATATCTCATTGTACCTTTGATTTGCATTTCCCTAATCACTAGTGATGTTGAACATTTTTTTCATGTTTTTTATATCCATTTGTATTTTTTCTTTGGACAAATATTTATTCAAGTCTTTTGCCCATTTTTTAATTGGGTCATTTGTCTTGTTGTTGACTTGTAGCATCTCTTTATATATCATGGGCCCTTATTGGATATGTGATTTCCAAATATTTTCTCCCATTGAATCAACTACCTTTTCACCTTTTTGACAAAGTCCTGTGAGGTACAAAAGTGTTTAATTTTGAGGAGATCCCATTTATCTATTTTTTTCTTTTGTTGCTCATGATTTGGGTGTAAGGTCCAAGAAACCACCATCTACCACAAGTTCTTTAAGATGTCTCCCCACATTTTCTACTAGTAGTTCTATGACCCTGGCTATTACATTTAGGTCTTTGATCCATTTTGAGTTGATTCTTGTATAGGACGTGAGACAGGGATCCTCTTTCATTCTTTTGATTATGGATATCCAATTCTCCTAGCTCTATTTGTTGGAGAGAGTGTTTTGTACTGTTGACATGAACTTGGTAAGTTTGTCAAAAACCAGTTGGCCATAGAGATGAGGGTTTATTTCTGGACACTCAATTCTCTTCCACTGATTAATGTGTCTGTCTTTATGCCAATACCATGTTGTTTTGACCACTGTAGCTTTGTAATATGTTTCAGTGAAATTCCTCCCATGTCACTCTTCTTTTATAGAATGCTTTAGGCTATTCAGATTCTCTTTCCCTTCCATATAAATTTGGTAATTAATTGCCTTTTCTATTTCTGTAATTGTAGTAGTTTAATATGGTTATGAATTCCAAAAATAGATATTGGATTATGTTTGTAATCTGGTCTGTACCTGAGTGTGATTAAGTTATGGTTAGAGCTTTGATTGGGCCATGTCATTAAGGCATGGCAAAAGACAGAGTTGAGGGGTTTTTGATGTTGGAGTTTGATGCTGAAGTCTTAAGCTGGAGCCCCAGGAAGTAAGTTCCCAGACAGAAGAGAAGCCAGCCCAAGAAAGAGAGAATCCCTGAGCCCAGGAAGAAGCAAGCCCTGGGAAGAAAGTAACCTTGAAACCAGAGAGAAGCAAGACCCTGGAAGGGAGGAACCCAGGAAGCCTGAACCCTTGCAACCATTGGCAGCCATCTTGCTCCAACATGTGAAAATAGACTTTGGTGAGGGAATAACATGCTTTATGGCCTGGTATCTGTAAACTCCTACCCCAAATAAATACCCTTTATAAAAACCAACCAATTTCTGGTATTTTGCATCCGCACCCCTTTGCCTAACTAATACAGTAATGAAGGCTGTTACAATTTTGATTGATATTGCATTGATCTATATAGATCAGTTTGGGTAGGATTGACATCTTCATGATATTTAGTTTTCCAATACATGAGCATGGATTGTTTTTCCATTTGTTTAGGTCTTCATTGATTTCTTTTAGCATTATTTTGTAGTTTTGTGTGTATAGGACCTGTACATCTTTAGTTAAATTGATTCTTTTGTATTTGAGTCTTTTTGTTGCTTTTTTAAATGGAATTTTTCCCTTGATTTCCTCCTCAGATTGTCAGTACTGGAGTACAGAAACACTGTTATTCTTGCATGCTGATTTTGTATCCTGTCACTTTGCTGAACTCATTTTTTAACTCAAGTAGCTTTGTGGTAGACATTTCAAAATTTTCTAAATGTAGAAACATGTCGTCCACTAACAGAGTTTTACATCCTCCTTTCCTATTTGAATGCCTTTTATTTTTTATTTTTCTCTTGTCTGATTTTCTAACTAGAACTTCTAGCACAATGTTGAATGACAATGGTGACAGTGGGCATCCTTGTTACTAGCTTTCAGCCTTTGCCCATTGAGTACAATGTTGGCTGTGGGGTTTTCATAATGCCTTTTGTCATACTGAGGAATTTTCCTTCTATTTCTGACTTCCAGAGTGTTTTTATCAAGAAAGGATGCTGGAGTTTGTCAAATGCCTTTTCTGCATCTATCAAGATGATCATGTGGTTTTTGTCCTTCAATGTGTTAATGTGGTGTATTGGGTTAATTGATTTTCTTATGTTGAACGAGCCTTGTATGCCAGTAATAAACCCCACATGATCATGGTGTATAAGTCTTTTGATATTTGCAAATACTTTGTTGAGAATTTTTGCATCTGTGCATTAGAGAAATTAGTCTGTTATTTTCTTTACTTGTATCTTTATCTGGCTTTGGTATTAGAGTGATGTAGGCTTGATAAAATGTGTTGGGTAGTTTTCCCTCCGCTTGAATTTTTCTGAAGAGTTTAAACAGGATTGGTGTTAATTCTTCTCAAAATGCTTGGTAGAATTCACCTGTAAAGCCATCTGGTCCTGGGCTTTTCTTTGTTGGGAGATTTTTGATGACTGATTCAATCTCTTTAAATGAGATTGGTTTGGTAAGTTCTTGTATTTCTTGTAGTGTCATTATAGGATGTTTGTGCATTTCTAGGAATTTGTCCATTTTATCTAAGTTGTCTTGTTTGTTGGCATGCAATTTCTCACAATATCCTCTACTGATACTTTTTATTTCTGTGGGGTTATAACTTCTCCCCAATTTTATTTGCATCTTCTCTCTTTTTTTCTTTGTTAGTCTAGCTAAGGGTTTGTCAATTTTATTGATCTTCTTAAAGAACCAGCTTTTGGTTTTGTTGATTTTCTCTCTCTTTTTTCAGATTCTCAATTTCATTTATTTCTGCTCTAATCTTAATTTTTTCTTTGCTTCTGTTTGCTTTGGGAATGGTTTGCTGTTCTTTTTCTAGTTTTTCCAGTTGTTCAGCAAGATCTTTGGTCTTTAGCTCTTTCTTCCTTTTTAATATAGGAGTTTAGGGCTATAAATTTCTCTCTCAGGGGAGCAGATGTGTCTCAAGCATTTGAGTGCCTACTCCCACACAGAAAGTCCTCGGTTTGGTTCCCAGTGCCTCCTGAAAAAAAACAAACAGGCAAAACAAATGAAAAAACCACCTCAGGGAAGCCAGTGTGCCTCAGTGGTTGAGTGCTGGCTTCCCACATATGAGGTCCTGGGTTCATTCCGAGGTGCACAGTACCTAAAAAAAAAAAAAAAATTCCCTCTCAACATTGCTTTCCCTGTATCCCGTAAGTTATTTTTGTTTGTTTGGTTTTGTTTTATATATATATATACATATATATATATATATATATATTTTTTTTTAAAGGATGCTTAGATTGTATAAATGTTACATAAAAAAATATAGGTGATTCCCTATGCTCTGCTTCCTACACATCCCACATTTTCCCACATTAATAACATCCTTCATTAGTGTGGTACATTCATTGTAATTGATGAACACATTTTGGAGCATTACCACTAAGCATGGATTATAGTTTACATTGTAGCTTACACTCTCTCCCACACAATTCTGCAGGTTATGGCAAGATATGTCCATAAGTTTTGGTAAGTGTGTTTTTATTTTCATTCCTCTTAGTATATTTACTAATTTCACTTAAAATTTCTTCTTTGACCCACTGATTGTTTAGGAGTCAGTTGTTCACCTTCCACACATTTGTGAATTTTCCTCTTTTCCATCTATTATTGATTTCCATTTTCATTCCACTGTGATCCTAGGAGGTGCTTTATGTAATTTCAACCATACAGTTCATGCATTTAAACTGTACAATTCAGTGGTTTTGAGTGTATTCACTGCAGTCAGTTTTAGAATATTTTCATCACCACACAAACACAAAAAGTCCCAGTACCAATTGGCAACCACTCCCTATTTTCCCTCCGCCCCCTAGCCCTACAAAACCTTTAATCTGTCTTTATGAGTTTGCCTATTCTGGACATTTCATAAAAATCGTTATCATATAATGTATGGTCTTTTGTGACTGGCTTCTTTCACTTAGCATAATATTTTCAAGGTTCATGTATATTGTAGCACATATCTTTTATTGCCAAATAATATTCCCTTCTACAGATAATATCATTTAGGTTGTTTCAACTTGGCTGTTGTGAATAAAGTTGCTATGAACATTTGTATACAAGTTTTCATTTCTTTTAGGTAAATACCTAGGAGTAGAATTGCTGAGTCATATATTAACTTTCTGTTTAACCTTTAGAACAACTGCCAGACTTTTCCAAAAGTCTGTTTTACATTCCCACCAGCAGTGTATGAGTGTTATAATGACCTGGCTTTTAGAGTTTTGCTATTTGTATTAGGAATTCTATACTAATTGTTAAAATCTTGCTTAGCATGTGGGGTGTTACTGTAATGCTATTACTGTTTTCAGTTTTATTCAGTCACAGGTGCGTAGCAGGTATATGTAACGGATGGCTAGATTTTATTTTGCTTTTTTTTTAGCTCCTCAAGAATTACTGCTCTATGAAATGGCAGAGAATGGAAAAAATTGTGACCAGAGACGTGTAGCAATGAATAAGGAGCAATATAATGGAAACTTCACAGGTACAGTATAGTTACTTAGATGGAGAAGAGCTACTTGTTTAATATACTTTCTGTTATACTTTCTGTTGAAATAAAATAGAAATCTATTACTTACAATACTCATTATCTTTTTTTGTTTTATCTCCCCCTTGTGGCTTTTTGCATGCTATCTGCTCCCTGTGTGCTCTTCTGTGTTTTTTGTTTTTATTTTTGTTTTTTTTCTTGTCTCCCTTTTTGTTGCGTCACCCTGCTGAGTTGGCTCTCTGCAGCGTACAGGCGAGCCTCCCTTCACAAGGAGGCCCCTGGCCGCGAACCCAGGGCTTCCCATATTGTAGATGGGAGCCCAATTGATTGAGCCACAGCCGCTTCCCTCATTATCTTTTGCTAAATGTCTTCATAGTAAGTTAATTTATGAGTCAAGACCTATAAAATGTTTTTTTCACAATGGTAGCAGAAGCAGTCTAGCTACAGTCACATCAGTACTGTTGTGGGTTCAGTATTATTACTTGTTAATCTTATAGTATAAGGAGTATTTAATTGGTTTTGTTTGGTGCCCAGTTTTATCATGCAGTTGTCTTCTTTTAGAAGTAGATTATAAATATACTTATTATACTGTTCCTAAATATACAGTTATCAAAAAGTATATGAGTGTGATTAGTATAGATATAAAATTTTGGTTTGAGATGAATTTGTATTTTAACCATATTTAGATTTTAGTAAATTTCAGTATATGTGACTCTTATTCATACATTTACCCTGAAAAGTATGAATTTATTATGTATGTATGTTTTAAATAGGAACTTTTCTTCATGCTTTAAAGGAAAATAAAAGGTTTTTCTTTTCTGCTAACTAATAATTTTCTTTTTAACTTCTAAATTATTAAGCATCTTAAAAGCATTCCATTTAATACTCTAGTAGGGTAATATTATATCATGGGAATTCTCTTCTATTGCAAGGCAAACAAGCTATGTTAAATAGTAATTTTTGTTTGTTTTAATCACCACATTGCCTAGCAGAAGACATTTGGTAGCATTGTTCTGACTTTTGAGTTATTTTGTTAATAAATGTTGCGTCTTTTCACCTTCAGTCTAATTTAAACACTATGTACACTATCATTTTTAGTGCATTTTATTTTTATTGAAGAACTCAGATACAGGATGAAAGAGACTTCATTTGAGAGATGAAAATAGTCTTTTTGCTCCTTAACTGGCATCTACATTCTATATAGAGTCCATGTTTTTATGTGTTCTCTACTCTTTACTGCTTTGAAGATGAAGGAATCACACAAAATTTATTAAAGATTGCCAGGATTTAGTGATAGGCATTACATGTGTCATTGTCTCTTCCCATTAGGAGCTTTTGAGATTGTACAGTAAAGTATGTGGTGAATATACTTTATATGGGTCAGCATCCCATTATACTGTGTACCATACTTTAATCACTCCTCTGTCCCTTATTGATAACATTTAAGTTGTTTATAATCCTTTTCTATTATAAAGGATGCTGTAGTGAATAAATTTGTACAAAAATCATTTCATTCATATAACAGTATATTTATAAAATAATAGAAATGTATGTGCATTTGTAATTTTAATAGATGATGATGATAGCTATTCTTAATTGGGCACTTCGTACGTCTCTTCTGAGAGCTTTACATATGTAAACTTAATTTATTCCTTACAGTGATCCTAAAAGCAAGTACTATCATTATCCTCGTTATACAGAAGAGAAAACTGAGGCACAGAAAGATTAAGTAACTTGCTCAAGTTCACATGACTGGTAGATGGCAGAGTGGGGAATTGTAACCTAGTAGTTTATGTTCACATTTTGAGCTGTAAACCTCTGTGCTCTCTGATATGATGCTAAATTTCCCTTCATAGAAGTTGAACCAATTAAGACTTAATGCCAGTAATGTACAAGTGTAGAAACAATAAAATGACTGCAGAAATAATCATAAGAGTGGTGTAGAAGCACCTAGCCAGGCTTGTCTTCTTCCTTCAATATATAGTACCCTTCCAAATTTGAGTTCTAGAATTTTGGGGCACCCTCTACAAAGGGATCTTATATCCCACAGTT
Organism: Dasypus novemcinctus; assembly: GCF_030445035.2. NCBI lineage: Eukaryota > Metazoa > Chordata > Mammalia > Cingulata > Dasypodidae > Dasypus > Dasypus novemcinctus. The sequence continues at coordinate 45,722,505 of NC_080693.1, read as the reverse complement.
TAGGAAGTGGGCAAAAGGCAAACATTTTTTGCTTCACTTGTTCTGTAGTAAATACTGATTTTAAAAGTGGCAACTATAATTCTTCTCCTTTTAAGCCAGTAGGTATTATTGAGTCTGGGCTGGTTGCCACTTCTCAAAGGTCTACTTTAACTGGGAGACATGTGTAAAACTATTTTCATCCAATGTGCATTTAAGCACTAAACATTGTTCATTTCCTTTCCAAGACTGCCTATGATGGTAACGTACAAGGTTACTACTAATTGAAAAGAAGGAGATAAATATCCAGAACTAATGAATTGCCACTGATTCTTAAGTTATAGGGACAGACATGGCTTTCTTGTTAAAAATTTCAGGCACACTTGTACATGGCCACATGTGTTAATTAGGGGTTGCCTCCTTTAGAGAAGGGGGTGGTCCTAGGGTTTGTACATGTACTATTTAAACCTGGATGATCTAGATGTGAACCACATTGTTTGTACTTTTGAAATTTATATGCAGTCTTTCAAATATGGTGTGGGATGGCAGATGAATTTTGAAAGTGATTAGAGAGAGTGAACATAAATGTTAGAAATTCTGTTTTAATTTATGCACTGTTGTTTTTCAGACCCCTCATCACTGAATGAAAAGAAGAGGAGGGATCGGGAAGAAAGGCAGAATATTGTCCTGTGGAGACAGCCGCTTATTACCTTGCAGTATTTTTCTCTGGAAATCCTAATAATCTTGAAGGAATGGACCTCAAAGTAAAGAACTTTCATTATCTTATTTATTTGTTTGTTTAAATTTTTTTTCTAGTAACGTATATATGACCTACAATTTTCTCTTTTAACAGCATTCACAGATATAATTCAGTGCTGTTAGTTAACATTCACAACGTTGGAGTACCATTGCCATCATCCATTACCAAAACTTTATAATCAATCCAAATAGAAATTCTGTAAAATTTAAGCTTTAACTCCCCATTCCCCATTCCCAACCCAGCCCCTGTAATTTATACTCTAGATACCGACTCTATGATTTTCCTTATTCTAATTATTTCATGTCACCGAGATCATACCATATTTATCTTCTTGTGTCTGGCTTATTTTACTCAACACAGTGTCTTCAGAGTTTATGCATGTTGTCACATGAATCAGAACTTCATTCCATTTTTATAACTGAATAATATTCCACTGTATATATATATACCTCATTTTGTTTATTCATTCATTGGTTGATGAACACTTTTGATTGCTTCCATCTTTCATCAGTTGTGAATAATGTCATTATGAAGATCAGTGTGCAAATACCTATTTGAGTGTCTGCTTTCAGTTCTTTTGGATATATAATGAGTAGTGTGGATTGCTGGGTCATATAGTAAATCTATACTTAGTTTTCTGAGGAACTGTCAAACTGTCCATAATAGCTATACCATTTTACAGTCCTACAAGCAATGAATGTTCCTATTTTTCTGTACACTCTCCAACATCCATAATTTTCTGTTTTTTTCTATAGTAGCCATTCTAGTTGGTGTGAAATGGTACCTCATTGTGGGTTTTTTGTTTGTTTGTTTGTATTTTGAGGTACTGGGGGTGGGGATTGAAGCCGGGACCTCATCCATGATAGTCTGGTGCTCAACCATTGGGCCATATCAGTTCCCTGAGTTGGTTTTTTCATTTGTTTTGCTTGTTGTTTGCTTTTGTTCTTGTCGTTGTTGTTTTATTTTGTTTTAGGAGGCACCGGGAACCAAACCCAGGGCCTCCCATGTGGGAAGCAGGTGCTCAACCCTTGAGCTGCATCCACCTCCCTTATTGTGGTTTTGATTTGAATTTCCTTATTAGCTAATGATGTTGAACATCTTGTTGTATGCTCATTAAGCATTTGTATATCCTCTCTAGAGAAATGTCTATTCAAGTCTTTTGTCCATTTTTTAATTGGGTTCCTTGTGTTTTATTATTGAGTTGTAGGATTTCTTTATATATTCTGGCCATTAAACCCTTATCAGATATGTGGCTTCCAAATATATTCTCCCATTGAATAGTTGTCTTTTCACTTTTGTGTTAAAGTCCTTTAAGGCTCAAAAGTTTTTAATTTTGATGAGATCCCATTTATGTATTTTTTCCTTTGGTGCCTATTGTTTGGGTATAAAGCCTAAGAAACTGTTGCCTTATACAAGGTCTCAAAGATGCTTCCCTACATTTTCTTCTAGGTGTTTTATAGTCCTGGTTCTTATATTTATTTATTTTTTTAAAGATGTATTTATTTATTTTATTTCCCCCTCACCTCCCCCCACTCCAGTTGTCTGTTCTCTGTGTCTATTTGCTGCGTTGTCTTTGTCTGCTTCTGTTGTTGTTAGCGGCACGGGAATCTGTGTCTCTTTTAGTTGCGTCATCTTGCTGCGTCAGTTCTCCATGTGTGATGCGCCATTCCTGGGCGGGCCGCACTTTCTTTCATGCTGGGCAGCTCTCCTTACGGGCCGCATTCCTTGCACATGGGGCTCCCCTACGCAGGGGACACCCCTGCGTGGCACAGCACTCCTTGCGTGCATCAGCACTGTGTGTGAGCCAGCTCCACACAGGTCAAGGAGGCCTGGGGTTTGAACCACGGACCTCCCATGTGGTAGACGGACGCCCTAACCACTGGGCCAAGTCCACTTCCCTGTAATAAATTTTAAACTCAGGAAGTGTGAGTCCTCCAACTTCCTTCTTTATCAAATCAGCTTTCAGGAGCAGATGTGGCTCAAGTAGTTGAGCATCTGCTTCCCACATGGAAAGCCCTGGATTCAGTCCCTGGTGCTTCCTAAGAAAAACAAATAAGCAAACAAATAAACCAACTCAGGGGAGACAGTGTGTCTCAGTGGTTGAATGCTGGCTGTTTTTTTTTTAGATTTGTTTTATTTATTTCTCCCACCCCCTCGTTGCTTACACTTGCTATATCTATTCATCTTCCTTGTTTCTTGAGGAGACGCCAGGAACCTAACTGAGGATTTCCAGTGTGGGAGGGAGGCGCCTAATTGCTTGAGCCACCTCCAATCCCTGCTTTGTTGTGTCTCTCATTATGTTTTCTTCTGCGTCCCTTGTTTTATCAGCTTGTTGCATCAGCTTATCATGCCTGCCGGTCACATCAGCTCACTGTCTTGGTTGTCTTCTTTAGGAAGCAATGGGAACCTCCATTCCCTGCTTTGTTCTGTCTCTCATATTTTTCTTCTTGTGGTTCTTGTTGCATCATCTTGTTGCATCAGCTTGCCACACCTACCTGTCATGCCAGCTCGCCGTCTTCTTTAGGAGGCACTGGGGACTGAACCAGAGACCTCCCATGTGGTAGACGCCCATTTGCTTGAGCCACATCTACTTCCCCTTGAGTGCTGGCTTTTGACATATGAGGTCTGGGGTTTGATCCCTGTTCCTGGTACCTCAAAGAAAAAAAAACAGCTTTGGCTATTTGGGGCCCCTTATCCTTCTAGATAAACTTTATGATTGTCTTTTCCGTTTCTGCAAAATAGGTGCTTGGAATTTTGATTTGGATTGCAGTGAACCTATAAATCGATATGGATAGAATTGACATCTTAACAATGTTTAGTCTTCTAATTCTTGAGCATAATTGAATGTTCTTGCATTTATTTAGATCTTTTCTGAATTCTTTTAGCAAATTTTGTGTTTGTGCATGTACAAGCCCTTTACACCATTGGTCAAATTCATTCCTAGATATTTGATTCTTGTAGTTGCTATTGTAAATGGAGATTTTTTTCCTGATTTCCTCCTTAGATTGCTCATTACCAGTGTGTAGAAACACTGCTGATTTTTGCATGTTAATCTTGTATCCCACCACTTTGCTGAATTCATTTATTAGCTCTAGTAGTTTTGCTATAGATTTTTTGGGGGACTTTCTATGTATGGTATCATGCCATCAGCAAATAGTGAAAGTTTTGTTTTCCTTTACAGTTTGAATGCCTTTTTTTTTTTTTTCTTGCCTACCAACTCTAGTTAGAACTTCTAGCACAATGTTGAATAACAGTGGTGACAGTGGGCATCCTTGTCTTATTCCCGATCTTAGAGGGAAAACTTTCAGCCTTTCACCATTGAGTATGATGATAGCTGTGGGTTTTTTGTTTTTCTTTTATTTTTTATTTATTTCTCCCCCCCCCCCCCCCCCGCGGTTGTCTGCTCTCTCTGTCCATTTAATGTGTGTTCTTCTGTGTCTGTTTGAATTCTCATTAGGCAGCTCTCGCACACCTTTCGGAATGGAAGAGAGGAGATTATTCTCTTGCACCACCTCAGCTCCCTGATCTGCTGAGATCTTATTATCTCTTTTATGTGTCTCTTTTTGTTGTGTCATCTTGCTGCTCCAGCTCTCTGCTTGAGCCAGCATTCCTGCGTGGGGCAGCACTCTTGAGCGGGGCAGTACTCCGCACAGGTCAGCACTACGTGGGCCAGCTCACCACATGAGCCACCTTTCCTTCACCAGGAGGCCCTGGCATCGAACCATGGACCTCCTATGTGGTAGACAGGAGCCTAGTTGCTTGAGAACATCCACTTCACTCAGTGCCCTCTTTTTGTTACACTTCAGTTTTGGGATCTATCCTGTCTTATAGCGGTTCTGTTTCCCCTTTTTTTTATTTATTTATTTTTCCGTGAGGCTTTTCTGCTTCCATATTCTTCCCCATTAGGATATCCTGTCCCCGGGAGCCATATGGCACCAATACAGAACGATCCATTTTGCACTTATTTAGATGGTCCAGCAAACAGAAACTGGATTAAGTGTATACACCTCTTGCCAACAACAGTTCTGCTTCATTCTGTTTTTTCCCCTAGGGGCACTTTTTTTGGTACTTCTCAGCTACTTGTGTTCCTCCTTGGTCTCTGTGAACTTGGGTCTCTGTACCTGGATATGTGTTGGGTCTTATTCTCTGCTATGAATCCATGGTAGGAGGCACCCAGGTTATGCTGCCTATGTGCGACTCTTAAGCTGTGCGGGACCGAGTGTTGGGGAGGAGTCTGGACTGGTGCGTCTGGGAAGTAAATCTCCTACCTATTCTGTTTCTTTTTTCTTCCATTTAGTGTTTTTGGAGACCTTCCCCAATCTCCATTGTACTCCAGAGTTTCAAGGAAGTGAGATTTGTTCTTTTATTAGTTGATTCTAAAGGAGACTTTTCCGAGGGATGTCTTTATGTCACCATGTTGATGACACCACTCCTTCCATTACCTTTTGTATAAATTTACTTAAGTAATATTAGAAATCTTCATCAGTTATCAACCCCCTGCCATCTTTTCCATCAAAATGAATTAAATTTAGAATGTTGTCATGTTTATTCTCTTTTCTATAGTTTGAAGAAAAATAGACTGGGGAAAATACTGCTATTAGCACATTGAATTGTTACAGCTGATCATATTGTCTGTTGAATCTTTTATGCAAAGTAGAACATTATGAACGAGATGTTTTTCCTCCTGATTTTATCTTCAGGAGAAATCGTAATTGTGCTTATTAGTTACATTGATTCTTCAACAGGACAAGGTTCATAATATGTGGCACTTTTACTCATAGTTTCATCCAATGAAAGATCTGCCATGGAAATGTGTTCTGTTTTTTAAATCTATTACTTGTAAGTCCTATTTCAGATACCATAAAGAGCAAGTTGAACTTTGTACACCTTGTCATTCTCTGGCTTGCCCTTTCAAGATATTATCTGTAATAATATCTTATTTTTTATTGTTCTTTAGAATTTATAAAATATTTTGCAACATTTTCAGCTCATTTGATCTGTACAGCAACTCCATGAAGAAAGTCAAACAGGTATATGATTGTTATAAACATAATCAGATTGGTTAAGTGGTTTCTTTAAAGCACAGTACTTAAAGTGCTCTGGCACAGGCCCTCTTACTAGAGGCCAGTGCTCTATTTCCTTATGTTGCTTCTCCTATTAAAAGTGAAGTGTAAACAAGATGGGTCTTTGGTTACAAAAATGGCTATCATGGAGTTTATGATAAGAAATCAGGTGCTATACCGTGCATCTTCCCTTGACCATCCTCTGCTCTCTGAGAGGCTGTAATGTTTAAGTACAAAAGGTTAAGAGTTCAGCCCAGAAAGAAATAATTTCTGTAGCTGAAATAGAGAACCTAACTGCTTCAACAAGAAATTGTTTTGAGAATTGTGAATCCTACAAATAAAGTTACAAGATATTTCCTGATTCTTCTTTAATTTGTTTTTAAGATTATGGCATCGTCAAAGCATTGTGGTATCTTTTTTACTGCTGCTTGCTGTGCTTATAACTACGTATTATGTTGAAGGAGCACATCAACAGGTAAGAGGTTCAGCAACTCCGTTACTATTCTTATACCTTTCCTAGACCTAAAAAGTTTCAAAAAAGGACTGTTTTGGATTTCATAGAATTTCTACCCTCAGCATATTCAAACTTGGTTTTTTAATTTGTCGTATAACTGGTATCTTAATGTCTTTTACTTTTAAGGCCAAAAACTTTTAAAAGTTTGGGTAGTGTTTCATGACTGCTCACATTGATGTTTGGTAAATGATTCCCTTTTTTTAAAGGTATATATATTTATTTTATTTTATTTTATTTTATTTTAATTTAATTTTTATTTTATTTTATATTTATATTTATTTTTGAAGTACCGGGTTTTGAACCCAGGACCTTGTATGTGAGAAGCCAGCACTCAACCACTGAGCCATATCAGCTTCCCTGAATTGGTTTGTTCCTTTGTTTTGCTTGTTGTTTTTTCAGGAACCACCAGGAACCAAACCCGGGACCTCCTATGTGGAAGGCAGGCACTTAAACACTTGAGCTACATCTGCTCCTTAAATGATTCCTTTTTACCCTCAAAGATTTAAATGTGTTTTCTGGTGCTGTCTAATGTGAACCCTTTACTTGCTGCCAAAGTCTTCATATTTTATGTTACAGTCTTTGAGTTAAATCCAAACAAATAGGCTTATACTCATCATAGGTTGAAGGTTAGTTTTAATTTGTATAAAAAAGGCAAGATCACTGCCTGAAGTCTGTAAGTACAACATTACTGAGAGGAAAATAGGACCTTTTTATACCTTTGTTAAAATAGCAAAACATTAATGTATTCTAATAGCAAATGTTCTATTTTTAAATGGTATCATATTTCATATTTTAAAATGGTTTTATCTCTAATCTTGGAATTTTATCTGAAGCTTTAAAAACTTGTCTTCTAAACATTTTTAAGAAATCTATATGTGCTATTAAGAGTTTATTGTTCACAACTATTATTATACAATTATTGTTTATGTATAACTGCTATACGTCAATAAATTAATTGAAGGAAAAAAAGGAGTTTGTAATGAACTGGCTTGCTGGCTTTACTTGACAAAACTGGGGTCTAGAAATAAGCCTGTAATTCTTCCAAGTCCATTTCCCAGGGGACTTCAGGCTTCGTTGAGTTTGCTCTTGTTTGAAAATCAATTTGTTATTAAATATAAAAAAATTTTTATTCAAAATAAATAACAGACCCTCTCTCATAATTGTATATTATCCCTTTTTTTAAACAAAGTTTTTGTCACTTTTAAATATCTTTAGATTTTTTTTTTCTCCTTCTATTAATAATTTGCTTTTCCCTATATATGTCATCTTGATATTAGGGCTTTAAAAGTCTAGAAACAATCTTTGTCCCATTTAGATGAATTTTTTTAATCCAACTCTGCCATCGTATATTATTAAAGGAATTAGACCTCTTTGATGCATTTTTTATAATTTTAGTGCTTTCTTCCTATTTGAAACTTTTATTTTAATTGGCTTTGCTTATTTTGATTGTTATATTTTAAATACCACATTACTGTTTAGAGAATACAGGTTTTACTTTTTCACCTTATCTCTTGCTTTTCAGTATGTGCAACGTATAGAGAAACAGTTTCTTTTGTATGCCTATTGGATAGGATTAGGAATTTTGTCTTCTGTTGGACTTGGAACAGGGTTGCACACCTTTCTGCTCTATCTGGTAAGAATAACTTTCTTTCAATAAGTGAAAATGAAATGTTTTGTGTTTTAATTGTGCTTTTATTTCAAAAGCTAAAATTCTAAGATTTGTATCTAATTACCTTTTTGTTTTTGGATGCATTCAAATTTGCAAACTAGTACCTTAAGTTTTATTTAAAATTCTGTTTTATTTTTCCTTTAGGGTTCAGGATTTGAAAAGAGAAGGGAAAAAAAAAAAACAACCTTAGGTAAATCAGGTTGTTACATAAATTACTTCAGCCAGGAAATTCTCTTATTCTTCCAGATCTTAAAATAATTGGTCTATTGCTTATGTAATTGTCATTTTAATGATGAAAGTTATTTAAATAAACAAAATTCCATATAAGGGTCAGAATGAACTTGGATAATTTACTTTCTCTTTTAATCATCAGCAGAGAAAGTACTTTAGGATGAGAGTGTCTTCCCTCACATCCTCAGTCACCAAATACATACTTGAATGGTTATTTTGGGATTCTTATTGAATGTAATTGATGAAGTATTAAGTATGTACACTGAACTACTTTCTTAAACCCTCTTGAAAAATATTTTTTTAACTTAATAAAGGAAAATAAAGGTAGATTTTCTTTTCACAAATATATCGAAATAATATCAGGACTGGGGGAAGCGGACTTGGCCCAATGGATAGGGCATCCACCTACCACATGGGAGGTCCACGGTTCAAACCCCAGGCCTCCTTGACCCGTGTGGAGCTGGTCTATGCGCAGCACTAATGTGCGCAAGGAGTGCCGCGCCACGCAGGGGAGTCCCCCGCGTAGGGGAGCCCCACACGCAAGGAGTGCGCCCCATAAGGAGAGCCACCTAGCGCGAAAGAAAGTGCAACCTGCCCAAGAATGGCACCACACACACGGAGAGCTAGCACAACAAGATGACGCAACAAAAAGAAACAGATTCCCAGTGCCGCTGATGAGGATAGAAGCAGTCACAGAAGAACACACAGCGAATGGACATAGCAGACAACGGGGGAGAAGGGAAGGGGGGGAGAAATAAAAATAATTAATTAATTAAAAATTTTAAAAATCAGGACTGGGAATAGGGTAAGACAAACAAGATATCTATGGCATAAAATTAAACACTCTCGGGGGCATTTAAATGTAGAGTATATGAGTGAGTGCCTCTTGAAAGTTTGCATCCTAGATGCCGCACTTGTTTCACTCTAGTCCTGGCCCTGAATAATATATTAAAGACAATTTGATATTTGAAAATGGTGTTTTTGAACATATTTTCAAATATGTTCAAACAGTGGTGGAATAAACAGGTGAAAGGATTTCAGCAAGGCTGATTGTAAGATAAAGTTCATCACAGTGAACGTGCAGACTCTCTGATACTATACTTTTGTCTCTGCCAAAGATAAGTATTAAAAAATGAGTGTTTGCTTGACTCAGAAGAATGCTGAATTTTAATGGTCTAAAGAATACTTTAGGTATTACTCTATAATACATAATTTCTCCAAATTTATAGGAATTTAAAACCTATAATTTTAGAATTCTTTTTATGTTTTCTTCCCGAATATAGCCCAAATAGTTACATAAATCCCAGGGAGGTAACCCTTTGCTGCTACATTCTTACAAGCATAACAAGTTGCTTACCAGTTGAAGTCGAGGTAATAAAAATATTTATTACAAAATTGATTTGGGTATAAATCAAGACTTTTTTCCATAAATTAAGTAGGTATTTCTGCCCTTGATAAGAGTGAAAGTTTAATAGAATATTGTTAGTCTTTTCATAGTTTTAGAAGGAATTTTTCAAGAGCTATTTGAAGGAAAGTATATATCTCTGGGTACCATTACACTCAGTTGAAAAGAAATATAAGGAGAGAGCTGGTGTATGACTTTACGTATGACCAAATTATCTTTAGTTCTTAGAGCTTTTCATTTAGACAGTCTTTCCTTCCAGCATTCTCTGGGTATAACAGGGAGAATGAGGAGGAAAGAACATTTGCCACAAAAAAAATAAAAATAAAGAAAAAGAATTCACAGAGAAATCAAACAAAAGGAAACCAAGAGATGTCACAGGTCTTTATTTTTCAATAGAATGGTTGAGATGAAGTCAGATAGCAAGGGCATAAATAGTAATAGTGATTATAGCAACAAAACAGCAACTATTTATGATCATGATCATCATCGTTTTTATCATAGTAATAATAGCTGAAGTCATTTCTATTACTTTTACCCATATTTGTTGTCCCTTTCTGTGGTACTCACACCTGTGGGAAGATGTTGCATCTCCATCCTTTAAACTCTAGCCATTTGATTTGCTTTGACCAATGAAATGTGAGCATACGTGATATGTGTTGCTTCCTGGCAGTAGCTTCAAGATTTGTCAAGCTCTCTTCCACCCAACCCCAGCACTTTGATTATGGCAAGACTGTGCCCCAGTCTCTGAGTGACTGTGTTGAGCAGATTACCTTTACCAGGCTATGATGGACCATGTAGTGAAAGGGAGAAATAAACTTTGTTGCTTTAAGCTGCTGAGATTTTTCAGGTTGTTTATTATTGCAGCATGACCTTTTATATGACTGGTAAATAAGTAAATGTTTATTGTGAGGGAGAAATAAACCATATTATTTTTTGTTGTTGTTTTTTTTTTAAGATTTATTTATTTATTTATTTCTTCCCTTCCCACCCCCCTCCCCCAGTTGTCTGCTCTCTCTGTGCGTTTGCTGTGTGTTCTTCTGTGTCCACTTCTATTCTCATCAGGTGGCACTAAAGATCTGTGTCTCTTTTTGTTGCATCATCTTGTTGCACCAGCTCTCCATGTGTGGCACCGCTCCTGGGTAGGCTGCAGTTTTGTGTGGGATGGCTCTCCTTGCGCAGGGGCCACTCCTTGCTCAGGGGGTACCCTTAAACGGTGGCATCCCTGCATGGGCCGGCACTCCTTGCACATAGCAGCACTGAGTGTGGGCCAGTCACCACACTAGCCAGGAGGCCATGGGTATCGAACCCTTGGACTTCCTACATGGTAGGCGGATGCTCTTATCTGTTGAGCCACATCCACTTCCCTGTATTAAGTCACTGAGAACTGAAGTCCTCCCAAGAATGATATGAAGTAATCAATAACCAATAGTGTAGAAGATGTGTAGTAAAAAAAATTTCTTCAGTATTGACTATCCACTTGTGAAATATGGCAAATATAGAAAAGATAATAATAGGGAACTAGAGGCAAATCAGAGTGAAATAAAGGTTTGGAATTTTGATTGGTGTTATTATTTAAGAAGCTATTCCAAAATAAACTCTGATTAGATTTTTAAAAATTAACACGTTCTTGGTGATATCATAGTATGTGGTTAACAGAGTTGTATCCTTATAGTTCACTTCTTTTATTTTATATCTAGGAAAGGTGATTATATTTGGGGAGTCCTAATGATTCCTTTCATTTAGAAGCCTTTACATAAGCCTCACTTAGAGAAATGAGATGTTGTCATGCCCATGTCCTACTGTGCTGACAGGACTGGCACCTTTGCCTTATGCTCATCTAACTCCTCAGTCAAGGGAACAAGTAACATTGTTAGCCTATCAGAAATATAGCCATCCTTTTGACAGTAATTTGCAGCAAAATGTTTGAAAGAGAAATTGATTTTAACAAAAGGAAAGATTTAATTCTTCATCGTCATTTTCTTCACTGGAAACCATGGCTTAAAAAGTAAAATATATATTCATTAGTTGTAACAAATGTATCACACTAATTTAAGATATTATTAGTAGGGGAAAATATGGAAAGGGGGAAGGGGGTGGAATATAAACATTTTTTCCAGAATAGGCCATAATTCCCAATTAGGTTAAAAAAAAGCTTGCTGAAGACTCCCCCAGTGTGGAAGTTACTTTTTTTCAAAGTATTTAGTTAAGTATAGCTCGCTGTGCACTGAATGGTAGTCTGGAAGTTATTTTATTATCTTATACATTAGATTCCCATTTATTTGGTTTTAAAATGGAAATGTTTTCTTGATTTTTAAGTTTATCAAAAACAATATAATTTAGAATTTTAGTTAGAATTGAAAGTTTGTGTCTTGAAATACCCTGGAAGTTCTCACTTCTTTAAACATTAAAAGTAATAGCATTTGTTTGGTCTATATTAAAATTAACAGGAAAAGTGAATAGTTTTGGCTAACATCAAATTTTGTAAATTAATTTCAGAACAGCAGAAATTTAATAGTTAGCAGAGACCAGATATCTAGCCTAAAAGAAATTTTTAGATACTGTTTTTGCAGGAATAGTATTCACTTACCAGGGAAGAGGAAAAGGAAGAGAAAAATGAATGAATTATTTCTTCCCATGGCTCAAAGGGAATTAGTTGTACCACTAGGTTGGTTTGTTCTGTTAGTTTTGTTGTTTTGTTTTTGTTTTTATTTTTTAATAATAAACTATTTTTAGAGAAGTTTTAGCTTACTGAAAAGTTACAACGGAAGTATAAGTGGTTACCTGTAATCCAGTCCCTCCTTTCCCACATTTTCCCCTATTAATAACATCTTACATTGGTGTGATACATTTGTTACAATTGATGAACCAATATGAAAGCATTGCTGCTAGCCATGGTCTATAGTTTGTGGTTTACACTTTGCACTATACAGTTTTAAAGGTTTTGGCAAACTGTATAATGGTCAGTATATCCGCCATTGCTATATCATGCAGAACAATTCCAATGTCCTAAAAAAGCCCTGTGTTCCACCTATTCTTCCCTCTTCCCCCTTTCAGAATCTCTGTTAACCACTATTTTTATATCAGTGTGGCAAGTTCTTTTGTTACTATGATAATAATAAATCTACTTTGGTCCATGGTTGCATTCCCTGCTTATGTTTGTTCATTCCTCAGTTTCGAGACTTTTGTTCCATTAACTTTAATGGTCAGCAGATGGGCTTCAGGAGGTCTGTTAATTCTCCTGAGACACCATACATGTTGTTATGTGTTTTTTACAATGTGCATTTTTCTGGTAAAAATCAGATTTTCCAAAGATCCCATGACTCATCAAACAGTGAGAACCACACTTCCAGACCTTTTTTTTCTAAGTATGTCTATATTTGGCTGCCACTAGGTGGCATTACTAATACAACCAATATAGTGTGCTATATTTGCAGGTTCTATTCTGGTTAAATAATTGTGTATAGAGCAACTTCTCCCCAAAATCAAACCATCAAATAGTTCTACTGACCTGGAGGCATATTCTAGTAACTTTGTATTTATGCCTACCTTAGACATGCAAGTAAGTGAAAAGAGCTTTTCTTAAAAGTTTCCCCACAGTCAATAATTAACTGAGCAATTATCAGCCTTTTTTCCATTGCGATGTACATATTACTTTTAAACCTGTTTCCTCAATTGCAAATGGCAATAATAATAATAGTACCTATCTCATGGGGCTATTTGGAGGATTAATTGAAATAATCCATGTACAGTTTTCAGCTCCATGCCTAGTACTCAATACATAGTTACTCAATAAATGAGAGCTGCTATTACAGTTTTCATTATAACTGTTATTACTCTGATTTATTTTTAAAAGCAAATCATTTTATTTGTTTATTTAATTTTTAATCCTCCCAATAGATTTTAATGTAGCAGTATGTCATAGCATGGCTAATGATGATCATTCCATTTCCACCAATGACAGACTAAGCAATTTGGATCAGCTCTACCATGAGAGTATCTTAAGCTGGGCAACCACAGGAACTTTTGGCCCACATGCACTAATTTGTAGAGTGACTGGGGCTCTACTTCCATCCCTCCCACCCCGTAGGACAGGAGGGAGCTGTTATTTTCTCTGCCTCTCTGGGAAACTGCAGGTGCTTTTGGCCTGCATGATCTGGACTATAGGGTGCCTGTGGCTCTACCCCACCTCTAAAAGGACAAGAGGGGAACAGGGTTACCCCAGCCTCTCTAGGCAACTGCAGGTGCTTTTGGCCTGCATAGACTGGTTTGCTGAGCACCTTTGATTCCATCCCTACCCACCCCCCAGGATAGAAGGGGACTGGTGTTTCTTCAGCCTCTCTGGCAACTGCAGGCAAGTTCAGCCTGCACAGACTGGATCCTCAGACACCTATAGTTCCACCCCTGCACCCCAGTAGGACAGGAGGAGAGCTATGTTTCCTCAGCCTCTTTGGGCAGTTGCAGGTACTTTCAGCCTGCACAGTCTAGTTTGTTGGGCACTTGTGGTTCCATTCTCATGCCTTAAAGGGCAGAAGGGACAGTACTCCCTCAGCCTCTCAGGACAACTGCAGGCACTTTCAGCCTACACAGATTAGATTGTTGGGCATTCCGGAGGGTCCATCCCCACCCATGGCAGGGTAGGAGGGGGGCCAGAGCTATGTTAGTCTGCCTGGTCAACTGCAGTCACTTTGGACCCACACAGCTTAGTTTGCTGCCCATACTTGCAGCTACATCCCCACTCAGGCAGGGGAAGAAAGGGTGTTAAGCTTCATCAGTCTCTCTGGGCAAATACAGTCAATCTTGGTCTGCACAGCTTGGATTACTACACATGGCCTATGGCTCCATCTGTACCCTGACAGATGAGAAAGGTTGGAGAAGCTTCATTGGTTCCTCTGCAACATGGACAGCTTCAGCCTCCACAGTTTACAGCACCAACTACATTCTCGGCTTCAGCTACACAACCAGCAAGGGAGAAAGGGCAAGAAAGCCCTAAACTAAAGAGAGAAACTGCACTCAAACTAAATTACATCTAGTAAGCCAGATGCCAAGACACCAATAAAATATTGCAATCCATACCAAGAAACAGGATGATATGGCCCAGTCAAAGGGACAAGAGATGCCGCCAGATGACAAAAAGGAGTTGAGAACGACTAATCATACATATTCAAACAAGTCTCCTTAATAAACTCAATGAAATAGTTAAAGAGATTAAGGATATTAAGAAGACATTGGCTGAGCACAAAGAAGAATTTGAAAGCATACATAGAAAAATAGCAGATCTTATGGGAATGAAAGGCACAATAAATGAAATTAAAAATACACTGGAGGGATATAACAGCAGATATGAGGAGGCAGAAGAAAGTATCAGTGAGCTTGAAGAGATGGCCTCTGAAAGTGAACACAGCATAAAGAAAATATTAAAATTTGTTCTTTGGACAGGAGAAAAGTAATACTAAATGGAAGCATATAGATGTAGAAAGGAATGTAAAATAAGAAAAGGATAAATATATGGGTAAATTTAATTATATTATAAAAGAATAATAATGTCTTGAGAGATTTAAAATACAGAATTAAAATGCATGCTCTGTACACACAGGACAAATATTGTTTGATCTCAGTGATAATAATTAGAATAGGCACACTCAGAGTCAAAAAAGAGGTTACCAGGAGATGGTGTAGGGATAGGGAATGAGTTAAGGTTTAACATGTACAGGGTTCCTATTTGGAACGATGGAAATGTTTTGCTAATGATGGTGGTGAATGGTAGCATAACTTTGTGACCATAATAATAGTACAGAAATTTTTATCTGAATGTGGTTAAAAGGGGACATGTTAGATTATCTGTATGGTACCAGAATAAAAATTAAGAAAAAAAAAATACATGCTCTATATCAGGTGTGAAGTAAATGAAAATAAAATATCCTACCATCCTTCCATTGTCCAGGAAAAGGTAAAATACTAGCATATATAAGATTTTAATAATGTAGGATTTATATTTAATCTTTAGGGTTAGCACTACAAGAATATACAACTACCAACCTAATGAAGGAAGGTAAAAACAATGTAATCTTTAAAAATCCACTCCAGGGAAGCGGACTTGGCCCAGTGGATAGGGCATCCGCCTACCTCATGGGAGGTCCGCGGTTCAAACCCTGGGCCTCCTTGACCCGTGTGGAGCTGGCCCATGCGCAGTGCTGATGTTGCTCAAGGAGTGCCATGCCATGCAGGGGTGTCCCCTGCGTAGGGGAGCCCCATGTGCAAGGAGTGTGCCCCATAAGGAGAGCTGCCTAGCACAAAAGAAAGTTCAGCCTGCCCAGGAGTGGCGGCCGCACACAGGGAGAGCTGATGCATCAAAATGACGCAACAAGAATAGACATAGATTACTGGTGCTGCTGAAAACAATACAGCAATGGAAGCGGACATGGAAGAACACGCAGCAAATAGACACAAAGAGCAGACAACTGGGGCGGGTGGGGGAAGGGGAGAGAAATAAATTTTAAGAAATAAATCTTTAAAAAAAAGAAAGGAAAACAAAAAGGAACAAAGAACTGCAGAACAAGTAGTAAGCATGTGATGGTAGATTTAAATTCAAATAAATCAATAAGTATAATAAATGTAAATGAAATGTTCTGATTGTAAGCCAATATAAAAAAAATTCAATTTTGTACCATATGTATCTGAAATAGCAAGACATAAGAAGACTGGAAGTAAAGGATGGGTACAGATATGCCATGCAAATGTCAACCAAGTAAAAGGTGATGTAGCTATATTAAAATCAGATTGAGTATGAGACAAGTGGTAACAGATATTAAGACTCCATTCTTATGGCGACAGACTTGGCCCAGTGGTTAGGGCGTCCGTCTACCACATGGGAGGTCTGCAGTTCAAACCCGGAGCCTGACTTGGCCCAGTGGTTAGGGCAGCTTTCTACCACATGGGAGGTCCGCAGTTCAAATCCCGGGCCTCCTTGACCATGTCGAGCTGGCCCATGCGCAGTGCTGATGCACGCAAGGAGTGCTCTACCACGCAGGGGTGTCCCCTGCGTAGGGGAGCCCCACGCGCAAGGAGTGTGCCCTGTAAGGAGAGCCGCCCAGCGTGAAAGGAAGTGCAGCCTGCCCAGAAATAGCACTGAACACACAGAGAGTTGACACAAGATGACGCAACAAAAAGAAACACAGGTTCCCATGCCGCTGACAACAACAGAAGTGGACAAAGAAGACGCAGCAAATAGACACAAAGAACAGACAACCGGGAGTGGGGGGGTAGGGGAGAGAAATAAAATAAATCTCCAAAAAAATTTTTAAAAAATACTTCATTCTTAATGATAAAAGGTTCAATTCACCAGGAAGATATAGTAGTTTTAAATTTGTATGCAGCTAATAATATCGGCTCAAAAACCAGTAGAACTGCAGGGAAAAGAGAATAAGGAAGTTTAGGAAAGTTGCTGGATACAAGGTCAATATATACATAAATAATTATATTTCTATATACCAGAATAAACATTTAAGTACCACTTAAAAAAAGCAAAAACCTCAGAATAAATTTCATAAAAGTTGTGTGTGATCTCTACACACTGTAAAGCTTTGGAAGGAAAGAATTATAATAAATGCAGGGATATACCATGTTTGTGGATTAGAAAACACAATATTGTAAGATTGTTAGTTATCCCCAACTTTCTACATTTTCAGTACAGTATCAGTCAAAAATTGGGCAGGTATTTTTGTGGAAATTGATGAGCTGATTCTAAAACTTTTGGAAATGGAAAGAGCCAAAAACACCTGAGACTCGAATAACATATTGGAGGTCCTGTACTCCGTTCATTGTCTGTCTGTCCTTAAATAAATGCCATATTGTCTTAATTATAGTAGCTCTATTTATTTATTTCTCTCCATCCCCTGTTGTTTGCAGTTGCTGTGTCTATTCTTCATTTCTTTAGAAGGCACTGGAAACTAAACTCAGCACCTCCGATGCGGGAGGGAGGCATCTAATTGCTTAAGCCACCTCCGTTCCCTGCTTTGTTGTGTCTCTCATTATATTCTTCCTCCTTTGTCTCTTGTTGTATCATCTTGTTGTGTCATCTTGCCATGGCTGCCCATTGCACCAGCTTGCTGTCTTCTTTAGGAGGAAATAGGAATCAAACCAAGGACCTCCCATGTGGTAGAGGAGAGTTGTCACTTGAGCCACATCCACTTCCCTACAACGGCTTTTAAACAAGTCTTGACAACTGATGAAATATATTCCTCCATTGCATGTTTCTGTTTCTCCATTTGTTTTCTATGTGTGCTATCCAATAAAAAGATTAAAGATACACAGTTTTAATACTATATTCTTTTGCTTTAGCATTTGAGTCATTCTTGCCTAAGTACATCTGGACAATATCTGATACTGTTATTTTATAGTAGCAGCTTACTACTTCCTAAACTTGGAAATGTTACATTTAGGTGTCATTCATTTTTCTGAGCCCTTTTTCAAAGTAGCATTGAGAGCAAATATAATTGTGGAAAGTTTTGAATGTCAGGCTTAGGGAGTTGGAGATTATATGTCATGTCACAAGGAGCTATTCAAACAAGCATTGACATTTTTGTTTAAGCAACATAATTGGCATCACTGTATAGGGCAGATTTACTGGGGACGAGACTGTAATTATGGAGATAAGTTAAAAGGCAGTAGTCCAGATGAGAGGCAATACAGTGACAGTAGAAAGGATTTCAAAATGGGTGACAGGATAGGGTATTGGGAGTGCAGGTAGCTAGAAAAACAAACTGTAAGCTTTACCTCTAAAATATAAAGGGGAGGGTTTTTTTTTCCTACTTTGCTTACTCTTGTATTCCCAATATTTAGGAGAGTGCCTTGTGCATAGTAATTGTTCAATGAATATTTGTTGAATAAATAAATGTAAAATCAAATCTTGGGAAAGCTTATTAGAAGTGAGGGTAGGGAAGCAGATTTGGCTCATCTGATAAAGCATCCACCTACCACATGGCAGGTCCAGGGTTCAGACCCAGGGCCTCCTGACCCATGGGGAGCTGGCCCACGCGCAGTGCTGATGCGCACAAGGAGTGCCATGCCACTCGGGTGTATCCCATGTAGGGGAGCCCCACGCGCAAGGAGTGCGCCCCATAAGGAGAGCCGTCTTGTGCAAAGAAAGTGCAGCCCGCCCAGAAGTGGCACCACTCACACACGGAGAGCTGACACAGCAAAATGATGCAACAACAACAAAAAAGAGAAGCAGTTTCCCAGTGCCACTGACAGGAATACAAGTAGACACAGAAGAACACACAGCAAATGGACAGAGAGAGCAGACAACTGGCGGGGGGGAGGGGGGGCATGGGGGGAAGGGGAGAGAAATAAATAAAAACAAATCTTTAAAAAAAAAAAAAGAAGTGAGAGTAGACAGAATAATTAGACTTCTTTTATTGCCAAAATGGTCTGTCCCTAACTTTCTTACTCATATCTGGACATTACACCCCAGAGTAAAATTC
Source organism: Dasypus novemcinctus (assembly GCF_030445035.2). Lineage (NCBI taxonomy): Eukaryota > Metazoa > Chordata > Mammalia > Cingulata > Dasypodidae > Dasypus > Dasypus novemcinctus. Next base: position 45,703,408 of record NC_080693.1, on the reverse strand, counting down.
AGATGAAAAATAATCTATATACAGTCAATTCTTATTATTCACAGCAGTTATATTTATTAAATCAGCACGAACTCTGAATTAGTAAATAATGAACCATTGCTTCTAGGGAAAATACAGGCTTAGGTTCCACTGAGCCTCTGGTTACAACATTTTTGTCAACTGATCAATACACAACCTTGTTTTATGTCTGTAAAGATGCCATATTTCATATATGTTGGTGACTCGTTAGCATTGAAGTCACAGCCAACCATGATAACTCATGCCTGGGTGAAGCTTATCTAACACACGTGTTTTCTCCATAAGGCACATCACAACCTTCTTGTGCTTGGGAACACTAAACAGCACTATATTTGAGAGCCATTTTAAACAGCAAAATCTCTAATAGCACAAAAATGCAAAAAACATGGTACTAAATATACCACAAAAATAAATGAAATAAGCCACAGTGATGCTTTGTTTGACCTCAACTGGAAATGTACCCAGGTTGGGCAACTCAAAATATTTGCTGCTCTACAGATATCCATGAATGACCCCAAAAGCACTATGAGTGTTGATTTTAGGGGTTACAAATAAATTTCCCAAGTAGGTAAATTGGCAAATATTGAATCCACAAATAATAAGAATTGACTGTCTAGCCTTTTCTTCTATTAAGTAATAATTTTGTATTGAATATCTGTACATCTTCCTTTATTTCCCCAGTAAACTCCATTTCCCTGCCATATAAATATTTTAATATACTCTTTGCACTTAAATTACTTAAATTTAGATGAACAGTGGCCACTATGAATGATTTTTAATGTGTGGCTTTTTCATTATTCTTCTATGTATGCCAATGTGTTCATGATCTCTGGTTTGTTATGTTTTGTGTTGGGGAAAGACTTCCCATTAAATAGCAAATTGAAAATTAAATAGTGGGGAAGCGGCTGTGGCTCAATCAGTTAGGCTTCCCTCTACCATATGGGAGGCCCTGGGTTCGTGTCCTGGGGCCTCCTTATGAAGGCAGGCTCGCCCACACACTGCGGAGAGCTGCCGGCCTGGGTACCGCGGAGTGCTACCCGACCACAAGCGCAGCAGAGTGCTGCCCCACAAGAGCTGACTCAACAAGGTGATGTAACAAAAAGGGAGACAAGCAAAAATGCAGAAGAGTGTGCAGCAAACAGACACAGAGAGCAGACAGCAAAACAAGCCGCAAGAGTGGGGGAATAAATAAATACGACACAAAGAACACACAGCAAATGGACACAGAGCAGACAGCACGCAAAAAGCCACCAGGGGTGGGGGGGATTAAAAAAAGTTAAATAGCATTTGTAAACTGCTTTTCTTCTGATATTATTTCTTATGTTTGCATCTTTTTTGTTTTTTTGATATCTTTCATTAGCAAATTTTGCCTGACAAGTAGTAGTGCAAGTTCCTGACTTCATTGATTTGCTTTACTCATTCTTGCTATAGGTAGATCATACGCTAGAAAAACTTGCATGAGCTGGCAGATTTTTCTGTGATAGCATCTTCTAAATACTCTTCTTATCTTGGATATTAATTCCCAGAAGTTTATTAAAAGATTTATCTTTCTTTGCAAGCATGTGACAAGTTTCCTTTTAGAAGATCCAGGAGAAGAGGGATCCAGGAATGCTAATTTACTTCCTAGTAAATTCTCGTAAACTCTCAAGTGGACATTATGCCCAGAGTAAAAACAATAAGTTAATGTTCGTACAAAGGGAACTCTGTTGACTTTGGTACACCTCTGTGCAGCCTATTTGGATGAGTCAAAATTTATACTTTAGTAATGATAAGGCTCAGGGCTAGGGATGCCAGGCATCAGGAAACTTTTTCTATAAAGGGCTAGATAGTAAATATTAGACTTTGTGGGCCATGTGATTTCTGTTGCAACTACTCAACTCTCATTGTAACACAAAAGCTGCCATAGACAATACATGAATAAATGTATCTGTATTCCAATAAAACTTTAGTCACAGAAACAGTGGCAGCCTGGATTTGGTCTGCAGGCTATGGCTTGTCAGAAATCCCTGCTCTAGCTCATTTGATGACAGTAGTACATTAGAAAACATATATTGAGCCTGGGATGCATGATTAGCTATCAGCCTTCCAAGGACTTTTACATGACACTTTGTACATTTTATTCATCCATTTACCGAATAAAGATTATCACTTTCTTCTCCTGGTCAAGAAAAAGTAGGCTTAGGTTAACGTTATGTTTTAGAAGAGAGTATAGTTGTGTATGTGTTTGAATGGTAAGGAAAACTTTTGAGGGAAAAGAAACTTCATGAAGAGCAAGAAGTTTTCCTAAATGAGCTGCCTAAGGAGAGTAAGATTTGGTTCTAATTTCATATTTTAACAGTTGATATTTGCAGTTATACTTAAATACTTTTTTTGAACAACATTTTTATCCTTTGAGAAAATAGCTTGTTGATTAAGTTTTCAAGTTTTATAAACAATTGGGAGAAGTAGTGGGATTATTTCAGGAGCCATTTTATAATTTTTCCCATTACTAGAAAAATATGATTCATAATTCTCTGAATAGCCAGGTTAACAAAAACAGGAACTTTGGTACTTGATAATGAGAAATTTATCTCAAACGTGATGTTTATATTCACGTCCATTATGATTCATCAGGTTACAAGTTTAGAGTTTATAGTACCCTCTAATCTAATTTTTGACACTAGGTGGAGCAGTTTCCTGAGAAAGGTTAATAAAGCCCTGTACTGTATCCCGTTCAAATAATCTCAGCTCCTAGACAAAGAACTCTAAAGAAGAAAAACTACCAAAAACCATTTTATAATTTTAAAGGCATACAAATATTTAGCTACAAATAGAAGCATGAATATAATTTATGGTCACATTTTCTCTTTGTGTTATATTTCAATCACTGGATTAACTCTCATGAGGAAATGAGACTGTAAATGATTTTCATGTGTTTTAAGCATGAGAGTTTCTTGTCTAGGAGTTGCTTTCATTAATTGGCTTTTTTGTTGTTGTTGTTTTTGTGTTCTTATTTTTTTCCCCTCTATTGGCTTTCTAGAAGCAGTTGGGGAAGGAGAATTATTTCATAGAAAAGTTATAGTGTTAAGGTGTTGTCCTTTGAATGATATTTATGAGTCATTTGTTAACAAGACCAATTTCATAGAGAAAAATACTTGGTTCTTTACAAAGCAAGTTGGTTGTAAAATATCTGGCCCCATGTAAGACTCAGAGGCCTATGTCTGCTTTACAGTTTGGGATTATTTCATCACTAATATATGTTGTAAAAATTGTACATTTTTTTCTTGCTTATTTATTTATTTTAATGCAGGTTTTTTTAGATGTAGTCACATACCATACAGTCTATCCAAGGTGTATAACCAATGGCTTTTAGGATATTCACATGTTATGCATCAGCAGAAAAAAATTTAGAACAATTTCATTACTCCAAAAAGAAAAACTACACACCCCTTAGCAGTCACCTCTCAATCCCTCTATCCTTCCCCAGCCCCACGTAACCACTAATTTAATTTCATCTTTATATAGTGATTTATATTTACATATTATGTGACCACACAGAAGTAAAAAGATCGTATGAAGTGCCTCTTTTGTGCCAGTTTCTTGATTAGATCCCAGGGATACAATGGTAAATAACAAAAAACTGGGTTGCCTATCCCTTTGAAACTTAAATGGTCTAGGCTTTGGATCTTTCTCCTGAGTTATATAATAACTCTTGTTTTTTTTTAAGTGCAAAAACTTTTTTTCTTGTCCTTTTTTCGGTCAGCTTTTTTTTTTTTTAATCGTGGTAACAAAATATTTTAACCAATTCTAGGTATATAATTCATTGACATTAGTTGCATTTACAATGTTATGCTATCAACACCATCCAATACCAGCCTTTTCCATCATCCCAAACAGAAACTCTGTACCCATCGAGCAATAACTTCCTCTTCCTTCTCTGCCCCCAGCCCCTGGTAACCTCTAAACTACTTTCTCTTTTTATAAGTGGAATCATACAATACTTGTTCATTTGCATCTGACTTATTTCACTTAGCATAATGTTTTCAAGGTTCATCCATGTTGTAGTATCAGTACTTCATTCCTTTTGAAGGACAGTAATATTACATTGTATGTATACACCCATTTTATTTATCCGTTCATCTATTGAGGGACACTTGGGTTGCTTCTACCTTTTGGCTATTGCAAATAATGCTGCTGTGAACATTGTTCAAATATCTGTTTAAGTCCCTGCTTTCAATTCTTTGGGGTATATACCTAGGAGTAGAATTTCCAGGTCATATAGTAATTCTGTGTCTTAACAGAAACATATCTTGTCCTTTGAGACTAGTTTGGTCATACAGGGTACTGAATTTGTGATTGAACATTCTGGTTAGGAATTTGGGGCTTGTCAAAAGGTCTATGATAGGGAAGTTAGAGAGTGTCTTTTTGGATTATGTTTATTATATAGATGAAAGTAATAGATTTGAAATTGGAATAACCCTAGATTTGCCTTCAAGAGCTTTCAGGCTGCTTTAGGGAATAATACTGTTATAAGAAACAACCTCAAGAATTACAAAAAGTGTTTAACCAAGTGCAGGGTAATATGGTCCCAATTATTTATATTATTAAGTGAAGCAAATAGTTGATAACAGCATGATGGTGGAACATATGTATCTTTTTTTTCTTTTAATTAACTTTTAAAATATCAGTGTTATGTTACTCAGTTAACACAGGACAACTACAACAACAGTAAATCTGCCTTAATCAGTAAGCTCCCCCCTTATTTTTGTTCATTTCTCAATTTGTGGAATTTGGAGCAATGTCCACTCTGTTTCAGGCTGAGAAGGGGCATAGTTATGGGGCAGAGGAATGGAATTATTTTGCTTGCAGTTGAAGATACTCCTTCCTTTGGGGTTGGTACTGGTCCATCATCATCCTTTTGTTAGTTGTCCAACGCAGGCTCAAAGACCTGGAGAGTAGGGGTTGGCCACATATCTGCTGGGTTTCAGGGATCCACCAGCATAGGAACAATTCAGAAGGCTATAATCTCTGAGAAATATGCTCAGCCATAGCCAGAGCCCCACTCCCGCCTGCCGCAATGCTGTGTGCATGTCGCTGAAGGAGCTACGGCTTCCGCAGGTGGAGGACCAAGACCAGTAGCTGTGGCAAGGAACCATGAGTGAGGTGATAGCTAAAATTGTACATTTTTTAACCTGATGTCTTTTTTTTTTTAAGATTTATTTTTATTTATTTATCTCCCCTTCCTCCCACCCCAGTTGTCTGTTCTCTGTGTCCATTTGCTGTGTGTTTTTCTGTGTCCACTTCTATTCTTGTCAGCAGCACTGGGAATCTATGTCTCTTTTTATTGTGTCATCTTGCTGCGTCAGCTCTCTGGCGCCACTCCTGGGCTGGCTAAACTTTATTTCGCGCTGGGCCACTCTTCTTATGGGGCACACTCCTTGTGCATGGGGCTCCTCTCTACGGGGGGACACCCCTGCCTGGCAGAGCACTCCTTGCGCGCATCAGCGCTGCACGTGGGCCAGCTCCACACAGGTCAAGGAGGCCCGGGGTTTGAACTGTGGGCCTCCCATGTGGTAGGCAGACACTCTAACCATTGAGCCAAGTCCGATTCCCTAATCTGATGTCTTTGCTATCTAATATTTATAATATTCTTCTGTATGTATAGCATCCTGTTTCCTTTTATCAACAAGTGCTTTATAGTATTACATAGTTTTTTGCTTAGGTATAAACATATGTGATACTTTTCGACTCAGCTATTTATTGCCCAAGGCAAATGTTATTTGGAAAACTGCATGAATACAGATGGAAATGAAATAGTGAAATATTTTCAGGAAAAGAAATATTGAGGTAATTGTTAATGCAATGGGATAGAGAAATTCTTTTTTAAAAATTGTTGACCAACCATCTCACTAACTTTTCTGTTAGACTTCTGATTATGACTTTGTTGCTTACCTATCTCCCCTTTTATAAGATAGGACAGAAATTGCCAAAAGTAAGGTTCTGCTGTGACCTGACACTACTCTCTATAGGTATATGACTATGGGCGTAAGTAGGCAGTGACTCGGGGCTCTTGCAGGAACACCGACAGGCCCTTCCTAGAAAATGTCTGTTTGCTTTTTGTTTGATGAGGGAATAATCAGTTCTTCTCCCTGTCTTTCCCCAAGGAATGACTCATGTATTAACTTTTATAAGTATCACCACATCAAAAGAAGTGATCTCAGACATCAGACTGGGATTTAGTCAGGCAACATGGGTATACACAAGCTGGATAATTTGTTCCCACCCTTAAGTCACTATTTATTAATGTGTGCTTTTAAATGAAAACTAAAAAGATTGAATTTAGATTAAATGTTGGATGTAATTTTTAAACTTTTATAATAACTTTTAAATAGCTATTTCCATATGTATGTGCTCCATTTTCTCCTGAATAATGAAGTCAACCCTATGATCAAAAGTTTCTTAAGATTTAGAGAAGAAAAGTAAAATTTGTCTTTACTTATGGACTAGTTTTGATATAATAAAAATGACTTCAAAGATAGTTCGTTATAACTTGGAGTATGAACTAATACTATAGGGTTTATACTTACCTTGTTTGAGTTAGCATTTTTATAGTTATCATAAAACTTTTACTGTATTAACTCATTTATAGTCTTGCCCTGTGATCTAGTTAGGTCGGGTATTATTGTTAGATTTTTTTTACCTAATAAGACAGATTGAGAAAACTAAAATCCACATCAGCTCCTTTGAGTTGGCTTTTTTGCTTGTTTTAGTTTGTTTGGTTTTTTTGTTTTGTTTTGTTTTGTTTTGTTTTGTTTTCAGGAGGCACCGGGAACCAAACCTCAGACCTCCCTTGTGGGAGGCAGGTGCTCAACTGCTCGAGCCACACCTGCTCTCCTATACTGCATTTTATAGAGAGGGGCTAGGGGCTTAATTTGTGAGTTTGGGACCTTCTTCACAAAAAGGATATAAACACTAGTTAAACTTTTCAGTGCCTATTTGGAATCAATAGCTTTTACTTCTAGCCCATTAGAATTATTTGCTGAAGACCATAGCTTTAGATAAATTGTTTTCTGACCCTGATTAGAAAAGCAATGATTAAAAGAACTTAAGGAGTAGAATTCTTGTTTCTAGAAAAGAGTTTCTGAAGTCCACTAAATTCGAACTAAAGCAAAACAAAGGTTTTGTAAGTCATGCAGACAGCCATTTGTCATCTCCTTCCAGTTATTTATCACCCAGATATTCCTAATGAATCACATTCCAGACTAACCACTGACTTCTTTTGTTCCTCAGTGAAGGAGTGTTGCAAACAGATGTTTTCCCAGTGAATCAGCACAGGATTCTTGATTTTATTACCTTTGCCCTAAACTTTCCAGACAAACCTTGTTGGAAATTTTGCCTGTGGGATCTCACTTGACTTCTGTATATAAATGATAGATTAGGCTATGAATTGACGTTAAAGATGTTGTACAAATAACTCCAATCTTTAGGAATGTTTTCGCAATTCTGAGGGCACCGTCTTTCTGTTCATCTTTACAAACACACAAGTGCACACTAATTTTTCCTTGGTTGATAAAAGAGACTTGACTAAATTGGACTCATAATTAAATAATACAATCATTTTAGGTTTTTAATGTTTAAAAGATGTCCCTGGAAGAAAGGACCCTAAAATGAAACTGACAGTAATATCCCAACCTCTCTCTGGTTCCAATGGATTTTATACTGATTTCATGAACAACTATGAATCTAGCTTTTTCAAGCCTTTCAGTGCTACAAAGTATGTGAAAAAGGTGCAATTATAATACATAATCAGCTGCTCTAGAATACCTCCAAAGAACTAAAAAAGTTCAAAACCCAGAAAATGTTTTGGTTGATTAAAATGAAGCAGCAGTTCATATACTAGGTTATCATGTTACTAAAGCAATTTTTTTTTCAGTGATGAAAATGTAAATATTCTACCTCTTCTCTAGTTTGTGTTGTGGCACCAGGACTTCTTTCTCTGGATTTATATAATAAGGTGCTTTATTATTATCAGAGCATTGATTAAAACTTCACTCCCATGTTAAGGTATTTTTGTTTGATGTAATTTCAGGAATGATAATTTTACCTCTTTAAAACATTTTTTTTAATTCTAAATTTCTCTTAACTAGCAAAATAAGTAGAATATGCTCCTGAAGCTGAAGTAAAAATTAATTCATAGAATTGTCTCAGTTAATTTTTTTTTCAAGCACTAAAATGATTCCTTTTCTATACTGCTCATGAAAATAATATAAATTGTGGAAATTTCACCTTTTGTATTTAATTAAAAAGTTTTTAAAAGTTAAAATATCTTTTCCACAGACCAATACCCACATTTGCTCTTATTGGAAATCTTACTCCATGATCTAACTATGGTTTTACTCCCACCCAGGCATACCCTTGCTTGTTCAGGCACTGTGTTTTTTACCCTGGACAAAATTGTCCTATTATCAAAACTCTGGAAAATATAATGTAATACAACTCATGAAACTAGATATATGGAGCTTTGAACTGAAGCAAAACCAGATGTTTAGTCAATCACAAATCACTGAACTAAGTTGTTGTGTTGACTTCACTTAAAATGATGCTACAGAATTACAAGGGGATAAAAGAACCTCAGAACCTGTCACTTTGTTAAGAATATAACATTTCATCACAATCATATTATAAAATTTAACCTCCCTATCTTTAAAGGGAACTTTCTTTTTTTTTTTTTTCTTTTTTTTTTAATATTTATTTATTATTATTATTTTTTAATTACATTAAAAAAATATATATGAGGTCCCATTCAACCCCACCGCCCCCGCCCCCCACTCCCCCCACAGCAACACTCTCTCCCATCATCGTGATACATCCATTGCACCTGGTAAGTTCATCTCTGAGCATCACTGCACCCCATAGTCAATGGTCCACATCATAGCCCAGACTCTCTCACGTTCCATCCAGTGGGCCCTGGGGGGATCTACAGTGTCCCGTAATTGTCCGTGAAGCACTATCCAGGACAACTCCACGTCCCGAAAACGCCTCCACATCTCATCTCTTCTCCTGTTCCCCACACCCAGCAGCCCCCATGGCTACCGTTCCCACACCCATTCCACATTTTCTCTGTGGACATTGGATTGGTTGTGTCCATTGCACACCTATGTCAAGTGAGGGCTTAGATTCCACATGGGTACTGGATGCACTCTTCCCGCTTCTAGTTGTAGACACTCTAGGCTCCATGTTGTGGTGGTTGACCTTCTTCAACTCCATGTTAGCTGAGTGGAGTAAGTCCAATAAGTCAAAGTGTAGGAGCTGAAGTCTGTTGAGGCTCTGGGCCTGGGTGTCATATTATCAGTCCAGAGATTCAAATCCCCTACATATATCTTAAACCCAGCACCAACTACAATTCCAATAAAGTAGCATGCAAGTCTTGTGAAAAGAGATCCCCTCTGAGTCCATTTCCATCACGCAGAAACACCAGCTCCAAAGAAGGGCCATCTGTCATGGCAGTGAACCCCTTCTGCCATGACCATAGAACCCGTGGGTCTCTTTATCCCTCAAAAGAACCAATACCTGGGGTTGTATCTACCTTATCTGTCTCTTAGACTCTGTTCAGTTGTACATAGGGGTATTCCTTCTGACAACCTCCAGACTCTTTTTTAGAGACTCACAGCCTTATAATCTCATTTCTCCTTTCCATTTCCCCCTTACATTAGGTCAAACCGCTTCTCGAAGTCATGTTATTATATGTAGATAGGTATATTCTGCTGTTCCGCATTGAATCTTTAATTCAAGGTCATTTTCTAGTTGCTTCTTCAGCTGGTATGTGGTAGTGATCCCTCGGTGCCAGGGAGGCTCATCCCCGGGTGTCGTGTCCCACGCTGGGGGGAATGCATCACATCTACACGCTGAGTTTGGCTGTGAGAGTGGCCACATTTGAGTAACATGAAGGCTGTCAGGAGGAAACCCCCAGGCACAATGCTACTCTAGGCCTTGTTCTTATTGCAGGTGCATAGGCTCAAAAGTGTAGCCATTAGTATCAAGAGCCCACTGTTGGGCCCTCCTTCCTTCCTGGTTCTTGCCGTTGCACCTGGAGGATTGCCGCTGCTCTCCCAGGGCCCACAACAGTGACCCCCCGGCCAGGAGCCCAGTACCCCCCCAGCTGTTGTTTTTAATTGTTTCCACTATGAGTATATATAGACATTACCATATACCCTGGGCATATGCCCTGTATAACTCCCTGTCAACCATATATATCCTGTCAATAACATTAAAGGGAACTTTCATTGGCCGTTAATATGGACCTCTTAAGGGCATTGTGTGTAGTTGGTGAGTGTTATTTCTGGTCTAGTAGCTAACTAGGGAATTTGTAGAGCCTTTTGTGCTAGGGATGAATAACTGATGCTGTACACAGCTGTTTGACTTCCTTTAGTTACCACCACAAAAACCAAAGGACTCTGTCCTCAACTGCAAACATTAATGCTTGAGGACCTTCATATGCACTTTTCCTTAAGAAGTCCTCCCTGTATTGATCTTCCCCTTACCAAATGGAACATCCTTTTAAGTGTATTGAAACTTGTTTTTTGTGTGTATGTTTTGTTTCTTCTCACCCTGCCCCTTGTTTTTAAAAGTGCTCTCTGTCTGCTTTCTGTGTCCATTCACTGTGTGTTCTTCTATGTCTGCTTGTCTTCTCTTTAGATGGCACTGGGAACTTATCCTGGGACCTTCCAGAGTGAGAGAGAGGTACTCAATCTCTTGTGCCACCTCAGTTCCCTGGTCTGCTGCATCTTTTATTGTCTTTTCTCTGTGTCTCTTTTTGTTGTGTCATTTTGGTGCACCAGCTCTCTGTGTGAGCCAGCACTCTGCGCAGGCCAGCATTCCACATGGGCCAGCTTGCCTTCGCCAGGAGGCCCCAGGAATTGGACCCTGGACCTCCTATGTGGTAGATAGGAGCCCCATCGCTTGAGCCACATCTGCTTCCCAGAGACTTGTTTTGTAGCACGGCATATTATCTATCTTGGTGAATGTTCCTTATAGACTTGAAAAGAATGTATATTTGACTGTTCTTGGAATGTTTAGTACCATCAGTTAATGAGTCAGGGGTGTTCAAATTTCCAACTGTAATTATGGATTTGTTTATTTCTTCATTCATTTCTTTCATTTTCTGCTTTATGTATTTTGAGGCTCTGTTATTTGGTTCATACACATTTAGGATTGTTCTGTCTTCCTGAGAATTAACCCTTTTGCCATTAGGAAATGTCCCTGAGCATCTCTGTTAATATTCTGTCTTATAGTCTACTTTGTCTGATGTTATAGCCACTTCATCTTTCTTATTACTATTGTTTAAGTGCTTTCTCTTTTTCCATTGTTTAATTTTAATTATCTGGGCCTTGATATTTAAAGCAAGTTTATAGACAGCATAATCCTGTGGACTGATTTTTATCCAGTCTGACAGTCATATGTTTGTAATATTTACATATAATATAGTTATCAATATAGTTGGGTTAAGTCTACTATCACACTGTTCCCATTTCTTCTTTATTCCTTCTTCCTATTTTCCTGCCTTCTTTTGCACTGAACAATTACTATTTCATTTCATTTATTGGCTTATTAGTAATACCTCTTTTTTAGTTTTTTTAGTGGTTGTTTTAGGGTTTGCAATATACTCTATGATTTGCAAGCTATACTTATAAAAAATAATGTAAGAATCTTACAATAGTATACTTCCATTTCCTCCCTCTTATCCTTTGTACTGTTGTTATCATATTTTTTACTTCTATTTGATCTTAACCCACAGTTCCTCTTCTTCTGAGGTTCAAATTACATGTGTGTTAGCCTGATTTGATATATGTCCCACAGGTCACTGAGGTTTCTTACTTTTCCATCCGTTTTTCTCTGTGCCTTTTGGTTTGCATACTCTCTATTGTCCTGTTTTATAGTTCTCTGAGCTTTTCTTCTGCAGTGTCTAACCTGCTAATAATCCATCCAGTGTATTTTTCTTTCCAAATATTGTATTTTTATCCTCTAAAAGTTTTACTTGGTTCTTTTTTATAGTTTATATTTCATTCTTAGCATGTTTACGTTTTCCTTTAAATCAGGGATCAACAAATATTTTCTGTAAAGGACCAGATAATAAATATTTCAGTCTTTGTGGGCTTTACAATCTCTGTCACAAATACTCAGTTCTGACGTTGTAGCACGAAAGCAGCTAGAAACATTATGTGAATGAATAGACATAGTTGTATTCCTTTAAAACTTTACAAAAACAGGTGGTGGGCTGGATTTGCCCATCAATTGAAGTTTGTCAGCCCCTGCTTTAAATCCTTGAACATATTTATAATCACTTTTAATTTCCTTGTCTGCTATTTCCATTATCTCTGTCATTTCTGAGTCTGTTATAATTGTCCAAGTTTTCTTTTGGTTATAGGTCATGTTTTCCAGTTGTGCACGCCTACTAATTTTTTACCGGATACTGGATGTTATAAATGTTGAATGTGTGGATTTTGTTCTCTTCCTTTAAAGAGCATTGGTTTGGGTTGTTTTTTTTTAAATTATTATTATTTGATAGTCAGTTAAGTTACCTGTGCACCAGTTTGATCCTCTGAAGGTTTGTTTTCAATTTTATTAAGATCTAGAGTAGATTTTACTCTTTGTGTAGGTTAGTCCTACTACTAAGGCATGATCTTTTTGAGGTCTCTTTTTAATGCTGTCTCTTTTCCTTCTAGCTGATTGAAGCTTGAATTTTTCCTAGCCTTGTGTAAACTCTGGGAATTGTTCAGCAACTCTCCCTTGGTTATTTTTCCACTAGTTGTACTTCACCTGGCCTCATCTATCTAGCATGTAGTATACCGCCTTATATGTCAGCATCTCAAGAGGACCCCTATGCAGATTTCTAGAGTTTTTTCTCCATGTGTTTCCCTCTTGTCTCATTTTCTACCCTGAAAATTCCAGCTACCTCAGCCTCCCTGAACAGATTTCCTTCTTAACTTAGCAAGACCACCATGCTCTGCTTGGGCTCTCCTTTCCTGGACCATGGACTAGAATGTGTCTGTAGACCAAAGGCCAGGATTATCATACGGTTTCCTTTTTTTTTTTTTTTTTTAAGATTTATTTATTTATTTCTCTCCCCTTCTCCCCACTCCCGCATTGTCTGTTCTCTGTGTCTCTTTGCTGCGTCTTCGTCGTCTGCTTCTGTTGTTGTCAGCGGCATGGAAATCTGTGTTTCTTTTTGTTGCATTATCTTGTTGTGTCAGCTCTCCGTGTGGGCAGTGCCATTCCTGGGCAGACTGCACTTTCATTTGCGCTGGGCGGCACGCCTTATGGGACCCACTCCTTGCGCGTGGGGCTCCCCTACATGGGGGACACCCCTCTGTGGCACAGCACTCCTTGCGCGCATCAGCACTGCGCATGGGCCAGCTCCACACGGGTCAAGGAGGCCTGGGGTTTGAACCGCGGACCTCTCATGTGGTTGACAGACACCCTAACCCTGGGCCAAGTCCGCTTCCCAGGGTTTGCTAATTTGTATCCCTTCACTCAAAAAGCTGAAGCCCTGTGTTTATGTCTTTTGTTGCCTGTGATACAATTTCTGAAAAGAATTGTTTCTTATGGTTTGGTCAGTTTTCTAGCTGTGTACTCTGTAGGGAGTGAAAGTCTGGCACTTCCTCCATTAGCATTCATCATGGTATGAGGAGGAAAACCCTCAGCCACAGGCCATGTCCCTAGCCCATGCTTTTCTGTACCTGCTTGCTCCTGTGAGAGCTGAAACCTGCTGCTCAGGACATGTTATTTTTATGTTTCTAATTTAAACAAAGACCCTTTGTGGTAGTTATATCCAGTTAGCCTTTTATGTTTTTACTATAGTTGTTTGTCTATACTCCCTTGTTTCTTAGTTATTGATAGTATGGATAACAGGAGATTGTCTCTTATTTGGTACATTGTAATAGGACTTGTACTTTTTAGAAAATACCCTTAAAAGGTAGTTTAAATATGTGTAACTTCTTACGTTTTTTTTTTTTAAATGAACATTTTTTAGTTTTTTGTGTTTGGATTTTTCAGGTAAACATATTTATTTCACTGACCTAGATTATGTTTAGAAACGATTAAGTCATAATGTTGAAAAGAACTTGAGGTATTTCCTATCATTTACCATAGTGTAAACTAAAATGTCATGGTATAAGGCTAAACAGGATCTTAAGAAAGAACAAAGGAGAAGAAACTGAGTTATTAGTATTTTTTTGTCCAGGAATCTCCGCATCAGCTTCCACATCTGAGTAATGATGACTTACTAGTGTGGTTGTAGAAAATATGTATCAGTTTAGCTGCATGAATGAACAGTCCTTTCTTTAGGGAAAAGAAATTTTTTTCAACTGTGAAATCTTACGCACACAGTATTCAAAGGAATAGTTTGAGTTTTTGTGATTAAAGTTTCATACTTAAAAACCCAATTACTTCTGAGCATTCTTTTTCTTTGACTTTGTTTATTTTTTTTTAACTTCATTATCAAATTTATGGATTCCCAAGAATTAAAACTGAAGAAAAAGAGGGACAGGGACTAAAAGTTTTCATGTATATTCTGGCCCAGAAAGTAATAATAAATTGATTCCCTATCAAATGTAGAACTTCATTTTTTTAAAATTTTATTTAACATAAAATGCTTATCCTAAGGTGAGAATTATAGCTTAGATTTATGAGCATCTTTCTTTTTCAATTAACAAGAAACCAAAAATCTTATTTTATATTGCCTTACATCTTAATAGCAGATGAGAAATAAATGGACTATAAGTAAAGTACAGTTATAAAAATGTCCTTTCATTAATTTAACAGATTGTATCACACTAATGCAAGGTGTTAATAATAGGATGGTATATGAGAACTCTGTATTTTATGTATAATTTTTCTATAAACCTTCAACTTCTCTAAAAAAATAAAAATAAAAATAAAGCCACAATAGGACCAGTGATTGTCAGGGACTACAGGTGGGTAAAAGGCAGAAGGAAGGAATTTGATTCAAAAAGGCACAAGGGAACTTTTTGAGGTGGTGGAAATGTTCTGTGTCTCAAATGGTTATGGTTATACAGCTGAACATATTTGTCAAAACATTAAACTGTCACCTAAAAAGAGTAACTCTTAACTATATGTGAATAATGCTTCAGTAAATCTGAATTTTTAAAAAATCAAGCCAGTAAGAAATTCTGGGGAAGATTATTTTTCTAAGTTACTAATTGCATCTTGGAATATTTATTTAGGCAGATTCTTGTTTTTTGAAAGCTAAGATTTTTCTTATAATAGTAATGATTAATAGTAGTGATTAAGGTACAATTAAAATATGTGTATTGATAATTCCTGTTTTTTCATTAATAGTTCTCATCAGAGGTTTCTGATATTTGTTTTATAGGGTCCGCATATAGCTTCAGTTACATTAGCTGCTTATGAATGTAATTCAGTGAATTTCCCTGAACCACCCTATCCTGATCAGATTATTTGTCCAGATGAAGTGGGCATTGAAGGAGCCGTTTCTTTGTGGAGCATCATCTCAAAAGTTAGGATTGAAGCCTGCATGTGGGTAAGATATGCATTTTCATATTTGTCAAAAATTAACATTACTGTATTGATACTTTGCTGTACCTTCAAATGGAATCCAAATGTGTACCTAGTCAGTAAATATTGCCCAAGTACATGATTCTTGAAGTTTTCATTTACCTACTTCCAAGTTTAAAGAAACGTTTTAGAGCTTCTCCTGTTCATGAATGGCAAGGAAGGCGTGAAACCATAGGTACCATGGAAACATGATGTCAAGTAGACAGCAGCAGACAAAAAAGAAGTATAGATGATGGGCCTATACTGCATTGTAAAATTTGTCCTAGTGTTAATACTTAGCAAATGGTTATATTTAGATGTGTCACTCCTAAATTGAAATCCTCTGTGTTTGTTCTTAGAGGACACATTTCGTTTTCTGAGTTTATGTTGTAAGACATTTCTTGATAAACTAATCTTTAATGTAGTGCAGGTATCAGGTTATATGGTTGTATGTGGTGATCTTATTTTCAGTTGTACCAGTTATTCTTATTGTGGTTTACTTAAGTTTATTAAGTTTTTTCTCAATATCATCTTTAATGGCAAATCCTTAATCTACTAAAAGCATTCTTTCTGTCATTGTTGTTATATGCATAAATTTAGGATCCATCATTTGGAAATTGTTTGTTAAAGACTTCCCATTATCATTTAAATTATTTTAAAAATTCATTTGTGTTCATTAAGCTATATATCCTCTTGCATTTTTTTTTCTAGCAGTCTCTTAGGGAATAAAGAATGTGAAATAGATCACTTAAAAATCTTTAATTAAAACAAATATGAATACCATGCCCATAGAAGAGGTAGAGATTTAAAATTATGTTTTGTTTTAAAAGAATTTTAAGGGAAATGCCATACTGTGAACTTGTTGAATATGAAAGACAGGAAAAATTGTCATGTTTCCTGTTGCTCTTTTATAAACACTGGAAACAAATTCATTGTACTAGTTGCATATGTTTTATGAATTTGGCTACATTAGTCTTTTGATGAAAAATGATTATTAGAATAACAGAAGATAAGTGGAACATGCTAGAAAGGAACTATCTGTGTAGACCTTGGTTTTTGTTTTTCTTAATATTATACTTTTGTTCTTTCAAAAATTATTCATGTGGCTGGTTTAACTTTAATGCCAGCAAAAGAAAACTTCTAGCCCAACTGGCAGTGATAGCTGCCTCCTCTAAACTCCCCTAGTATGTATTGTCTGTAGTGCTCATTTGGCCTGACTCCATACAGGCCTTAAATTAGTTAATTTGGCTGTTGTAATGGCTTACTTCCCCAAGTAAATTTTAAGCTCCTAAAAAATACAGACTGTACCTTAAATATAGTGTCCACATAACATTCAGCATAAGTTTTACAGGTAGAGGAATGTCAAATACTGATTAATTGGTCAAATGTTTGTTTGCTCTTCAAGATTCCTCCTTTGGTAATGTCTTTTGTCATGTAAAATAATGTGGCACATATCAAGTTATGCTTAAATTTGTTCCTATAGTTCCCCACGTTTGCTGCCTTAATACTTCTGATGAATATGAGACCATTAGTAACCATGACTCTCTATTGTACTTATTCTCAGGATAGGAAGAGGCATCATACATCTCCTTTCCCCATTTGATATTGAGCAATAAAACATGATAGTTTGTTAGGTACTAGATCTTTTTGTTTCCTATTAAGTATATTTGAGGTCAGCATCCATCTTTATGCCGTATCACCCCTAAAAGTTAATTACGATTTTTTTGCCACTCCTAACTTTCTGGTGTATTCTTACTTGGATACTACTTTTAGTTGCATTACAATCTTGCCAATGATGGGAGGCATGCACAGAAGTGCAGAAGGTTCTGGATTAGAGGAATGCTTACATATGGGCCTGCCTAAGCATTACCACTAGACTTGTCTGTGCCCCAGCACCACCTTTAAATTAGTGAGCATATTAAGTTCATGTCTGCCATTACAAAACAGTACCTTACCATTTCATTGGCTATACCTCTAATTTGTTCTTTTGAATCTTTTCGTTAATTAATATAAGGAATTATGAACATGAGTGAATCTGTATTTAGAGCTTTGTTTTCAACAAGTGGACCTTAAAAGCAGGTGTGGTTAGATAAGAATTCATCCTCTCAGAAGTTCTTTGCTGTTCTTTCCATTGTTTCTGGAAAATATTGTACATTAAGCCTCAATCTATTCCAGGACTTTGACTTTTCCATTGTATTGTTATGGTGGTAAAGAAAAAGAAGGGTCTGTTTTCTTTGTAGTTTTCCCCCATGGGTCTACTTTTCAAAAATGATATTCTTTCTAAAGTACTAAGAAAAAGTTTTCTGGGACGTTTCATGTTATCTCTAATGTCTAATGGAAACAAAGTGAACAAAGCGAGGGAAAGTATAGAATATATGGGGAATTTTACAGTGGGGACATTAATGACCTATCGAAGATCTGGAGGGGAGACATGTAACATAGTGAAAAGAATTTGGGTTTAGAGTCAGTCCCGGTTTTAAATACAATTGCGCTATTTGTATCACCTAACACAAGATTTGTAACCTGTATAAGCTTCAAAATTTTTATGCACAAAATAGACAAAATAATATATACCTCAGTTACTGGTACATAATTGGCTTTTAGTAATTTTTAAATAGACATAAGTATTAAATCCTTCTATAGTACATCAAATTTTTATGTAGAAGGGTATCTCTTTTAGACACTAATTCATTGACTTAGGGGAGTACTACTTTCACGTGTACTTCAAAATATTTAAGATGGATTATATTATCTTCAAGGAAAAAGTTCTTTTTTTGCCTGTGTTTGTTAATGGGCAGAATGTTCATTTTAGTCGGTCCTTTTCGAAAAATTGGGTTGAAAATTTTTCTTTTTTGAATTTTAATTTTTAATTTTTTGGGTTGAATTTTTAACAAAGTAGATACCATGCATCATGCTCAGCATTAAGGCAATATATCTCTTCTCTCTTTATCTTATATGTTTTTGAGAACCTGAATTAATAAGTATGTGAAAACTATTATATATAACAATTTAACACTTGTATAACAGGGATTTCAGTGGTAGATGAGGATTGTGGTTAATAATATAAATACAGGAATGTTCCTACTACAAAGGGTTGAGAATTTGGTGACATGGGAAAATTATAACTAATGTAACTTGTAGACAGTATTTAACAATATTGTAATATTTTTGTAGCAAAAGCAAGTAGGTACTATATTAATGCTAAAAGCCCCCCCAAAAAGAAGATAGGGTTTAGTTATATGAGATATGAATATGATTAAGCATTTTTTCTTTTCATTTTTTTTTCATTAACAAGGAGACTGCAGTTATGTCATTTAACCAATCTGTATATTTCTGAACACTGGAGGAACAATTGAGTTTGTTTTAGGATTAGCCTGGACAGAACTTTTTTGGAGTAATGCTTCCATAACTTGTTAACTGCCTTTTGTCTGTTATTTTATTTTTTTAATTTGAAATAAAATTTGAAAAAAAATTGAAAACAATTTTCTCCACAATGTTTTACAAACTTTATCATTTTCACCACCCTGTTAAATCAGTGAGAATATCAAGAGGTAAATCTTTTCTGCTAATAAGGTTTTAATGAATGATGCAGTACCATTTTGTCTAATTTAGAACACTGGTTGTTAGGTGGAGGCAATGTTGCCCCTCAGAAGCCTTTTAGCAGTCTCTGGAGTCATTTTTGACTGAGGACATGCTATGAGCATCTAAGGGGTAGAGGCCAGGGATGCTGCCTACGATGCATAGTCTAGTAAAGAATTATCTGGCTCAGTATGTCTGTACTAGCATGGTTTAGAAACACTGATTTACAATATGTGATTGCCTTGATTCTTACAGTTTGCCTTTCATAGATTTTATCCCATGTTTTGTACATCCATAGATTTTTTTAAGGGAAATGCCTTGCTTGATTTAAAAAAAACAACAACAAAAAACACAGCTGATATCTTGTTTAAGAATTTAATCTGTACTTTTCAAGTTAAAGTATCTTTACACTGTCACTATAACTATGTTGAACCAGTAAAATTGTTAACATACATGGTTCTTCCAATTTTAAGATAAAGATAGGGTTAATGCCTAGATCTCTATGATTGTTCCATGTTGATCAGTCAGATACATTTTTTAATTTGCATCTTTTTGAACTTCTACAATATGGTTATATAACCTGTGCAAGGCTTCACCAAATTTTCTTTTCATTCATTAATTCAACAAACAGATATTAAGCACCTAAACCCTGGGGAGGGAAGCAGATGTGGCTCAAGCAATTGAGCTCCTGCCTACCACATGGGCAGTCCCAGGTTTGGTTCCTGATGCCTCCTAAAGAAGACAGTTAGCTGGTGTGATGGCAGGTGCAGCGAACTGATGCAACGAGATGACTCAACAAGAGACATGAGGAAAACATAATGAGAGACTCAACAAAGCAGGGAGTGGAGGTGGCTCAAGTGATCAAGTGCTTTCTTCCCACATCAGAGGTCCCAGGTTCAGTTCCCAGTGCCTCCTAAGGAAACAAGGAAGATGAACAGACACAGCAAGTGCAAACAACAAGAGGGTGGAGAGAAATAAATAAATAAAAGAAATCCTCTTTTAAAAATAAATAAACCCTGGGAATTCAGACTGAACAGTCTCTTCCTTCATAGACCTTTACATTCTAGTGGGGAAAACACATTATCATGCAAAAATGTATATATGAGTATAGACTGTGTTAAGTGCTATGAAGAAAAAATATACTGTATAACACAAGAATTTGCCCTAGTCTGAGATTCAAGGAAGATTTTCATAAGAAGCAGTGTTTCAGTTGAGCTCTAGGAATCATTAGGAGTTAACTGGGAGGGGAGGGGGCTAGAGAGTAAGGGAAAGAAAGAGAATATGTGATGGCTTTCAGATTGAGATCACCATCTTCTAAGGCCATTTAAAAACTGACATCAGTGGAAGCTGTAAGTCAGTTTTCTCTCATTATTAGCAAAGCAATCTGGTAATTTTACTATAGAAATAGTATAATCATTTTTTTTATTAAAGAAATTATATTAATAGGTTTGCAGAAAAATCATGCATAAATACAAAGTCCCATGGGTAAAAGCAGAGCATTCTGATTTATTGACTGACAAAATACCACTTGTCTTATATACTAAGGAAGCTAGTCAGTCCCTTCCCATCATTAAATCTAGGCTGACAAGTTTTTTAAATTTTTGCTAGAATTATAAAGTTATATTGTAAGAATTATGAAATTATGAGACTTTAGTATCTAATCTGAGATAGCTGACTAAATTTTGGGGGGACTTGCCTTAATAACTGTAGTGTCTTTTTATTTATTTGCATGGAAAGGATACTGACTTGTGATCACAATTCTTGTTTTTTGCTAATATTGGAAAACATGGGCGAGAATTAAAATATATCATTAATTATGGTCAGTTAAGTGTAAGAGTGCATAGCTATTGATTTCGTTTCAGTCTTTTTAAGGCTTCTGTTTTTACTTTAAGGAAACTTGTCATGAGTTTGAATAATATGGTTGCTTTCAGAACTATTTAATATTTGACTTAACAGGTTTCAAGAGAAGTTCATATTTAATTTAATTTTAAATTGATGTTTTGACTAAAATGTGGTAATTAACCTTTTTTCCTACTTTCTTTATTTTAAGGAGGTACCGGGTATTGAACCTAGGACCTCGTACTTGGGAAACAGGCACTCAACCACTGAGCCACATCCGCTCCCCAATGAGAGATGGTTTTTTCATTTGTTTGTTTTCAGGAGGTACCAGGACCTCATACCTGGAAAGAAGGTGCTCAGTCAGTCAAGTTACATCTACTCCCCAACCTATATTTTATTGTTGAGAATTTCAATTATATAATGAACTCAATAAATTCTCACCCAATTTTAATATTAACTCATGGCTATTTTATTTCTATCCCTCCCCACTCCCCTTTCCATTATTTTGAAACATATTGCAGATATGTCACATTTATCTGTAAATATTTGTCTATCTCTAAAAGATAGGAACGTCTAAAAAAATGAACATTATCACACCTAAAAGAAATTAAATAAATGTCTTAAAATCAATATCCAATTAGTGTTCAAAAACGTAATAGCTTTTCTTTTTCAATTTATTTGTTGGAGAAACTGGATTATTTGTCAAGTAGAGTTTCCCACTGTCTAGATTTTGCTAATTGTATTCCATTTGGTATAGTTTAAACCTGTTCCTCTGTTCCTGTGTTTCCTGTACATTGATAGTCCCATCTTGAGAGGAGGCTTGATGTTTTTTCTGGAAAATATGTTTTTCTTTCTCAATTTATTTGTCAGAGAAACTGGATTGTTTGTTAAGTAGTTTCCCACAGTCTGGATTTTGCTGATTGTATTCCATTTGGTATAGTTTAAACCCCTTCCTCTGTTCCTGTGTTTCCTGTACGTTGATAGTTCCATCTAGAGGCTTGATTTTTTTTTCAGCAGGGGGAAGGTGGTATGGGAATCAAGAATACACTTTATAGAAAAGTGGATGTGGCTCAAGTGATAAGGCTTCCACCTACCATATGGAGGACCTGGGTTCAATCCCTGGGGCCTTGTGGTAAAAAAGAAAGAGAAGAAAAGCATGCCTGCATGGTGAGCCAGTACCCGCATGGCAAGCTGAGTACCCATGCAGTGAGCCGAGTGCCTGCGTGAGTGCCCATGTGATGAGCCAAGTGCCCATGCGGCGAGGCAGTGCCTACATGATGAGCCGAGTACCCACGCAAGTGAGTCACACAGCAAGATGATGACGCAAAAAAGAGAGACCAAGGGAAGAGTCAAGGTGAAGCACAGCAGAAACCAGAATGAGGTGGCACAGGTGATAGGTAACTTCTCTCCACATCAGAGGTCCCCAGGACTGAATCTCAGTGAATCCTAGAGGAGAAAAAATGAGAAGACAAAAAGAAAAATAGGCACAGAAGATCTCACAGTGAATGGATACAGACAGCAAAAACAGCATGGCAGAGGGGGAGGGTGAAATAAATAACCTTTTTAAAAAAAGAATACACTTCAGTCTTGTGCATTTCTATCACAAGACACAATAATACCCTGTTGTCTTTCTTTTTGAGATATTAGCACCAGGTTTATAAAATGGTGATGTTCCAATTCCGCCAAATTTTCCTCAGTTATTAGCTGGAATACTTTTATAAAGAGAAACTTCATTAGTACTTTTTATCGCCCTGTGATATAGTTCATATTGGAAAGGCAGGATAAATACTTGATTCTTTCCCTTTATTTACCTTTTTCTTTTTTAAAATAACAAGTTGGTTACCTAGCATTCTCCAAAGTTGACCAACTAGCTTTTCTCATTTAGTAATAAATGGTTTGGGAAGCCTCAAGACGCCAGGCTAGGCCCCGGTTGGCTCTAGCCCAGGTCAGTCCCTGGAGGACTGGGTCCATGCCTGGCAAACACCAACACTTCCAGGAACCCAAGGTTGGCTGCTGCGGAAAATACTTTCTGTTTGGCTTCAGTGTCTTCTCTGGGTGCTGGCATCTCTGTTCCTGGCCATTGGCCTCTGGGCCTGGAGTGAGATTGGCGTTTTCTCCACATCTCAGCACTGACAGATCTAGTAGGCCTTGACCGTGTGTGGATCTTAGTGGTGGTTGGGGCGTCATGTCAGTGCTGGCCTTAGCTGGCTGCATCAGGGACCTCCAGGAGAACACCTTCCTGCTCAGGTTTTTCTCTGTGTTCCTCAGCCTCATCTTCTTCCTGGAAGTGGCTACTGGGATCCTGGCCTTCATATTCAAGGACTGGATATGCGACCAGCTCAACCTCTTCATCAACAATAATGTCAAGGTCTATAAGGATGATATTGACCTCCAGAACCTCACTGACTTTCCTCAGCAATACTGGTCTTGGTGTGGAGCCCGAGGGCCCAATGACTGGATCCTCAATATCTACTTCAACTGCACTGACTTGAAACCGAGCCAGGAGCACTGTGGGGTGCCCTTCTACTACATCCAGGACCCCATGGAAGATGTCCTCAACACCCATTATGGTTATCATATTCTACCCAAACTGGAGCTGGAGCAGCCAGACTCCATCTACACCAAGGGCTGTGTGGACCAGTTTGAGAAGTGGCTGCAGGACATGGTGGCTAGGTTCTTTGTGGGCATCAACTTCCTCCAGATCTTTGGCATCTGCACAGCCCAGAACCTCATGAATGACATCCAGGCAGTAAAGGCCAACTGGTAAGGCTGCCACACCAGCCACGGCCACCCTCCCAGTGTGCCCAGGGCCCCACTATGCCTATAATGGGCCAGGCTGCAGGAGGTGCTTCTGCTTGGACCTGAGCCCCCACCATCCCAGGTCTCACATGTGGATGCACTGTATGCCCATGGGGAAAGCCACCCAGGCTCAAATAGGGCAGGTGGTCTGGGACCCATAGGCATGAAAGAGGTGTGGGGAAGCGGACTTGGCCCAGTGGTTAGGGCATCCGCCTACCACATGGGAGGTCCGCAGTTCGAACCCCGGGCCTCCTTGACCCGTGTGGAGCTGGCCCACACGCAGTGTTGATGCGCACAAGGAGTGCTCTGCCATGCAGGGATGTCCGCCGCGTAGGGGAGCTCCATGCGCAAGGAGCGCACCCATAAGGAGAGCCACCCAGCGCGAAAGAAAGTGCAGCCTGCCCAGGAATGGTGCCGCACACACAGAGAGCTGACACAACAAGATGATGCAATAAAAAGACACAGATTCCCGTGCAGCTGACAACAACAGAAACTGATAAAGAAGAACACGCAGCAAATAGACACAGAGAACAGACAACTGGGGCGGGGGGGAGGAGGGGAGATAAATAAATAAATAAATACATTTTTAAAAAATAAAATAAAATAAAGCATCCTCCAGACCTGTTTAAAAAAAAAAAAGGTGTGTATGTGGGTACCCAGGGGCAGAAGGGTGCCAACCCCTCCAGGGGACTAGGAAGGTCCAGGCCAGGTGGGTGGGAGGGCACTGTTCTGGGGGGGCAGGCTTTGGACCTGCTGCTACCTGGGATACCGCCATCTATGATGTCAGAGCCTGCATCTTTGCTGACTGGGAACCTGCCAGTCACTCACCTCGGCCTCAGTGACCCAGACTAAAAAATGGGTCCAAGAATTTTCTCTCCCTTGATTGCCTCTCAGGATCAAATGTTACAATGACTACAAGCTGCTCAAATAAACAAAAACTTTAAAACCCACCCACCTCCAAATAAAAAAATAAATGCCTAGATCCTGTTTTTAGAAGGTATTGGGGATTGAACGTAGGACCTCATACATGGGAAGCAGGCACTCAACCACTTGAGCTACACCGGCTCTGCCCTAAATTCTTCTAAGTATGTATCTTTCCCCTTTCTAATGTTCTTTAACTAAATATAGCCTTATTCTTTTGACACTTAAGCTTCCCCCACCACCCCCAAATTCTTGTTTCTCATGTGGATAATGTAGTTACACTTGAAGATAGTTCTGCACATTGGAATATAGACCAGCTTGATTGTGAAATGTTTGAATTTAATTGTGTCTGCTGGGGTGTACTTGTAGGGCTGCTGGAGGAAGAATCTTAGGACAGAGTAAACTGAAAGGCCTAAGTTTGCTTCTGAGAACTACCAAAGCTTTTTCTTTTTCATTCACTGTGATTCAGGATATGGAAGGATATCTTTCTGTCTCAAAGTTGAGAATTTCCGTAGAGACTATATGCCTATTACATTACTACCTGTCTTACATTAAAGTACAAACCAAGTTCCTGTTTCATTAAACTTTGTTTTCATCCTTATGTCCTAAGCTGATTAGGGGGACAAAAAGTTTTTCTCTTCAAAAACAAGTCCACAAAGTGACTGAAACATGAGTCACTCAGTGTCCTGAGGAAATAAACATTTTTCCTGTGGTGAAAATTTATCCATCCTAATGTTGAATTTTCAAGGGGCTTCCTGACCACAATTTTTTTGTTTTAACTCTTTGCAAAGAAGTTATATTGGGATTAAGGCAATATCCGAAATACCGGAAGGTTTCCTAGAAAATATTTATCTAACAGCTGTACTAGTCAATTGTCATTAGCAAATCATTTAAATATTAGAAAAGTAACAAAAAAGAAAAAAGAAAAAGCAAACATAGCTGTACAAATGAGATGTTGACTGTACCCATGAAAAGAAGAGAAATGGGTATTTTATAAAATAAATTCTAAAGATAATGTATATATGTATATCATAATATAAATCTAACATATATTTAATGTATTTTCTAAATTATTCCTTACCATTTCTAAACCGAGAGAGTAGAGAACTAACTTTAATTTAGTGTTTCCAATGCACCGGGGATTATCTAAGAGTTTTATCTATAATGTCTTGCCTTGTATCACATAGTTCAGTGTTGGGACCAAGATGCAACCTCATGCCCTTCTGATTTGTAATATATGCTTTCTCTCCTAATAAATTTCATCGCAAAGTGCTTTTGTGACGTAGAAAAGTATAGATTTGCTCTAGTTGGTGTCACTGTGTTGAGAACAGCACCTCATCTGCCTGTTTTGGTTTATCACCTAGGGTGTAGGTACAGCGATCGGAGAGCTGCCTCCGTACTTCATGGCAAGGGCAGCTCGCCTCTCAGGTACGGAACCAGATGATGAAGAGTATCAGGAATTCGAGGAGATGCTGGAACACGCAGAGGCTGCACAAGTAAGAACAATGGGAAAAACAAGTAGAACACTTTTATTACCTCTAAAGAGGTATGACTAAAGTGAAATTGTCAATAGTTACTCTAAAGAAGAAAACTAACAAAGTAAATGTGATTTAGGATAGAATATTCAGAAAAACTAAAAAATAAAGATGATAATGTTAATCTAAGGAAAACCCAGAAAGAGTCAGTAAGAGATCCGATACTAAGCTAAAACACACTTTGCCGGAAACCAGGGTAAATTCAAGTTGCCAGTGAAGTTAAAGCGATCAGGAGTTGAAACATTCTTCCTTTATGTGTTCATAATTATTACCAAGCAGACTGCTGCATAAGTAAGGGAGAAGAATAGATGAATCAGGTTCTTGAGTCCAAAATGGTATAACTTCTGAATTAATTTTTTTAAAAACCAAAAACATCAAAAAGTTTACCATTTTTAAATGAAAAAAATAATTTCAAATTGCTCGTTTAAGGACAATTTGGATAAACTTATCCTTTAAGTAAAAGAGAGTTTTTCCCAAATATTATTATTAGTATTAAGATTGTAAGAGGCCATTTCCCCCAGCAACTTCTAAATAACATATATTTGTAATAATATATGTATATAAATAGAGATTCTATCCATTCTTCAAGGCTACCAAAAAAAAGTTAGATACTTCAGGAAGCCTACACACCCACCTCCTCTAAAATTAACCTCTCCTTTCTCTGAATGTCATACAACTTTATTTGCATCAGTCTTATGAAACCTTGTGATACAGGTCTCCTCTGAAAATTGTTAGCTCCTTGAAAGCAGTGAAGTGACCATATCTTCATTCTACCACTCACAGTGCCCAGAGCTACTGATTGTTTACTGCGTGAGTGAGTGATTATGAGTATGTCACATTCTGATGTTGTCATTAAAGCTTTAAACTAGTTAGTAGTGTGTAGTACTATCTATACATGACATACAGTAAAATTTTCTTCTTAAATAATATTTTAAGAGTTCACACTTTTTAGCAATTCAGACCAGCCTTTCCCTCAGTCAGATTTATGACTCTTTTACTCTTGAGTGTTCTTGAGAGTATCCTCAGATGGACCATGGTACACCTCTGAAACAGAAAAACTAAATAACCAGGCTTAAAAAATGAATAACAATTTTTTATTATTTTTAAGTTTTTAAAAATCCAGTATATAATCTGACCCTTGTATTAATTCTGAGATGGTGTGAGAAGATACATTCCTCTAATTTTATGGAGAACTGTAGATTGTGAAATTGTTACATTCCTAATGTCACATGTTGGAGATAGAGCTGGGACCAAAATTCAGTATGACAGCATCACTAGTATATTCCATTTACTGAAACCATGTCCATCCAGCCATAGAAGTAGAGGGTGAATATCCCAATTGTGACAACTGTTAACCCTGCCAGTTGTGGCAACAATTATGTCATTTAATATCTCTAAAAATCTTTTTCTATATATAAAATCAGCAAGATGAAGTGGATTAAGTGTCTAATTTGACTTACAGCTTTAAATCTTTATGCTATGGCTTGGATACCAAAAGTGTTAGAAGCAGTCTCATTCTAAATAGCTATAAATGAGCTTGTTTATATGTAGGCTTCATAAGCTAGTCAGAATTTCAGAGAACACTGATAGCCAAATGACGTGCTTAAAGTATTCTGCACTTCCTGATATATGCCAATCTTTGAAACTCCTTTCTCCTTTCTTTAATTATGATTAGCCATGGCTAATTAATGGAATGAAAGGTATTGGAAAAAATATTGCAGAATGTATCTCCCTACTCCTAAACACCCAATACAGTTAAAGTCTGGGGCAAGAGGAAGAAAAATGTGGACCTATTACTTCAGTTATTAACTCTAAAATATTTATGATTATCTGAGGATGATTGTTTATTTGCATGTCATTCTACAATTTACAGTCTACTTTTACACATTAAATCCATAAGCATATGCTATGCTCATGACCTTGTACTTGATGCTATAGTAACAAAAAAATGAATGATGATAACTAAATTTATATAGGACTTTAATGTCATTTTCAGATATGTAAATTAATGCTTTGAGGGCTTGTCTTTTTTTTTTTTTAACCTATCACGTAGTCTCATTAAACACTAATCAGATCCTGCCATCAAAGAGTTTGTGATTTATTGATGGCAATTAGATACAAATGGGAAAGCTACAAGAGGTTACAAATGATAATATTCTGGAAAGGAAAGATGAGATTTTAGACTCACTGGATGGAACGAATGCATCTAGACCAAAGAAAGTAACATGTGCTTAGGCAAGGAAGTCATGAGGAATATGAGGAATAGCAATTATTTTAATTTGGACAAAGAAGAAAACAAAACAAAACCACATTAGAGACAAGTACTATTTTAAAGGTTTAAGGATAGATTAGAACCAGATTATGCAAGGCCCTTATTAGCAGGGTAAAGTTGGTAGCTTTGAAATTTATTACAAGAATTCAAGTAGGAGATAAAGAAGACTTGAGTTAGAGTTGTAAGAGAAGAGGAAGGGGCAGATATGTAAGAGATACTGTCATCTAGAGTGAGCAAATGATAGAAATGGGAGAAATGGAAAAGGATGATCACTATTAAAATTCAAGCTAGGTGACTGAAGTGATGGTAGTTTTATTAACCCAAATAGAGAAGAAGAGAAATAGACTTAAGGTAAAAGCAAATATATAAGAATATAAAATATCATACTGACAACTCTGAAACTTAATATTTTTATTCATACTAATATTAAGGTAAACTTAATTTTCTTTTCTGATAATATTAATTGTAGGCAGTCATGATATTCTTTACCCAAGATAGATAAATGTAGGCTTACTGATAACAGTATTATGGGAAGGACCTTAGAAATCATTGGTGGCTTTCAGACATTTTTAACATTATCTACAAAAAGAATTATATTTTCCTTTGTACCCTGGTTCATAAATATATATTCTTAAACGAAAGTTTCACAAAAGAATACTTACCCTCTTTGTATGAGATGCAATTTGATTCTTCATGTTGTATTCCCTAACTCTTCTCTCTCTATGTCTCTCAATATTGTTTGGAACTGCCTAAATTGATTCCATGATTCACTAATGGATCTTAAAGTTTGAAAGACACTAATTCAACCCCTTCAATTTTCCTGTGCAACTATATATTCTTCAGTTAGGATTTGCAGGTGGATATCAACCTGGAGAAGTAGTTACTAGTGTGAGGCTGCATGGCCATTGATTTTGTTTATTTTTTTTTTAAGATTTTTTTATTATTTTTTTTTTAATTTATTTCTCTCCCCTCCCCCCTCCCCCCAGTTGTCTGCTCTCTGTGTCTATTCACTGTGTGTTCTTCTGTGTCTGCTTCTATTCTTGTCAGCGACCTGGGAATCTGTGTCTCTTTTTGTTGTGTCATTTTGCTGCATCAGCTCTCTGTGTGTGCGGCGCCACTCCTGGGCAGGCTGGACTGTTTTCACTCTCCTTACGGGGCGCACTCCTGGCTCATGGTGCTCCCCTACGCGGGGGACACCCCTGAGTGGCACGGCACTCCTTGCGCGCATCAGCACTGTGTGTAGGCCAGCTCATCACACAGGTCAAGGAGGTCCTGGGTTTGAACCATGGACTTCCATGTGGTAGGCGGACACTCTATCCATTAAGCCAAGTCCACTCCCCCCATTGATTTTATTAGCCACCTGAATGAATTAAAAAATTATGCAGATGATATAAAGTTGGGAAGAATAACAGTCACATTGGATGATGAGTCAAGAATCAGAAAAATCTGACCTTGGTGATTAGAAAAAACATGCACACGTATGTTTTAATTTTAAACATTTAGATTTTAAAAAAAGAATATCTAGGTATTTAATTTGTTGGTCCTTGTTAGTCGCCATCGGCATCAGTTTTTTTTTATTTTTTATTTTTTCAAAGATTTTATTTATTTATTTATTATTTATTTATTTATTTATTTCTCTCCCCTTCCCCACCCTCACCTCAGTTGTCTGCTCTCTGTGTCCATTTGCTGTGTGTTCTTCTGTGTCCACTTCTATTTTTGTCAGCGGCACCGGAAATCTGTGTCTCCTTTTGTTGCGTCATCTTGCTGCGTTAGCTCTCCGTGTGTGTGGCACAACCCTGGTCAGGCTGCACTTTTTTTGTGCTGGGTGGCTCTCCTTACAGGGCGCACTCCTTGCGTGCAGGGCTCCCCTACGCTGGGGACACCCCTGAGTGGCATGGCACTCCTTGCGTCATCAACACTGCGTGTGGGCCAGCTCATCACACGGGTCAGGAGGCCCTGGGTTTGAACCTGGGACCTCCCGTGTGGTAGGCGGATGCCCTATCCATTGGGCCAAATCCACTTCCCTTTTTTAAAATTTTTTTTTATTTTTTAAAAGTGGGAGTTCTTATAAACCATATAGTGATGTAGCTGCTGAAAGAACAAACTTAGATGACTGCTTTAATAGAAATACTGTTTCTAGATCACAGTTGAGTCTCTTGGTGAATAAAATGGCTCATTATTACATTCTTTTCTTTTTATTAATATATTTTAGTCAATTAGGAAGAAAAAGAAAAAGGAAAGAAATTCTAAAGAGGAAAAGTAATATCACCTATAAGTTTACTATTCCTCGACATTTGATATGTCCTTCCACTGTTTTGTTTTTGGTTTTTTTTTTTCTTTTTTGTTTGTTTGTTTTTAGGAGGTACCAGGAATTCAACCCAGAACCTCATACATGTGAAGCAGGCATTCAACAACTGAACTACACACAGTCCCCATTGTTTTTATATTCACATAGATTACATTTTCTCCAGCAAAATTGAGTTCATATTCTTGTTATTGTCCTGATTTATAATCTACTTTATTTGGCAACCTCCCATTTTGAACATTTAGATTCCATTTTTGACAACTATAAATAATGTGTACTTACTAGGGCATTATTTATATAAATATTTGTGCATGTCTTTGATTTCCTTAAGATGCGTTCCTAGAAGTGGAAGTAGAGGAACAACATGTTTAGACATATTTATGGTCTTGATATGTATTACCAATTAATCTGATCTCCTTAGCATTGTTTAGGAAAATAATGTAACCATCATTAAATAAATTAAGCTAACACCTGTTGCTGCTCATCTTTTAGGACTAGTAATAAGAGTTACCTATGTGATATTCACTGAATCTCAAGTTATTGCCCTACAGTTAACTATGGCTTTGGATTTGGAGGTCATATTTGAAACTGTCATCTCTTTTTTATCTACAGTGCTTGATTTAGTCCCTCAAATCATTCCTTTGTTTCCACTGGTTTGGTCAATGTTCGCCTATATCTTTGAGGTACTCCTCCCTCTCCCTCCCTTAGATGTGAGAATAGATAAATGAAAGGACTTTAATTTTATTTACACCCATTGCTTTCCAAAAACCTCAATTTATACATCTACTGTCAGGTATGGGTCTTTTTTATTATTCTGCTAGGCTCTCAGCTCTTGTCAATCTAGAGTCCACTGGTTTTGGGAAGTGTTCTTATATTATTTCTCTATTCTTACATTCTGTAATTCTAGTTACTTTCATAGTAAGTCTCCTACACCCATACTGTAATCTTTTTTATCCTTTTGCTCCAAATATTTATTTCATTTTCTATGAGATTTCCTTAACTTTATCTTCTAACCCTTTTATTGAAAGTTTTCTGTTATTTTCAAAAAGAAATTTATTTTCAAATTTATTTATTTTCAAAAAGAAATTTCCTGTACTCTGTATGGAAAACAATTTGACAGTTATTCACAAAGTTAAATACAGAATTACCATATGACTTGACAATTCTGCTTCTAGGTATACATCCAAGAATTGAAAACAAAGATTCAAACGGTACTTGAACACCAATGTTTATAGCAACATTATTCACAGAATCCAAAAAATGGAAACAACCCAAATGTCCACTGATAAATGAATAAATAAAATGTGATATATTCATACAATGGAATACTATTCAGCTGTAAAAAGGAATGAAGCGCTGATGTGTGCTATAACATGGATAAACCTTGAAAATTTTAGGTTAAGTGAAATAAACCAGATGCAAAAGGACACATGGTTGCCTGACTCCATTTATCTAAAATATCTAGAAGAAGCAAATTCATTCATCTAGACAGCAAGTAGGTTAGAAGTTACCAGTGGCTGAGGGTAGAGGGGATTGGGGAATTATTGCTTAATGGTGAGTGTCTGTTTTGGGTGATCAAAAAGTTTTAGTAATGGAAAATGGTGATGGTAACAAAACATTGTAAAAAGAAATTAATGCCACTAAATTATTATATATATATATTTTTAAAATGGTTAAAATGGCAGATTTTATATTAATATTATATATTTGTTACCACAAAAAAATTGCATTATATTCCCAGTTTCTCTTATCTTTTCGAAGCTCTTGGTTTCTTTCAACTTTTCTGTTGCATTGTCTTTTTCCTAAAGTTCTTTTGTCTTATTTCTTATTGGAGCCTTCCATCAAAGCCTAGTGATCCTTGTTTGTCTGCTTATATATCAGAATAAGGCACTTAAAGTTGAATGGAAACTATGTGTGTGGAGGCAAAGTATAGTGATGATGGGGCTTCCCTCTGGGGTGACTGAGTGGCTGACTGGCTTATTTATTGAGGACCTCCATATGTCAGTTAACTTTTGAACTTTTTTGGGGGATAGTTCCCTTTCTCCAATGAAGAATCCTCCAGTTTCTTTCCTGGCTGCTGACATTCTAAAGCTAGGCTGGGGAAGGGGAGTTAGAGATCTCCATTTAGTATGTAGACTCCACTTAACCCACTCTGTGTTTAGTTTCTGGATACCTGGACAAACACAGGCACAAATAGGGTCTAACTACTTTACTTGGACAGTCTTTTGTTTTCAACCTCACCTCAGCCTCTTCTGCAGTTCTGATGAAGAAATAAATCATGCCTCATCTTATCCATATAATTTCCCCTCTCAAAGACTTTATTCTTCTCTTAGTCTTTCACCCCATTAAGGTAATTATTTTTTCATTCATCGCTCCAGTCCCTGATTATTTTAGTTACTTTTTGACTGAATCTTCTCTAATTCCATTTTGTCTGTTTTGAGTCTTGTAAACCACAAATTAAATAAAAGAAATAACTATGATTGGGTATTTAAAGTTTAGGATTGCCTGAGAATGAGTTAGAAAATGTGTTTTTTATTCTTAAAGGTAAAGCCCTTTAGTAGAATGAGCTTATCAGCAGGAAAAGTTAAAAAAAAAAATTGGCTCTCATTGCTTTGCCATGTGCTCTCCAACTAGGTTAAAGGGTATATATGATTTACTTGGAAATTGTTATTTGGTAACCATTTTAAAACTAAGTATTTCCTTAAATTCCAGTTTTGACTGATGGTTAGATTTCGAACTCTAGGTATTTTTAAAAAAATGATTGAAGCATTTAATTGTATTCTGATTCCTGACTTATTTTCATGAATATGTTATTGAGATTAGGCAGTATTTTTCCACTAAACTAACTTCCTTTTGCTCTTGGCTTTTTTTCATGTTTTTGCTAGATGTCTGTGGGAGGTAGACATGAATGAATGTAGCTTCCTATGACCTTAAACAATTCTAGCATCATTTTTTAAAAATTAGGTGTAGATAACTATTTATGTATTTCATGGACTATTTCATGCAAGATTTAATCTTTTTATTATCCTTTTCTCCTTTGTACCTGATTTCTGTTAATGATATCACTATCCTCAATTCTGTTCTGGGCAAAATCAGAGTCATCTGACTCCCTCTTTGCCTCCCACATCCAGTCATTCTTCAAAGCTTGTTGATTCTACCTCCCTAGTGTCCTCATATGTGTCTTCTCCTTTCCCTTCACACTACTGATTTAGAACTTTATCATCTCTAACCTGAACATTTCCAGTGGTTTCCTGATAGGTCTCCTCTTCACAAGTCTTTTTTCCCAAATCTGTCCTTACACATTGCAACAAAAATAATTTTCTGAAAAAAATAACTCTGGTCATGAAACTTTGCTGCTTAAAAATACCTAATGTCTCCCAGTTGCATTAAGAGTGAAATCTAAACTGTTTAACCCAGTTTCCTCCATTTCTTGGCCCAACTTGTATATCCTTTCTTATTTCTCTGGATTGGTGGGTTCCAAGATGAACTTTAGGGAAACGGATGTGGCTCAACCATTTGGGCTCCCATCTACCATATAGGAGGTCCAGGGTTCAATTCCCAGGGCCTCCTGGTGAAAGCAAGCTGGCCCACATGGAGTGCCAGGCCATGCAGGAATGAGACCCCCGCGCGGGAGTGCCGCCCTGTACAGAAATGCTGCCCCGCAGGAATGCCGCCCCGCACAGGAGTGCTGGCCGATGCTGAGAGCTGGCGCAGGAAGATGGCACAACAAGAGACACAGAGGAGAGAAAATAAGATGTAGCAGAACAGGGAGATGAGGTGGCGCAAGAGAGTAATCACTTCTCTCCTACTCTGGAAGGTCCCAGGATTTGGTTCCCAGAGCCGCCTAAAGAGAATACAAGCAGGGAAGCAGACTTGGCCTAAAGGATAGAGCGTCCGCCTACCACATGGGAGGTCTACGGTTCAAACCCCAGGCCTCCTTGACTGCGTGGAGCTGGCCCATGCGCAGCGCTGATGTGTGCAAGGAGTGCTATGCCGTGCAGGGGTGTCCCCCCTGCGTAGGGGAGCCCCACACATAAGGAGTGTGCCCTGTAAGGAGAGCCACCCAGGGCGAAAGGAAGTGCAGCCTGCCCAAGAATGGCGCCGCACACACGGAGAGCTGACATAAGATGATGCAACAAAAAGAAACACAGATTCCCAGTGCCACTGATAAGGATAGAAGCAGTCACAGAAGAACACACAGCAAATGGACACAGAGAGCAGACAACTGGAGGGGGAGGGGAGAGAAAGAAATAAAAATGAAACAGCATCAATAAAGCAAATAGTCTTTTAAAAAAAAAGAGAATACAAGCAGACACAGAAGAACACACAGCAAATGAAGACAGAGAGCAGACAACAGGGGGAACAGGGAAGGGGTAATAAATAAAAATAAATCCTTGAAAAAAAAAAGATGAACTTTAAGAAACCATTCATACATAAAAAAGTGTGCATGTATAATTTTTAAAAAATAACTAGCGTTTTTAAGATTTGAAAATTACTGCTCTGGCAAATTGGAATTGTTCACCTTTCCATCACAATCATATAGTATTGTTCCTCTTCATAACTTTGCTTACAGTGTGTCATTTCCTTTCATCTGCCATGTCCACTTTTTCAATTCCTACTTACCTTTCAAGCTTTCTTCATGAAGTATCCTACGACCCTCTTACCTTGCCCTATGTCCCCTGAAACTGTCGCTTCTGAATTCTGGTAGCATCCTAGCTGTATCTTTCTGGTATCACTTTTCACTTTCTACCTTGTTTTAAAGCTATTTATGAACTTTTGTCTCTCCCAGGAATTAGTATACTCCTTGAGAGAAGGCCTCAAAAATGTGTATATTTTCAACAGTGCCTGCCTACCTAGTTTTGCATATACTACTCATCTTATAGATACATTCAATAGACAATGAAATACTAATTAAGAGAGAAAATGTAGCATTACATAAAACATGTTCATGTACTACTCAATCTCATTCTGCTGAAAATAAAATGTAAAAGGCAGTGGGTGCAGAAATCATAAGATTTAACTGAGAACAAGGGTTGAAGATAGGCAGTATAGAACATATCCTTATGTTTAATGACTTGTAATTCTTAATTCACACTGAGTAAAGCAACTTTTCTAATTAGAAACAAAGATTCTTGTGGTTATT
Source organism: Dasypus novemcinctus (assembly GCF_030445035.2). Classification (NCBI taxonomy): domain Eukaryota; kingdom Metazoa; phylum Chordata; class Mammalia; order Cingulata; family Dasypodidae; genus Dasypus; species Dasypus novemcinctus. The sequence goes on along the minus strand of NC_080693.1, from coordinate 45,667,445 downwards.
AAGTCTATAAACTGCATAAAGAAAAAGAAAAATTAATGACACATTATGAATAAAAGAGTTTGAAAAATAGTTTATTTGCTGGATGGATCCTAAAAGGTTAGTTCAACCAGTATTATTGAAGTAATGAGGATTGGGAACATGAACATAGGTTGTGGTATTTTTTAGTTTAATGCTTTCACAAGAGTAGGAATGAAGTACATATTTACATGGAAGAATATGGTTTGAATGAGTTTGCCTTTTTAAATGCTCTCTGTCCCATTCACTTAACTACTTGGATTCTGTTTCACAGAATGTTAGGTTGCTGACTGTGTGAAATTTACTGTTTTCTGTTATTCCTATGCTGAAATCAGGAATTTAAAAGTCTTAAAACTTCACCTTTTAAAGCAATGCAGTTTTTTCCCCTTCACATTCATATTCTAGCTTGTTGGGTCTATTTCATGAGTCTGAACTAGGTTAAGCATCTTAGGTTAAGCATTTCCTCAAAGGCTATTTTGTAGTTTCTGGATTTAATCTTAATTTGAGGGAACATTTTTTAGATTCTACTTAGGACTACACATTGAAGCCAAAGCCCCAAATTAAATACTAATATCTTTTATAAAACTTTCTTTTTTTATTTTTTTTGCTTCATAGAATCCTTACCCTGTTCAGGAATTTCAAGTTAACGTTATTTTATTAGTGAAATAACAAAAACAGAAAAAAAGTTCATCGGTTGTCCTGGTAGTTTTCATTCTTATGGCCTGTGCATTTTTGTTGTATGCATTAGAATAGATATTTACCCAGTGAACATCTTAACCAGAGTACAAGGTGAAATTGAAGGCTTCTTTTGAGGACCCGATAGGGAGAGAATATGTGTTTGATCATTTAAGTTTAGAAGCTATGGAAAAGCATTTCATAACAATTATTTATACACTCACTAAGTGCTTTAGCACTCCTTTTATGCTGTTCTCCATTCCGCACATTTTTCTATCAACGTTTGCAGTTGCCCACACCAAGTTAATGCCTGCTGGTTTTCCCCATATTATAACTTAGTGAGTGCCCTTTGAACGCTCTGAGTGTCAGTTGTTGCTGGGACCTGTTTTTGACTCTGCTGAACCTTTACTGGTTGTGGTTTGTCTGGCCATCACATGACTTCTCTGAAAATTCCCCCTCCCCTTCATTTCCAGTAAACTGTTTGAGCAGGAGTGAGTCAGAGTGAAACCAGCTTCCCTGTAACCACAGGGCTTGTTAAAGAATTTGTCAACGTGTACTCTAGAGGGTTTGCATTAAGCCTTGCAGTAACTGCTACGGTTTTTGTTGCATCAGGAGTTCCACAGAAAAGCTTCCTGCTCTCAGGATCTCTAGCTTATTTACAAAGAGTTAAACTGATAAATTGTACTGTAATGAACACTGGAGGCACATGTTAAACACATTTCTTTGTGTTGCTTTGTCAAAGGTACTAAGGTTTAATGTAGTTTCTCTTTTCAGAATCTACCAACCACACCCAACGTTAAGTTTTTGAAAAGGCAGACCTGCTAGATCTTCTTTCAGCACTGGTTCATGATTTTACCACAAAGTACCATTAAGATTAAGCAATGTTAAGTTGTGTCTTTTGAAGGGGGTTGTTGCAGGATTTTTCAGCTACTAACACAGGTTTTGGGACCAAAGGTCACTTACTTTGCATTTGATTCAACTAGAAAAGGTAGCACTTAAAATAGTTCTGTAGTTGTAGTTTCCAAGCACACTTAGCATGATTTATGGTGGAATTCTTAATGCCTCTTTTTATTTGCTTTCTCAGGAAGCTTTTGCTTTATTTTGAACTCTCCTCCCCACCCCACTCCCAGGCTTTAATCTTTCTTCTTTTTCTGGGTCTTTCGTTTTTCTTTAATCCTACCCTATAGTATTAACTGATTGAACAGGAAAGATAGCTGCAACTTGGTGCAAGCTGCTGAATGTGAATGGCAACTTGGAAACTTGTCAGCTCATTATACATTCGCAAAGCCGTGTGCTTTTACATGTGCATTTCTGTAATTAATCTTCTCCTCTTGGGCCAGACTTATTTACTTAAAAAACAAATTTAGTAAAAATACTTAAATCCAACCTCCCCCAAATTATTTTTATTCTGTTAACCTTTTTTGTGAAAAATAAATTTACGTAAAATAATGTGCTAGAAAATTTTGAGATGAGCTAGTTATTCCTCATAGGAAAGAATACAGAATAATGGAGATTTAACAGTGTTTATGCTTTAGCCATACGCACTAACTCCCAATGATCAAATTAAAATACAGAAATTTTTTGTTTTGATAAAGAAGCAATTCTAATAGAAACTATTATAGATGATTTTAAAATGAAAACAAGAGGTTGATATAACAGTCATTAACAAAGCAAAATAAGTAATAAATATTTAAAATTTTTCTTGTTTGTTTGCTTTGGACATTGGAGTAGAATATAGTTTTGTTTTATGCCTGCTTTGTTCTTTTCATTTGCACACCTGTTTACAGATATGGAAAAAAAAATAAGTAGCAGGTAAGCATTAGGTTACCTTTGTTAAAGTAATTTAAAGATTTTTTTCAGGTTTGTGTTTCAAACACCTTTTGTAAAATGCCTTTAGAAAGGTCCCTTTCATTGAAACTTGGACCAACAGACTATGTATGCGTCTGTGTTCTTGCTTATGAGTTTGCAAATCAGTAACACGCTAAATACAGACCCACCCTCTGTTGTCACTGCAGAGGGCTCCCAGGGGTCCTGGTCCCAAACCAGAGGTAGATGCGGAACATGGACAGCAGAGTAACTATTTTGCTCATTCCCTGCTGCCAACAGGATTTTTGTTTCTAATTTGCCGAGGTGTTCGGTTTGTCCTGATAGATCTCTAGCTCTCTGTTAAGGTTCATATCTCTGGATTTGCTGGCAAGAAACACTTAAATAATTCTTGTTTCTTTTAACACTAAGTAAATAAATTAGCCCTATGCTGGCTATTTAAGGAAATTTCTCTTGGTAGAGTCTTCTTCCCATTTTTCCTGACAGGCCTTCGATGAAAAAACATGACTGTCATGCCTTTAAACTAAACATTATATAGCAATACCAGAAAAATGGGCATGGTTACTCCTCCAATACTACTCTCAAAACTAGACTTCTTTGTCTAGAGTAGATAAGGGTCTGCATCAGTTAATTTATCCAAACTTGTAAAAGTCTGTCTTTTTACAACTTCTTGTTGTAAAGCATTTGGTAAGTTTATAGCTTGTTGCATAAAGCAGTGCTTACTTTTGTTTTAAATTTGCCTCTCTCAAGTTATAAAGGGTGCCACCCTCATTCTAGTTTTGTAGGATTTGTTAAGTGTACTTCCCCTTTCCTCCTTTCATATAGATTTCAGTCAGCTCCCCTTTCAGTATTTCTAGACAATGCAATTATTTCCTTTTTGTATCTAATAAGCCCCAAATCTCTTTGATCACCTTAATTGCTTTTTAAATGGATCTTTATCTAATTCTTTATATCTTTCCTAACTTGAAATTAACAGAACTACACATGATTTTCCAGGGCAATTACATTGTTATACTCATTGCCTTTTGGATAGTACATTATGTGAAGTTTTCACAATACGTTTTCTGGGTATTCCCAGTTCATTTTTATTTGTTTATAACTTATAATGTAGAACCCATCTTTTTATAATTTATGTAATTTTTCCTTAAATGATTATCTAAGATTGTTCTCAGAAAAGAATCCCACTATTTACATTTCTCCTGGCGGTTTCCATTTATCTTTATCTTTTGTTTTCAGTCTCTTAAGTTTTCTGTCCCTGATAGTTTTGCAAATTCCATACTAACCTAGTTTTCATAGCTTTGGATATTCATCTCAAGTCAAGCTCATTTCAACTGTTTTGATTTTTTTTCCCCCACAAACTAGTAGTATTACTGTATTTCATATATAGTAGATTGTTATATGCTTTTTGTTGTTGTTGTTTTTTAATACCAGTTTGAATCTGGAAATACTCATTATTCATCAGTTGAGAAGATACTAGCTTCAGACAGGAAAAAGAGAAGAAAAAAATATATTACATGTTTGATATGTCCTTCTTTAGTTATTCTAATAATGCTTGCATACTACATAGTCCATTGTGTTTATTTCAGCTAGAGGTTAGGCAGGTACTGATATGAGTGAATGCCAGCCTCCCTCAGCATTACCATGTGGTTTCTTTTCAATAGAACAACATTTCTCCAACCCCTTCTCCCCTCCTAAACTGCCCAAGAAAAGTTCTGTGTCTGATTGAGCGTTTCTGAGTTTTAAGATGAATAACCATAATGAAGTGACCATTACAGGTGTAAATAATTAAAGAATTTTCTCTCATTTTCTGGAGACAGGATAAGTAAATTAAAAACCAGCATTCAGGGAAGTGGATGTGGCTCAAGCAATTGGGCTTCCATCTATCATATAGGAGGTCCAGGGTTCAATACCCAGGGCCTCCTGATGAAGGCAAGCTGGCCTCTGTGGTGAGCTGGCCCACGTGGAGTGCTGCCCTGCTCAGGAGTGCTGCCCCGTGCAGGAAGAAGATGCAACAAAAAGAACACAGAGTAGAGAATAAGAGATGCTGCAGACCAGGAACCTGAGGTGGCACAAAAGATTGATCACCTCTCTCCCACTCTGGAAGGTCCCAGGATTGATTCCTGGAGCTGCCTAATGAGAATATAAGCAGACACAGAAGAACACACAGTCAGTGGGAGAAATAAATAAATAAAATCTTAAACAAACAAACCAGCATTCAGGGAAAGAAAGCTCACCCATGTCCACCTTCTTAATGGAGAATTTTATGATAAACTAATTTGGTGCCAGTGCAGGGCAGATTCAATAAGCATTCAATTCTTAAGTGCATTTTCATCCTTGCCTCTTGCCTACCTTCCATCCTTCTTTCCTTGATATTAATCTTTTTCTTTTCTCTCTGTTGAAATTAAAAACAAAACAAAACCCTGTTATCCCATTAGTTGTGAGACTGCACCAGTTCTGAGCTCATTATAAAGTCTCACTGAGCACTCTGGCAGGATATTTTATTTTATTTGGTGTCAAGGTTTTTAATCTTTTGACATTTACTGAGCAGTATAACTTTAGTCTAAAACATTTTGTCCCATATCTATCATAGTGATGGATATTATCATTACCACTTTAAAGAAAAGGTAAAGAAAGAAAATGTAGCTCAGAGAAGTTAAAAGACTTAATGTCATCTAAGCCTTATCATTTTGATATTGCAGAAAGACTGTAAAATTCATAGTATTTGCAATCTAATTCTCTCCTCCAGAGCACATTTCATCTTTTTTTCCCCTCTTTTGCATTGTAGGTTTTCTCGGTCATCATCTCTCTCTTCATCTCTCTTTAGCCACTACCTCTTACCCCCCACATTCACACACTAGATTAATTATCTCCCAACGAAAAAAACTTACTGGTACTCTCTTTCCCTAGATATCAACAATACTTACTCCCTGACTGCTTTAGATTTTTTATCAAATGGCACTTTTTCTGTGAGGCTTTCTTTGATTACCCTATTAAAAATTATTAGGTTAGTGCAAAAGGAATTGTGGTTTTGGACTGTGAATTTTAAGTCATTATAACTAGGCTCAAAAACATCTTTATTAATCAAAATAAGAACCATTACAATCAACATATTTTGTCAATGAGAAATAAGTTTGTATATTCCTGTAGTGTAAAAAATCCATATTTCAGGATTTGAAGCATCTTCTGCATCCTGCTGGTTGTGGAAGTGTTTTTCCTGCAAAAAGTTGTCGAGATGCTTGAAGAAGTGGTCATCTGTTGGCGAGAGGTAAGGTGAATAGGGCAGATGAAGCAAAACTTCATAGTCTAATTTGTTCAACTTTTGAGGCATTGGTTGTACGACTGCAGTCGGGTGTCGTCGTGGAGAAGAATTGGGCCCTTTCTGTTGACCAATGCCAGCTGCAGACATTACAGTTTTCAGTGCATTTCACCAATTTGCTGAGCATACTTCTCAGATGTAATGGTTTTGTCAGGATTCAGAAAGCTATAGTGGATCAGACCAACAGCGGACCACCAAACTGACCATGACCTTTTTTTGGTGCCAAGTTTGGCTTTCGGAAGTACTTTGGAGCTTCTCGGTCCAACCACTGAACTGGTCGTCACTGGTTGTCATATAAAATCTACTTTTCGTCACTCATCACAATCTGATCAAGAAGTAGTTCATTGTTGTTGCATAGAATAAGAGAAGACAACACTTCAAAATTATGATTTTTTAAATTTTCAGTGAGCTCAAGAGGCACCCACTTATCGAGCTTTTTCACCTTTCCAATTCACTTCAAATGCCAAACAACTGAAGAATGGTCGGTGTTGAGTTCTTTGGCAAGTTCTCGTGTAGTTGGAAGAGGATCAGCTTCAGTGATTGCTCTCAGTTGGTCGTTGTCAACTTACAGTGGCTGGCCACTACACCCCTCCTCTTCAAGGCTCACATCTCTTGCAGAACTTCTTGAACCTCCACTGAACTGTATGCTTATTAGCAGTTCCTGGCCAAAGGCATTGTCGATATTGCGAGTTGTCTCCACTGCTTTAAGACCCATTTTGAACTTAAATAAGAAAATCACTTAAATTTGCCTTTTGCCTAAAATCATTTCCATAGTCTAAAATGAAATATAAAATAAACAGAAAATAATGTCATTAGCAAAAAAACATAAAGTGAGAAATGCACATTGAAATGGTTTATAATATAACCACATTTATTTAAGAATGTATGCCATATAAAACGGCAAATTTCAACAATGAAAAACCGCATTTACTTTTGCACCAACCTAATCTGCCCTTCCATCCCTTCCCATTGTATTTAACACATAGCACTTTTTACTCGTAATATACCATATAATTTACTCAATTCTGAAGTTAAGTTCTGTCTTCTCCCACTAGAATTTAAGCTCCACAAGGGCACAGAATGTTACCAGTTTGATTCAGTGCTGTATCCTCAACTCCTGCAAATAGGGTTAGGCATGCAGTAAATTTGGTCAACATCTGTTAAATGAATTAGTGAATGAACCACAGTGTCCTCATCTTTTGATTCTATAATACCTTGCACATAGTAGTTACCAGATTTATTTGGTTGAATTTAATTGATTTTAAGTAAGAATTCTGGCTTCTGAGGAATATTGTATTTTGTTTTCTAAAATTCCTCATGATTGGAAAATACTTTTTTTTCTAAGCAGTTATCTCTGTTTTCTTTATCTTATGTTTAAGTAAACTGAAAGTAGCTTTCAAGAGACTGTAAGTTGTCTTTTAAAAACTGCTTCAGGGAAGCAGACTTGGCTCAATGGATAGAGCATCAGCCTACCACATAGGAGGTCCACAGGTCAAACCCAGGGCCTCCCTGACCTGTGTGGAGCTGGCCCACACGCAGTGCTGATGCGCGCAAGGAGTGCCGTGTCATGCAGAGGTTTCCGCCACATAGGGGAGCCCCATATGCAAGGAGTGTGCCCTGTAAGGAGAGCCGCCCAGCGCAAAAGAAAGTCCAGCCTGCCCAGGAGTGGCGCCGCACACACAGAGAGCTGACGCAGCAAGATGACTCAACAAGAACAAAAAAAGAAACACAGATTCCCAGTGCCCCTGAGAAGGATACAAGTGAACACAGAAGAACACACAGTGAATGGACACAGAGAACAGACAACTAGGGGGGGAAGGGGGGAAGGGGAGAGAGAGAAATAAAAATAAATATTAAAAACAAACAAAAAAGACTTAACTTCAAACATTTCTTTTCCTCCTGTTTTGTCACTTGAGTTTATTCAGTCTTCATGTTTGCATTATGAAAGCTGTAATTCCCACAGACATACTTGTAGGAGAGAAAAATCTTTAAAAAATTTTTTTCAGTTGAGAATTATGATAATTTGACAACATGGGAACAATATAAAGAATACTTCGTTATAATCACTTTTGAAAACTATTGGGTAGAATGTACTAAAATTAAACATATGCATACCCTATCCTCTAGCAATTTCATTTGCACAAAAATACCCAACAGAAAGGCACACCAAGACTTGTACAAAAATGTTTATAGGTGCTGTATTCATAATAACCCCAAGCTGGAAACATCCCTACCATCAACAGTAGTACAGATAAATTTATTGTGGTAAATTCATTCAATGGAATGCCATACAGTAACAGCAACACATTAACTACTGCTACATGTGCAACAGCATGGATGAATCACATGGTCATAAAGTTGCCTTAAAGAAGCCAGACACAAAAAGACAACTGTATAATTCCATTTATATAACATTTAAAATGGCAAAGGTAATCTATGCTATTAGAAGTCACTGATAGTGGTTTTTTAGCAGTAGGAGTGCCACCAGGGTGGTTCTGGAATTTTGGTCATGTTTTATATTTGGATCTGGGTGGTAGTAATATGGGTGTGTTCCCTGTAAAATTTTTCAAGATGTACATTTTTAGATTTTGTATGCTTTACTGTATGGATGTACCTCAACTTAAAATACTTTTACACCACCACCACCCCCAAAAAATATAGTAGGTTTGTTAGCAGAAATACATCAGTACTTCCAGAAATCTACTTGATTCAGATGTTGACCCAGAAGTAGTTGATAGCTTTCTGTTTTGGATACGTCATTCTGAAATATGTGCTGGTAACAGAGCATTATCTCATTTCTATTTTTAAGTAAAACAAAATCCTAATGATCAAATCTCACATAATTTCTGAAGAGTATATCTTGGTGGAAGTGACTCAAAACCTACAACAAGCACAGTTGCCTCTAGATCAGTGGCTTTTGGACTTTTTTGTTTGTTTGTTTTACTGTAGTCAGAATAAAAGACTTTGTACTTCACCACCCAGAACCAAAGTATATGTCTACATGAAATAAACATTTCACTTGTATCATATGCATTGTTCTCATGTTTTTATTCTATTCATTAATAAACAAGATGCTATTTAAAACTCACTAAATTTTCACAACTTGCAGTCTAATAGAACTGCACTAGATAATAGAAATATACGAATGTGGGTAGGAAAAAATATCTGAATCTTCTTTTCAGATTTCTAGCTTTTCGGTACTTACTACATACATTTAGCTAATTGCCAAAGTAAATGTTTCTTACTGTTTCATAAAATAGTTGAACATTCTTTGCTTCTGTTAATTTTTAGGCATACCTTCATGATTTTCATAGATGAGAGGTCTAAATTTTTTATTACATGTTTTATGAATAATTACTTCTTAAACTTGTAAATCTTATTTATTTTCAGAATAAAAAGTCTTTGCTTTTCTGAAATGTGTTAATGTGATGTATTCTGTTTGCATATTATATTAAAGAGTTTTAACCTAATTTCCAGAAAAATAGGCATTCCTATAATCATATCTGATTAAGGTAAAAGCCATCAGTTGGTTATTAAAACATCTCATTTTCATGAGAAGTTGCACAACTCAGTTCTAATCACCTTCTCTTGGTGAGTGGGTGTGCATTTTGTAATCTAACATCTATAAGTAGCAATTAAAAAATTTTTAACTACGTCCTTACTGTCACAATCACTTTGTTTCATCAAGTTAATAATCCTTCCTTTCTCTGTAATTCTAGAATATATTTCCTAACCACAGTCTTTATCCCATAAGTGTTTTTCAGTCCATTATGTTATAATAGAAAAACAGAATAAATGATTTGTGATTTTATAAAAAATATACCTCAGTTATTTAAAGGTAACATTTTAAAACCTAGGCAAATACTTCAATGTTACATTGCAGTTTCTATGAAGATATTAATGAATCGTACCCTTTAATTTTATGATTCAATGTGTAGTAAGATTTCATTGTAGAAAATAGTTAATTGTGTGGCTATTAGGGTCTTATTAACAAGTTAGTATTTCAGAGTCATTGAGCACTATGCTGAAACAGTTTATAATATTGTTGTCATTACTATTTAGTTCCGTTTCTGCTTAATTTCATTTTATTTGCTTGGCACTGCACATTTGAGTAGGACATAGGAACCAGCCTCTCATTTTTAGAAGGTAACAAGAGCGTCACAAATACAGTGTATTTTAGCATAAATTCCCACTACACAGAAGGGATTATTATTGAAACATTTGCTCCATGTGGAGCACCCTTAACCCCAAATTGAGATGAGCTCAGCAGCAATTTTAATATATGAGTTAAGAGGACAGGTAATTTGTAAAACTGCTGACTTAATACCATCACAATGATTAGGCAGCAACTCCAACTTTCATAAGATACTAACCAAATATATATGTATCTACAGTAATATTACACTCATTTAACATGTTTAGGGATTTTCTATTTCTTTTAAAGAGAACTTTTCCTATAGGCAGCCATCATCAAACTAAAAAGAGTTTTACTGTTATCACTCGAACATAAAAGTTATTTCATTTATCTCCAAGTTGACATCTTTAGATTCAAAGATTAGTATTTTCCACATTAATTATAAATAGCCCTTGTAGTTTCTCTTAAGTCTTAATCATAGATCTCTTTCTTAGAAATAAGAAATGTGAGGAAGTAATGGGGCAATATCCATACCTTAGAGTTTGTTTTTCTTTCTTAGTCCTTGAAATCTGAGTGATAAGTACTTATTGTAACTTTTCTATTATTGAAGAAATTTTCCCAGTGTCTCTTACTCTCACTTTCAGAAGCATGATTGGTTATACACATAACCACTATGGGTGGGGTGGAGATGAGGAAGGTAATTTTTTTTTACCTCAAAGTTTGTTTATTTCTGTGGAAATAAAAAATGAGATATGACTATTAATTGTAAATGCATGCTACTTATTTATGAAGAACTAGAGAAACTTCATTAATGATGTTTTTTTGGTTGGTACTTAAATTGTGAAATAGGTTAAAGTTGTGAAATGTGAATCCAGAGAAATGAAACTAGTAAAAGATTTGTTTTCAGTTGTACAGGTTTTTAGATAAAATGAAGACTAGAAATTGAGGAAGTAATCAAATGGGACTTATTACATTGTTCCCACAACTAGACAAAAACCTTAAAAATAAGATATTAATTTCCTTTGATATTTAACGTGAATATTGAATACCAATGTATTAATATTTTGGTAATTTTTTTCTTCTGTTTTGCTTTAAAATATTGTTCTTCATTATTAGTGCACATTTTTCTTGGCTTATTTATTTGATGGTTTAAAAAGAAAAGCAACATTTGTTTAAAATGCTTCTTTGAAGAAACATTGAGGGAAAATATTTTTTGGTGGTGTTGGTTGTGTGTGTGTTTATTGAGAAATAATTTACGTGCAGTAAATTTCTTCTTCTATGTTTTAAGGCAGTTGGGAATATAAATATAACATATAGACAAAACTACTCTAAAATCAACACATTAAGAAAGAGCTACTAATTTACAAATAATGAAAAGGTACTGAAGTTTAAAAAAAAATAAAGAACATTCAAATCTTTGGAGCAATAAGGAAAGTAAAATTAAATTTAACATGTAGACAATAAAAGTATTTTCAATTAAATTACATTGACTAGAATGTTAAAAAGAAATGCAGTATGTTTTGTACAAATGGCTTTAAAAATGAAATAAGTTGAAAATAAAAACAAAATATAATTGTGTTTATGAATCTAAATGAGTTATTTTATTGTGTTAAAATATTTTAGATTTGGTACAAATACTAATATAGTGCTTCCCTGAGTTTGTGTTTTCATTACACTAGCAAGGGAAAAAGGCAAGAAAATTGTCCCTCAAGTTTCACATTCTGCTACTGTTTTCTTTAATGAAAATAATTGTACAGACTTCATTAATTTAATATAAATAAGTCTCCACAGACTGTTAAATCTATAAATGTAATTTTAATTCCGAGAATATTGTGAAAGATCTAGGAGGCGGGGAATTTTAGGAACTGAAAGTAGCATGGTCACTCTTTGTGTTAAACACATAGTAAGATTTATGAAATCCATTTTCAGCAGTTCACTTTCAGTCTTTTTAAAAAGTCTACTCCCCATTAAAAAGGCACTTAACTTGTTTTCCTTGTAAGACATGCCAGCTTGAATTTTTTTTTAAAAGGGGGACATTTCTACTTGTTTAGATAAACTTTTTCACTGATATAAAGATAAATATATAATTTTTAAAACATTGAAATTAACTTTAATGGGAAAAAAAGGACACAAAACCTTCTAAATACAACACTTTGTTGCTCTAATCTATGTCATTTTATGTAGAAAAACTAATTTTTTACAATAATTTATATTTAGAGCTATATAAATGCTATGCTAGAAAAATTCTCATATATGTCAGTTTGGAGTAATAAAACACTTTTGATGATGGATGGTGGTGATGGTAGCCCAACATTGTGAGTATAATTAATATCATTTGTATTATATATTTGTAGCTAAAAGGGGAAGTTTTAGGTTTACATGTTACCAGAGTAAAGATTTTTTTAAATGATAATAATAAAGGGCTATATGACACAGTGAAGCCTAATGTCAACTATAGATGTATAGTTTAATAATATTCTTTCATCACTTGTAACAAGGGTACCACACAAAATATTAATAGGGAAAACTGGGGGGTACAGAGTTTTGGAGATGTTTTGGGAATTCTGTATTTTCTGCCTGGTTTATGTGTAAAGCTACAATTTCTCTAATTTAAAAAAAATCTATAAATATAGAAAGATGTCTTTAGAATAAAATTTGTATAGGTTTTTTGTTTGTTTTACTTTTTCTTTGCAATTGAATGTAATCTTGCCTTTCTAAAGAAGATTCAATTCAACTATGTAATCTTACCTCTAAAGAAGATTTGCTACAAAGATCCCTAGGGCTACAGAAGAAAGCGTTTTCCTTATTTTACATTTTTAATTCTTAACTATAGTAATTAGAGTTTCATAATTAGTTTATAATCTCATAGTATTCGTTGATATTTAATCATTGTAAAACATTGCTACTCATATGCCTTAACCATTTTTATTTAGTGCTTCAAATGAATTACAAATTTAGTAATTTGGGCATTAATTATTAAAATTATATAGAAATGCCATTTCTCTTAAAACAAGCTATATAATTGTGTAAAATATTGTATGATTAAAAAAAAAATTCTTTGTATCCAGTACATTTAATAGAGAAATGTATGTTTTTATTCAACGGTGTTTTCTTTTTCTTTTTAATTATTGTTTATATTTTCAACTATTAAATGTAAAAAACAAGCTATTTAGGAAAAGCAATTATATAGTCTTAAACAGTTTTTTAAATTTAAAAAATTCTCACTTAATGCAATAGCTATTGTAGCAGTTTGTTATTATTGATGACTTCCAAAAAGAAATATTGGATTATGTTTGTAAACTGGTCTTTTCCTCTGGGCATGATTAAATTGTGATTAGGGTTTGATTGGGCTGCGTCAGAAAACAACGTGACAGAAGAGTTAGTTGGATTTTTGAGCTGGAGCCTGGGATGTAAGCACACAAAGGAGCAGAGCAGCTGAGCCTGGAGAGACTCGAGCCCCAGGGAGAGACACAGCCTGTCACCTGATTGTCTACAACTGGCCTTATGGAGAGAGGCAAAGCCTAGAGAGCCTCTAGTCTACAGCAGACCTTGTGGAGAAAATAGAGGAGCTGAGCCCAGAGAGAAATGAACCCCAGGAAGAGAGTAACCCAGGAAGACTGAACCCTGGCAAATGTTGGCAGCCATCTTGTCCCAAAATGTGGCGAAAGATTTTGGTGAGGGAGGTAACTTATGCTTTATGACCTGATAACTGTAAGTTTCTACCCCAAATAAATTCCCTTTATAAAAACCAACAGATATCTGGTATTTCGCATCAGCACCTCTTTGGCTGACTAATATAGATGTCAAATTTAAGAAAATTAATCTTTAGTTGAAAATCTGAATAAAAACAGAATGCCCTCACAAACACTGAACCCTAAATTAAACTATGAACTATACAGTTAATAGTACATTATAAAAATTTGCTATCATCAATTGTAACAAATGTTCTCCACTAGTACAAGTTTTTAATAATAGGGTGGTATATGGAAATCCTGTATTTTATGTACGATTGCTTGGTCTGTAAGTCTACAACTTCTCTTATAAAGAAAAAAAAAATAGAATGCCCTTTGCTGCAGTTCAGTTGTTTAAAAATATTAAATCTGTGTAACTGGCTTGGTTTTTAGGATAATAATATTCATATTTTCATAGCCCTGCATTTTAACCCATAAGAATAATGGTATAACACATTTTGAGTTGTGATTCTATTGATAATGTTCAGCATGTTAAAAATAGTGCTAAGAATTAAATGGCAATTTTTTAAAAAATTTTGTTATAAAAAATGCCAAACATGCACAAAATAAATAGTGTAATGAACACCTATATCCCTTTCACCCAGATTTAACAATTATCAATATATATTTTATTGTGGTGACATATATAACACAATTAACCATTTTAAGTGTATAATTCAACAGTATTAATTCCATTTAAATGTTATGCTACCTGAAGTTTTGAATGGAATTAATATCATTGAATTAGTATACTCTTAGTGGTTAAAATGGGAAATTTTGAGCTATATATATATACTACTACAATAAAAGTTTTTTTAAAAAGTTCCTCCATCACCACCATCTGTCACCAAAACCTTTTCATGTAAGAGGACTCAGATAATATCTGACTTATTTCACTCAACACGATGTCTTCAAGGTTCATTCATGTTGTCATATGTATCAGAACTTCCTTCCTTTTCATGGTTGAATACTATTCCATTGTATAGCTCATTTTGTTTATCCATCTCTTAATGGATACTTGGGTTCTTTCTACCTTTAAACTATTGTAAATAATTCTGCCTTCATCATCTGTGTACAAGTAAATGTTTGAGTGCCTGTTTTTAATTCTCTGGGGTATATATACCTAAATGAGGAATTGATAGATCATATGGTAATTTTGTGTTCAACTTTTTTTGAGGACCTGCCAAACTGTTTTCTATAGTAGCTGCACCATTTTACATTCCCAACAGCAGCATTCAAGTGTCCCAATTTCTCCATGTCCTCACCAACTCTTATTATTTTCCATTTTTTATTTTATGATAATCATTGTCATAGTTGTCTAATGTTATCCCACTGTGGTTTTGATTTGCATTTCCCTAATGACTAAGGTTGAGCCTCTTTTCATGTGCGTATTTGCCATTTGTATATCTTTGGAGAAATGTCTATGCAAGCCCTTTGCCCATTTTTTCATTGGGTTGTTTGTCTTTTTATAGTTATCAATTATTTGCCATATGTGTTTCATCCTCCCCTTTTTTCTGTTTTTCTTTATTGCTTTCTTTTTTATTCTTCCCAAACTATTTTAAAACAAATACCAAATATGTCACTCATCCCTGCATATTCTACTAGGCACTAAAAATAAAAGCATTATATGATTATCACATTTTCCAAAAATTAACAAATAATAATACTCTTAATATTCATATCACCAGATACCTCAAAAATATATGTCCAAATCAGGGTCCAAATAGGGTTCGTCCATTGCAGGGTGTTATGTTTCTCAGATCTCTTTTTAGTGGAAACAGTCCCTTTTCTCCCCCCATTTTTAAAAAATGACATTCACTTGCTTTTTTTTTTTTTTTTTTTTTTTTTTTTTAAAGATTTATTTATTTTTATTTATTTAATTCCCCTCCCCTCCCCCGGTTGTCTGTTTTCTGTGTCTTTTTGCTGCGTCTTGTTTCTTGTTTCTTTGTCCGCTTCTGTTGTCGTCAGCGGCACTGGAAGTGTGGGCGGCACCATTCCTCGGCAGGCTGCTCCCTCCTTCGCGCTGGGCGGCTCTCCTTATGGGTGCACTCCTTGCGCGTGGGGCTCCACTACGCGGGGGACGCCCTGCATGGCGCGGCACTCCTTGCGCGCATCAGCACTGCGCATGGGCCAGCTCCACACGGGTCAAGGAGGCCCGGGGCTTGAACCGCAGGCCTCCCATGTGGTAGACGGACGCCCTAACCACTGGGCCAAAGTCCGTTTCCCTCACTTGCTTTTTATCCTGACTGCGTGCATATACTTCTAAAATAGTAAGCCTATTCCCAAAAAGAAAATTTTATTATTTTTAGGAAATAAATTATAAAATGGCAAAATTGCTTTTTACAGTAATACAGTTTATTGGTTTAATTCCTTTTGACCTCATCTTCAGTAGGTAAATGGAAGGAAGATATAAAAACAACATTTTCAGTATTCATTATTATGATAACTTGTTGGGGCTACTGTATGTAATATTATTTGTCAAGGTGTTTTTTAAAAAGTAAAAATAAGCAAATTTGGTTATCAGAGAGAGATGATTTTCAAGCAGTTTGCATTTCTGGCTTTAAACCCTGCTCCTAGTCCATGAAATGCCTAAAATTCATGTCAATTGTACTAGGAACTTTTCCTAGATAATTCTTTTCTCATTAAGGTTTTTTTTTATTTTTATTTTTTGTGTAAGGTTATTTTAGTATGGGCTGCTCCTTTCACCTCCACCCCCATGATTTGCTTACAATATCTTTAACATGAATGTAAAGGGATACACATGGTTGGAAGCAAAATACATGATTTTTTGTCCTTCCTCTTTTCACCTTTCTGTAAGATTATTTTCTATTGAAGCGTTGGACTAAAGGAAGAAGAGGTTCTGTGATGTAATGTTCACATATTAGCTTAAATTTTCATCATATGAACATTTTTCATTGTAGTGTGTATTTAAACATATGCATTTCCTTTTTTTCTTTAACTTTATACATTTAATAATTGAAAATATAAACAATAATTAAAAAGAAAAAACAGTTGAATAAAAACATACATTTCTCAATTAAATGTACTAGATACATATAATTTTTAAAAAATCATACAATATGTTACACAAAATATTTGGTTCATAGTAACACAAGCATCATATGCATTTTCAAAACAGAAAAGAATTTAAGTCAAATTTCAGGTTGAGGCTTCCAAGAAATGTGTGTGTGTGTAGCATTAACATGCTAAAGGAAGAAATTCGGCAAGAATGTATGTTCCTGCATAGGAGGTTGCACAGTGAAAAAAAGGGAGCACTGATTTTAGAGTCTGAAGATTGAATTTTGTATTAGCTTTGTCTCTTAAATACATTAACACCTTGAACACATACCTCTCTGGGCTGCAATTTTGGGTTGGATATATTGTAGTGTCTGCTCTACTTATACCCCTGGTTGTTGAACAGCTCAAATGAAATGTTTGTGAAAACATTTTATAAAACTATAGCAGGCTATGCAAATGTACAATGTTATGTTGCTATTACGGGTCGTGAATGTTTCATTATTATCATGCAACCATTTTTTCCATCTTTTGACTGGTGATCAGTAGAGGTATCATCATTTGCTGTCTTGAAAGATACTCTGATTTTCTATGCTGTTACTGGAGTAATAAGTCTAGCAATTTGTGGAAGGAGAGAGAGGAGTGGGGTAGTCCAGTATTTCCAAAATAAAGAGTTGGTTTATGGTTGTTTTATGATGTGTTGTTCATCTCTAGATTACCTAAAGAGAATCCCAAAAATAAAGTGACAAAGCTTTGGCTTTTTTTTTTTTTTTTTTTAAGATTTATTTTATTTATTTATTTCTCTCTACCCCCTCGTTGTTTGTACTTGCTGAGCCTGTTCATCTTCCTTGTTTCTTTAGGAGGCACTGGGAACCAAACTTGGGACCTCCGAAATGAGAGGGAATTGCCTAATTCCCTGAGTCACCTTCGTTCCCTGCTTTGTCATATCTCTCTTTGTGTTTTTCTTTGTGTTTTTTCTCTTGTTGTGTCATCTTGTTGCGTCAGCTTTCTGTCTTGCTCATCCTCTTTAGAAGGCACCAGAAACCTCCACTCCCTACTTTGTTGCATCTCTCATTATGTTTTTCTTCTTATGTCTCTTGTTGCATCTGCTTGCCACACCTACCCATCGCACCAGCTTGTTGTCTTCTTTAGGAGGCACCAGGAACTGAACCAGGGACCTCCCATGTGGTATGCGGGAGCTCAATCACTTGAGCCACATCTGCTTCCCAGGCTTGTTCTTAAAATTCAGTAATAGTTTAACTTTAAAGGATGTCTGTCAGGATTTTATTTGTATCTATTTAAGTGAAAAACTTGCTGTGATTTTCTCAATCATTGATCTTACTCATTAAGGACTCAATGCCTTCAAGCTGTGAGATATTTAATATTACAAACTTAAGAAAGTTCCATCTATCCTTCTCATTAATAATTATACTTCTCATTAATGTTTGAAATCTTCCTTTTACACAGGACTTTGCCTCCCGAGCTAAACTGGCAGTTCAAAACCTAGTACAGAAGGTTGGATTTTTTGGAATTTTGGCCTGTGCTTCAGTAAGTGAATTGTATTAAAAGTGAGAAATTCCAATAAATTAGGTTTATATTTTGATCCTATTTGCTTTAAATATATATTGGTAAAGTACAAAAATGCTGTCACTTTTATCAGGTATTTATGTGAATCATTCATCTTATTAATTGAGGTATTTTCTGTTGCATAGGTTCATATTTTCTTGTTTATTGACTTTGAAAAAAAAGAAAAAGCAAGCACTTAAACCATTGAGCTACATTCACTACCCTGTTTCTTGACTTTTAATCATTTCATCACACAATGGTGAATTTAGACCTAAATGACTCTATTCAGTAAGAACAAAAGAGACAAGAATCCATCTTTCCCAATTCAGTAAAAACAAAAGAGACAAGAATCCATCTTTCCCATGAAGAATTTATAATGAATGCATTTATCCCGAATCACTATAACTACATTCTTTCCAGAATTCTAGATGGGGAGTCTTATTTCAAACATTAATAATGAAAAATAACAATAAAACCTGTTTTTAGTAAGGTTGATTTCTGGATAGGTAATGGAAACATCAGTGACAAAGTGAGGAATGTCTTTGGCCACACTAAACTAAGAAGCCATTTATTTCTAAAATTTAATGTATTAAAATTCAGATTTTGTAAAATTGACATTCCATGAAGTGCTCACCCTGGTCCTTTCCTAAAAATAATGGAAACAGTTATATTTGCAGTGGAACAATTTGATCGAAGTTTTCTTTGGTAGCCCAAACACAATTATTGGTAATTCAGTGGCAGCCAGAATATTTAGGCCCCTAGTTGATATGATAGAGGCTGTAATTATAAATAAGATTCACAAAATTATTGTCCACTGACACTACTTTCTCCATTATATAATAGAAAATAAATACATCTTTGCATTTCCCCCTAGCAAAACAAAAACATTTTATTCCAAAGTTTCTGATGTGATAGCAGCATTATAGGGAAATTCCAAACATAAATCTGCCTGAATTAGTCTCTTGACCTTGATAAGAATTTTTCATAATCTAACTTTTCTTAATAATGCAGAATACATTGACAGTGTTGATTTCAACTAGTTGAGCAAGTTATGTAGGTATGTTATAGAGTGATAAAAGTGGAAAGAGAGTGGAATTTGGAGTCAAGCAGGCTTGGATTCATAAAGTAGGTATTCTTCTTATTAGCTATGTAACCTCAATCAAGTTATAATCTTTGAACCTCAGTTTTCTCATTTTTAAAATGGGGCAGTAAGACCTTCTTTGCAAAGGATGATGTGAAGATTTAAGAAAATACATGCATAGTTACTAGCACAATCCCTGCAACATAAATGCTCTGAGAGTGCCAAGCATTTTTACCATGATCAGTTCTGCTGTATATCAACAATTGGATGCTAGGAATAAAGAAAAGTGAAAGATATATTCCCTCTCCTCAGGAAGCCTGAAATCTAATGGTAGAGACAATTGAAATCAGTGATAAGTAAAAGATACTGTGGATGCCAAGAAGAATGGGCTTGAGCTAAAAGACCTAATGCATAACCTAAAGCTCTACTAAGCTTGGAGGCTTAGTACAACAAACTATATAGCTGCACTGCCTGGGTTCAAGTCCTGCTCTGCTCTTTATCCTGGGGAAGTTGTTTAACCTGTCTATCTCACTTTTCTCATCTGTAAATGTCCTTAATGATACCATATAGCGTCACTGTGGGCATTAAGTGAATTAATGCAGGTAGAGCCCTTTGGGAAAGTACCTGACACATCAGAGCATTCAATAAAAATTAGCTCTCATTATTCCTGGGTAAAATGTAGGTAGTTGGGGAAATTCTTTTTACCTTGTTTTATTTAAAGCAAAAAATATTTTTTCTTTGACACTTATCTATACCTGTGTCCTAGCTGCTAAAAACTCACTTTCTGTACTAGCCACTTTTCTTCATATGTAGCTAGTGATAATCATTATTTCACATATATTGATGGATCAATTTGGCCCTCTAGGAATTTTTTAATACTTATTGTTTCTACATCCTTGGTTTAAGGAAAAGGAAGCTTGTTATTTACATTACATTTAGACTAAGATAAATAAAACTCCTAAGTTGAGAGAAAATCTCAAAGCAGTTACATAGCTTTTTAAAATCTAATTTTGTGGGAAATGGATGTGGCTCAAGCAGTTGGGCTCTCATCTACCATCAATGCCCAGGGCTTCCTGGTAAAGGCAAGCTGGCCCATGCAGAGTGCTGGCCCATGTGGGAGAGCTGCCCCGAATGGGAATGCCACCCCATGTGGGAGTGCTACCCCACTCAGGAGTGCCATCCATGACAGGAGTGCCAGCCGACGCGGAGAACTGGCGCAGCAAAATGACGCAACAAGAGACACAGAGGAGTAACAATAAGAGTCGTAGCAGAACAGGGAGCTGAGGTGGCGTAAGAGAATGATCATCTCTCTCCCACTCCAGCAGGTCCCAGGATCAATTCCCATAGCTGCCTAATGAGAATACAAGCAGACACAGAAGAACACACACAGCAAATGGATACAAAGAGAAGACAAGAAGACACCGGGGGGGGGGGGGAGAATAAATAAATCTTTTTAAAAAATCTAATTTTGCTTTCTATATATTTAGTTAATACTCATTTTGGAGAATAAATAACATGCACATCTAACAATAGGTCTGTTGATTATGCTCTTCTGAGAGTATCCAGCACAGACTGATTGATCCAACTAGTTAAGAAATTCTCATTTTCATCTATTTTCATTTAAGTATCTTGTGTCCTTTAAATTCATTCCCATTTCAATATAATTTGGAGTCTGGTGATGAAAGGAAAAAATGAAAATTGTTATAATTCAAGGAGTTGTGAAGATCACATAAGAAAATATAAAAAAGGGCCTTGCAGATATAAAACTATGCAAATGATGTTATTCACTTGGTTGTAAGAAGACAGATTAAATTGTATGAAGCATTTGAATTTGGATGGGGGAAAAAGCCAGCAAATTATTGAATCCAAGTGTTGATAACAAAAGAATGCTTAAATCTTAACTTAGCGATGGCATTGTTTTTAAAAGAACATATGTGGCAAATATTTTTTAAACAGATAGTCCTTCCTTTGGAAGTTTGAAAATGAAAATATATAAATTAAGTGGTTTTTGAATGGTTCAGCCAACAGCCAAAGGGGCAGAGTCCTTCTGTGGGAGAAAAATGGATGAAGTGCTCAAAAACAGTTTGTGGTTTCTTTGCAGTTTTACATGAAATTGTCTTTTAGCCTTCTTGATATGTGGGCATGTTTGGAAAAGGTATTTGTTGTGAGTCACTTCTTTGTCTGGCCCTTAGTATTCAAAACATCTGAATTTGTGTGCTCATATTTCCACACTTGATTTTCTTTCTAAAATATATCACATGGCTCCATGGCCTTCGGCTCTCATGAAAAAAAAATGCAAATAATGGTTTGGTTTTTTTTATGTTGAGAAATAAAACCATATCCATCTATCAGTGTATTTGTGGATTTACAAGAACATTTGCTAAAGAGATGTCAGCACCTAGATAAAATTCTTACTTTCAAGTAAAGATTTTAGAATGCTAATAACTACTGCAATAATTTTAAGAATCTTTTTTCATTCATACCTTACCTTAGATAGCAGCCACCAAATGGCTGACTATCTAACTGAATTGGATCAGATATCTTGGGATCCATTGACTTCATCTAATTCTAGTGTGATGATTAAAAAAAAAATACATGGGACATTAGCCGTAAGTTTTACAAGCAGACCAGCAGCTGGATTTTCAAAGAACAGATTGAACAACAGCTTGAGATGGATATGAGACTGCCAGTTTATAGACACAGTAGTATACTTGCCTAACCTCCTTCTCAACAATCTCGGACCATCTTTACAGTGTAAGCAAGGTTGGAAGCAGAATGCCACATACCAATGGCCAGGAAATTTAAATTATTCTTTGCCTTATTTACAGAAATTCCATTTTAATTTTAATTTTTATCTTTTTAGATTCCAAATCCTTTATTTGATCTGGCAGGAATTACGTGTGGACACTTTCTTGTACCTTTTTGGACCTTCTTTGGTGCAACTCTAATTGGAAAAGCAATAATTAAAATGCATATCCAGGTAATTATACCTGCTGCTTCTCTGGCTAATGATAATGAAATATATTTTCCACTTGCACATTCCTAAGAAAATTGTTAAGATATTGGTTCTTCTTTTGGTTGTATCAAAGCATGGAACATCATTTGGAAATTAGTGAATGCTTGTGCCTGTTGGAAAATTGGACCCCTTTATTGTTTTTCTTCTTGTTTCCTTCCTTCTTTTCCTTCCTTCTCTTCCTTTCATATTTATTGTATTCCTTGTGAAACTCTTTATACAAGACTTTTACCAAAGTCATGTTCTTACGTCGGAAAAACTACATACTTAATTTTTTAAGATCTCATTTTCCCATACTTAATTTTTTAAAATCTAGTTTCTTTACTACCACAAGGTAGGTGAATGATGCCTTTCACGAATATTTCTTTTCTTTCACATACTCTTTATATAGTACTTCCTCTCAGAACCAATGTCCTCTACCAAAAACCAGCCAGATGTTAGTGTTGGGAGAGAATGGGGAAGAAAGGGGTCTCTGAAGGGGCAAGGAGATGTGGGTTGTGGTTAGAAAATAGAGAATCTGCTAGTCCTCAAAGCCACTTTTAACAAAATCTTTAGGATAGCCACATTTGTATGTGTGAATGGAGGAGAGAAAACAAGCTAAGAAATTACTTGAGGGGAAATGGTGTATGTTTCTAGAACTGTGTAAAATAAATTAACCTAGAAGGAATTTGTTTTTAAACATTGAGGATTGCAACAAAGAGAGGTATTCACCAAAGGAAAGGCAAAAACAGTGAAGTATTATCTCTGTCTTGGTATAATTCCTTAATAATTAAAAGCATGTCTATCCCAAAGTTCTTCCTAACACCTCTCTACCTCCAATTCTTGGAAAAGTAGACTGAAATAGGAAAACTTCACCTGCTTTTACCTGCACAATTTCTAATCTTAGATTTTGGCATTTGAGATGAGTTTGAGTCTATCCTCTACTCTGCTACCATAATAACACCCAAAGTTTCAAAGGATATGTTTTTCTTCTTTCAAGGAGCATTGCCTCCCACTTACATTAGATATACTGAGCAGTGAACACGGGTTTATTAGGTATTGGAATGCTAATTACTTTGGTAAAAATTCAAAATACACACATATAACAAAATTTTTCAAAATTTTCAAGTTATCCTAATGGTGAAATTTTTTTTTTTTGGTATGGTGCCTGACACTTTAAAGCACTTAGTGTGTCATGGGATTTAATTCTAATAATCCTGGGATAGAGAATTACTATGCCTATTTTGTAACTATCATCCTTGGAAAAGTTAATAAATATGTTGCCTATGTGAATAGGGAACAGGTGGTTCTTGAACCCAAGGCTTTTGACTTCAAGTTCAGCATTGTTTCCACTCTTTTGTATTGTCTTCTTAACTGTAAACTTTTTTTATATTTTTAAAGAAAGTAATTTTTTAATGCCTGCTACTTATTATCTCATTGTCAGAGCAGTACTGTGAGAAGTTATCATCTGAGTGTTATAAAAGGTAAAATACTTGCCTAAAATTCCGGGAATCAAAACAAACTAAAAAGTCAAGTTCTTTCCATCTATCTATATAGTAGAAAAACAAAAAGCTCAAATCATTTATGTCACTAAAAGGAAAGAATCTGAGTTCCTTCACTAAACTAAACCATGGAATATGTTTGCTATGTTCCATTATATCAGAGTGACATATTTTCTAAAGGCATGTCACTTGATGTACATCCAGATGTAGCTTAGGGCAACAAACATTTCTCATTCCTTGAGTAATTTTAGTGAGTAATATAAACATGTTAACCATTTCTGGAATAAGAGCAGGGAAAACCTCACACACAGATTTTTCTGTACTCTTAGAGTAAACCTATCACCTCATCTGGTTTTCGTTCTTTCCTTTTCCTCAGCTTAAAACCAGACAACTTTCCTTGATAAACATTGTTATTGTTATTGATGTCTTGCTATCTATTAGGCCTCTCCTAAAAATTTAAATCAGCCTCCCTAACCATGTTAAGTAGGGATTCCTCTTCTTTATCCAATGGATAGGTTCTTGTCCTCTCTCTGTAGAAGGAGTTTTAGAGACATTACCTTTCTCCAAAATAATGAAGAAAATGAGAGGTGAAGATACTCGCAATACTTCACATATCATTTAATTTATAACATGCTTGTTATAAATTGCCCCTCTACTTTCCTACCACAGCCCCCTACCCCCTACCCCTTATGAATATATGCTCCATGAGGGCAGGAATTTTTGTCTCGTGGTTCTCTGAGATACAGAATAGTTCTAGCATTTAGTAGGCACTCAGTAAATATATTTATTAAATGACTCAGTGAGGGAATCTTCTTTCCTAGAAAGGATCCTCTTTTATATAGGGTTAGTTCCTTTGTTGAGTCTTGTTCCATTAGTTTCTAGCACCCATAACCTACCTTTTTACTTTTCTCTTCCTTTTTTTTTTTTTTTCTCTCTTTTTTGTTTTCAGGATTTTTTAAATATCATTTTAAAATAATTTTAAGCTTACAGAAAAATTGCCGAAAAGATAGAGAGAAGTCCTGCATTTCATCTTGACCCAGCTCCCTGTTATGTTAGCATCATATATAATAACCATATGACAATTTTCTAAACTAAGAAATTAAAATTGCTACAATACTGTTATCTAAACTACTTTATTCGGATTTGTTCCTTTTCTGTTCCTGTATCCAGTCCAAGCATGTTTTTTTCTTCCTCCTCTACCTTCTCCTTGTTTCCTCTGTGCATGTGGCCGAATAGGTTATGCTTTTCGTTTATTTAGTAGAATGTCTGCTCAGATCTCAAGCCTAAAAGATTCTGGGACATATGTTCTTCAATGGCTGGTATATTTTATGTCTTTCCCTGCACGGGGAATTTTCAAGCTGTTACATATGAAAAGAAAATCTTGTTTTGTTCTTGAGCAATGAAATTGTGCAATTATATGCGCATTGGCTTATTTTGAATGTTAGGAAATAATGGTAGGGAAAGCGGATGGTGGTGAAATCACTGAGGCAAAATCATTAGCTTTGTTTATTAGTAAAAGATTTATAGCTCCAAGTAACTGGCTTTTAATATGAATGCTAGAAGGACCCCATATATTAATGCTTTTCTCCCTAAATGATCTGTTTAGCTCATAATTGTCTTTTTAGCTTCATAATCTTCACTTGCCACTGTGTATCATTTATAAAATCATCATTCATCTGGAAATTATTCAACATCTATATGTGCTTGATGTTTCTATAAAATAGATAAATATCTTTTTTCATAAACAAACCTCTAAAAGGAGTGGGGACTTTTCTTTTTTAAGTCACTTCCTTGTGTACATCAACTGTGGAGCTGCCAGTGTCTCTGTTAAGATTAGGACACTGATTAGGAAAATGTCATTGCCTTATCAATCTTCTTCCTGAAGTAGTGTAATTTCATCTGACCTTTTCTGAGATTCATAATGGGTAAATAAAAAGAAGACAATTGTTTGTGTTGTTTATTTTTTTCCCTTCCTTTCCTTTTTGTTTATATAGTAAACTAATTATTTAGCAAACTATAAGGCACTAAAGGAATTATCAGGAATTTGGAGAAAGAACCCAGAATTAATCAGAGAATTATTTATCCTTAAAAGCTAAACTTAAATACCACTTTCTTGAATATTTTATTAATCATAGAATCAAATGTAACCTCTCTTTTTGTTGACCTCTAGAACCCATTGTTTTTATCACTAAAATTTATAGTTTTATATTTTTATATGTAAAAATTTTGTACTTACCATCTTTCTACTATTTGTAGAGAAGTTTGCAAATGTCTTCAGGGCATTAATGAAGTATCTTTCTCATCTTAGTATTCTCTGAAAATCCTTAACAATACCTTATTATTATACATAGCAAGTATTTGATGTAATATTCGTTGAATTAAGTGGAGAATTTTTGCTACCTGTTAGAGCCCCAAAGATATCTTTACTTGTTGGTAAGATAAGACATCAAAATCTGTAATTAATGGGCAGTGCTTCATTAACACCAAAATGGAAATTTCCCACATGTGATAAAGTTGAAAATGAATACATTTATTAGCTACTTTTAGGTGGCCTCTGCCATAACCCTAAAAGCCCAGGTTCATTCAGCCTCTGGGAATGAAACTTTCAGGGAACTTTTATGAAATCCTTTCATGTAAGACATAGAGTCTTTTCAAGATCCTCTGGATAACAGTTAGCCCAGGCTCCTGTATCAGGATGATCAGCTTTATTTGCAGTGATAGTAGCTATGTAGGAACCTGTGACCCATGACTTAAGTTATACACACCATTCTAAGATACATAGAACTTGTGGAATGCCCACTAACTCACCCAGTTTTGGGTTACTTGACTTATATTTTCCCTCCCTGGTTATGTATCCCAGTAAGACGACAACTGTATTTGAGGAATCTTTAGAATACAGAGTAGACAGCATTTGTGACTCAAATGATGTCTTTTATTTTATTATAAAAGAATTTTTAAAATTCTGTTTAGGGGGTAGAGCCTCACTTCTTTGGACTGTTAACAGAATTGTGGCTTTATATCATCTTTTTTATAGTGAATATTTATTTTAACGGAGTTTTCCTTTTTACAGAAAATCTTCGTTATTATAACATTCAGCAAACACATAGTGGAGCAGATGGTAGCTTTCATTGGGTGAGTAATTCTTCTCTACCTAATCTTATTAATGTCTGAATGAGAGGAAATATATAGAAGACTAAACTGGGGTAGAATTTTTCATAATAGCTTTTTTTCCTTTTGAAAAGCAAAGAAGTTTTGCCTGTTATTAGTTAAAATGAAGAAGGCCTATCTTGCCCTGTAGCAAGGAAGGATCAAAGTCAGATTATCCTTATTAATTTTAAGCTAAACTTATATCAAGTTTTGCATTGTAGTCCCTCCAGAAAAATATATTTTTTTAAAGATTTATTTATTTATTTCTCTCCCCTTTCCCGCCTAGCCCAGTTGTTTGTTCTCTGTGTCTATTTGCTGCGTCTTCTTTGTCCACTTCTGTTGTTGTCAGAGGCACGGGAATCTGTGTTTCTTTTTGTTGTGTCAGCTCTCCGTGTGGGCGGCACCATTCCTGGGCAGGCTGCACTTTCTTTTGCACTAGGCGGTTCTCCTTACGGGGCGCACTCCTTGCACAAGGGGCTCCCCAATGCGGGGCACACTCCTGTGTGGCATGACACCCCTGCGTGGCACAGCACTCCTTGCACGCATCAGCACTGCGCATGGGCCAGCTCCACACGGGTCAAGGAGGCCCGGGGTTTGAACCGCAGACCTCCCATGTGGTAGATGGACACCCTAACCACTGGGCCAAGTCTGCCGCTCTTATATCAAATTTTAATATTTTGTTACATATTACCTAATATACAACCATTTTGGGATAGGATGATAAGGTAGTATACTATTATCAAAATATGTCAATTATGAACCTAATATTTTGCTAGAGAAAATTAGGCCATTTTAGTTTACTTACTTTTTTTAAATTAGACCATTTTAAAAGGCTTAGACTACCCAAAACTTTTATTTTCTAAAGTTTAACTTATTTATTTGTTTTGTGTGTGTGTGTGTTCCTTTTTTTTTTTTAGTTTATTTGTTGCTATTTTTTAATAAACTATTTTTTAGAGCAGTTTTAAATTTATAGAAAAATTATATAGAAAGTACCTATATACCCCATCTCCCCTTTGCCCCCACCACACACATAATTTTCCCTGTTAACATATGATATTAGTGTGGTGCATTTGTTACAATTGATGAGCCAATACTGATATATTATTATTAATTTTTAAGTTTATAGTTTACATTAGGGTTCTCTCTTTGTCTTGTTCAGTTGTATGGGTTTTGACAAATGGATAACATATTTCCACCATTACAGAATCATACAGAATAGTTTCAATGCTGTAAAAATGCTCTGTCCTCTACCTGGTTTTAAGAAATAAGACCAGTTTTAACATATGCTTTAAATGATAATCTCACAAAAATGATACGTTATATATTATATTTGCTGTTTTCCTATTTAGACCTTAAAGTCACAACTGAAGAAAAACAAATTCTTGAGAATATATTCATTGGAGCCAGTCATTAGTTTTATTAATTCTTAAGCTTCTAGATATAAATGTGGATTATAATTTGTGCACTGAAACTTTATTATTCCAGTTTTGGATTATGTTTTAAAGCTACTTTTTAGCCGCATTCATCAAAATAAAACTTGCCTCAAAAGCAATGGCAGAGAGAGATGTGCCAAAGTAAGCAGTGAAATAATTTGCTACCTGAATCCTAACAAATCAAATACTGTCACCACATGTCCTGTTCAAAGAGGTAGAAATAATATTCTTGCCCCTTGTTTTTTACATACAGGGAAAGCATTTCATCCGTTCTCAGGGGTTATTGCTCCACCTCGAGAGAATTCTTCTGAATATGTAGCCAAGTAGCGCACAGACCTACATATTGTAGGAGTCAGCACCCAGTATTCTTGCTTCCCACTTTCCTCATATTGAACATTTAGAGAAGGAAGTTTTTCATCTACTTCTACAACTTCACCACTATCATCTTTTGTTTCCCCGGCCTTTGGAGGTATATTAGTTTGCTATCTAACTCATCTACCCACATCCAGTTTCACTCCCTTACAATCTGTTCATCATTCTTTAGTAAGAATAATTTTTTAGAACTTTAATATGAGCATGTTAGCACCACTATCCACATCCCTTAGTTCCTCCTCTTCATTCTTAAGATAAAGCCAAAACTCATTAACTTTTCTACAAAGTCCTGTATATCTGGCCCTTCTAGTTTGGTCTTCGGCCATATTTGAGTCTCCCACCATGTTCTTTGCTCACGCTTTTTTGCCTGAATTAGGATTTCTCTTCCTTGATACTGTGGACATGTTAGGCCAGGTAATTCATTGTTGTGGGGACCCGTCCTGTGCATTTTAAGGTATCTAGCAGCAACCCTGACCTCTTACCCACTAAGAGGCCAGTAGTACCTCCCTAGTTGTGACAATCAAAATTGTCTCCACACATTCCAGATGCCCACAGCCCCACTGAGAAACACTGACATAGATAATAGGTCAATGCATTCCCAGAAAGCCTTCCCTGACGAGGTTAAACACTGACCAGGGACCTTTCTTCATAGCAGTTTGTTTGGTTTTTTTGTTTTATGTTTGTTTGTGGTTTTTTTTGCTGTAAGCTTTTTTATGGCAGGAACCATGTCTATTTTTGTTCACATCTGGCACCATGACTGACACATAGTGGCAGGTGGTCAGTAAATATCTGCTGAATAAATGAACACATGATGTTCAAATAAAGACCTGGCAAATAAAAATGAGCAAGTCATCATTTGTATAGCCCAGATTCTTCTGTCATCCCAGCCTTTGAAGTTTCTAAGAAGTTATATTACACATATGTATTACATTTATTGTATATCTACAATAAGTAGAAGTAAAAGTACCTTTAAGTTTAGACCAGCATAGATGGCTTTGCTTGCATAAAGTTATTCTAATATATACTTCAGACCAACTGGATTCAGACTTTTCTTCAATTAGATGGTTGGTATCATGTTTTAAAAATGTCTTCAGGAATCAGATATTCAAATATTCTGATAGGCTCAACTTTTCTCCATCACTGTCTGCAAGGATTACCTCATCAACTTCTAGATAATATATTAAACAGTATAATCAGACTTGGCAGTAATATTAATTCTTTATTACCAAATGTCAAATGGTATCTTTTTTATCTTTGTCAGTAATAACGTTATTTTTAAATCAGATTGTCTAATCAAACTTGACATGATTTGTTTTCCTGTATTTTGAAGTAGGAAATGGTTTTAAATACAAGTGTTCAAATGAAATTTAGAGACCAAAGTGACTAAAAAAAATTTTTTTTCTTTATAAGTGCCCATAACCACTCAAAACAAAATCCAGGATCTTACAATAAAGTACGTCTAACAATATGGTTCCCCCAAATCCCAACCTCCTCTCTTTCCACATATTATCATTCTGTAATCCCATAATGACCATTCTCTTCCTTATCTTTGTGGTTTTATTGCTTTGTATATATTTCTAAAAAGTAAATAACATTTTTTAAAAAAGATTTATTTATTTATTTATTTATCTCCCCTTTTCCCCCACCCCCACCCCGGTTATCTGTTCTCTGTGTCTATTTGCTGCTTCGTCTTCTTTGTCCGCTTATGTTGTTGTCAGCGGCACAGGAATCTGTTTCATTTTTTTGTTGTGTCATCTTGTGTCAGCTCTCCATGTGGACAGTGCCATTCTTAGGCAGGCTGTACTTTCTTTTGCACTGGGCGGCTCTCCTTACAGGGCACATTCCTTGCGCGTGGGGCTCCCCTACGCGGGGGACACCCTTGCATGGCACGGCACTCTTTGCACGCATCTGCACTGCGCATGGACCAGCTCCACACGGGTCAAGGAGGCCCAGGGTTTGAACCGCAGACCTCCCATGTGGTAGATGGACGCCCTAACCACTGGGCCAAGTCCGCTTCCCAAAAGTATATAACTTTTGATTTTAGTTGTTTTTAACTTCATCAAGTGGATATCATACTTTATATAATCTTTTGGGTCTGAAGTGAACACTTAATATTATATCGCTAATACTACTGTCACTGAAGATTACTCATTCTGACTGTTTCTATTATTCCATTGGGTAATCATACCACAATTTATTCATACACTCTTCCTTTTTTTTTTAATTTTTAATTTTTTTTTTTTTAAAGATTTATTTATTTAATTTCACCCCCTCCCCTGGTTGTCTGTTCTTGGTGTCTATTTGCTGCGTCTTGTTTCTTTGTCAGCTTCTGTTGTCGTCAGCTGCAAGGGAAGTGTGGGCGGCGCCATTCCTGGGCAGGCTGCTCTTTCTTTTCACGCTGGGCGGCTTTCCTCACGGGCGCACTCCTTGCGCGTGGGGCTCCCCTACGCGGGGGACACCCTTGCGTGGCCCGGCACTCCTTTGCGCGCATCAGCGCTGCACATGGCCAGCTCCACACGGGTCAAGGAGGCCCGGGGTTTGAACAGGGGACCTCCCATATGGTAGACGGACGCCCTAACCACTGGGCCAAAGTCCGTTTCCCTAATTTTTAATTTTTAAAAATTTTTTATTATTTATTTATTTATTTTTAAAGATTTATTTATTTATTTATTTCTCTCCCCTCCCCCCTCCCACCCCGGTTGTCTGTTCTCTGTGTCTATTTGCTGCATTGTCGTTGTCCACTTCTGTTGTTATCAGCGGCACGGAAATCTGTGTTTTTTCTTTTTGTTGCATCATCTTGCTGTGTCAGCTCTCCGTGTATGCGGCACCATTTCTGGGCAGGCTGCACTTTCTTTTGCACTGGGCGGATCTCCTTACGGGGTGCACTCCTTGCGCGTGGGACTCCCCTATGCGGGGGACACCCCTGCGTGGCACAGCACTCCTTGCACGCATCAGCACTGCACGTGGGCCAGCTCCACACAGGTCAAGGAGGCCCGGGGTTTGAACCGTGGACCTCCCATGTGGTAGACGGATGCCCTAACCACTGGGCCAAGTCCGCCACCCCACTCTTCCATTGACAGGCTTTTGGGGTATTTCCAGGTTTTAGCTGTTTGAGCAGTGTTTCTGTGGGCATTCCTTGGTGCAGGATAAGTAAAGGCCAAAGAAAGAGCCTAAGAGAGTGATGAAAGCAGCAACACAGACGAGGGTAAAGGGGAATAAAAGAGAAACTGGTTATAGGCAAGATAACCTAACTCATAGTTTTGTCTAGAGCCAAACTTGGGCTATCTTACAGCACAGGTGTGCCAGTGGTCTGCCAGACCAGACTGCTTACTTCCCCCGGGATGGTAGGGGAAGATACACTGTTGATAGTTACATCTCTGGTGGTCCCACTTTAGTAATAGTTTGTAGAGGGTTGAATGCTATGCTAATGCCTGAAGGAAATGTCCTTACCCCAAAGGCTTCCGTTTTCCTGTAACTATTTAGCACCCAGCAAATATGATACCCTAAGTATACCTTTGGCCTATGGTACTTTTGTACTGTATGTTACTGTATGGTATTTCTAAGGCCCCGGAGTGAATCCATGTGCAACTCCCAATATTTAATGTAGTTTTAAGAGTAAATAGTTCCCCTCTCCCAACCTGAGATAAAAATAATCAGTTGGGGAAGCAGACTTGGCCCAGTGGTTAGGGCGTCCGTCTACCACATGGGAGGTCCACGCAGACTTGGCCCAGTGGTTAGGGCATCCGTCTACCACATGGGAGGTCAAACCCCGGGTCTCCTTGACCCGTGTGGAGCTGGCCCATGCACAGTGCTGATGCACTCAAGGAGTGCCGTGCCATGCACAGGTGTCCCCGTGTAGGGGAGCCCCACGCACAAGGAGTGCACCCCGTAAGGAGAGCCGCCCAGCACAAAAGACAGTGCAGCCTGCCCAAGAATGGCACCGCACACACGGAGAGCTGACACAACAAGATGACGCAACAAAAAGAAACACAGATTCCTGTGCCTCTGACAACAACAGAAGCGGACAAAGAAGACGAGGCAGCAAATTGACACAGAGAACAGACAATCACTGTGGGAGGGGTGGGGAGAGAAATAAATAAATCTTAAAAAAAAAAGTAAAGCAAAATATTTAAAAAATAATAATAATCAGTTGATTATTTTTGGACAGTTCTGAAAAGTAATTGCCGGTGTCACTAGATTAGGGGATGGTGTCTCTTATCTATACCTAACTCAAAAGATTGGCCTAGTAATATAGGGAATTCTGAATGGTTACAATGGATCAATTATGCATTCTGAGAGGTTAGAATACAGGTTATGTCCTTGAGAAAAAAGCCTTTTGGGTTTATGTTATGTTTAGCAGGTAAATAGAAAAAAGTTCTGAAAAAAAAGTTAGCCATGGAATGGAGTTTTTCACTCTTTCGTATCATCAGTTGGAATAAGTCAGGGAATAGAACCAAAGAGCCAGGAAACTTTAAAGCTAGAAATATGTTACATTTGTTGCAGGTTTTTTAAATAAAAATTTAAAACTCATTTTGATCTAATGTTTAAAACTTTATCCAAAAAGAATGTAAATGGAGAGAGGCTAGGACATATTTCTTAAGGAGCATGACCAAATCTAACTCTTAAGTCATGATTAAAATGACATGTTCTGTATTCTCACCAAG
The DNA here is from genome assembly GCF_030445035.2 of Dasypus novemcinctus. Taxonomy (NCBI): domain Eukaryota; kingdom Metazoa; phylum Chordata; class Mammalia; order Cingulata; family Dasypodidae; genus Dasypus; species Dasypus novemcinctus. Next base: position 45,633,977 of record NC_080693.1, on the reverse strand, counting down.
TAGAGAATAACATTAAGCATATGACTCGCAACAAACCATATGCAGAACATTGGCTCATTGTCAGGTTGCCAGGGTCTTATTGGAAGACAAAGTCCCCATTTTTACCACAGAAGAAAGTTTCCATAACTCAGTCATTGCACTTGAGGGCTGGGGGATGGGGTTACTGGAGCAGGGACTTTTTACTAGATACAGAATGTTCCATGTTCTTTGCTGTCTCCTATTTCTGAGTTAATTTGATGCTTGACCTCAGAGACTAGGGCTGGCCTGTGGTAAGAGAGATCATTTTAACCAGTGAGTAATTAAGTCCTTGAAACTGAATGTTGTTTCTTGTTCCTCATTCTATGGTAAAGGGTCAGTATGAGCTACATAGGCCTGGAGTTTCCTATAGAAGGAATATCTGTTCTTTCATTTTAAAATATATAATGGTTCATGTACTTGATTCTCTTTGAGTATGATCATTGTAAAATCAGAAAAATTTATGGAATTGTGAAACACAATCCTGAAAAAGGACACATGGGGTTTAAACTGCTGAGATCCAGTTATAAACTCTGATTTTCACATACACTTCTGCAGTCTAGGTGGAAAACAACTTCCTTTATGTCCAAGGTGGTTTTTGTTTTCTTCCCTTTCGACACTTAACCGTTCTGTCTTTTGTAATGGATACTGGGAGGCAGCATAGTTAAAAGTTAAAACAGGAACTCTAAAGTGACGAGGACTGAGAAATAGACATTGTATTTGGAGGTTACCTTTGACCATAACTGGAACATTTCAGTAGAGCAATGAAAACTAAAACTCGATTATATTGGATTACATAGAATTGTGATGTAAAGGAAAAGGCAGGGCAGGGTCATTGCCTGACACATTTTAAGCGGTCTATAGATATTTCTATAGGATTCATACACTAATAGGTGAGACCTTTGCATATTTTTGGCTGAGGGGAAAAAAACTCTAGGAAAAAGCTAGAAATGGAAAATACAAATGAAAAAAGAAAGATATAAGAAAGAAATTTACATTTAGTAAGCACCCGCTGTGCCAGATGTGTAGGAGGTACTATCATTCTATAGATGGGGAAACCAAGGCTCAGAGGTGTTAAATTCATATAAATGGTAAGAGATGAAAGGAGAAAAAAAACAGAAAAAACCTGAGTAGATTTCTTATTCTCCTTAACAAAGTCTTCCTTCAGAACTGCAGTGAAAAAAAGAAGAAAGGGGAAAAAAAATACAGGGAAGAAAACTGTAGTGAAGATTCACAAATATTTTGAGGTAGAGGAGAGGGACACTGAAGGAGCCTTATAGAAGGTAATGAGATAATCTGCTGCAAAGTTGGAGATTTGGATGAGAGTGCCTGTTTCCAATAGAAGCTGTCCATTCTTCTTGTCATACTTGGATACCTATGCACAGCTATAGCAATACTTAACTGGTGTTACCAAATGTTACTACTGGTGTCTGGATTGTAGGTTTAAATGCATTTTTTTCCCCTCACTTGTTTAATTAAGTTCATTGAAGCCAAAGATCATGTCTTTTTTTCCCCCTTGTCTTCCATATTTAATGATTTCCTTCCTTACTAATGGTTGGATGGAATATCTAGATTATTCTTAACTGAGATTGAATTCCAGTCAATACACTTTTTTTAATCCACTCACCATCAAGCCACTTTCAGTCAACTCAAAACCCAGAATCTTTTGTTCCATCTCATCTTAAACTGAAAATTCTGAGAACTCTTCTTTATTCTTGACCCTTGGATATATGAGTCCCTGTTGGTGATTTGTTCATTTTAGAACTCAGTGGGTCTTCAAACGTAGCCATAGATTTGCCATTTAAAAAGCTGCCACTGGTCTGTCATTTTCTATAACTGAAATCAGCTGCTTTTTAACAGGGTTTGGTTTTGGCAACCAAACTCTTGGTTCTTGTAGACCCCTTGTTTAGCTTATTCATTAGTATAAATGGCTACTTGGCTGCTTCTGCTCAAGTCTGCACTCTGAACCAAGGTTTTGTTTCAAGGTCTTCTCTTCATTACAGCATATTTATGAAGGTCTTACCTCCATTCCTGATTCTTACAGAAAACAATTCCAAATGCTCAAAAGCACAAAAAGAGGCTAGTGATAGAAATATGTTAATATGCATTAACAACAGTACACCTGATGTTTCTGGATAAAGCAGTGATCTTCCTTCCACACTGCTGCCAAGAAATGGATGGTGTCATGTGTTTATAATAATACTCAGCACACAATGGACTAACTAGAATACAAAAGAGGTTTTAATCATTTAAAAGGATCACAGATGCCAAAGAAATTCTAGATGTTTTAATCCCAAATCCTGAGGTTGAATCACAACGAATTTTTTAAGGTGCCAGAAACTATCAATCCAGACTTATGTATATATATGTAAGCCCTATATATTGTAAATGTAGTGCATAATCTACATTCTGCTTTTATTTTATGAATGGTTTCTCTTCCAAGATCCTGGGATTTGAAGGACCTTGATTTGGGTAGGCTACCACATTTCAGATCCAAAAGGAAGTAGAGTACAATGTCAGTTACCCAATTTTTTCATTAAAATATAAGCTTCAAACATTGAGACTCTCCCACTAAAAGGGAAAGTCTTTAACACTGATTATATGGTTCATGCAAAGATCAGTAGATCACATTTTTACCTGAGTTAAATGGAAGTTTCTTTGCAGTTAGATTTGTCCTATTCCTGGCTTATTGAGGTAACAATTTTTTTCATGTTTTCATTTTTTTTCCTCTTATCTCTCAGGCTCTGAAGGCTATACAATTAGTGGGAGTCAGTATAACGGCCTTTGGCTTCTTCATAAAGATTGCTATTTAACCCCCCTCTGCCTCTCCCTTCCCCCTTCTCCTGAGCAGTCTACCTTAGGAGGAAACACAGTTTCACTCAGAAGGCAATCTATCATTGTTGAATCAGGCCCAGAGTCTGAGGTCCATTCTGAGTCACTATGAATAGAGGTCTCGAGTATTGGTTGGGCCCCAGGGAAACGGGTGGTTAAGTACTGTGAGAATCTTTATCAGACAGGAAATGACAACTCATTAAAATACTAACCGTTAAGCCTGTTTAGATCACTGCTTGGGGGGTGGGGAGGAAAATTTAAGTCTACAATGTTGGATTAAAATGTGCGCATTTCAGAAAGCAGAGAATTATTTACCAGACGGTTGTCAGTAGAGGGAATTGCCAGCACCTCTTTTGTACAGAACACAGATCAGCATGTCATGAGGGGCAGGTGGGGGTGGGTGCTTTTATTTCATCCATGAAAATACATCCTACTTGTTGCTTTAAATGTAAATTTCAGAAGAGAATTGGCTTCAGTTAGAAAAGGACCATTTTCTATCTAGGGCTCTACAGCCAGAAAATTGTAGCATTAATGGTTCTACCTGTCCCTAGAAGTAGCACCCACATTGGGAGGTAAAAACAGTAAGTCTAATCAGATCTGTCAAGGAGTCAGTTAAAAAATTTAGAAATCATCAATCTTAATAAAGGGCATATATATATAATATGGCTTGAAATAAAAAAGACATTTTAAAGTTTGGAGAATTATTTCAAGGATACTTTTTAGCTTTATTTTATTTTATCCTTTTTAATGTGTATTTGTTTACATTATTATGTGTATAATACTGTAAAGCTTGCCTATCAATTATAACATATATATATCAAAAGTTTGGAGATCATTGGTCTTGTCTTCTAAGCCCTTATAAGCCACTTTTGGTACCATCAAAAAAGGGTTGTCTTCTGTAGTCTCGTTTATGTCTTTCTTTTTTTTTTATTTATTTTTTTTAGGTACTAGAGTTTGAACCCAGGGCCTCATATATGGCAAGCAGGCACTCAACCTCAATCACTGAGCTACATCTGCTCCCCTGTAGTCTTGTTTAAAAAATCTCTATTACACTTTTTTGAATTATACCGGCAGTATGATTGAACCCTTTTAATAGTACCCCTGACCTGACTCTCTTCCTAGAAACATTTTTTTCTCATTTTCAAGCTTTCAGAGGTTTGACTAATCACACCCTAAGAGTGTATTTAGACTTTCTCATTAATCATCAGAGGGATGTTAAATAAACCATTCACAAAGTACTGCACAAACAATACACCAAAGATTAAAAACCATTGTGCCCAGACTTTTAATACCCATAGCCTCCTTACTAGGAACCCATGTCAGAACTATATTTTCCAGGAAAGACAAGGTAACAATAATTTACATTAATTACAGTAATGGTAAGATCCTTAACAAAGTGGTTGAGAGGAGCAAAGACTGTATTAAATTTAAAAGCTTACTCTATTAATATTTGTATAATAATTTTAGGCATAGGTATTTCAACTGCTTAACATTTGTATACACTGTCTGGAACTAGGCCGAGCCAACAAGGCAAACTGACTTTTTTTTAAAATTCATGTTATTTGTTGTTAAACACTGTATTCCAGTTTTATCAAAACACATAGTAATAGAAAACACACATGACTGGATAGAAAAATCCAAACAGATTCATAAACAGTTCAAGGAAATTCTCAGGTTTTCTAATAGCAGGTCCTAGTTTGATGACTATTTCGTGATAGAGAAAAGATTCAAAGTAAATATGTATATATGTATATAGTTGAGCCAGTTGGTTTGAAACTTGTACAATTCGAAAAGAGTCAGTCCCTCAACAAACAGGAATAATAAAGACCATTGATTTTTAGGCGTGCTTGGAATGGGTGTGAGCTCCAGATTAACCAACAGGTGAAAAATTAGGTATTGTGAAAAATTAAGCATTGTGAAAAATCACTCCACCTACTCTCTATGCAATGTCTGCCAATTATGATACTTCCTCTGGAAGATTTTCTGACTTTTGTGGGTACAGAGAATAATCCAGACCTTTATTTATAATAAGTAAACTAAGAGAGTTTAAAATACAGACTTCTTATCAGATAACTGATTTCCAGAAGCAGAGAAACATATGTATTAAAAATTATAGAATATTAATAGATTTTTGTTTGCAAGTTGGTTGATAGCTGTGGCAGAATTTTGCCCAGTTTCCTTTGAAAGGATTCTCTGGCAGTTTAGAATTTGCAAACAAGTTTGTCTTTGGTCTGTTTTAACAGATTTAACAGATTTGTAAGCATGGGAAAAACTTTTTCCATGAAACCAGTTTTGTGTTCTGGGCAGGTTTGGAGTTCTGTGCTTTATTTTCTCTCCCTCTGTTTTGTTTACATGTTTTGAGGGTCCCACACCCCACTCCACCCCCTTTTTAAAATCAGTAGCAAATGTACCTTAATTGCCATTAGAATAATTTTTGAAAATCTGGTTTTTAATTAGGTGTGTTGCCTGAAACATGTTTTTGTGGGCCAAGAAAATAAATACCAACATTTTACTATCGACAAATATTTTTCTACCTACCATTTTGAATGTCTACAGCCATAAAATGCAGATGATATAAATTTTTGCTTTTTTTTTTTCAGTCTTCTCACCTAGGGCAAATGGCTGTTTAAAAGGCTAGTTTAGGTATAGTTTTAGTTCATCAGTTACTGAAAAATAGTTCTATGTGTATTTCTTCTCCTCCTACTTTATATAAATTCTCCTATATCACAAAACTGTAACTCTTTGAACTTAATACAGTACCTAAAGGCAGGTGAAGGACTTTACCCAGTCACTGTGAATTGAGATGTGAGTCCTTAGCCAGGTGCACTGGGTTGCGCTGTGCTTTTAGAGAATGGCATTTAGGCCGTTTCCTAAGCCAACTATGAAAAGCCACTGAACTGTGATGTAAGTTGTTTCCCACCCATGTGTGTATATTAAGTTAATCTTAAATTTCAGAATGGACCCTTCTGTCTGCTGTTAGAAAATAACTTGAAAAATGAGGTTGTGGGCTGTTCTTATTGTCTGTCTTAAATGCATGTTTGATTGTTACCTAGTCCTGGACTAAAATAAACTTAGTGATTATTAAGAAAACTCTAGACAAGAGTGCTTTTCAAAAGCTGTAGCCTATGCCAGCTTAGAAGTAAATAGAAGTAACTAAAATTTTGGTGAATATATAATAAAAGATTAAGAGAGGTAAGCAGATGTAGCTCACGTGGCTGAGTGCCTGCTTCCCATGTACGAGGTCCTGGGTTCAATCTCTAGTACCTCTTAGAAAAAAAAAAAGATTAAGAAAATTTGACAAATAATTGGTTATGTAACACTTACTACCTAGATTTCAAGTGTAGCTTAACCTTTTTAGATTTATTCAGATCATGTGGTGTTTGGTAATATATTGCTATAAAATATATTTATAGGAAACTGTACAACCATTCTCCACCTCACCACCCATTAGTCCCCAAAGCATGTAATATTAGCACCTGGAAAAATTAATCTCAATATTAGCTCCAAGATAATTCATTAAAAGCTCTACATCACTTGAATTTATAATGACATATACTTTATCAGCTAAAGAATAGTCCTTAATGGTTTTTTTAACATGGCAGATCATTTTATCTTGTCAAATTATTTTGCAAGGAATCTAGAATGATTGTTTCCAGTCTCTTCCTCATCCCTTCAACAACACAAAAAATTAGAATCTAACATTTGAATCCTGGTTCCAAATTTTCTCTTCATATAATAAGTATGGCTATCCTTGGGAATTTCAATTTTTTACATAGAGTACTGTTTTTAAGGGGAATAAAGTGATTTCTGAAGGAAGGTTCTTATAAATCCATGAAACTGGTTTTTTATATGCATGTGGCTAATTCCTAGTGTAACTGGATGAACTATTTTCATTCCCACAGGCATTATTTAAGGAAAGATTATTGATCTATTCAAGGAAAATCTCTTTTCTAAAGAGAAAGTTTGTACTGTTATTGCCTCTGTGTAGTCAGAGTCATGGCTGATAAATAGCAGTGCAAGTCAGACCAGAGTGCCTCTCTGCTGATCTACCTCTTTAATACAAGGCCACTTAAAAGTCAGAGCGAGAAACTGTAGGTTAAGAGACTTTGCCCTTCTCTATCCTTGATGTTCTATCTGTCAAACTGGTTTTCCAGTCTAATAAGTGTAGTGTTTGCCTTACTGCATATATTTGTTCAGGCCTTTACACATCCTTCAGCGCTCTGAACTTTTCACAAGTTTTTGACAACTTCCCTCCACATTTATTTCTCCTCTTCCTAATTGTTTGTGCATATGTTCTCTATACCAAAAGATTTAGTATTGAATTTTAGATTATTTTTCTCACAGATCAGTTTATGTGTGTCTGTGTGTGTTAAATCCCCATAATTGATTTTAAGTTCCTTGTGGGCATGGATTATTTTTTGCAGTTTTAGTTTTTTCTTTGCATCTAGTACAGTGTTATACAGACACATAATAGGGACTCCATTAAGTGTTTGGAGGGGTTAATAGATAATAGGATGGAAGAAAAGAATCAGCCAGGAATCATGAATTCGTTGGCTTCTGGTAGATATACTAACAAAAAATTTCTCTGCCTCTACTCTGCTTTTTATTACAGAAAGCAGCTAACCAATTGTTCTAAAAAAGAGGGAATGAAGTCAATTTCAATTTGAGTCAGTAGATTTAACTGAGAAAGCACTGGGCACTATTGCAAATAGGTATAAAAATACCTTGGCCTGCCCTGGGAAAGAAATTGGACTTACTTGCCTTTTACCCATAATGTGACAGATGAGAAAATAAAGGGTACAGGAGATAGAGATTTTTCATTTTCTGAGTTGCCCCAAGTTACCAGTTTTTAAAACTCCTGCAAGCTGGGTAGCTACAATCGCCAAACCAGTTTAACAGCACTGCCTCCACATAATTCAGGGTGAGAGAGCTCTGAGTGCATAAACTTATCAGAGATCACTATCCCAATCATTTCAGAACAAGTTGTTTAGTAATGTACTGTAGTTTCTGTGCAAATCATCTCCCATAAACCATGAAGTGATTCAAGGTTCATAGTTCCTTCTTTGTTCCTTTGTTAATCACTGACTTCTGACTAGTGGGAGGTGCCTCTCAAATTTGCTAATACATTCTTTTTGGATAAGGATGACGCACAGATTGTCCTAATAAGGACTTAGATTGAGAAAGGACCGCCCCTCTGAGGAGATGGGACAAGTCAGAGAGAGGGCGGGCAGTTTCTTTTTTAACTAGGGATGACACAAGCATAAGTCATTTCCTTATTAATCGGTTCAAACCAGTTCTTACAGGAACTGGTGGTGATAAATGTGGGACTTCTCAGAAGTCATTCATTTTATTCCACACCAGTGCTCAGCATCAGCTGAGTGGCCTCTCTGAGGACAGTCTGTTCTGCTAGAAGGGAATTTACAGCTCCTATCTCCCTAATGTGTTGGTGGGAGAAATTTTCTCACTTAAGACGTTGTTTGAAGGAAGAACTTTATATACTACAAGAATTTCGCCAACTATGCCGATTGTTTTATTATTTTTTCCTCCTATCCAATCCCTGCTTTTTGAGTCCAGGAGGTAAGTCGATTTTCTTTAACATTTTTTCTGCTTTTCTTCCCAATGTGTCTTCTTCCTCGGGCTACTGTACTCTGCTTCCAGTGCTGTCCCGGGCATAGGTCCTTCTCTGCAGAAGCCATTCCAGGAATACCTGGAAGCTCAGCGGCAAAAGCTTCACCACAGAAGTGAAATGGGCACCCCACAGGTGAGACCTTATTCCTTTTTCTCTTCTCCTCCGGCCTCTAACCCCTAAGGCAATTCAGGCTGAAAATACTTTCATTTTTAGGCTGATAGAGTAAGATTTGCTTGCCAGTCCTCCTTAACAGAATTTGAGACTCTGTTTACTCTTTGCTGGGAAATTTGTCTTTGTCTTAAACCAGAAAGTATAACTTCTAATTGGGGACATCTTTTCCCCAAAACAAGGGTGGGGTTAATGGAAAATAATAGGTCTGTTATATAGAGTGAATTATGGCCTTGGTCTTAAATGATTTATTAGCAGATATGAAATTAGATATGAAATCCAAAAAGAATAGATTAAAATTTAAATGTACAGCATAATAAAGTATTGAACTTACTGAGTACACATGAATATATCTCCCTTCATTTTTGCAATATTTTTCTTCGGGGAAGTTGAGAATAATTTTATTTTTTTTAATAAACCAATGCTCTTAACATAGCTGAACTTTAAACCCTTAAATAAAACCCTAAGCCTGCCTTTTCTGTGAACAGTTCTATGGTAAGGGGAAGTGTCTAGAAGAGGATGAGTAAGCATTAATGTGAAATAGGAAGCTAGAAGGAAGAGAAGTGTTGTTTTTTAATGGCCTTAAACTTCCTATGGCCCTTTGCTGCCCTCAATTGACCAAACATGACTTAGAAATAGATATATTTATATTCTAAATGTTGCTCCTACTACTATAAGTATCTTGACAACCACTCTTTGCAAGTATTCCACATGGTGGTGACTTCAGAGAGTGGAGTCACTCTTTAGAAACATAAGAATTTACTCAAAGAACTTACTCTGTTGTGGTAAAGAAAAAGAGATGACCTCACACTCATCCCATTCCAAACTATATGAATCAACGTTCACTTTACATCCAACAAAGTTAAATCTTTATAACTGAGCAGAAAAAAAGGCCTGACTGGACCTCATGTAGATATCAGGGTAGGTTAGAGACGCATTCTCTTCCTTTTTAATTGTTTAGGCCTTACAGGTTGGAAGCTTTAAAGTTCTAAAAAATTTCTCTAAAACATTGTAGACAATCCCCTTTTTACTACTGGACTAATATAGCCTTTCTCTTTGCATTGTTCTGCATTTATCCCTGCAGGGAGAAAACTGGTTGTCCTGGATGTTTGAGAAGTTGGTCGTTGTTATGGTGTGTTACTTCATCCTGTCCATCATTAACTCCATGGCACAAAGTTATGCCAAACGAATTCAGCAGCGGTTGTACTCAGAGGAGAAAACTAAATAAGCCAGAGAAAGTTTTTAACTGCAGAAATTAGAATGGATGGGTTCTGCCTTAAATAGGGAGGACTCCAAACCAGGGAAGAAAATTCCCTTTTCCAACCTGTAACAGTTTTAAATTTTTTCTTCCAGAAAGCAGTTTAGTGTCCATATTTTGCACTGACATACTCTTCCTTTGTATGTTAAGGTAAGGTATCCACCCTCGATTCAATCGGAGTTGTATTTTACTAAGGTGGAGTGTGATGTCCAGCAGCAAACTTAACAAACATTGGCCTTCTGTTTATACCTTCAAAAGACCCACATGGTATAATTAGAAAATTCTTGCCACCAGAAAAAAAAAAAGCTCTTCAAGCTTGTCACAAATGATTACTTTCTTTTTCCAAGTCATCAAAATGTATATAAATTACACTAGATTGGATAACAGTCTTGCATGTCTATCATGGTAAAATTTAATATGTCATCCTTCCCAACCCTTCCCACCCTCAAAAAAGGCCATTTTATGATGCATTGCACACCCTTTGGGGAAACTGATCCTTAAATTTTGAGACAGTATAAGGAAAATCTGGTTGATGTCTCATGAATGAGCTGATGCCATTTTTTTATTCTGTATATTTAAAATGAAGTCAAGAAAAAACTTTATAAAGACATCTTTGATCATTCCAAAATTGTGTCCGTTTTCTTGAACATTTTGATTTTTTATTTCCTTTTAGCTTCTCACCAAATCCACTACAACCAGGACTTCTTAAATCTTTGTTTAATGAAATAGCCTGGTCCATGGCATCTTAAAGTCATGCTAGAATTGGGCAGCTACACTGTTTCGGTAGCTACCTCTGGTATTGGCCTAGCCTGGGTTTCTGAAAACAAAAGAGGTTATACAAATCAGAGGACACTGGAGAAATTATTAATGTTTTTTTGAAAACCACACTTATCTGTGTTAAATTTTACTCAGCATGTACTCTTAACAGATGTAGACATTTATTTTTATATATAATCCAGTTTTCTTGCCTTTCTGTTAGTGCTGTGTATTTATGTGATTTTTCCTTCGGGGTGTTACTGCTTAAACCTGGTCATTTTGCTTTGCTTTAGGAGGAAATAAACAATAATTTCACTTTTTTCCCTTAGGAAAATTGATACTGACATTGTTGCTGAGAATAGGATTGGGGTTAATTCTCAACAGGCCAGAAATGCCTGCTTTGTTTTATCAAATGTGATTGTTTTGCCTACGGTTGTGACATCTCCATGGCTGTACCATCTTGTCGGGTAGCTTATCAGACTGATGTTGACTGTTGAATCTCATGGCAACAGCAGTCGATGGGCTGTCTGACATTTTGGTATCTTTCATCTGACCATCCATATCAAATGTTGTTCCCATTCAAACATTACCTAGCATCATTGTTTAAGATCAAAATTCTGGTTCTATGTCTAGTGGCATTTTGAGTTCCTTTATGCCTCAGTATTTCAATATCAAGAGAAAGGATTGTATGAAAAATTGGGATAGTCTCCATGATTCCAACTAAATAAAAGACAAATAACCTGCCTTGTGGGTTTTGAAAAGATAATACTTTCTTAATACCCAACCCCTGAACTTTGTAGCAGTACATTGTTACTTGCCCTTACTTGAAAAGCAGTATCCAAATGCTTTGTTTTAAACAGATTCACATTAACTAACATAATTTTTTTTCATTCCTTTGGGTTTTTTAGTGTAAGTTTCTAAGTCAACTTCCAGTTGTCGTGTTTCATCTCCTTCACCTGCATTTTAGTTTATGTTTGTCTGAAGAAAGGAGAGAGGAGAGCAAATATGAATTGTACTATTTCTGCTACATCTTTTGAGATTTGTTGGTAAATTTATTTCAGCATAAAGGGTATTAGAAAAACTTTGATTCCTAGGCTGAAGGTCTAAGTGATCAATACATTTGACTTATTTTGTCCATTTATTCACTCTTTCATGTGAATTTGCTCTGAAAGCAAATAAAGAGCACCTCTCCTCCTTTCCTCGTGTTTGGGTGTGGCATACTGAGCTGTTCCTGCTGGATTCCAGCTGGAGCAGCTTGATATCCTTCTGTTCCAGTTTGTATGTTCCTTTCTTGTGTCCACCAAAGTGAACACAATCAACTACCTGATCCCACAGACATACCTAGTTAATCCCAGCTGATAAGAAATCTGAAAATTTGCAAATGGACAGTTTGTAAGTTCTAAAAATAAAAAAAGGGTCTGGGAATTCTGATTTCATCTCTACTTTGTATAAGTCTCCTTTTGTTCCTGGAACTTCTGCAGTATTTTATCATATCCCAACTCTGACTGGATAAAGTAGTTTGTACATTATTAAGCACTGAGGAGCACTTCCCTTTAACTGAATATAGGGGAGCTTGTGTAGCTCAGTGGTTGAGCACCAGCTTCCCATGTAGGAAGTCCCTGGTTCAACCCCTGGCCCCCGTACCTCCAAAAAATAAGTAAAACAGTGATGTAATGTGGAAACATGTAGTGTCCAGTATTCCCAATTTTCTGTATTTTTTGTATATGTAATTTGGAGAGAGGGCTGGATTGAAAGAAAGGGATATTGGACTCCATTTGGATATTGGCCACCTATCCTCAACCTGCCACAAGGCAAGGATGGAGTTTCGTAAATAAACTGGTTATAAGCATTTGCAGTCGTGAATGCTCCCATACAAACAGGCTCAGTCTGTCTTCTCAATGTGTACTATGCCCTCTATAGCTTTCATAGGACAGCATCGGGCTATTCTATTTTCACTAGTCACTCAGTTCAACAATGAGTGACTAGTGAAAATAATGCACTAGGCTAAATAAAATAGATTGCCCTCCTATACCCTACAGCAGGAGTTCTTAACCTTTTTTGTTCCCCGGACCCCTTACTAAGTCCACACTATACTATTTAATAAATATATCACACCCGCACCAATACTTTCGCCACAAGAAGAATTATTATTTTTTTAATTTAAATTCAAGCTCACGAACTCCTTGTTAAGAACCCCTGCCCTAGGGTGACTCACTAGCCATATATAAGGAGCTCAGGGTGCTTCCCAGCCTTTTAGTGTCAAACAAGCCTTTCCCTTCATTTAAAAACCCATTTGCCTCCATGTGTTTGGTGGTTTGGATTTCTGCCACTTATGTGTTATATGAGATTTTAGAAAGTTTTTAACTTGAATGCCTAGATTCTTTCATATGAAAATAGAACTATATGGACAGGTTATTTTTGGGATCAAATCAGGTAACATGTAAAGTACTACAATAAATGTTAGTATATTCTCGTTACTGAGCATCTCATTCACATGCAAAAATGTTACAACATTGTATTCACTCCTCTCCAAAAACAAGTTATTTAAATGCTTATGTGATCTTGTTGTGGAATATATACTCATAGGTTTTTAGAATGAGTGAAAAAGAACATTTATACTAGAGAAGTTAAAACAAAAATCCAAGAAAAGTAATATGAATTAATGAAGAGGAAAACAAATTAGTAAATTATGACTTGATTAATAAGACCAAAAGCTTTTTTAAATCTAAAAATAAAGCCCCAGCTAGCCTACTTAAGACAAGGTACAAAGCACAATGCACAAAATACTGTATGAAATCATTGAAAATGGTTTTCCCTAACCCCCTTCCTCTGTCAAAAAATGCTGACATTTCCTAATTTATTTTCATTGTAAAGAATGTTGACGTTAAAAACCTGGAAAATAAGAGGGGAAAAGGGAATGTCAACTTTTAATGTCTTGTTAGAAAAGCTCCAAGAATATCCAGCGAGAGTTTCTGGGTAAATAGGCTTTAAATCATTTTTTAAAATTACTAGATGGCATTTAAGATCTTCCTGAGGAGTCCTAAAGTTTTTGTTCCTATTAGAAAAACACATAAAAGTTAGTGCACTTTAATGCTTACAAAAAATTAGAACTCCATAAGCAGGAGTTTAATAGCAATTTTTGTAAGCCAAGTAATATTCCATCTCTAACATTGATCAAAGTGTCTTTGATACGTACAAAACACAATAGATAAAATGCCACCCAAACCTGTTGCTTATAGAGTTTTTTTGTTCCTTTTTTTCCAAGAAAGGCAAGGAGAAAAGAAAGCACATGATGTACTTTAAACTTAGGCAACTGAAGAGTCATTTGTGTCTAGTAGACAGGGGCTTGGATTCCTCTCCCTCCCATTCCCAGCAAAGCCAGTTCACCTGAGGTAATGCATTTGCCTTGGGGGAAGGCCTTGAATTGCAGCAAGTAACCTACACACATTTGCTTATTTAACCAATGCTACTGAGGGATTATACAAAAACCTGTTCTAGACAGCTGCTTACTCACTGCCTTTAGAATTGCGTGGTGCTGGGATAGGCAGGTGCCAACTGTTTGCTCATTCTCTTTGACCCATTAGCCTTGCACAGCTTGCTCTGTGGGTGTTGATACAACTAAATTAAAAGAAAAAAATGTTTGAAATGGGCTCCATTTTCCACCCAAACACCCTGGATTAATTTGTGATCAGGGATTCTAATTCTGTAGTCAGGGGACTGGCCCAAACTGGTCCACACAGAGCGAGTGAGTCAGTTGCAAGTGGCTGGCTGACTCTATGGGAAAAGAAATGAAATGCAGCATAGATGGTTTATCGGCCAAATCCACAAATGTGTGGCTTTTTGAAACATTGGACATCTGTTCCTCTTAATTTAAAATAAACTTTTTAAAAAAGCACAAAGTTGCTCGACTCCTTGTTTCTCTGTGTCAGCAACAGTTGCTGCTCTAATTTAGGAAACCTAGAATGAGATTTAGGAAATTTGCAATCCTTGGAGCAAACTGCAGTGAGGGAAGAACTAAATTGCTTTGTTTGGGAAGGGAAGAGATTATTTTACACTGTAGGTTTTGTGTGGAAATCCCTTTGAGGCAATCAGCCCAAGTGTCCAATCCATTCGTTAGCCATTTCCAAGTGACTCAGGGGACATAGAGGGACACTTGGGGACATTTCACTATTTCTACAATTTTGTCTATTTGCATTGGAAACCAGGTTCCTGAATTCTTGGAGGGGGTGGGTGCTGCCTTTTTTTGGTATCTTTGGCTTTAAGAGGTAAGGCAGGTTAGTATAGGAAAAGGGAAGATGAGTCTAAGACCTGGCAGAAAAATTTGGCCATGAAACACGTGGCCCTGGAAAGCCCCTGAGGGAGAGACCTCCACGAAGAAGGCTTCCTGAAGGACCCCACAGGTACCCACTTGGAATGAGATCTCATTCGGGATCAAGGGAAAGCCCCAGATACCCTCAAGGGGCCTCATCTTAGGTCCCCAGGGGAACTAATGGGTTGGGTAACCAATCAAAGCAGCAAATAGCTAGGGCCCCTCCCATTAGGAAAGGGAGGAGTAAATAATAGCTTAATAAAGTTAACCCCAGGGAAACCGACTTTGGCCCAGTGGTTAGGGCGTCCGTCTACCATATGGGAGGTCCGCGGTTCAAGCCCCGGGCCTCCTTGACCCGTGTGGAGCTGGCCCATGTGCAGTGCTGATTCGTGCAAGGAGTGCCGTGCCACACAGGGGTGTCCCCCGGGTAGGGGAGCCCCACGCGCAAGGAGTGCGCCCGTGAGGAAAGCAGCCCAGCGTGAAAAGAAAGAGCAGCCTGCCCAGGAATGGCGCTGCCCACACTTCCCGTGCAGCTGACGACAACAGAAGCGGACAAAGAAACAAGACGCAGCAAACAGACACCAAGAACAGACAACCAGGGGAGGGGGGGGAATTAAATAAATAAATAAATCTTTTAAAAAAAAAAAAAAGTTAACCCCAAAGCCGAAAATGTTCTCTGCCTAGAGGACCCCACATCTGCAGGTTCAGTTGTGTGATATTCTCCCATTTCTCAATAATAAAACTACTGGCCTGACTAAACAGGCATGTTTTTTAAAAATTCTTTTATATAACAGCTGAGAACCTAGGGGAATCCATCATCCCCTGACTTCAGAGGGACCCCTTAGCTGTCTCTAAGCCAGTAGTCACAGCTATCTTTCACGTTTTCACAGGGAGGGGTATCTTTCTATGCAGGTTGCTTTAATGGCCTTCCACCCAAAGCCCTTTGAGGAACACTCAAAGGAATGCTCTGTGGGCTGCTCTTCTCACCCTCTATCCACCCCCAAGTGTGGCATTTCCCTTTGCTGCCGTCTATCCCCTTTGGGGACCAGAGCATAAGCTTTATCCTTCACACCACTTTTTTTTTTTTATTTACTCCACCCACCACCCCACCCCTTGCAGCTTGCTTCTGTCTCCTCTCTGTATCGATTTGCTGCACGTTGTACGGGTTTTTTTTATTGTCTCCCTTTTTTTTTGTTGCGTCACCTTGCTGAGTGGGCTCCGCGGTGCTTGCGGGCCGGCCGGCGCTGTGCGGTTCAGGGCGGGCAGCTCTCCGCAGCACAAAGGCGAGCCTGGGGTCACAGGGAGGCCCAGGTTGCGAACCCAGGGCCTCCCCTACGGTTGACGGGAGCCCAACTGACTGAGCCACAGCCGCTTCCCTTCACACCACATTTGACAGACCCAGCTAGACTGTCATTTGTTAACTGTGCTCCTGTCTGTTGCCAATCATTAAAAAATGCTTCAGGGCAGTGGGGCAGTTAGGGATTTGAGAAGGGGGGTGGTGGTCCACCTTTCCCTGAGGTAGGGAATGACAGTTCAAGACACTGTGTCTTCCTTTGGCTCCTCCCAGTGTTGGAAACAAACCGCAGCTCACCTTCACTCCAGTAATGCTGCTGAAGCCTGGCCCTGCCTCGGCCTCCATTTTTCCGTAGTTAGATAAAGGCCCAAGAATAACTAAAGGAGGAGGACTTTTCTGCCTTTTTTTTTTTTTTTGGTGCACCTCACAGCCTTGAGAGTCTTAACAGCTGCCAAACTCTTGTCTCAGTATAACCTTACATTGGCCATACTCTCAAGCTCTTCAGACACTTCTGCTCCGTTCTGCCTGTGGAACCAGCCCATTCCCACTGCTGTCAGAACACGCTGGATTCTCTAGGTTCTTGGCTATGTCACATAAAAGAATTTAAGGACATTGCCAGTTTAATCAGGCCAGTAAAAAAGAGTTTATTGAGAAACGAGAGAAGCACACACCGGACGCGTGGGTGCGGTGTCCTCCAGGCAGAGCGGCTGCTGGGCCTGGGGGATGCCTTTATTAAGCCAGTCTTCCCTCCTCCCCTTTCCTAGTGGGAGGGGCCCCAGCTCTTCACTGTTCTGATTGGTTGCCTTTTGATCCTCACCTGTTAGCTCTCAGGCGACCAATGAGGAGGCCTGTTTGGAGTATCTGGGGTTTCCTCTTGAGCATGGAAGTTCCAAATGGGACCTCATGGCCAGGGTCTTTCTGGCTTTGTTCTTAGCAGCAGCCTTTCCTCAGAAGGTTTCCGGGCAGGGTTTCATAGCCCTGTTCTCTGCCGGGTCCCAGCTGTGACAGGACTCGTTCATTCCCTATATTAACCTGCCTCGCCATGCCTGTGTCCTCTCTATGGTAGATTCTTTGTACACAACCACACTGAACACCTGCAACCAAGATTAGCTCCCAGGAAGCTCCCTTGATGTGCCCCACACCAGGAAGCACACTGGATACTATAACTTTGATAATAGTTGATTGCTTGTTTTACACGGGGCACCATTTTCAGTACTGGTTTTTTTTTGTTTTTAAAGATTTATTTATTTATTTATATCCCCTTCCCCCCACCCCAGTTGTCTGTTCTCTGTGTTTCTTTTTGCTGTGTCATCTTGTTGTGTCAGCTCTCCGTGTGTGCGGCGCCATTCCTGGGCAGGCTGCACTTTCTTTCGCGCTGGGCGGCTCTTCTTATGGGTGCACTCCTTGCACGGGGCTCCCCTATGCGGGGACACCCTGCGTGGCCCGGCACTCCTTGCGTGCATCAACACTGCGCATGGGCCAGCTCCATGGGGGTCAAGGAGGTCTGGGGTTAGAACCGCGGACCTACCATGTGGTAGACGGACGCCCTAACCACTGGGCCAAGTCTGCTTCCCTGGTACTGTTTTTTTATTTTTGTTTTTAAAGATTTATTTCTTCACTCCACCCCTATCCCTCCATTGTTTGCACTCACTGTCTGCTCTCTGTCCATTCACTGTGTGCTCTCTCTGTTTGCTCATCTTCTCCTTAGGAGGCACCAGAAACAGAACCTGGGACCTCCCATATGGGAGAGAGGCACTCAATCACTTGAGCCACCTCAACTCCCTGCTTTGTTGTATCTCTAATTGTCTTTCCTTTGTGTCTCCTTGTTGTATCATCTTGTTGCATCAGCTTGCTGTGCCTGCCCATTGCATCACCTCACTGTCTTGCTTGTCTTGTCTAGGAGGCATGGGAACTGAACCAGGGACCTCCTTTGTGATAGGTGGGAGCTCAATCACTTGAGCCACATCCACATCCTTGGTACTAAGACAGTTTCAGGAATTTGTTGGGGATCAAACAGGAAGTAGCAGACCAAGGATTCAAAGCTAAGAATTCTGGCTCTTAACCACCCTGATCTGCAGAAAAAACAGTGCAAGTCAAAGCTTCAGTGTTCTTGTTTCATCTTGTGATAAAGGTTGGTGATGGAGGAGGGGTGATGTAACAGAAAACCAAAGCCACAGCGTAAAAAGTTTTTGCCACTTTAAATAAGTGAGCAGTCTTTGTGCTTCCCTGTGTCACAAAGTTGGAAAAGCCAGCTCCATTCCTAGCCGTCCTGTGTGGGCAAGTTCCCATAGTGGTGTTTGCTGTAATTATGATTACAAAAACAATTTCTACTTGTATAGTCCTTTTTTCTTTTACAAAGCACTTTCACATCTTGAATTTTATTTGATCTTCTTAACCTGTGAAATAGGACCAGTAGTGGCATTAGCCACATTCAGAAATAACATTCACTTTCTAAAGCTCTACTGAGTTTAGGGCACTGGAAAAGAGACAAAGCTGTTATGTGATCTCCTTCTAGAAGCCTGTATTCTAGTTAGGGGTATTGGGCATATATGCAAATAATTGTGATATAGAGTGAGATGGATGCCATATAAAAGGAATTAAGAAGAGGAGAATTGGGAAGCGGACTTGGCCCAGTGGTTAGGGCGTCCGTCTACCACATGGGAGGTCCACGGTTCAAACCCCGGGCCTCCTTGACCCGTGTGGGGCTGGCCCATGTGCAGCGCTGATGCGGAGCCCCACGCGCAAGGAGTGCACCCCGTAAGGAGAGCCACCCAGCGTAAAAGAAAGTGCAGCCTGCCCAGGAATGGTGCCACACACACGGAGAGCTGATGCAAGATGACGCAACAAAAAGAAACACAGATTCCCATGCCGCTGACAACAACAGAGGCGGACAAAGAAGAATACGCAGCGAATGGACACAGAACAGACAACTTGGAGGTGGGAGTAAGGGGAGAGAAATAAATAAATCTTGAAAAAAAAAATGAAGAGAATTGTCGACTAGGAAGGATAAATAAAGATTTCATGAAAGAAGTGGCATTTGAATTCAGTGTGAAAGCTGAATTGTATTTTTGACAGGTAGGGATAGAGAAGGGAAGTATATTCTAGGTGGAAAGAATGGTGTTGAGAGGAGGCTGGGAAAGCACAAGTGTTGCCATCTAAAGTCAGTCTTTCCACTCACCTCTGTTACTTTTTGCCTTACTAAGCTCTTTTGTTTCCTTTACAGTAGTTACATAAGGCACAACTACTTTATCTGTTTTTTTTGTTTGTTTGTTTTGGTCTGTTTACTTCACTAGGACCTAAGCCCTGTAAGGGCAGGGACTGTTGTGCTCTCTGTCATACTCTGAGAGCCAAACACAAGGCCTGGCACTTGCTAGGCTCACAGAGAATATTTGCTGAGTGCATACTACAATGGTTAAGGTGACGCAGCAATGGGAATGCAAAGGCAGTCAAGAAATGCTACCTAAGTAGAATCCAGGGTCCCAGGCAGCATCAAGTAAAGGTGAGAAATGAACCAAAGAACTCTGAGAAGAGTGATGCCAATGACAGTCAGGAATGCAGTAGGAGAAGCAAGTTTGAGGGAGAGAGACTATGTATCGTTAAGAATATTGAGAAGGAAGATACTGGCCAGTAGATTGGTAGAGTCTACAAGGAGTCTGGATCTCAGGTTCCCTAACTGCTAGTGAAGGTGCTGTCCAGTAGACCACTCTTAACTTTGTTCTGTCAGTGAATAAGCTGGGCTTTTTCAGAGACTCTGGAGTAATATGTCCTCTGTATTGTCATCTAAGTCTTAACTTGTTTACATAGTACTGTTCTTGAAGAGATGGCACTGTGGGGTCACAGGAGCTGTTTTTAAATCCCTCTCTCCGGTTGTGTCCTGCTGGCTTAGCCAATGACTCCTCCCTATGGGAACTGAAAGGGTAATTCCTGGATAAATTCTCTGTCTTTATAAGGAGAAAAGTTTGGCAATATCATTTCTTGTATGTTTCTACTAGAGTCCAAGATTTCAGTAGGGCTGGCCTAGACAGCAGTGGCAGCCACCTAGAACCCAGATGTCATAAGAGTTCCCAAGTTAGTGTTATGGCATACTCCCAAACTGCCTCTGCCAAACCAAAAGGCAGAATCAAGGCTTTCTTACACCTTCTGGAGCATGTGGTCAAGGCAGCCTTCCACTTGGCTGCTTTGGTGCTGGGGTTGTTTACGTTTCAGTAAATGAGTTATTGCTTATTGAAGTTGGCTGGATAGGAGCTCAGAATAAGTGACATATGACCACAATTACAGCGCTCCCCAGGAACACCAGAATTCAGAAAGATTTACTTGTATAAAAATCTTGTAGTGGTGAAGAAAGGTACAAAACTCGAGAATTCCACTCTCAGGTGGATGCATAGTTCTCAAAATCTGGAAAACTTGGACTTCACTGTTCCTGGCCTTCTGATGGAGTCCAGACATAATTAGATGCCTGCCTGGTGAAGGCATACTTGTGAGAGAGTGCTTTGCACAATTCTAGAAGGAAAATTGGGGGGAGGGGGGGAGAGTGGTAGGGCTGAAAAATAGTGCTTTTAGAAAAATATAGAGATCAAAGAAATTGTCAGATGTTCTGCATTTTCTTCTTCAAATATAAAGAATCTATCTGATCATAAAAGATATCCCTGATCTCTGAGGAGGAAGTAAAAAGTTCTTTCATACACAAAAAGTTTCCTACTTTATAGTACACTTCTTTATAGGCCACTCCCAGACATTGTTGTGATATATTTACCAGTAGCCATTGTTCATTAAAAGAATATTTTGAGAAAATAAGACTCTAAGGTTAGTCTTTCATTTCTCCCCTCCTCCTCTGTCCCCCGAACCTGGAGTATCCTGTAGTTCCTACACCCTATTTATGCGATGGTTTCCAACACAAAGATACAGTTTCTTCCTAATTCCATCCCTAGTTACCGCCATTCTTGACCCTTCCATGCTTCAGACTGTCTCCAGATGTTAACAATATCCTTTAAAAAATCCTTTCAGGGAGCGGATGTAGCATAAGTGGTTGAGAACCTGCTTCCTATGTACAAGGTTCTGGGTTTGTCCCCAGTACCTCCTAAAAAACACACACACACACAAAAACCAACTCACTGGGGAGTAGACATAGCTCAGGGTAAGCACCTGCTTCCCATGTGTGAGGTCCTGGGTTCAGTCCTCAGTACCTTCTAAAAAAAATCCTTTTATTTTATCTTTATGTTGCGTTTTAAAGCACTTTGTTGAAAAAAAAAAAAAGCAAATAAAAGAAAAATATAAAGAAGAAGGAACTCTCCTGAAAAATCCAATCCCTAGAAGACATCACTATGAAATCTGGTATGTGTCCTTTCAGGCCTTTCTTCTTGGTCTTGGCAGCCTGGCAGTAGGGGCAGAGCAGAAGCAGACAGGTGGGCTGGGGTATGTCTCCTCAGATGTAACCTTAGGTAGTGATAGATGGTTCCATTCCTGTCTTTACTGAAAAAAATAAACTTAATCATGTAGACAAATCATTGTGCTTTTCATAGTAACTTTTTAAGGAGGAACCTTGTATTGAACCCAGGACTTCGTTCATGGGAAGCAGGCACTCAACCATAGTTACATCTGCTCCCCCATAATAAGCTGTGTTTTTTTTTTGAGGTCCTGGGACTGGGCTTTGAACCTGGGACCTCCAAACCTGGGACCTCATATGCAGGAGGCTGGTGCTTAACCACCACCGTTTGTTGTTTGCCTTTGTTTTGCTTGTTTGTTTTGCTCATTGTTTACTGGTTTGTTTTGCTCTGTTTGCTTGTTTGTTTTTTCTTTAGGAGGCACGAGGAGCCAAACCCAGACCTCCCACGTGGGAGGCAGGCGTTCAACTGCTTGAGCCCACATCTGCTCCCCCCATAATAACTTTTAATAGCCGTTTCTGTCTGTCTTGGCCTCCATAACACACATAAACAACAATGGGAGGGAAGCGGACTTGGCCCAATGGATAGGGCGTCCGTCTACCACATGGGAGGTCTGCGGTTCAAACCCCGGGACCCCTTGACCCATGTGGAGCTGGCGAATGCGCAGTGCTGATGCGCACAAGGAGTGCCCTGCGATGCAGGGGTATCCCCCACGTAGGGAAGCCCCATGCACAAGAAGCGCGCCCCGTAAGGAGAGGCACACAGCACGAAAGAAAGTGCAGCCTGCCCAGGAACGGCGCCGCACACATGGAGAGCTGACGCAACAAGATGACGCAACAAAAAGAAACACAGATTCCGGTGCTGCTGGTAAGGATAGAAGCGGTCACAGAAGAACATGCAGCGAATGGACACAGAAAGCAGACAACTGGGGTGCAGGGGGAAGGGGAGAGAAAAATTTTTTAAAAATAAATCTTTTTTAAAAAAAAAGAACAGTGGGAGACTGGGAAGCAGATGTGGCTAAAGCGATTGAGCTCCTGCCTACCACATGGGAGGTCTCAGGTTCGGTTCCCGGTGCTTCCCAGAGAAGATGAGCAAGACAGCAAGCTGATGTGACAAGCAGGCATGGTGAGCTGATGCAACAAGATGACGCAATAAAGAGACACAAAGAGGGAAAACAATGAAAGACACAACAAACTAGGGAGTTGAGGTGGTTTAAGCAATTGAGTGCCTCTCTCCCACATGGGAGGTCCCAGATTCAGTTCTTGGTGCTTCCTAAAGAGAAGACAAGCAGACAGAGAAAGCAGACAGTAAATGGACACAGAGAGCAGAGAGCAAGTACTAACGATGGGGGAGGGGGAAAATAAATAAATCTTTTTTTTTTTAAAGATACTTATTTAAAAAAGGAAGACTGAGGCATGGCCAATGTTTTGAAGGCTTTGAATTCCAGGATAAGAAGTTTAGATTTCAGGCAAAGACTTGGAAGCAATGGCAATTCTTTATTCTCTTAACATACGGTTTGAATTTATATTGTCTTGATTTGCCTTTAATTGTACAAAATGGCTTCAGAGACAAAACTTGTTAATTACATTTATATTTTCATATTCTTGGTTTATCTAACAGCTATGAATGGGGTCTTTAATGGCTTCTCTGTGTTCCTACAGTTTTGCACCTTTACATGTCTCCCATAGTCACTCTTATTAATCCATTCAATAAACATGGAGTCTCTATCATGAAATAGGCATGTGCTTTACAGCAAAGAATGTATAAAACAGTGAACTCCTTGAGGACAAGGGCCAGGTCTGACTTTTTTTTTTTTAAGATTTTGTTTATTTCCCCCCTCCCATTGTTTTTACTTGCTGTCTGCTCTGTGTTCATTTGCTGTGTGCTCTCTGTATCTGCTCATCTTTTCTTTTTAAAGATTTATTTTTTATTTATTTCTCTCCCCTTCCGGCTCCCCCCCCCCATTGTCTGCTCTCTGTGTCCACTCACTGCATGTTCTTCTGTGCCCACTTGTATTCTTGTCAGTGGCACTGGGAAACCGCTTCTCATTTTTGTTGCGTCATCTTGCTGCGTCAGCTCCATGTATGCGGTGCCACTCCTGGGCAGGCTGCACTTTTTTCGCACGGGGCAGCTCTCCTTACAGGGCACACTCCTTGCATGTGGGGTTCCCCTACATGGAGGACACCCCTGCGTGGCACAGCACTCCTTGCGCGCATCAGCACTGTGCATGGGCCAGCTCACCACACGGGTCAGGAGGCCCTGGGTTTGAACCCTGGACCTCCCGTGTGGTAGGCAGATGCTCTATCAGTTGAGCCAAACCCATTTCTCTGCTCATCTTCTCTTTAGGAGGCACCAGAAACTGAATCCAGGACCTCCCATGTAGAAGAAAGGCAGTCACCTGAGCCACCTCTGTTCCCTGGTTTGTTGTGTCTCTCATTGTCTTTCCTTTTCGTGTCTCTTTTGTTGTGTCATCTTGTTACATCACCTCGCTGCGCCTGCCTGCCAACCAGCTCACCTTCTCCAGGAGGCACTGGGAACCGAATCCGGGACCTCCATGTGGCAGGCAGGAACCCAATCGCTTGAGCCACATCCACTTCCCCTGACTCATTTTGTATCTCTCAGTGCCAGCACAGTACCTCACTTTGCAGGTGTTCAGTGAATGTTTGTTGAATTAAGTTCACTTCCGCCTCTTTCATATTGACTATGAGTCTAGCTTAAAGCAAAGGCCCCCTTTCTTCAAATCAGAAACTCCCACCTTTTGCCTCATAGCATGTTTCTTACTATCATGTTCCCATGACCTCTTTCTTACCTAGTAAGGACAAGCTCTGTTCAACTCTAGTTTCTATAGTTCCCAGGACTTTGCTCCTAAAAAGCCTAGAACAGCCCTGTCCACATATCTAATTTAAAACTTAGAAAGTTTTACTGGCCATTTAGAGAAGTAAAAAACAGATAAGCTTAATTAGAATAATATGTAGATTTCAAATATGCCCAACGTATTATCATTTCAACATGTGATCTAATACAAAAAACATATTAGGGAGCAGGTGTAGCTCCTCAGTGGTTGAGTGCCTGCTTTGCATATACAAGGTCCCATATTTTGATATATATATGAGATAGTTTGCATTCTTTTATTCATACGAGCCTTCAAAATCCAATGTGTATTTTATACTTACAGCACATCTCAATTTGGACTAGCCACATTTAAAGTGCTCAAGAGACACGTGGCTAATGGCTACCTTACTATACAAATACAGCACGGGTATAGAATCCTCAAATCTTCGTGTACTCATCATGTAAATAATTAAATGCAAAAAGGACAAGAAAGCCATAAATGTATCCATCATACTGGCTCCATCACTGGCAAAGGAGATAAATTCAGGTGTGATGGAATTATTTGCTAAGTGATACATAATTTAGCTTACTGTTTCTTTTTAAGCTATTCTTAGATCTTTCATCATTAAGTAAAATTCACAATTCAAAAACTATCTGGGGGAGTGGATGTAGCTCAAGCGGTTGACTGCCTGCTTCCCGCATGGGAGGTCCAGGTTCCGTTTCCGGTACCTCCTAAAAACAAACAACATGCAAACAAATGTAAAAACAACTCAGGGGAGTCAGTGTGGCTCAGTGCTGGCTTCCCACATAACGAGGTCCCAGGTTCAATCCCCATCCCAGAACATCAAGAAAAAAAAACAACAGGACAAAACCAAAAAAAAAAAAAAAAAAACCCATCCATTCTTTTTTCTGAAATCCTTGTAAGTTATTAGTTTGGGGGAACATCTGTTCCCCCAACCTTCCTTTTCTTCTCTCGCCTCACTGGCTCCCTAGAGTCTAAATGATTTGGCATTTTCTCCCCCTTCCCTTTCTATAGCGTGGTACCACAGTGTCTCCTACACTGAGAAACTTGAAATATTTGCATTGTTTATATTACCTTCCTATGCAAGCATTTCTGCTTGAGGAAATCAGATTCCATCTATTAGTAAGGCTGACAGTGCATCATCTGAGACATTTCAGGGTGTAGGAGTAGGGATTTATTTAGTTAAAAAGGTAAAGACAGATTTTTCAGCTCACATTCCTAGAACCCACTGGAAACAATGTGATTGATACAGATGAGCAAATGTCTCTTAAATTAAAATAAGTAACTGACTGTTTACCAAAAATCACCAGTGAGTGGGTAAAGCCATATTTGGTAGTAGGTGGCAGAACAAGAAAGAGGTTGACTGCCAAACCTTGGCTCAAGGAGAAAAGAGTCAGCTAGGAACATATGGAGCATGTTTCAATACAAAATTTTAGACAGAAATTCAAGTGTGATAAACATAGTGGTCAGGGAAAAAATCACTGGTATGTAGACTGTAAAGTAGAGTCTACAGAGGCAGTGAGGAGACTTTTCAGACAAGCTTAAAGCCAGTCCTGAGAGCTCTCAGTTCACTGTTCTTTCACTTGGACAACATTCTTTCTACAAAAAAAACTGACCATGGACACAGACAAGATAATAAGCAATATCAGGAAGCCAGAATTGTAGCACTAGACATTCAAAGAAACTTAACTACACTGTACGCATCTTCATTTAGACCATGTGGGATTCATCCTTAGCACTTCACTCAGTGCCGGGCACATAGTAGGCATTGAATAGATCCTGGCTGGAAGAATGAATGGATCAATAATGGTAAACTGTTGGCACATTGAGAGAGTTCTAAGTGAAGGGTGAAATAAAGAAGAAAGATGGTGCATATTGACTGGATAGTAGGGAGCAAAAAATGCTCAAACAGGAAGCAAGAGGGACTTAATGGGAAGAAATGGGCTCTTCGGCTTAAAGAGCTCCTGGGAAAAGCAAAAATGGGAGTCAACTGACAGGAAAAGAGTGAACAGATTGAAAAAAAGCAGTTTGAGTTACCTGACTCTGTCTATAGGGGTGTATCCTATGTTTGGAGGATAATATTTGATTGACAACATAGTATGCCACTTATTCAACTGACTATGAGATTACATTTTCAAAGTTTTCTGGGTCTGTATGCCTGCGAGCTTAATGATTCTATGTTGTCCTGGCCCATTGGCCACCTTGTCCACACAAATCAGACTTCTAGTGCTGCCCCTAATCCTGAAGCTTTGGCTTCCTTGTGTTAATTTTTAACTTAAAATTACAATTGTAATACCAAAACCTTTATTTACATCATTTTAAATAGACAAGAAAAATGTATATTCCATATAAATGTTTCAAACAAGCTTGCAAATATTTAAATTCCACACATATAAAAAATTATGGATTATGGGAAATGGATGTGGCTCAAGCAGTTGGGTGCCCACCTACCACATGGGAGGTCCCAGGTTCGATTTCTGGTGCCTCCTAAAGAAGACGAGAAAGACAGCAAGCTGACGTGGTGAGCTGATGCAGCAGGCTGGCACAACGAGATGACACAATGAGATGATGCAATGAAGAGACACAACAAGAAAACAAAATAAGAGACATCAAGCAGGGAGCAGCAGAGGTCACTCAAGCCACTAGGAGCCTCCCTCCCACATGGGAGGTCCCAGGTTCGATTCCCAGTGCCACCTAAAAAGAAGACAAGCACACAACAAAGAGAGCAGACAGCAAGTGCAAACAAATGGCATGGGGGAAGAGGTAAATAAGTAAAATAAATCTTTATTTTAAAAAATTATGGATTAAAAAAAGGTCATATCCTAACTGAATAAACCACAACTTTGTCTAACTTGGGGTTTACTTCTAATACTCACCTGCCATTGATCCTATGATTCCAAGTATAGAAATATACTTGCCCAGATTGGTATCCCAAAAAACAAATTATTCAATGTATGCCTTTCTTTAAATTTGACTTCAGGCACGGTACCTTAGGATCAACTTAACCCCTGGCTGGGATAATTCAGTTACAGATCTTCTTTAACGTTGCTTAGTCTGCGAAATTGTTTCAATCTTTCAGTCTCTTCAATGCTAAACAATTACTTTAAACTTTATTTTGTAGAAATTATGATCTAATTATTTTCAAACATACGAACAAACGAAATGCAGCAGTGGGGTGTGCCTTTTAGCAGCTGAACAGACCACTTTTTGCATTCCTAAGAAATAAGATATGGTCCAGTATTTTAAATCATAGCAACAGTTGATAAGAAAAACAGCAGAAAGGTAATCATTTCCATATGGAAAGAAAAGGAAGAAACCAGTGAAGCTGTGAACTATCATTTTTCCATATAAAAACAAACGTCACTGCTGGTAGATTTGGCAGAAAGGGGAGGTTTTCCTATGTGTTTCCCATTTTACATTTGTTAATACATGGCAAGTAATATGTTTTAGTAAAATACACCATTCCCTTTCAAACTCAGCTGCCAATTTACAAGTGTGTTTTATCCTCGAGTCAGACCCACATCTGTGTGTGTCAGTTTCATCAATCACTGCATTTTCTTGGTGATGATTTTTCTCAGCTAAGTAAAATTTGGGTGAAAGCTCTTACCCATTTTACTGAAAAGCATATAACCATCTTCCACATCAGTTAAACATCTGTAAGTCATTTTAAAGCTCTAATTGAATAAAATCACCTTGTGCTCTGGCATTCCAAGATCTAAAAGAGAATTTGACTTAATTTGCTGATGCCAGAACATTTAAGAAAAGCAAAGTAAAAATTTATGTATTCACTTTTCTATTTAAGCATGATATTCATTTATTACCAAAATCCTGACATTTATTTTTAAATAGCTGCTTAAGTGGGAAACCGTATTGTTAAGAGTAAATTAAATATTCAAAATAGATGTTTGCATTGTAGCATTTGACAATAGCCCCCTCTTGTGGTTCAACACATTCACTTCAAAGATGAATATATTTAAATACAGAATTGAATTCTCTTGGTGTAAACTTGAGCTGTGAAAGTTTAGCTCGTATTTTTTGAAGTAAAGAGGGAAGTTTTAGGAAGATGGGGACAAAACAATGTATGCCCTTTGCCTGGAAAGTTCCAGAGTTCCAGCACCTCAGCCAGGTGTTTGAAAGTTCTTTATAGACGCACCAATTTTTTTTTCTTACAAATGAGAAAAGTGGATGCTTGAGCCACATCCACTTCCCATAATCCACAATTTTTGCCACATCCACTTCCCATAATCCATAATTTTTGATATGTGTGATACTTAAATATGTGCAATTTTTTTCTTACAAATGAAATACCAAGTAGAAAATGCTTCATTTAAAAGATCCCCCACTTTTGTGGTGTAAAGTAAGCAGAATAGAATCAGATTCCACTTTGTTACTTTAACACCTAGGACTTTGAAAACTTTACAGAGAAAGCAGTATTGAAAGTATTTTAGTCCAAAAGTGACTTAAAGTACTTTTTCCCCTTTGTTCAAAATCAGAGGTTACAGTAACTGCTAACAACCTGCTCTAGCAATGTGAAACTGTCCAGAAAGTCCTCTTCTTCAATTCCAAATTTTGTGTATTGATGAATATAGGCCCTGGTGGAAAAACACACAAACACACATAGAAAATGTAAAATAAAAAATCTATGGTGAATTAATGCTCTTAAAGTTAAACAATAAGTAGATCTTTTCTCACACATGAAAATTCAAAGATCGTAGAATCTTTTGAGTCATATTTGTTCACTGTTTACTTCAAAGATTAGCAAACTGTCCAAATTTATGTCAAGCTCCCTGTCCTTCTAGTATCCAAGAGAGATACAAGAAGGGGCACGCAGGGAAAAGCAGCATGTTCGTATTTGGTTGTACACCCAGCACCTATTACATGACACCCTACACAAGATGACTGGGTCAATATAAACTCTAAAAAATGCCTGAGAAGTTTTATCTAAGGCTTGAAACTGTGCAAACACATCAGCCTAGTTCTAGGAATAAAGTCTAGGAAGCCTCCCAAATGCTTTTCAGACAATACTTAATTTGTAGAAATGCCAGGGTGGTCTTCTTAGTAATCTCCTCAAAATGTTCTAAGGCAGGAGAAATCATGTTTAAAAGACTATCAAGGGCAGACATGAATTAAATTGAGGTGACAATGGCTGCTACCACTCAGTGAGATTAGGAGAAAATGTTGCCAGAAAGGGACAATGTACATACTCCTACCATCGCAGGGATTTATGGAACGGCTACATGCAGGATGATTGGGCCCTTGGGAAACCCAGCTAACCAAAGTTAGAGACTCTGTCTAGTCTTTTTTAAATATAAAATGACTACTATGAAGAAAAGTATATCATCAGTCAGATTTGAAATGATCTTTTTCAAATTATTATTAGACTTTTTTCTTTATAGACAGCAAAAAGTAGCCAATTTAACATTGCTAAACTCATCAAATAAGGATACAATAAACCTAGAGACTTACCATAGAAACATAAAGCTTAAAGAGTACCACACTTTTAATCTCCTAAAAATTTTGTAACAAAATAATTGTCACAGAGACCATTGGACATTTAGCAATGGTGGTTCAGGTCAAGGAACCTGAAAAAACATTTCTTAGTATCAAGTGGAGTTGAACTTCCCATATTTCTTAATGAACAAAATCAGTATCTCTTCTACTCTCCCAAAGATCTTATTCTAGAAGACTATCTTTATTTTGGAAAATTGTGCCTTATAATGAAATTTCTGCTTTAATTTCATTTGGCTTAGAAACTACCCATTTGAACAATAACAGTAAGAATAATAAAGTAGCAATATAGTAATAATAATAATAATGGCAAGCATTTACTAGCCAGGCATTGTACTTGTGTTTACATGATTATCTCACTTAATCCTCACCACATATTCTCTCAGGACCCATTGTACAGATAAGGAAATGAGGCCTGAAGTAACATGACCACAGTGTCACCCCTACAATGTGGCAGCCATGCTTATTCTGGATCCTGTCTCATGCTTTAACTCTATACTCTATGGTCGGCCTAAGCTTAAAAAGACTTATTTTTTACTTACTTTGAAGCAAACATATTCCATGCTTTGCCCACAATTGTATCAAGTGGCTTTACTAAGAATTGGCTATTGCTAACCAATGCTGCAGACTTCTCATATTTGCTGAAGGCTCGCTGGGTTTTCCATACATTGAAGGCATTAGCAGGTTCTAACCAAGAAGTATAGAGAGCTGGATCCTTAAAATCACCTACAGTAAAGATAACATTAGGCATTGTTTATATCATGTTATTAATTTTGAAAATAAATTTTAAAATGGATATTTTCTTTTCTGTTTCATCAGAAATCTTTTAAAACTAGTTTATACTGGCTTTTGGATAAAACAATCCATGTTTGTTTGGTTTTTAAAATTAATAGTAATAATTCACACCACTCAGAAAAATAAGATGTTCAAGCCACCAGAACAGCTGAAATGCCACCACCCAGAGAAAACCAAAATAAACATTTTGTTGACTCTCCTTGTATATCAGTTTCACATACATGCTCATCTGTAATCTGCATTTTTCTTTCACAGAAATGTGAACCTCCTTCCATGTCAATAAATACCATTCATCTTTAAAGGCTCCTTAAAGGAATATATCATAATTTATTTAAAGAGTTTCCTATTGTAGTAAATTTAGGTTGTTTCCACGTTTTTGTTGTAATGGAACATCTTTGCAAAAACCACTTCTATGTATTTATGTAATTTGCTTTGGGTAATTTTTTTAAGTTGGATTACTTTATCTTTTTATTAATTTCCCTATTTTAAAATCTAAAATTAAGACTATGAAGAAAAGTGTGGGAAGTGGATGTGGCCCCCGTCTATATATAGGAGGTCCAGTGTTCGAGTCCTGGGGCCTCCTGGTGAAGGCAAGCTGGCTGAAGCAAAGAGCTGGTCCAGGTGGAGTACTGGCCCACATGGAGTCTTGCCAGCACAGAAAGCTGCCGCAGCAAGATGACACAACAAAAAGAGACACAGAGGAGAGACAATAAGAGATGCAGCAGACCAGGGAGCTGAGGTGGCGCAAGAGATTGAATACCTCTCTCCACTCCAGAAGATCCCAGGATCAGTTCCCGGAGCTGCCTAAAGAGAAGACAAGCAGACACAGAAGAACACACAGCGAATGAACACAGAAAGCAAACAAAAGCACAAAACAAAAACAATGGGGAGGGGGGGATAAATAAATCTTTTTTAAAAAGTGTATCATCAGTTAAGACTTGATCTTTTTTTTTTTTTTTTTAAAGATTTATTTATTTATTTAATTCCCCCCTGGTTGTCTGTTCTCTGTGTCTATTTGCTGCGTCTTGTTTCTTTGTCCGCTTCTGTTGTCGTCAGCGGCACGGGAAGTGTGGGCGGCGCCATTCCTGGGCAGGCTGCACTTTCTTTCGCACTGGGCGGCTCTCCTTACGGGTGCACTCCTTGTGCTTGGGGCTTCCCTACACGGGGGACACCCCCTGCGTGGCACTGCACTCCTTGCACGCATCAGCACTGCGCATGGGCCAGCTCCACACGGGTCAAGGAGGCCCGGGGTTTGAACCTCGGACCTCCCATGTGGTAGACGGACGCCCTAACCACTGGGCCAAAGTCCGTTTCCCAAGACTTGATCTTTTGCTAATTATATTAGACCATTTTTCTTTATACTACAGCAAAAAGTAGCCAATTTGACATTGCTGAACTCATCAAATAAGGATAAAATAAACCTAGAGACTTAGCACAGACACACAAGCTAATAAGAATACCACTTTTTTTTTTTAACATTTATTTATGTATTCCCGTCCCCCTTATTGTTTGTACTTGCTGTCTGCTCTCTGTGTCTATTCATTGTGTGTTCTCTGTGTCTGCCTGTCTTCTCTTTAGGAGGCACCAGGAACCGAACCTGGGACCTCCCTTGTGGGAGAGAGGAGCTCAATTACTTGAGCCACTCTGCTCCCTGCTTTGTTGTTTCTCTCATTGTGTTTCCTCCATGTGTCCTTGTTGCATCATCATCTTGTGTTAGCTTGCCAAGCCAGCCTGTTGTGCCAGCTCACTGTCTTGTTCATCCTCTGTAGGAGGCAGCAGGAACAGAATCCAAGATCTCCCATGTGGTAGGTAGGAGCTCAACCACTTGAGCAACATCTGCTTCTCAAGAATACCACTTTTTAAAAATATATTTTTGTAAATCCCTCCCCCCCCATGTCCATTCGCTGTGTCTTGTCTTTTCTTCTTGTCTTTCTCTTTAGGAGGCACTGGGAACTGATCCCGGGACTCCAGTGTGGGAGAGAGGCACTCAATTGTTTGAGCCACCTCAGCTCCCTGGTCTGTTGCATCTCTCACTGTATCTCCTCTGCATCCTCCTTTTGTTGCATCATCTTGTTACACCAGCTCTCTGCGGGTGTGGGCTAACAGTTCTTTGCAGCACAGGCCAGCATGCTCTCACCAGGAGGCCCCGGGAATCAAACCCAGGGCCTCCCATATGGTGGACAGGAGCCTAATTGCTTGAGCCACATCCATTTCCCAAGAATACCACTCTTTTAACTGCCTGAAAATTATCCTGCAATAACTGTTTTCCCTTTCTTCCTTAGTAAAAGAACTCCTATATCCAAATTGAGCTCACAGGCCCCTTTGCAGTGAGGTATGGTACATGATAACTTCTATTTTGATTTTCAGTCACAAACTAACAACTTCTTAACACTGTTTTGTCACTATTATTTTCCATTCTCTAACAATAAATTCAGGAATCTTTTTGTACAATCATCTGTGCAAAATGTGCATCTTAATTTTCACCTTAACTTCTGCATACCCAGCTCTGCACTTTGCACATCTTTCCCACGAAGGATGACCAAGTTAGCAATGGAAGTGTTAAAATGAAGCTCCTTGTTGAGAGGCATTTTACCAAGAGCAGGAAGTCCTGATAAAGGTAGCCGTACCTGCCAGTTGATCCCTACCGAAAAAAAAAAAAAAGGGAAGACATTTTATAAATGGCTTTGAAAAAGAGAAGAAAAATACCTTGTGTCATACATATTTTACATATATTTTTATTTGATATGCAAAAGTTGTTTTTGTCTAGAGGTTTAAAAATTCTTATCTGGTTGATCTAAAGTGATTCCAACTACTCAATTCTGAAAAGGCATGAAATAGTCATCATCAAATATTAAAGGATGGTGGGTACATGCATATGATGGAATTTTAACTAGCAATAAAAAGGAACCAACTACTGATACACACACCAACATGGCTGAATCTCAGGGGCATTATGCTAAGTGAAACAAGCCAGACCCAAAAGACTATATATTATATGATCCTACTTATAAGATATTGTGGAAAAGGCAAAACTAAGGACAAAAATTAGAACAGCGGTTGCTAGGAGTTGGGGGGTAGAGGGAAGGTGCTGGTCACAAAAGGGGTGTAAGGAAACATTTTAAGATGATGGAAATACTCTACTTCAGTTGTAGTGGTGGTTACCCACGGTATAAGTTTGTTAAAATTCATAGAACTATACACTTTAAAAGGGTGCGTTTTACTGTGTATATCTTAATAAACAAACAAACAAAACAAAAAAAGATTAAGAGCTATAGAAACATGAAACAAAAATAGGACTGAAAATTGACTAGTGATGGATATTTAAAGAAACTGCTATCTTAAATGATGCATGGGATAGGGATAAAATTCAGTGCATTGAATTTTCAGTCATACCCTGAAAATTTGATTTTCAGAAAAAATAGAAATATAACAAATAAAAAAATTTTGGTATGCTGAATTCAATAAGGCAAACAAGCCAAGTAATAAAGTGAAAAATGATCAGTTAAGCAAATAAAATTGAAAATGGGAAAGGACACTAGTAACACAAAAGGCATTATTAAAAATAAAACTTTTGGTATTTGAATGAATTGTATGCTTTATTAATATATATCAATAAAATTGATTTGTTAAATAAAACTAAATTCCAGATGGATTAAAATTTAAATAGTAAACAAAACTACACAAATACTGGAAAATAATAGAGAACGTTTTTATATCTTTGAGGCAGGGAAGACTCAGAGTTGAAAAAGGAAGAATTTACAGGTTTGTACACATAAAAATGTTAAACTCCCAATGGTGAAAAATACCATATAAATGAAAAAAATGAAAGACAAAAATATCTGCAATCCATATAACCAAAAAAGGGAATATATATATATATACCCATAATATTGTATTTCTTTCACTCTTAGACACCACTGGTTGTAAGGGGGAAAATGTCACCAATTAAAGTATGAAACAAGCTTTACTTATCACTTAGAATTTTTAAAAATTTTATACTTATTGAAAGTTTTCTTTTAGAATAAAATAGGTTTTGATTTAGAAAATTTTTTTATTTGTCCTTTTTTTTAAAGATACATAGATCACAAAAAATGTTACATTAAAAAATATAAGGGAAGTGGATTTGGCTCAACTGATAGAGCATCCGCCTACCACATGGGAGGTCCAAGGTTCAAACCCAGGGCCTCCTGACCCATGTGGTGAGCTGGCCCATGCGCAGTGCTGATGTGCACAAGGAGTGGCCTGCCATGCAGGGGTGTCCCCGGCGTAGGGGAGTCCCACGAGCAAGGAGTGTACCCTGTAAGGAAAGCCACCACGTGCAAAAAAAGTGCAGCCTGCCCAGAAGTGGCACAGCAAACAAAGTGAGCTGACACTGCAAGATGATGCAACAAAAAAGAGACACAGATTCCCAGTGCTGCTGACAGGAATACAAGCAGACACAGAAGAACACACAGTGAATGGACACAGAGAGCAGACAACGGAGGGGAGGCAGGGGAAGGGGAGAGACTAAATAAAAAATAAATCTTAAAAAAAAAATTAGGTTTAAAAAAAAAAAATATATATATATATATATATGAGGTTCCCATATACCCCACACCCCACCCCACCCCTCTCCTCCCACATCAACAACCTCTTTCTTGTTGTGGCACATTCATTGCATTTGGTGAATACATTTTGGGGCACTGCTGCACCACATAGATAATAGTTACTTCGTAGTTCACACTCTCCCCCAGTCTATTCAGTGGGTTATGGCAGGATATATAATGTCCTGCTTCTGTCCCTGCAATATCATTTAGGTAAACTCCAAGTCCCAAAAATGCCCCCACATCATACCTCAGGTTCTGATATTTTAAATCATACATTACTCGAGTATAGGTAAAAACAAAAATATTAACAAAGTAATTTAAGGTTTCCTGAAAATGTTTTCACATTCATTAACTTTTCTGAATCCTTTTTTGACTCAGATTCAATGATGCCCATGTTTTTCAAACATTATTGCCCTCTGTGCCTCAAAAGCATTGGTGATGCAGCATTCTTTAAATAAAAGGATCCATGAACAGACTGTAAGTCTTGGCTTTGCAATTATGCAGCACATCAACCTTTGCCTTCTGATTAGGGAATGCTGCTAAACTTGTCTGCATAACATAGTGACTGCTTCTTCCCTATCCTAGCAGAAGATGAAGGTGTATTCTCTAGAAAGGATATGATAGAACATCCCTGGAATATTAGGCAGAGTCCAGGGTGGGGCACAGTAAGGAAACTAAAGATATCAAATGAAAACCATGATGCCCTAGTCCCACTTGCCAGATCACTGGGGCTGTGTCTAAACCCTCTCAGTTGAATGTCCAACACAGAAGACAGGCAAAGAGAATCTCTAGGATGACAAATATGCCCTGACTGGAGAACAAAAAATATAGAAATGAACAGGGTAGAAGCTATAGAAGAGATTTCTTTAAGATGAAACTGAATGAATACCGGGACATATGAAAAGAAAAAAAAATTTTTGGTGGGGTACCAGATCTGGGGATTAAACACTGAACCTCGTATGTGGGAAGCTGGTGCTCAACCACTGAGCCACACTGGTTCCACAAAAAGAGAAAATTTAGACGACGAGAGAAACATTTGAGGCTGAAGAATTGATTGGTACACAGGAAACAAAGCAAACAAGAAAACAAGACAATTACTAACGCTAAAGAAAACAAAGATTGTGCAGTAAAGGAAAAGTACTCACAGTATACTACATGGCTCAGTTGTGAATAGCATTTAAATAGTCATGATAATGTAAAAATTGCTCTAACCAAATTATTTTATTACATTGGAAGAATGGGGGGTGGGGCGCAGGGATAAGGGTATGTTTATAGAGTTTGTTTATAGGGTTTCAAGGCCAGTGTGGAAAAAAGGCTAAATCCTAATCTTCTATAGTAGGAAGTAAATAGATATTACCTAAATAACTGAAAAATCACGAGGAAATCAATGAATGCAAACAGTAAATGAACTGGCAAAAGAATTTAAAGAAAAATGGTTGCCTCTGGGAAGGAGAAAATAAGAGGTGAGGAACTGTTATTTTTCACAACCAGCCTTGTAAAATTACTTGGCTCTTGAATTTACATAGACACATATAATAAATTATAATACATACATATTGTAGAAAACTACATAGCCATTTAAAAGAATGAGGCACATTTAAATGCACTGAATTGGAAAAAGGGCCACAAAATATAATTATATTGAAAAATATTGCAGAGCAATAAAATATGTATAGTGTGATTTCAGGTTTGTTTAAAAGTCTACTTATATATACCCTGTGGCAGTTTGATATTGTTTGTGAATTCTAAAAATAGATTGGACTGTGTTTGTAAACTTGTCTGTTCCTCTGGGTGTGATTCAATGATGATTAAGGCTTTGACTGGGCCACACCAAGGACGTTGAGTCCCTGCCCTAATGGTGGGTGGGGACTCACAAAGAAACCGCACTACAGAAAAGGGAGATGAGAATTTTAATGCTGGAACCCTGGGAAGTAAATACACAGAAGAAGAACATAGAGGAATAGAGATGGCTCCCTAGACACGGCAAAGGTCCTGGGAAGAGAAAGAGCCTGAGAGTCTACAACTGACCTTGTGGACAGAACAGAGCAGCTGAGCCCAGAGAGGAATGAGCCCCAGGAGAGAGAGGAGACTTATCCCAGCCTACAGGTGATATCGGAAGAAGCTGGGACCATGGCTCCTTAAGAGGAAGAGGAAGCCTGAACCCTTGCAGACACTGGCAGCCATCTTGCAACAACACGTGGCCACAGACTTTGGTGAGAGAAGTAACTTATGCCTTATGGCCTGGCAACTGTAAGCTTCTACCCCAAATAAATACCCTTTATAAAAGCCAATAGATTTCTGCTATTTTGTATCAGCACCCCTTGGGCTGACTAATACACACCCTCAAGCCCTGTCTCTAGTTCCCACATGCATATATTTTTCTGAACTAGCAAAAACAGAAAAATCAATTAAAAGCTAATTTAAATAAATAAAATTATTTGCCTTGGTCCAGAGAGCTAAGCCAAAAGGTACGGAAAATGATTCTAGGCCTTATGTGTTAATCAAGAAACTGCCAGAATTTGCCCTGCTGAATTTCAGAATTATTGTGGGCCAGTGACTCCTGTGTGCCTTCATACACCTATTTCATCTGTAATGCTGGGGCTGGGGAGGGCCAGGAATGGCACTCAAGGACTCTTGCCTGAGAAGTATAAATCTACACCTGGACCTGACTTTAGATACCATGATTCTGGGCTTCTGCCTGATGTGATAACGGGATGTAACTTTTGGAGGCTTTTGAAGAGGGTGAATATATTCTGCATGTGGGAAGGACAGTGGGCGGACAGTGGTAGCTCTCCACTACCTCGACTACCAGTGATCTTTGCCTCCTGGTGTTTGTGTCCTTAAGTGGTCCCCTTCCACACTGACCTTAGCAGTCAAAAGTTGTGGAAATGATAGCATGGGACTTCCTAAGCTGGTTTATAAGACATTGTCAACTTCTGCCTTGCTCCTTCTTGGATCATTCATCCCCGTTACTAAAACATGTGGAAACAGATACGTGGCTGATGGCAAAATAAATGGGTTCAATATTTATAGAGAACAGGCGAATAACACATAAAGAGTTATAAAACGGTAACCTTCCATCTGGTTAGTGCCATAAATACATATTTGTATTTTACATAAATTATATGTAATCACATAGATATATATTATGCATTTATATTTTCAAAACTCTATAATTGAAAAAGTGGTACTCTGAACATCTGGCATGTGAAAATGACTAAGCAAACTGTGCTTTATTAACCTAAGAGAGCTCAGAGCAGCAAGTCTCCTCGAGATGTTAACAGGTATTGCTAGAAAAACAGGAACTATGGCCAAAAAAATTCAGGAAGTACTACTTTAAGATCAAAACATTCTACTTATCTCTAAACCTCAAGCACTATAATTTAAAATCCATAAGATATTACAAATAAATATAGAGGAAATAGACTTTCACATTACTGAAACCTAAATTATTTTAATTGGGGGTAAAATATATGTTACTAAGATAAATTGTAGTGAGTTCTAGTTAAACAAGGCAGACCAAACATACCAGTTTATTGCCACTCTTTTTCATTTCTCCCACTTAGAAGACAATAGAGGGATTTTTAAAAAGTCATAAACAGGGAAGTGGATGTGGCTCAAGTAATAGAGCTTCCACCTAGCATATGGGAGGACCTGGGTTCGATCCCTGGGGCCTCCTGGTGAAAAAGAAGAAGAGAAAGCATACTGCATGGCGAGCCAGTGCCCCGTGCAAATGAGTCACACAGCAAGATGATGACGCAACAAAAGAGAGACAAAGGGAAAGTCAAGGTGAAGCACAGTAGAAACTAGGAACTGAGGTGGCACAATTGACTGGGAACCCCATCAGAGGTTTCCAGGATCGAATCTTGGTGAATCTTAGAGGAGAGAAAATGAGAAGACAAGACAACACAGACGGCAAAAAAACAGCAGGGTGGAGGAAGGGAAGGGGGGAAATAAATAAATAAATATTTTTTTAAAATGACATAAACAAGGAAAAAAAAAGAATAGGAGAGAAGAAAATGGCAACACAATTACAAGTACAGAATGATCCTGAATTTTATGACAAACTGAC
Organism: Dasypus novemcinctus; assembly: GCF_030445035.2. Taxonomy (NCBI): domain Eukaryota; kingdom Metazoa; phylum Chordata; class Mammalia; order Cingulata; family Dasypodidae; genus Dasypus; species Dasypus novemcinctus. Next base: position 45,594,520 of record NC_080693.1, on the reverse strand, counting down.
ACCTTCAAGTAAAATCAACAAGGAGAAGAGTGATAAAGTTGCTGATATAGAAAATGAACCAGTGGTAGAAAGCAAAGAAACTAAGGGGACATAATCATCACTCAGTAGGTAAAAGATACCTTTTATAAAGTTGTCATCTCTCAGTAATAGATTAATGGCTGACTGGACCATAATAATTCACTTTTGTCTGCCCAGAATTAAGTTAATCGGATGTTCATGTTCACCTTTCTCTTTAAATAACTGTACAGCTGACTTGTATAGACATTGTTCGTAATATGAACAAGGTAAGTAAGCATTTTTCAAAAATTTTCTGGTAAATGTTGTCCCCAGTATAGACATAGTTCTTAATACCAATGTGGTAGATAAGATTTTTACAATTTTCCTCACAAATATAAACATTGTCCCCAGATTCTTTTAACTTCAAGGAAATGAATAACAGCTTGTCAGAGACTTCTTAAGGAAGAGGGAATTTTTTTAGATACTACCATTAGGTTGGATATAGTGATAGGTATATTTCAGAATAGCATCTTTAGGCTGCTGCATAATTTTAAGATAACAGACAAAGCTGTGATATTTTATGCAAAGACTGGCTCTTAGACATTTGAGGAACACAAGACAGAGATTTTAAAAAGTGATTTTGTAAAATCTACACTATAGTCTGTTTCTCCAAAGTAAGTGTTTGTGATTTGTTCCTCGTTCTGAAGTAAGTAAAAAAGAAAAAAAATGGAATGTAATATTAAAATATGTTTTGATGTTGGGTAATTTTGTTTTTAGATGCCAATAAAATGTATTTGTTTGAAAAAAATTTTTCTTAGACCTTGGAAAGCAAATCAAACAGTGTTTACTGACTTAGACGAGGGGAAGCTGAAACTTCTGCCCACTGTGGAAGCAGGCCAGGCCCTTGTAAAAGAGGGGGAACGGGAGGACTGGTTAAAATCTGTATGAGAAGCAGTGAGAGTGCCTGGTCCCTCCCCCTACTCCTGTGGCAGGGGGACTGCCTCTCTTCAATCCTAGAAAGAAGTCTGTGTTCTGGAAAGGCTAAACCAGAGAGCCTCCTGCCTCAGTGACTCCAGTCCTCAGATACCCTCTACCCTCTACCCGTAGATACCCTACCCCTCTACCCGTAGATACCCTCTACCCCTCTACCCCTCTACCCGTAGATACCCTACGCCGAGAACCTCACTGAAAAAAGGGAACCTTTATAGGGAAAGGCAACAGCGCATGCTTGTCCTTGTTCAAATCTGAGAGGCACCTGGCTTATTATGCCTTCAGGAAAGAGACTGGAGGAGGATAACTAAATCAAGACATAAAATCCACAAGGAATGACATTTGAGGACTCTCCAAGAGAATGGCCAGGCAGATCCCCTTACTGAGAAACCCACCCAAGTCTGCAATGTCCACGAGTACCCAGATAATAGATTTATTTGTTCGTTTAGCAAGTAATTATTGAGTGTTTACTATGCACTGGGCCATTCTTCCAGGCACCAGATATAGCAATGAACAAAACAGACAAAAATTCCTGTCCTCATAAAGTCTACATTCTACTGCTAAACAAAAGTCCCACACTAAGGAATTTTAGTACACTAGGGACAAAGAGAAAATTCAAAAAGCTTCAAGAGAGAATAAAAGGAATCAGAAAGACATGGGAGTTCTCAACAGCAATGGAAGCTGGAAGCAGCGCCTTCAAAATACAAAGTGAAAATGACTCCTACCTAGAATGTAATATTGGCCAAATGATCAATCAAATGACAGAATAGTGACATATGTTAGCTTCAGAAATTTTACCTTCCATGTACTCTTCCTTAGGAATCTACTTATGGTTCATTAAAATGAGGGAATAAACCAAGAAACAGGAAGATCTGAAATCAAGGAAACAGGGGATATAATCCAGGATGAGGCAAATCAAGATGCCAGTACTAAGAGTTTATCAGGCCTAAAGAGCAACCAATCCAGACTGGAGTGGCACGGAGAAGGTCTCCCAAAGGGATGCCTTCAAGCAGGTGATGAGAACAGTAGACGGCTTGATGGGTTTGATCTTACTGAGGAGGGATTCACTGTCACAGCCAAATGTAGGCATAGATTAGTGGTTAAATACATAGAGTGTAACTCTAGCTGGGAAAAAGAAACTGTCAGTGAAATAAAATGTAATCAGCACACATACTACATGGCTCAACTGTGAATAATATTCACAAAGTTAAAGTAATACAAACACTGAAAATTGACCCAGTCAAAAAGCATGTTTTTATAACTTTATCAGGAGAAAGGAGAGAGATGAGTGTGTGTAGAGAAAGTATAAGGAGATTCTTGTTTTTTCACATTAGGAAGGCAATGGATAATATGTAAAACTGAAGAAGAAAACAAATGACAGTATAAGCAATATATTTAGAAATATGGAGACAAATTCCAGATGAAACAGCTAAAAATGTTTAAAGTAGTCTCACCTGGAGAGTAAGATAAGAAATTGCTGTTTTCCCTTGTTATAGGTTCAAGTACTATATAATTAATTTTTTCTTTTTTTAAAATTGAGATATAATTTGCATCAATGTAAAGATTCAAGTATATACTTTGATGAATTTTGACTGTCTTTTAAAACCATGTTTGTTAATTTTAATTTTATAAAAAGTAAAATTAAAATTAAAAAAACAATACATGAAGTCCTGAGACATTTTTTTCTGGAAATAAAACTGAGAAGTGAATTAAGAAGCACTCTTTGGATGCCCTGACAAGTTTCTACCAGGAGCCTCTCTGACCAGAAGAAGAGACCACTATTTCAACCAACCAGAGCCAGTTTATATTAAGAATTCCTGGACAGGCATTTTTCCCAGCTTGTGGGTTACATATTTTTAAAATCCCCTTTACCTTCTTCCATTTGTGCATTAGAAATGAGCATCTGCCGCAAATGCTTGAGGAGGCCAGGCCAAGTAAACGTGCTGTATGCCAGCGAGTTCTCAGACATTTGAGGAATGTTACGAACACCCAGCATCTTGAATTCCGGATGGGGAACTAAGTTCTCCATTAAGTCTCCTGTAAAGAAAAACAGATCTGAACTAATTTTTTTATTTCACACTCTTGCCACTGGCCTATATGCACCATGATTTGATGGGTTTTCAGGCCAAATGTGCTCTCTCCTCTAAGTCCAGGATTGCTTAAAATTTAAAATATCAATAAAATTTCAGAGACAATGTCTATTAAAGACCAAATATTTCTTCCATTTTAGCACCTGAGAATGGGTAAGAAAGCACACATTTGCCAAAAAGGAAACAAGAGTTTAGAAGCTGAGTAACTAGAAATTGAATGAAATATTTAGTTAAACCCCAGGAAAACAAAGAAAGTAAAAAGGCTACTATGATTTTCTTGGCATCCTGTGTTCAGTAAATATTTCTTTAGGAATTTTCCTAGATATTTATTTTATTTGGCTAAAATGATAATCAAAACCTGTTAACATGTTACTAATAAGTAAGGTAGACAGGGCTGTAATTCCTTAAGACAGGAATGTGCCTATCTTTAGAAACCTGTATTTGTTAAAAAATAGACTTAAGGAGGAAAGCTAATTTGCTCTGCATTCAAAGCTATCTTTTGTATTTATAAAAATACATAGAGGAGAGAGAAAAACACTTTACCACAACTTGAAACGTACATTTTATGATAATACTGAGTACAAACCCATATCCTATACCTCATGAAAAGAAAAAATTTTGACACAAACATCTACAAAACACTGCATGAATGATCTTATGCTAGTGGAGTTTTTCTGTAAAATATCTAGTGCTGAATTCTATTGCATAGCACAAGTAAACAAACCACTCAGCAAATAATTCCTGAGCATAACTGTAAGAATTATTGTCTCATCCTGTTCTCCCTTCCAGCTTTCTTGTTCAACTACCCCCAACATAACCATTCTTTTGGACCCTAATCCACTGACCTCCTGCCTTCTCAATCCTTTCTTTACTTCCTTCCTTATCTAGCTCCTTGCCCTCTGTCTTTTCATCAGATCTTTCTGGTAAAGTCCCAAACCTGGATTAGCCCCATTTCTCACATTCTCTCTGCCTGTCAGAGCACAGCTATGGAAAGTCACATCATGGCAACCTGGGACCCCTCTGAATTCACAATCCCCAAACATAATGTTGATGTTCACCTGGACATCTTTGGCCCAACACCTATTCTCTGAATTCTAGACCCTTATATTTTCCATTCAGCAAATATTTTATTGAGTGCTTACTATTTGCCATGATCTCTTCTAGGTATTGGAGAGATAATAGTAAATAAAATAGACACATGGAGTGGTTGTGGCTTAAGCAGTTGAGCACCCTCTTTTCACACAAGTTCAGTTCCTGGTGCCTCCTAAAGAAGACAAACAAGCAATGAGCAGAAAACGAGTAAATAAGGAGCAGACAATGAGCAAAAGCAAATGAGCAGGGAGCAGATGTGGCTCAAGCAGTTGAGCATCCACCTCCCATACAAGAAGTACCAGGTTCGCTTCCTGGTACCTCCTAATGACGACAAACAAACGAGCAGACATCCAACAAAAACAATGAGCAGACGAAGAACAAAAAATGAGCAAACAACAAGCAAACACAATATAACAAGCAAAAAAACAACAACGTGCAGACAACAAGGGTAAACAATGAGCAAAAACGAGCAAACAGACAAGGGAGCCATATGGGAGTGGGAAGAAGTTAAAAAAAAAAAAAGGACACAAATCCCTGTCTTATGGGGCTTACATTCTAGTGGACACAAACAATAAACAAATAAATAAATAAAATGTCTAGTTCATCAGAGAAGACTATTACAGAGAAAAACATTAGGGCAAGGGGGCTAGAAGATTCAGGGTAGGGTTGGGGCAGATGTCACCTCAAAGATCTATGGGGGAATTGAGTCATGTGGATATCTACAGGAGGTTATTAAATGCAGAGCCCCTGGGGTGGTGGCATGCCAGGAACACATGAGGAACAGTGTAGAAGCCAGTGTGGCTGAAGGAGTGTCAGTGAGAGGGAGAGTAATAGGATATAAGAGCAGGAGAGTAATGCAGGGCCAGATGGAGCATTGAATGTGATTGTGAGAACTCTGGCTTTAAATCCCTGGAGGATTTTGAGCAGGGATTAACAGCATCTGACTTATCCTTTAAAATATATATATATCTGGAGCTCTGGCTGCTACACTTAGAAAAAGGCCATGGCCTGGCAAGGGTGGGAGTGTGGAGTCCAGATAAGCTGCCCTTGAGCTAACTGCCTAGGCAACATCTTCACTAAGATTTTGCAAAGATAACTCATACCCAACATGTCTAAGACCCACGTCTTTCTCAATTCTGTACATGCCCCCAAAACCAGATCTTTTTTCAGTGTCCCCAGCCTCAGCAAATGACATCACCATGCACACTGTTGTCCAACCCAAGCCCCATAAGTCATGCTCTGTGCCTCCCTTTCTCTTATCTCCCAGATCCCATTGAGCACCTAGTCCTGTCCATTTTAACCCCACTCCCCAATTTCTCTCAAGTCCATCCTCACTATTCTCTTCCCATGTATGTATTCCATTTAGTAAGGAACTACTATATGGCAGGCACTGTTCAGAAGACAGGGGATAAGTGGTGAGTACGATAGAAAAGGCCCTTGCCTTCACAGGGCTTCGATTCTAATGGGTAGAAACAAAGAATTTAAGAAGTTAATAAAATGAACAAAACAATGTCAGAGAATGATAAATGTTGGGAAGGAAATTAACAGGATGGTATAAGAAAGAATAACAGTGGCACTGAGTCCTTACAAAGATTCATCATACAAGGGTGCTTTAAGAAGGTAACAAAAATGATGGAAAGGGAAATAGGAGAACCACATTCCAGGCAAAGAAAGAGCAGGAAGACAGGAGCCCTGTGGTGAGAATAAGTTGGGCTACATGAGAAATGGAAGGGGCTAGGGCAGTACTTGCGAACACGGGGAGAATGGCAAAAAAGAAGGGAAAGCTGGAAGGCAGAAGACAGATTACAGAAGGCCTTATTGAGGGAATTGTAGTCCTTATTGAAAGACACCTGGACCTAAGTTTTAGAAACTGAGCAATGAGGGACTGAGGAAGAAACACAGATAAATATCCAAGAGAAATGTAAAGATCTGTTCATACAAAAACTTGTACACAAACTTTCAAAGCAGCATTAATCATAATAGTCACAAAGTGCAAACAACCCAAATGTCTATCAAATGATGAAGAGATAAAATAAAATGTTACCACATGGAATATACCAATGAAATGTTATTTGACCATAAAAAGGAATGAACTACAATATGGATGATCTTCAAAAACATTATGCTAAGTGAAAGAAGACAGGCACAGAAGGCCACATGTTGTATGATTCCATTTATATACAATGTCTGGAATAGGCAAATCTAAGGAGGCAGAAAATAGATTAGTGGTTGCTTAGGGTTGGGGGGTACGGGGGAAATGGGAAGTGACTGCCAAGGCTATGGGATTTCTTTACAGGGTGATGAAAATATTCTAAAATTGTGGGGATGGTTGCATAACTCTGTGAATATACTAAAAACCACTTAAAGTGTACACTTTAAATGAGTACATTGTGTGGTATGTGAATTTTATCTCAATAAAGTTTTTTTTTTTTTTTATGAAAAAGAAGAGAGAATCTTGAGGAATAAAGTCAGTGGATATCCACCACTCTTGAGAAATGTAGCAACTTCTCAAAACGTTTCAATAAAACAGTTCAGAAAGCTAAGCAGATCTGAAGGGAGGTTTCTGAGATGTCTGCAGGGAGACTAAAGGAGCATGAAGAATAAAATATGAAGCTTTCAGAATGTAAGACTTCCCCACAAATAACATACAGGAGTTCAAATACCTAATGGGTTTCTTCTGTAGTGAAATGAGCCTTCTGCAGAGTAAGTAGGCTGGAACACACTTCCCAGCTGGTGTGCAAGGACTTGATTCATATCACCAAAGGAAATCTGTCTGATATTCATCAGTTTTGCACAGATCTTATGGACAGCATCATTTTCATGAACAAGGAGGGCATCCGAAGACCGGTACAAGTGAGAAAGAGTCAAAATGGAATTGTAGTTCTGAACAATCACCTGGAGGGAGTAAGTTCAGTCATAAAAAAGGCAGGAGAGAAGAGTAGTTAAATCCTAGATTCTAAAGTCATCCCTCCTGGGCTCAAATCCTGGCTCCATGGCTTTCTAGCTGTATGACCTTGGGTAAGTATTTAACTTCTCTATGCCTCCATATCCTCTTCTGTAAAATGCAGATAATAATTAGACCAGTCTCCTAGAGTTGTGAGGACTCATGACAGAATGCAAGTAAAGTGCTTAAACAGGCCTTGAACACTTAAGAACTCAATAAAATTACCTATTAATATCACACTTCCTTGCTTTATCATTTCCTAGAGTAACTTGTTTCACCTTCATTTGCTGTTTCTCCTACTAGGCTGATGAAGAGGAAACTGGACTGTATAGAAATTTCTCCCCAGTGGGAAGAAATAATAATTACTTGATTGTTGGCAACAGCACTCTGAACCCCAATATGAGGTCAAGGTCCCTGATTTACATACCGTAGCCAGAGGGACTAAACCAGGAATAGATTCCTGAGAAAAGATGCATAATCATCTTCTGTGGAGGTTTTTTTGTTTTTGAAGATTTATTTATTTATTTATTTCTCTCCCCTCCCCACCCCCACCCCGGTTGTCTGTTCTCTGTGTCTCTTTGCTGCGTCTTCTTTATCTGCTTCTGTTGTTGTCAGCGGCATGGGAATCTGTGTCTCTTTTAGTTGCGTCATCTTGCTGCATCAGCTCTCTGTGTGTGCGGCACCATTCCTGGGCAGGCTGCACTTTCTTTTGCGCTGGGCGGCTCTCCTTACAGGGCACACTCCTTGCACGTAGGGCTCCCCTGAGCGGGGCACCCTGCTTGGCAGAGTACTCCTTGCGCGCATCAGCACTGCACATGGGCCAGCTCCACACAGGTCAAAGAGGCCTGGGGTTTGAACTGTGGACCTGCCATGTGGTAGACAGACGCCGAACCACTGGGCCAAGTCGGCTGCCTTCTTTGGAGTTTTTAAAAACAAGGACACCTTATTTGTTTGGAAGAATTTAAGCATAGATAAAGCAAAGTGCTCATGAAAGTACTAGATTGAAAATCATACCTGAAGCTGTAATTTAACATTTCCTAAGAAAGGGTAAGGACAAAATCTTTTACTCACATTTATTTCAATGGGCAAGAATACAAATATAAATTTTTGACTTAATACATTCATACCTCTCCAGTTCCATAAGGCCATATAATCTGGTTCATTTTCAAAGAATTTGAGTACTGATCTTGTAAATTCTGAGTAACGAAGGCTCCTAGCCCTGATCCTGTGCCCCCAGCCATACTCATTATGATGAAAAAACCACTCAGAGAGTCACATTTCTCCACTTCCTTCTGAATTAGGTTCATAATAGATTCTTCATGCCTGGGTCCATGAACTGAGTAACTATGCAATGCAAAAGAAACAAATACAGAACACCTTTATATTCAACCAAAGAGATGCAATGCAGAGTGAAAGACATAGGATAGAGAGAGCTTTTCAGAGCTAAGGAATTGAACTAATTCTCATGAAAGGTATGGATACCTGATTGGCAAAATTTAAAATAGAAAAATTAAACATAATTAGCAGGTGAATAGGACTGCTAGAAGAGTGGTTTACTAAGCACAGAAAGCTCTCTTTTATAGGACATTCTTTTGTCTGGAGCCTAAAATTATCAGATAGCTCTATAAATTTATGGTACAACATAATATTCAGTCCTCATAACAATAGTCCTAAAGTAGTGGTTCTCGAATTTTGTTGCACATTAGAATCACCTAGGGAGCTTTGAAAAAATCCCACTCTCCAGGCTTACTCCAAACCAACTGAATCTTTGGGAGTGAGCCCTAGGTATACGGATTTTCTAAAGATCCCTAGGAAATTCTAATGTACAGCAAAGTTTGGGAACTACTGCCTTTAATACTCCCTATTAACTGGAATACCTGCCAGATAAAGATACTATATTGATAATAAGTTAGTTGGCAGTATGACAGTGAAAAGGTAGAAAACTGTACTAAAAGAGATCTTTGGTTTCATCAGTACCTATGCCTGAAGCACAGACATAGAGTTTTTTCTGGGTGAAGTCAAACTTAAAATTTTAAAACAGAAATTTCAAGAATGTGTGCTTGGCATATCAACTGGGCAGTTGTAACTACATTGTCTATTAATCAGCTCTGTTGCTGTAACTAAACTAAAAATTAAGAGAAATTTCTCTTACCCATATGCCCAGTTATTCCCAGAACCTTGCTTTTGACAGAAGCATGCATTCTGACCATATTTCCATCGACCAGACTGGGCAGCCTTTGACAATGTTTGATTGATAACTTTAGGTTCCATGTCAACAAGTACAGCCCGGGCAACTAGAGCTAGAGAAGGGGGGAAAAAATTAAAAGAAAAACTATTTCATTTGTCTTATTTGAGTTAACTTAGAACATAAGCTTCTAGGTTCAGGGGAAAAAAAAAAATCCAGGAGATGGGGACGGGAAGATCTGTCAACTTCCTTTGAAATCTAGGTTGGGAAGCAATAGGTGTATGCAGATGGTTCATAATGCCTAGCATTCTGGTAGGCAGGATGAATCAGTATGGGCCAAAATGATCACTTGGGTCAGATCTACAAACATCTCTTGAGTGCTTACAATGTGCCATGCACTGTGCAGGAATACAGAGATGAAGACAACATCCAACTGGCCTTAGAAGGACATCCAGTCTAAGGGGAAATAAAACACATCAACACTTAATCACAGTGTGATGCAGTAATCCCCAGTGAGCCCATACTAAAAGGGCAGTATATGTAGAGGAATAAAATACCATGGCCACAACAAGCAGTTCCAGATTGTTGGAGCATAAAGTGGAGAAAGAGGGGATGAAAGAAGAGATGGATGAGGCTGGAAAGGAGGAGGGCTCAGGTCTCAGAAGTTCTTTTATGCAATGCTAAAAAGCTTGAACTTTGTCTTTAGGCAATGAGAAACCAATAAAAATTGGTGTTTTGTCGTTGTTGTTGTTGTTTTTGTTCTTATACTAAAAGCATAGCTTTTTAGTACAACAGTGAGGAGGAGAGGAGATAGACACAAGATTCCAGGCAGGAGAACCTAGCAAGAGCATCTTCAAACAGTTCAGATGAGAGAGGATATGGCAATGACAGTGAAGATGGAAAGGAGAGAAGAGTTTCAAGAGATATATCAGGAGTAAAATAAGTAGATCTTGATGTCTGATGGTATATGGACAGCAGAAGTGCAGGCTTGAAATGAAAGGTAATGAATGCCATGGAAATGCTGAGTTTGAGGTGCATATGGGAGAGGCAGGTAGAGATATCCACCAACTAGCCTGCAGTTTGGAAGAGAGGCTATGGCTGGAGATTTGAGAATCACTTGTGTAGAAGATATAGTAAATTATGAGAGTGAAGAAAAATACCAAGAAAGAACTATATAAGCAAGGACAGAGGAGAGAGCTGGAGATGGAACCACTAGAGAGGAAAGTTCAGAGCCTAAGGCAGTTTCAAGGAGTACAGCAGTGTTGTCAAAGCCAGCACAGAAGTTAAGTGAATTAAGAAAAGAAAGGCAGGTAACTTTTTCTTGGTGGTGTTGGAGGGCAGAAGCAGGATTATAATGGGTTTAGGAAGGTTCTACTTTGAGAATCTTAGATGAGAAGGCAAAGAGATAAGAAGAAAACTACAATCAAGAGATAAATTTCTTTGTTTTGTGTTAGATTGGCAAGATCTGAGCATGCTCACAAGCTGAGGGGAAGATGCCACTGGAGAGGCAAAGATTGTTAATACTGAAACACAGTGGGGGAGCAAACGTGGCTCAAGTGGTTGAGCGCCTGCTTCCCACATGTGAGATCCCCAGTTCGGTCCCTGGTGTCTCCTAAAAACAAATGAAGGGAAAGAGGGAGGAAGGAAGTGATAGAGAAATGGGGGAAGGGAGGGAAGAAGGAAAGGAAAGGAAGGAAGGAAGGTAGGAAGAAGGAAGGGAGAAAATAAAAAGAAGAAACAATAAGCAAACAACTCAGGGGAGCTGATGTGGCTCAGTGGTTGATCACCAGCTTCCCACACACAAGTTCCCGTACTCATTCCCTAGCCTCAGTACCATAAAAAAACAAACAAACAAACAAAAACCCAAAAGGGCAGCGGAAGCAAACTCAGGTCCTTAGTGAGATGGAAAGGGATAGCCTGGCCTTAAAAAGATTGGTTACATCAGAGTAATGGAGAGGACTATGGACCACACATACCTCCATTTTCGTCCTCACTGAAGAATCTTTCTTTGCAAGATGCTTGATATACCTCATTCTCTCTCTTTGAGCAGAGTCCCTGGGAAGAGTGTGAGTCACTAAATAGAGCATCAAACACTTCAAATCCAATTTGATTGCCACATTGACCAAGTTGCACTGTTACTATTGACATGTTGAGCCACAAATTAAGACTCACCACAAAAACGGTATGCAACCTGTAATAGAAAAAATATAGGCTTTGAGAACCAAGACATAAGAACAAGAACAAATAAAATGGCATATGTGTTTACACCTTAATAAAAAATATACTATTTTTTAACAAACCTTAGTCATATTTATTTCTGGTAAAATCAGGTTATCTTGAAAATTCAAAGGGGGATGTAAAGTTCAGAGGGGATATAAGAAAACGGTAACTAAATGTGGATGGCCTTATACATTTGATTGCCTTTATAAATTAACTTATATTTACATATAATATAAATGGAATCATACAATATGTTATACAATATATTTAGGTCATAGTAATGCAATCATACAGTATTTGTCCTTTTGTGTCTAGCTTGTTTCACTCAACATGAAGTCCTCCAGGTTCACCCATGTTGTCATATGCTTTACGACTTCATTTCTTCTTCCAGCTGCATAATATTCCATCATGTGAATACATTGCATTTGTTAATCCATTCATTGGTGGATGGATGCCTGAGTTGTTTCCAACTTTTGGCAATCATGAATAACATCCCTATGAACATAGTTGTATAGATGGCTACTCATGTCCTGGCTCTCAGTTCTTCTGGGTATATACCCAGTAGTGATACTGCCGGGTCAAGTGGCAAATCTATATTCAACTTGTTTAGGAACTGCCAATCGGTCCTCCACAGTGAATGTACCATTCTGCACTCCCACTAACAGTGAATAAGTGTTCCTATCTCTCCATATCCTCTCCAATACTTGTAGTTCTCTGTTCTTTTTTTTTTTTTAAGATTAAAAACACTTCATTTGGAGATGGTAGAAATACTGAATTATATTCTAATTTGAACAGCTAGACTGGAATTACCTTGAAATGTCCCCCAAGATTTGGGTTCCTTTAATGGCAGACTGGAGTCCAGAAGAAATATGACTCAAGAGTTTCCCTCAAATCATTGCTGGGGCTCCAGGCAAGGTGCTAGACTTTTTAGCGAATAAGCTGCTTACTGACAGCAACTAGAGGAAAGACGAAGATGTGGGTGAAAATTCCCTATACAAGTTAACCCTAGGGGTCTTCTCCAGTTTCTCAGACATGTTATCTTAGATTTATTTTATGTATTTATCTCTCCCCACCTCCTTGTTGTTTGTTCTTGCTGTGTGTTTGTCTTTGTTTCTTTAGGAGGCACTGGGAACCAAACCCAGGACCCCTGATATGGGAGGCTATTCAGATGCACTTTCTCTTCCAAATGAATTTGTTAATTTCCTTTTCTATTTCTGTGAAATAGGCTGTTGGAATTTTTATTTTGTATTGCATTGAATCTATAAATCAGTTTGGGTAGGACTGGACATCTTTACAATATTTATTCCTATGTTGTAATATGTTTCAATGTCAGGTTGTTGGAATTTTGATTGGTATTACATTGAATCTATAATCAGCTTGGGTAGAAAGATATTTTCACAATGTTTAGTCTTCCAGTCCATGAACACGGAGTGTCTTTCCATTTGTTTAGGTCTTCACTGATTTCTTTTAGCACTGTTTTGTAGTTTTCTGTATATAGGAAAACATACTTCTTTGGTTAAACTGATTCCTAGATATTTGAGTCTTTTTCTTGCTATTGTAAATGGAATTTTCCCTGATTTCTTCCTCAGATTGTGCCATACTAGTGTACAAAAACATTACTGATTTTTGCATGCTGATCTTGTATTCTGTCAATTTGCTGAACTCATTTATTAGCTCAAGTAGCTTTGTCATAGACATTTCAGAATTTTCTGAATATAGGATCATGTCACCTGCAAATAGAGTTTTACTTTCTCTTTTTCTATTTGAATGTCTTTTTTTTTCTTGTCTAATTGCTCTGACTAGGACTTCTAGTATAATGGTTTATTTTTATTTTTTTAAAGATTTATTTATTTATTCTCTCCCCTCCCCTCCGCTCCCCTCCCCCCTCCTCCCCACCCCGGTTGTCTGTTCTGTCTATTTTGCTTCATGTTCTTTGTCTGCTTCTGTTGTTGTCAGCAGCACGGGAATCTGTGTTTCTTTTTGTTGCGTCATCTTGTGTCAGCTCTCCGTGTGTACAGCGCCATTCCTGGGCAGGCTGCACTTTCTTTCGCACTGGGCGGCTCTCCTTACGGGGTGCACTCCTTGCTCATGGGGCTCCCCTACACAGGGGACACCCCTACATGGCACAGCACTCTTTGCGTGCATCAGCACTGCGCATGGGCCAGCTCCACACGGGTCAAGGAGGCCCAGGGTTTGAACCGCAGACCTCACATGTGGTAAACGGACGTCCTAACCACTGGGCCAAGTCTGCTTCCCTCTAGTATAATGTTGAATAACAATGGTGACAATGGGCATCCTTATCTTGTTCCAGATCTTAGAGGGAAAGCTCTCAGTCTTTCCCCATTGAGTATGATGTTGGCTGTGGGTTTTTCATATATACCTTTTACCATATTGAAGAATTTTCCTTCTATTCCTATCTTTTGAAGTGTTTTTATCAAGAAAGGATGCTGGATTTTGTTGAACGCCTTTTCTGCATCAATTGAGATGATCATGTGTTTTTTTACCTTCAATTTGTTAATGTGGTATATTATGTTGATTGATTTTTCTTATGTTGAACCAGCCTTGCATAACAGCAATAAACCTCACTTGATTGTGATGTATCAGTCTTTGGATATGCTGTTGGATTTGATTTGCAAATATTTTGTTGAGAATTTTTGCAACTACGTTCATTAGCAAGATTGGTCTGCAATTTTCTTTTCCTGTAGTGTCTTTATCTGGCTTTGGTATTAGGGTGATGTTGTCTTCATAAAATGTGTTGGGTAATCTTCCCTCCCCTTCAATTTTTTGGAAGAGTTTAAACAGGATAGGTGTTAATTCTTTCCAAAATGCTTGGTAGAATTCACCTGTGAAGCCATCTGGTCCTGGACTTTTCTTTGTTGGGAGATTTTTTTAAAACAATGGTTTTATTCCCCATGCCCCTTGTTGTTTGCACTCACTGAAGGTTCTCTGTGCCCATTCACTGTGTGTTCTTCATCTTGCTTGTCTTTTTCTTCTTGTCTTTCTCTTTAGGAGGCACCAGGAAACAATCCTGGGACCTCCAGTTTGGGAGAGAGGCACTCAATTGCTTGACCCATATCATATCCCTGGTCTGCTCATCTCTCACTGTCTCTCTCCTGTGTCTCCCTTTGTTGTGTCATCTTGCAACAGCTCTCTGCAGTGCAGGCCAGCTTGCCTTCACCAGGAAGTCCCAGGAAACCCGGGGCCTCTCATATTGTAGACAGGAGCGCAATTGCTTGAGCCACATCCACTTTCCTGTTGGGAGATTCTTGATGTCAGATTCAATCCCTTTAAATGTGATTGGTTTGTTAAGTTCTTGTATTTCTCGTAGCATCAGTGTAAATTGTTTGTGTATTTCTAGGAATTTGTCATTTCATCTGGTTATCTGGTTTGCTGGCATACAGTTTCTTATCATATCCTCTTCTGATGCTTTTTATTTCTGTGGGATCAGTTGTAACGTCCTCCCCCCGCCTTGCATTTCTGACTATGTATTTGCATCTTCTCTCTTTCTTTTTTTTTTTTTTTGTTAGTCTAGCTAGGGGTTTATCAATTTCATTGATCTTCTCAAAAAACCAGTGCTTGGTTTTGTTGATTTCTCTGTTCATTTTTGTTGTTCTCAATTTCATTTATTAATTCTCTAATCTTTATTATTTCTTTCCTTCTGCTGCTTTGGGATTGGTTTGCTGTTTTTCTAGTTTCTCTAGTTGTTTAGTGAGATCTTGGAGCTTAGCTCTTCCTTTTTTTAATATAGGCATTTAGGGTGATAAATTTCCCTTTTGGGAGTAGATGTGGCTCAAGTAGTTGAGTGCCCACCTCCCACATGGGAGGTCCCAGATTCAGTTCTCAGTGCCTCCTAAAGAAAAAACAAACAGATAACAAGTAAAAAACAATAAGCAGACAATGAAAACAATACGCAAAAACAATGGGCAAACAGATGCGCCATCTTGGGGAGGGGGAGGCGGAATTTCCCTCTTAAGAGTTTCTTCACTGTAGCCCATACATTTTGTTAAGTTGTGTTCTCACTTTCATTTGTCTCAATATATTTACTGATTTCACTTCCAATTTCTTCTTTGACACACTGATTATTTAGGAGTGTTGTTTAGCCTTCACACATTTGCAAATTTACCTTTTTCCTGTCTATTATTAACTTCTAGTTTCATGCCATTGTTGCGTGAGAAGGTGCTTTGTATAATTGCAATCTTTATATATATATTGAGAGCTACATTGTGCCCTAACCATGTGGTCTATCCTGGAGAAAGATTCATGGGCTTCGGGAAAAAATGTATAACTCACTGAGTTTGGATGCAGTGTTCTGTATATGTCTGTTAGGTCTAACTCTTTTATCATATAGTTCAAGTTCTCTGTTTCCCTATTGATCTTCTGTCTAGTTGTTCTATCTAATGATGTGAGTGGGGTGTTTTAGTCTCCAACTATTATTTTTAGAGATGTCTATTTCTCTCTTCAGTTTTGCCAGAGTTTGTCTCATGTATTTTGGGACACATTGGCTAGGTGCATAGATATTTACGACTGTGATATCTTCCCGATGGATTGTCCCTTTTATTAATATATAAAATATATAATGGCCTACTACATCTCTCATAACTTTTTTGCATTTAAAATCTGTTTTGTCTGATATTAGTATAGCTACCCCTGCTCTTTTTTCACTACTATTTGCATGGAGTATCTTTTTCCAACCTTTCACTTGCAGCTGGTTTGTGTCCTTCGGTTTAAGGTGAATCTCTTGTAAGCAGCATATGGATGGCTCATGTTTTTTTATCTATTCTGTCAGCCTACATCTTTTCAAAAAATTTATTGAAGTATATAATACATACATAAACATATGTAAACAAGCATTTAGTAGTAGTTGTGTACAAAACATACGTAACATACAGGGCTATCATACCTCATCCTACCACCAACTTGGACTGTTGTGAAACATTGTTATTAATGATTAAAGAGTATCCTCAAAATATTACTACTAGCCAAAGTATTTCCCCCCAATCCACCCTATTATTATTATATCATTTATACATGAACATAAACAATAAGTGTATACTAAAAGTTGTGAACTTAACAAAGCAAACGCACATAATATCATAAAGGGGTTCCTTACATTAACCCACCACCAACACCTTGCATTGTTGTAAAACTTTTGCTACAAATTACAAAAGATTACAAAAAGAATAAAAAAATTACAAAAATTGTCAAAATCTTACTACTACCTGTAGTCCTTATCTTACATTTGGTGTATTTTTCTCCCAACCCACCCTATTATTATTTTTTAAATATATTTTTATGACAGAAGTTCTAAACTTACAAAACAATCATGCACATGTGCAAAATTCTCATACAACACTCCTCCATCAACACACCACACCATGGTGGAACATTTGTTACAGATTATGAGATGATATTATCAGACTATTATCACCAACCACAGTCCATCATGTACATTTGGCACACATTTTCCAGACTCCCCATTATCATCACAGTATACTTTTGGCATAGATGCATGAATATTACATTATTACTGTTAACCACAGTCCATAGGTCACTCCAGTTTTATTTTTCCCATGCTCCTCCACATTCCCACCTCCCTGTAATAGTGATGTATATCTGCTCTAGTTCAAAAAGGACATCTTGTATCTGTACTATCAAACACAATTCTCATCCACTTCTGAGTTTACTGTGTTATTCAGTCCCTAGTTTATTCTCTAGCTTTCCATCAATTGGCGTTTACATCCCTAGACCACCCTTTCCAGCCACATTCCCATTTATAAACCAACTGCTACTCATTATAATGTGTTACCATTCACTCTATACATTTCCACATTTTCACAGTAAAGTTAATGAAAACTTCTACATACATTAAACATCAGTAGTCCATCTCGGTCCTCCTCTTATCTCCTTTAAGAATCCACCACCTACCACCAGGTCTTGAAGATATTTTCCTCCATTTTCTTTTAGAAGCTTTATGGTTAGGTTTTTGCTCCATTTTGAGTTAATTTTTGTATCAAGTGTGAGATAGGGGTTCTCTTTCCTTCTTTTAGCTATGGATATTCAGTTCTCTCAGCACCATTGCTTGAACATACTGTTCTGCCTCAGCTGGGTGAGTTTGACAGGCTTGGCAAAAATCACTTGACTTTACATGTGAAATTCTGTTTCTGAACCATTGGTTTGGTTCCATTGCCAGTACTATGCTGTTTTTACCACTGTAGCTAGGTAATATGATTTAAAGTCCAGAAATGAAAGTCCTCCAACTTTGCTTTTCCTTTTTAAGATGCTTCTGGCTACTCAGAACCTCTTACCCTTCCTAACAAATTTGATGATCAAGATTTCCATTTATTTTTAAAATGTTGGTGGAATTTTAAAATCAGGATTGCATTGAATCCATATATGAATTTGAGTAGAACTGACGTCTTAATGATATTTAATCTTCCAATCCATGAGCATGGAATGTTCTTCCAATTATTGAGGTCTTTTAAATTTCTTTTTTTTTTTTTCCTTCCCCTCTCCTGCCCCTGCCCTGCTACTTTTGCTGTCTATGTCCATTTGCTGTGTGATCTTCTGTATCTACTTCTTTTTTTGTCTTCTCTTCTTGTTTTTCTCCTCTAGGATTCACTGGGATTCAATCCTCCGATGTGGAGAGAAGTTCCCTGTCAATTGTGCCACTCAGTTCCTGGTCTCTGCTGTACTTCACCTTGACTCTCCCCTTCATCTCTCTTTTGTTGTGTCATCATCTTTCTGTGTGACTCACTTGTGTGGTGTTGATTCCCCACCCCTCTTTCCTTGCCCTCATTTTTGAAAGACAATCTTGCTGAATATAAGATTCTTGGCTGGAAGTTTTTCTCTTGCAGTATCTTAAATATATCATCCCTCTATCTTCTTGCCTCCATGATTTCTGATGAGAAATCTTATTGGATATCCCTTATATGTTATGCATTGCTTTTCTCTTGCTGCTCTCAGAATTCTCTGTCTTTGGCATTTGACATTCTGATTACTATGTGTCTTGGAGTTGGTTTGTTCGGATTTATTCAGACGGGAGTACACTGTGCTTCTTGGACATGGATAGTTATGCCCTTTGCTAGGGTTGGGAAATTTTCTACTATTATTTCTTCAAAAATTCCTTCTACTCCTTTTCCCTTTTCTTCTCCTTCTGGGACACCCATGACATGTATGTTTGCATGTCTCTTGCTGTCATTTAGTTCCCTGAAACCTTGTTCAATTTTTTCCATTCTTTTCTTCATCTGTTCTTTTGCATGTTTGCTTTCAGAGGCCATTTCTTCAAGCTCACCATTCCTTTCTTCTGTCTCCTCAAATCTGCTATCATATGATTCCAGTGTATTTTTTTTATTTCATTTGTTGTGCCTTTCATTCCCATAAGATCTGCTATTTTTCTACATATGCTTTCAAATTCTTCTTTGTGCTCATCCAATGTCTTTTTTTTTTAAGATTTATTTTTTATTCTCTCCCTTCCCCCTTCCCATTGTCTGCTCTCTGTGTTCATTTGCTGTGTGTGTTCTTCCGTGTCTGCCTGGATTCTTGTCAGCAGCACCAGGAATCTGTGTCTCTTTTTGTTGTGTTCTCTTGCTGCATCAGCTCTGTGTGTGTGTGGTGCCACCCCTGGGCAGGCTTCACTTTTTTCGCATGGGGTGGCTCTCCTTGAGGGGCATACTCCTTGTGCATGGGGCTCCCCTATGCAGGGGCACCCCCTGCGTGGCATGGCACTCCTTGCACACATCAGCACTGTGTATGGGCCAGCTCACCACATGGGTCAGGAGGTCCTGGTTTTTTTTTTGTTTAGATTTATTTATTTATTATTTTCTAAATTATTTTTTAATAATTGCAACCATGATTAACAACTTTGTACTTTTGTAAATTTCCAGGAATTTTATACACTCTTTAAGTATTCACATGAATTACCACATAGAATGTTACATTAAAAAAACATAAGAGGTTCCCATATAACCCACACCCCACTCCCCAACCCCAATCATTTTTGTAAATTGTATTTTTTTGAAGATACATATATCACAAAAAAAGTTTACATTATAAAAAACATAAGAGGTTCCTGTATACCCTCCATCCCCCCACCCCACTCCTCTCATACCAACAATCTCCACCATCATTATGGCATACTCATTGCACTAGGCGAACACATTTTGGAGCACTGCTGTACCACGTGGATAATAGTTTACTCTGTAGTTCACACTCTCTCCCAGTACATTCAGTGGGTTATGGCAGGATATATAATGTCCAGCATCTGACCCTGCAATATCATTTAGGACAACTCCAAAGTCCCCAAAATGACCCCTCATCACATCTCTTCTTCCCACTCCCTGCCTTCAGCAACTACTGCAGCCACTTTCTCCCTGACAATTTCTTTTATTAGTAGTCACAAAAGTTTTATAGTAGAATATCGGTAAACCCACTCTAATCCATATTTTATTTTTCCATTCTGTGGGCCCTGGGGTGGTGATGTCCACTCCACCTCTATATTGAGAGGGGGTTTAGATTCCACATGGATGATGGATGCAATTCTCCTGCTTGCAGTTGCAGGCACTCTCAGTTCCCTGATGTGGTGATTGACCATCTTCACCTCCCTGTTAGTTGATCTGTGTAAGTCCAACGAACTAGAGAGTAGGAGTTGCAACTCTGCTGAGGCTCAGGGCCCAGCTGGCACACAGACCAGAGATTCAAGTCTCCTGAGTATACACCAATGCTAGCACCAACCAAAGGTTCATTAAAAGTGACAGATGAGGCATCTGTAGAAAGGTTACATCTGAGTCCAACTCCATCACACTCAGGGACACAAATTCCAAAGTAGGGTGCACTGACATGGTACTGAGCTCCAGAGCTATATGCCATGACTATATCCCTGTGGGTCTCTGTAGCCCTCAGGAGAACCAGTACCTGGGGTTGTATCCACTGTTTCTGGGGTCCTCCTGAGGAATGTGTAAGCGTGACCCCTCTGATGACCTCCTGACTCTTTTTTGAAGACTCTTAGCCATATAAACTCATTTGACTTTGCCATTTCCCCCTTTTATTCAAGGTCAAAAAGCAGCTTTTAACACATGATCCTATATGTGGGCTGAGATATTCTGCTGATCTGAGTTGACCCTTTTATTCAAGGTCTTTTTCTATTTACATCACCAGCTGGTGCTTGCTTGTAATCCCTTGGCACCAGGGAGGTTCATCCCTGGGAGTCATGTCCCATGCTGGGGGGAATATAATGCATTTACACGCTGAGTTTGGCTTAGAAAGTGGCCACATTTGAGAAACATAGAGGTTTTCAGGAGGTAACTCTTAGGTACCCTGCAGCTCTCAGGCCTAGTTCATATTTCAGGCACACAGACTCGTAAGCATAGTCATCAGTGTCAAGGGCTCATTGTTGGAAAATCCTTCTTTGTTGGCCTTTGCTGTTGCACTTGGGGGATGGTTGCTGTTCCATTGGCTCCCCTGTGATAGAGTTCCCCTGGGAACTCAGCACTCCCTCAGTTGTCATTTGTAACTGTTATCTAAACATTTTTATGTCCCCTATATACATGCCCTAGAAAACTCCTTTCCAACCATGTGTCCCCCCATCAATAACACCCCATACCAGTGTTCCTCCCCTGCCATAGTTGAACCTCTCTGTGGTCCAGAACTTCTTCAACAATGAAGCCTAATATATTGCCAAATTCAATTAATAGGAAAATGAAATATAGTGGTGGGTTTAAAGATTAGAAGTATACATACTAATTTAGAAATACTAAAATAAAGTAAAAATAAACTGGTGTATTAATAAAAATGAACAATATTATAAAGATTTGTTTTTAACATTTTGCCTTTCATCACTGTAACAGATGTTGCCCTGTATGTACAGTGGCAAGGCACTTTCTTTCATTTCTTCCTCAGTGTCTATATCCATTCCTTTTTTAAATTTTTTTCTAATTTTTAATTTTGTCTTCAAAAAAGTTTGGATCACAGTAATTCACATATACAATATAGGGGACTCCCATACATCCAGTATCAAACCCTTTCCCCATTCCCCAACAATGATCTTTTTACATGTCCATGTTACATTTGTTGTAGCTGAGGTACAGATTTTAAAACATAGCTTTCAAACATGGTTCCATTTTGGTTTACCTTATGGTTTATATTTTGGACTGTACAAATTTCTAAATTTTTAGTTTCCTTATGTTTTACTTTATGGTTTACAGGAGGCTCTGGGTTTGAACCCTGGACCTCCCATGTGGTAGACAGATGCTCTTATCAGTTGAGCCACATCTGCTTCCCCCAATGTCTTCTTAATATCCTTAATCTCTCTAGGCATCTCATTGAATTTATTAAGGAGATGTGTTTGAACATCTAAGATTAGTTGATTCAACTCCTTTATGTAACCTGGAGGCTTATCTTGTTCCTTTAACTGAGCCTTATCTTCCTGTTTCTTGGTGTGGATTGTAATTTTTTTGTTGGTGTCTTGGCATCTGGCTTACTAGATATATTTATTCTGGGTGCAGTTTCTCTAGGGCTTTCTCACTCTCTCCCCCTAGCTGTTTGTATAGTAGGAGCCAAGGATATAGTTGGTGCTGTAAGCTGTGGAGGCTCAAGCTGCCTTCATTGCCCCAGGGACCGATGAAGCTTCTCCCAACTTTCTCCTTTGCCAGGGGTAATAATCCAAGTCATGCAGGCCTAGACTGAGGTTGCCCAGAGACTGATGAAACATCACACCCCTTTCTCCCTACCTGGGATGGGGATAGAGCTGCAAATGTGAGCAGCAATCTAAGCCATGCAGTCCAAAATGACCACAGTTGTGCTGACAGACTTCTAACTATTCAGTCTGTGCCAGCTGAATGTACCTGCAGTTACCTGGAGAGGCTAGTGCAGGGCCTGCCAGGTTCCTCACTGCTAGAGATGGGACTGAAGTCTAGGCTAGGGCTACAGACCAATCTGGGTGAAAGAAGCTGATCCCGACCACTGATTTTCATTCAGCCCAACTTCCCCTCATGCTGGGGGTGGAGTTAAAATGGTGGCTACCAGCCTCTTTCCAACTTGGACAGGTTCAAATTTTAGGTGTTCCATAGGGTTATACTTTAGGCAGCCAAATTTACTAATCAGTAGCTGAAATCAGTGGCCAACTGTCTCTTCCTCCTCTGTTTTTGGGAAATGTAGCTTCCACATCCAGCCATGGAATAGCTCCTGAGGTGGCTTGTGCTACCAGAGAAGGATGATCACTGCCTTTCACAGTGTGGCCTGTATTTTCCCAGAAAGGCCTGGTGTAGGTCCTGCCACCTTCCTACATGCCAGAGGTGGGACTGGAGCTTAAGCTAGAGCTGCAGTCTGAGCTTGATGGAAAGAAGCCAGTCCCTACCTGCACTGTGATTTTCAGTCCACTCCGCTTTCCCTTTTGCCAGGGGTGGAGTTAAAATGGCAGCTACTAGCCTCTTTCTGACTTGGACAGGTTCAAACTTTAGCTGTTCTTGGGATTATACTTTAGCCCACTGAATTTCACTCATCAGTAGCTGAAGTTGGTGCCTAACCATCTCTTCCTCCTGTTTTTGAGAAGTAGAGCTTCCAACTCCAGCTGGAGAATAGCTCCCGAGGTGTCTTGTGCTGCCAGTGGAGGATGGGCACTAGCCTCTGGGATGTGAAGTGCTCTACTTATGAATCTTCTCTACAGATATGCAATCTCCTCTTTCTATTCTTGTATGTTGCAGAATGCTCTTCTGGTCTCCTGCAGCCCCCAAATAGGTGCTTTAGATAGCTCTGGATGATTACTAACTGTCCTGTAGCATGAGTTGACTCTCAGAGCGCCTTACTCTGCCACCATCTTGCTGGTTGTCAGCCTATATGTTTTGATTGGTGAGTTTAATCCATTCACAATGATATTACTGTAAATGCATTATTTATTTCCACCATTTTATTCTTTGATTTTCATGTCAAATCTTATTTTTGTGTTTTTATTCTTTTTTTCAAAAAAAATAAATCTTTATTAATTTCCTCCTTCCCCTCCCCCCGCCTTGCTGTTTTTGCTGTCTTTGTCCATTTGCTGTGTGATCCTCTGTATCTATTTCTCTTTTTGTCTTCTCTTCTCATCTTTCTCCTCTAGGATTCACCAGGATTTGATCCTGGGGACCTCTGTTGTGGAGAGAGGTTCCCTGACAGCTGTGCAACCTAAATCCTGGTTCCTGCTGCACTTCACCTTAACTCTTCCCTTTGTCTCTCTTCTGTGGCATCATTATCTTGCTCCGTGACTCACTTGCAGAGGCACTGGCTCACCACGTGGGCACTCGGCTCACCACGCAGGCACCTGGCTTGCCACATGGGCACTTAGCTCACCACACGGGCACTGGTTCATCATGCAGGCACACTTTCTCTTCTTCTTTTTCACCAGGAGGTCCCAAGGATCAAGCCTGGGTCCTCTCACATGGTAGGTAGAAGCCCTATCACTTGAGCCACACCTGCTTCCCTTTTATTTTTGTTCTTTTGGCTATCCTTTCTGCTATTCTTTCTTCTATACTCTCCTCCAAGTCTCTCCTTTCTTTTTCTTTCAGGCTCTAAGTCTTCCTTTAATATTTCGTGCAAAGTTGGATTTTTTAAAATGAAGTCTCTTAGTTTCTGTTTGTGAATATTTTATACTTACCTTCACATATTTTTAAAAAGATTTATTTACCTCTCCCTACCCCTTCAATGTTTGCACTTGCTGTGTCTGTTTGTCTTCTTTGTTTCTTTAGGAGGTACTGGGAACCGAATCTGGGAACCCCAATATGGGAGGGAGGTGCCTATTTGCTTAAACCATCTCTGTTCCATGCTTTGTTGTATCACTTTATGTTTTTCCCTCGTGTCTCTTGTTGCATCATCGTCACATCAGCTTGCTGAACCTACTCATCGTGCCAGCTCACCATCCTGCTTGTCCTCCTTAGGAGACCCGGGAACCTCTGCTCCCTGCTTTGTTATGTCTCTCATTATGTCATCTTATTGTATCAGCTTGCCATACCTGCCCATCATGCCAGCTCACAGTCTTCTTTAGGAGGCACCGGGAACTGAACCACAGACTTCTCACATGGTAGGCAGAAGCCCAATCGTTTGAACCACATCTGTTTCCCTCACCTTTGTATCTGAAGGACAATTTTGCTGGATAAAGAATTCTCACTGGCAGTTTTTCTCTTTCAGTATTCTAATTGTATCATACCACTGTCTTCTCACCTCCATGAATTTTGATGAGAAATCCATGCTAAGTCTTATTGGGCGTCCCTTGTATGTGGTGATGGTTTGCTTCTCCCTTGCATTTCTCATGATTTTCTCTCTATCTTTGACATTTGATATTCTGAGTAGTAGGTGTCTTGGAGTAGGCCTATTCAGATTTATTCTGATTGAGGTATGGTATACTTCTTGAACATGTAAGTTCATATCTTTTGAGAGTGTTGGGAAATTTTCAGCTATTGTTTCCTCAAATACTCTTTCTGCCCCTTTTCCCTTCTCTTCATCCTTCTGGAATTCCCAGGACCCATATGTTGTTGCGTTTTGTGTTGTAATTCAACTTCATGAACCCCTGTGCAATTTTTTTCATTCTTTCCTCTGTTCTTTTCTCTCTTCAATTTTGGCTGTTCTGTTTCCGGTATCACTCTTTTTTTTTTTTTTTTAAGATTTATTTATTCATTTCTCTCCCCTTCCCTCCCACCCCCCACCCCAGTTGTCTGTTCTCTGTGTCTATTCTCTGTGTCTTCTTCTTTGTCTACTTCTGTTTTTGTCAGTGGTAAGGGAATCTGTGTTTCTTTTTGTTGCGTCAGCTCTGTGTGTGTGTGTCACCATTTCTGGGCAGGCTGCTCTTTCTTTCATGCTGGGCAGCTCTCCTTACGGGGCACACTCCTTGCACGTGGGGCTCCCCTATGCGGGGGACACCCCTGCGTGGCACGGCACTCCTTATGCGCATCAGCACTGCGCATGGGCCAACTCCACACAGGTCAAGGAGGCCCAGGGTTTGAACCACGGACCTCCCAGGTGGTAGACAGACGCCCTAACCACGGGGCCAAGTCTGCCGCCCTGGTATCACTTATTTTTTCCTCTATCATTTCAAGTCTGCTGTTACATGCCTCTAATGTGTTTTTTTATCTCACCTATTGTATCGTTCATTCCCATGAGCTCTGTTACTTTTCTATTCAGATTTCAAATTCTTCTTTGTGCTCACGCAGTTATTCTTGATGTAGTTTATCTCTTTAGCCATGTTGACTTTCAACTCATTAATTTGGTTTTGGAAATTTGTGCATCTCCTTAATTAGTTGCCTCAATTCCAGTTTCTCTTCTGGGGCTTTGATATATTCCTTTTTTGGTGCCATGTCTTCCATTTCCTTAGTATGGTTCATAATTTTTTGCTGATGTCTAGGCATCTGATTGGGATGGCAATTTACTCAGATGATCAATTTCTTTCTCTTTCGAACGGATTTAGCGGCTGCGCTTTGATTCTTGGTTCAACTTGGTTCATTAGGATTGTCCCTGTTAGTTGCTCAAAACTGGGCTCTGGACCCAGTAATGGGTTACAGACCCACTTCCTAGGGCCTTGTGGAGGGAGGCTATAAAGGCTGGAAAAGGCCTCTCTTATTTTTAATTTTCTCATGTGCACTTCCATGGTCTGCTAGCAGATGGAGCTCTTTGGCAGACTTCTAAGTTTAATGGCTATGTTTGAGGCAACACAAAGGGGATCAAGGTGATAGGGGTTACTGCCTGGAGGCTAAGAGCCTTGTAATTCAAATTTCCTGGGAAGTGGACTTGGCCCAGTGGTTAGGGCATCTGTCTACAACATGGGAGGTCCACGGTTCAAATCCCGGGCCTCCTTGACCCATGTGGAGCTAGCCCGTGTGCAGTGCTGATGCGCACAAGGAGTGCCCTGCCACGCAGGGGTGCCCCCACTTAGGGGAGCCCCACGCGCAAGGAGTGTGCCCCATAAGGAGAGCTGCCCAGTGAGAAAGAAAGTGCAGCCTGCCCAGGAATGGTGCCGCACACGCGGAGAGCTGACACAAGATGACGCACCAAAAAGAAACACAGATGCCCTTGCTGCTGACAACAGAAGCGGACAAAGAAGAAGACACAGCAAATAGACACAGAGAACAGAAAACCAGAGCAGGGGGGAGGAGAGAGAAATAAATAAATAAATCTTTTAAAAAAAAATTTCCTCAGAGAGAGTTCTCCTGCCTTTTCTGTCAGCCGCCTCCCTTTTCAGGGGTAGGAAGTAATTCCACTTCCCTCTGGGTCCTCAATCAGTCCAGGTTAGTAGAGAAAGAGATTGGGAGAGTTGGATCTCTTTAGTCCCTTGCTGGCTCCCAAGGCAAACAATGGCTGGGCCCCATGGTAAGACACAAGAGACCAAATCTGTGGGTCAAAAGCTGAGTCAGACATAGGCTGGGTGTGTCTCTCTCCCCTTTCCTGGGGCAGTGGATCCCTGGAGGCCCCTTCCTCTGTAGCTGACTCAGAGGCCTGAGAATTCTAAAGTGTTTTTAATGTGGGGAGGGTGTTGGCAGCAGTAGTCGCTGTTTTCAACTCCCAGTTCTGTAGTAGTGATCCCCCTCCTTTGTCCCTCTCTCTTTCCAGTGGTGTCCAGCCTTTGCCTGGTGTCCTAAACCTTAGATCTTTTTCCAGACTGTTTCAGCCTGTTCTCTAGCTATTTTTCTAGAGGAGAAGAGTCCCATGTCTTTCCAGTCTACCATCTTCCCAGAAGTCCTACACTATGTTTTAATGTAGTGTTGATGAAATTGCCAAGTTGTCTATGAAGTCAGTCATTCAAGGAAGTCCTCTTTCATCTTAATGTTTTGTGATTTGTGATTTACTGTACAGAAACACACTGGGTACAGTAAATCACAGTTCTGCAGTTCCCAAACACTAATTTGTACTCACTATTTTCCTTATATTAATTTAAAGTGGAAAAAAAAATGAATAAGCAAATGCACAGAGACTGATAGGGGCTGGGAGTGTTGAGGGGAACGGAGTGTTGTTGCTTAATGGGTGCAGTTTCTGTTTGAGGTGATGAAAAAGTATGGGTAATGGATATTGGTGATAGTTGCACCACTGAATTGTACACTTGATTGCAATTAAAAGGGAAATGTTTAGTTGCATATGTTAATACAATAAAACATTTTAAGAAAATCTTTTGTAAGCGCACACAAAGTGAATTGAGCAATCTTCACCTGAAATCACTTAGGATTATTACAAAGGTTTTTCTAATTAGAAAAAAAAAGAATGCTCTTTGAAGGAATGGAATTAGTAATACCAACTTCTCAGCACATGGAGAACGCAGAAGTTAACTCAGCAATCGTACACGTAATTAAAGGTAATTTTCTCTCTTTTTATAAAAGACTTTACATCAAATCAACCTCCTTTCTGGACGGGCAACTACGCTAATATTAGCAAAACTTCAAGTTTAGCTCAGGTTGGACAGCAAGAAAGACGGAGCTTGGAGAAAGCAAAAGAGCAGTTGAAATATTAGACCATAAACATAATTTTTAACACCAGAAGCAGATACTTTTTGGTAAGAGACCTTCGAACGGTCTATGCAGCACTGGCAACGAACAGTGGCCAGGCTCTACAAAACCGCCTCATTTTACAGATAAGAAACTGAGGCTCTGAAATGTTATGTGATTTTCCGAAAGCCACCGAACTAGAAAATAGCAAAGCCTAGACTCTTCCTTTACCCCACCAGCCCCAAGAGCAACTATTAAACCCACTCACTGACAGCACCCGGACCGCCGTTCCCGTCCTGTTCAAGCTTCAGAGGGCCACCCTTTCATTAAGCGCATGCTCACTTTGAACAATTTTTTTCAACTAAAAAACTGCCGAGAACGAATGCGCATGTTCCACAAAGTTTGTTTTTTTTTTTCCTTTTCAGAAAGGTTAATTACGCATGTTCAATTTCAATGTAGCAACTTCAGAAACGGTCGGTACGCATGCTCATTGTCCACCAAGGACTTTTGCTGACAATGCGCATGATCTCGCCTCCGTGCGAGGCTTCAGCTGGTGTTCTGCGCATGTTTCTGCCAGTACGTTGAACCTACGCATGTCCACTGCCCACAGTTCGACTTCACGGGACTCTATACGCATGCTCCAGAGCCGAACTTGAGGAGCCGGTCTAGGGCCTAGGCGCAGACGCACTGAGTCTAAGCAGCCAGTGATGGCGGCATCGGCAGCAGTGGCTGCAGCGAGTCCGGGTCCATGAGGCGAAGACGGAGGCGGGACGGCTTTTACCCAGCGCCGGACTTCCGAGACAGGGAAGCTGAGGACATGGCAGGAGTGTTCGACATAGACCTGGACCAGCCAGAGGACGCTGGCTCTGAGGATGAGCTGGAGGATGGGGTGAGGCCCGGGGTCCCTGGGGGTCCGAGGTGACAGGGCCGGGGCGGCGGCGCGGGCCCAGGAAACCGGCGCGTCGGAGAGCGCGGAGACCCAGGGGGGTGCGTGTAGTTAGTCTCTTGGAGGAGCTGAGGCGCGCCGCCACCCGAGGCTGGGAAATTAGGAGGATCTGGCCCTAGGTGTGAGGCCGCTTCTAGGCTCGCAGGTGCAGGTCGCGCCCCCAGCCCCAGATCAGCGCAGCCGGGAGCAGTCTCTGGAGGGAAGAAACTAGGGCGCGTGATCGATTCCTTGAGCAGGTGGACTTAAGTGTGGCGGGGACGGATGGTGTGTGTGTTGAGGGCAGTGGGGCTGCAGTTGTTGGGTGTCCCATGCAGGTGAAGCGCCAAGGGTTTCCTTTCAGGTGTAAAGTTTCAGGTATTAAATCCTCAGACCTCCCACAACCACCTTTCTTCTCGGCCTGTCGCTTCTCTCCTAGGAAGCGCTCAGCTGTTAGAAGTGACAGCTGAAAACTTCTGTCGGGAGTAGCGCTGCCGCTGCTGTTACAGCCACCAGGAGTTTTATTTCGGGAGCAAGGGGGCTCTGCTGCATCTTCCAGGGTTTGTTTGCCTTTTTTTTTTTTTTTTTTAAATCTCTTTCCGTGTGACTTTTTAAAAGCACTTATAACGACACACGGCATTTGTAATTCACTTTCTCCCTAGTTGACAATGTCTATATTTTTCCGAAATAATTTATGTAATTTTGGGGTGGAAAAACCCAGTGTTGACAGCTGTGATTTGGCTTGCCAAAAATAAATTGCTTGAACTGAGACTTGTGAGTCGTGGTGTGAGGACTTTCCAGTAAATACAAAGTGCTAAATTTAGAATTGTTTTCCTTAATGCATAGGTTGATTTTACCTATGCTGTCTTAGTAATTTATTCTTTGTGGAATGTCATTCTTTTTCCGAAGTGAATTTATTGAGAAATCACACATTGCACCTGGAGTCTAAAAATGACCACTAATCTTATGGTAACTTAGGCTCTAAATTCCACTATAAATGAATACGTGGGCTAATGGCTGAAGTCAGGTATTTGTTCTAGCTCTTCCTTTCCCACACCTCCAGTTTTCCTCCTTTGATAAGTAAATTGTGCCCTGCTTATAGACAAAAGATTGAGATGCTATATATAAGGAACTTTGAACACTCTAAGAAACTAAGTGGGCTAAAATGATGCTATTCATAATTGAGTGAATCAAAATCACACAGATTAGAAGGTGGGTATGTGCTTTTTAAAACTGATGCCTGTGTGTGGAATTCCAGTTATCCTCTTAATGGAACACTGTGATACACTAAATACAATTTGAAACAAATATGGGATAACTTTCTTAATACTGGTAATTCTGCATCTTTTTTTTTTTTTTTCCTGCCCCAACTTTTCATTACATAAACCATGTATGTAAATCCAATAAGTAACTCCATATGGCACTGCTTTTGGAGCAGGGCAAAGTAGAAAATTGAAAAGGAAAGGTACTTTTTTCATCACTTGAACTGGTGGAATTTCCAGACTATGGGTTTATCTTCCTTTGAATGCACAATACTGTAATAAGATTTCTGTTGTAGATTTGGACCTGCTTGGAGTTCAGTACTCAGTCAAGTTTTGACCTAGTCCTGATGATGAAATTTGGGGGAAAAGTAGAGGATTTTGAGGATGAACTTCTCATTTTGCAGTGCCTTTGGAGCTAAAATTTGTTTCTTTTGGCAGTGTTATTTCAGGAGGTGCTCAAGGTGGACAAGGGGCAGAGAGAAAATTGTACAAGATCATATAGATAGCTAGTGGTAGTTATTCTGACTCAGTTCAGCAAGCTCCGTCTTTCCATTTTATAGTCTTGTTCATAATGTACTTCTTCCTGTTGTAGCAAAAGGCAATTCAAATACCTCCTATTACATTCTCTGATGATATGAGCTAGTGTAAATTGCTTAACTTCTCTGAAACTTCTTTTCTTCTCTGTATAATGAGGATTATAAGAGATAAAATATGTTAAGTACTGTCAAAATATCCTGGCATAGTAGCAGTTAGCTAGTTCATGGAAACACGGTTTGACGGTATTACTCATTGCTAACAAACCAAGCATTCAAATTTACTCTCATCTATGCCTAGAGAATTAATAATAAATGCAGTTATTTGAGAGGTACTGCATTTTTAGAAGTGTTGTATCATGCTTGAAAAAAAAAACCATTATAGTTCTTTTTAGAGATGTTTGCTTTTCCAGGTGTATTACATAAAGTGAATTCTTAATTGGTAAATATGATGTATTTCCATAGCATAGTTAATTCTTCAGAGAGTAAAAAATGAGACTAAACTGATACATTTATGGATAAATTTGAATGTCTGCCACTTAATGGAGAAATAGAGCCTGACTGAATACCTCAGGGGAATATGTTAAAACCAATGGGTAAGAGGGATTTTAGCCTTTTTAAGTTTTTAATTTCATTAGATTATGAAAATGTCAGAAACTGCTTTCTGTAGAGACAAAGTTAATGAGCAAAAAGTTAAAAAATTTTTAGTGCTTTGCAAGAACAAAGGACTATATATATATATGAATTCAATATTCATAATTAGGAAAATTATAGAAAAACATCTCATTATCAATGCTTATCTTGCCTTGTAATTTATATTAACTATAAAGCACTATTTTTAAGTAGTTCCTTTCTCTCAATTCATCTAAATTACTAGATATTATTTTATAAACCTCTGCAAACAGCCAAGCAAGTGAATACATGATATAATGAATATCTGGATTAAGGAAAACTTCCCTCATTCTGAAAGAATTTATAAAATGTGTTCTTCTTCATTGGGTCTTTAGGCATATCAAATTTGTATATATTTTTCACTTAAAACTTTGCAAATAGTCATTTTGGTGAGCTAGTTTGAAGCAGTGTATTTGTAAAATACCTTAGATGAGCAGGAGTTGACTTTGTTAATCATAGTGACACACAAAAAAGCATTGAATGGTTTACAATGCTTAAAGCAGAGAAAAAAATCTTGAATAGAGTTTCATGTGGAAGAGGATGGTCAATATGTATTAAAATGTTAGCTTTATGCTCTAGTGTGAGACTTTTCTAAAGGTAACACTGAATAGCAAAAAGGAATTGTTTCTCAAATGCTTCTGCTCCAGAAGATAACGGTAGGAAGTTATAAGTACAGATGCAGGTGGTAATACAGGCCTGGCCAGCTCCGGAAATGAAATATAGCCACAGGGCATATCTTGTGAGGTGGCTTCAAAGCCATGGTTCAGTGTTAACTACTCTGTGGTCTTTAATTTAGAATTAAATAAAACTAACATTAAAGAAAAAACAATTTATAATACTGGTTTTAGCATATCTGAAAGGGGTTGGTCTTTTGTCTTAAAAGTGAAACCATCATAGGTGAGGCAAAAAATACCTTTAATACCCTCCCCCCCATACAGAAGAAACTATGAAATAGAAAATGTGAGAATTGTGTGTTTGGGTTTTTCTTGCTTACTTTTTTATTTCTCAGAGAAGTATATTTACAGAAAAGTCATAAATAAAATACAGGTTTCTCATATACTGTTCTATTATTAATGCCTTGCATTAGTGTGGTAACATGTTACAATTCATGAAAGAACACTTTTATAATTATTCTATTAACTATAGTTCATCAATTACAATAGGGTTCACTGATAAGGTTGTACAGTCCTATGTTTTTTAAAATTTTTATTCTAGTACCATATATACAACCTAAAATTTTCCCTTTTAACACATTCAAATATAATTTGGTGCTGTTCATTATATTCACAGGGTTTGCTACCATTACACTACCCATTACCAAAAATTATGATCAATCCAAATAAAAATGCTGTACAGTTTAATCAATAACTCTTCGTTCCCTTCTCCGCCCATTCTCTGGTAACCTGTATTCTAGATTCTGACTCTGATTATTGCTTTTTCTAATTATTGCATATCACTGAGGTCATATAATATTTGTTCTTTTGTGTCTGGTTTATTTCAAAACTCAGATGATGTCTTTAAGGTTCATCCATTATGTTGCATGTATCAGAACTTCATTCCTTTTTATGGCTGAATAATATTCCATTATATGTATATGCCACGTTATCCTTTCATTGGTTGATGGATGCTTCCATCTTTTGGCATTTGTGAATAATGCTGCAGTTGTGAATAATATTTGCAACATATGTTTGAGTCCCTGCTTTCAAATCTTTTGGGTATATACCAAGAAGTAGGATTGCTGAGTCATATGGTAATTCTATACTTAACTTTCTAGGGAACTGCCAGACTGTCTTGCACGGAAGCTGCACCATTTTATATTCCCACCAGCAATGAATGGGCATTCCTATTTCTCCACAGTCTCTCCAACACTTGTAATTTTCTGTTGTTTTTTTTTCATAATAGACATTCTCATGGGTGTGAAATGGTACCTTAGTGTGGTTTCGATTTCTATTTCCCTAATAACTAATGATGTTGAATATTCATGTGCCTCTTGGCTATTCGATTATCTTTTTGGGAGAAATGTCTATTCAGGTCTTTTGCCCATTTTCAAAATGGGTTGCTTGTCTTTTTATTGTTGAGTTGTAGGATTTCTTTATATAGTCTGGATTTTAAACCCTTATCAGATATGTGGTTTCTAAAGATTTTGTCCCACTGGGTAGGTTGTCTTTTTAACTTTGATGATAAAGTCCTTTGCACAAAAGTTTTAATTTTGATGAGGTCCCATTTATCTATTCTTTCTTTGTGCTTTGAGTATAAAGTACAAGAAACCATTGCCTAATACAAAGTCTTGTTTTTTACCCCCAATCCTGCCCCATCTATTGCCTGTTTAATCATGAAATATACATATTCGATGTTAGAAGTCATCCTAACTTGTTTATATCATGAGCAAACTATGACTAAAATACCCATTACATAATTAACTTTTTTTTTTGGCATTTGAGCGTCTCTTCTATGAGAATAATAACAGTTTTTATTATGCATCTTAGGTATGTACTGGTACCTTTGAAGAAAGTTGTGTTCATTTGTTCAAAAAATTTTGACACCAATTTAAAAAACTTCCATCTAATTTTTAAAAGCCTATTTTCAGGGAATGAATATAGCTCAGTTGTTGAGCGCCTGCTTCCCATGTATGAGGTCCTGGGTTCAATCTCTGGTACCATCTTAAAAAAAAAGAAGCCTATTTTTAATTAAGTGTTATCTTTTATATATGCTGAAAGGGTTCATAATCAGACTAGGCTCTAGAATACTCATTTGTAAGCTATATTTTGTAATACTAGTAACTGAATTTCTGCTGCCAAGTTATTTTTTACTTTATTGTTCAGTAACTTTTAGTGTATATGTAGAATTGTACAGCCATCACCACAATTTAATTATAGAACATTTCTATCACTCTGGAAAGAAACCTTGGGCCCATTTCTCCTTATTCTCATCTCTAGTCCTAGGCAACCACTAATCTACTTCCTGTTTTCATAGTTTTGCATTTTCTGGGTATTTCCATATAAATTGAATTGTACAATATGTAGCCTTTGTGTCTGGCTTCTTTTACTTAACATAATGTTTTTGAGGATCATCCATGTTGTATGTATGGTCAAATAGTATTCCATTATATGGATATACCACTTTTTTTAATCTGTTCACCAGTTGGTGTTCATTTGGTTTGTTTCTACTTTTTGGTTATTGTGAATATTGCTGCTGTGAACATTCATGTTCGAGTCTTTGTGGAACATGTATTTTTATTTCTTTTATTCTAGGAGTAGATTTTCTGGACTGTGTGGTAAGTCTGTATTTAACATTTTAAGAAACTGCCAAATTGTTTCCTAAAATAGTTGAACCATTTTATATTCCTTCCAGAAGTTTATGAGGATTCCGGTTTCTCCATATCTTCCCTAAACTTGTTATTGTGCATCTTTTTCAGTATAGCCATCCTAGTGGGTTTGAAGTGGTATCTCAGAGTGGTTTTGGTTTGCATTTCCCTGATGGTAAATGATATGTGCATCTTTTCATGTATTCATTGGCTATTTGTATATCTTCTTTGGAGAAAGTTCTATTTTGATCCTTTACACATGTTTTTAAATTGGATTAAAATTTTATTATTGTGTTACAGTAGTTCTTTATATATTCTTATTTTGCAGGTTGTCTTTTTTTTAAAAGATTTATTATTTATTTATTTAATTCCCCCTCCCCCCAGTTGTCTGTTCTCTGTGTCTATTTGCTGCGTCTTGTTTCTTTGTCCGCTTCTGTTGTCGTCAGCACTTCTGTTGTCGTCACCCATGGGAAGTGTGGGCGGCGCCATTCCTGGGCAGGCTGCACTTTCTTTCACGCTGGGCGGCTCTCCTTGCAGGGAGCACTCCTTGTGCATGGGGCTCCCCTATGCGGGGGCACCCCTGCGTGGCAGGGCACGCCTTGCGCGCATCAGCACTGCGCGTGGGCCAGCTCCACACGGGTCAAGGAGGCCCGGGGTTTGAACCGCGGACCTCCCATGTGGTAGACGACGCCTTAACCACTGGGCCAAGTCCGTTTCCCTGTGGGTTGTCTTTTGAAGTGCAATGGTTTTTATTTTTTTTTAGTCCAATTTATCAATTTTTTTCTTTTAAATTTTGTGCTTTTGGTGTTATGTCCAAAAAATAATTGCCTACCCCAAGATCATGAAGATGTATTTACTCCTATGTTTCCTCTAAGGATTTTATAATTTTAACTCTTGCATTAGGTCTGCGATACATTTTGAGTTAATATTTGTGTATGGTATGAATTTGAGGTCCAAATTAAATTTTTTTAACATGGATATCCAATTGTCCTAATAATACTTAGTGAAAATCTCTTTCTTTCCCATTAGTTTTCTTGGCTTCTTTGTCAAAAGTCAATGCCTGTGAATGTAAGGGTTTATTTCTAGATCCTCAATTTTGTATCATTGAAGCTATTCCATTGATCTATAGATCTTTCCTTATGCTGATACTAAATTGTCTTGATTGCCATGGCTTTGTAGTAAGTTTTGAAATCAGGAAGTGTGAGTCCTCCAACTTTGTTCTTTTTTTTTCAAGACTGTTTTGGCTATTCTTGGTCCCTTGCATTTTTATATGAATTTTAGGATCACCCTGTCAATTTCTACAAGAAAGAAACCTGGGATTTTGATATGGATTGCATTGAATCTATAGACACTTTGGTTAGTATTGCATCTTAACCATATTAAGTCTTCTGATCCATAAACATGGAATGTCTTTCCATTTATTTAGGTCTTCTTTAATTTCTTTCAACAATATTTTATACTTTTCAGTGTTCAAGGTTTATACTTCTATTTTTCCTATTTTATTCTTTTTGTTGCTATTGTGAATGAAATTGTTAATTTTATTTTTGGTTTGTTCATGCTAGTATATGGAAATTCAATTAATTTTTGTACCCATTTATTCTATGGTCAGAATAATGTTTGTCCAGCAAGACTCCTGTTTGAGAGTGTTGCTTATTTATTTTTGCCTTTTTCAGCCACATTGTATGCTATCTTGGATTGTTTGTGGTTACCTTTATATTATTAGCTATTAACTATGTTAATAACATGTTTTTATGCTAACAATTATGTTAGTTTCTATATCCAAAAGCACATTGGACTAGCACTTCCTATAAATCATTTGCTTTAATAACTCATACTAGGACTATAGTGCCTTTAGTTTCATAACACACACCAATGTATTTTTGAATAGATAAATGTAAGTTTTGAAGAAAAAGATCAACTGATTTTGTTTGTAAATCATTGATGAGTAGCATCTTTGATTCAGTTGCCATATAAAATTAAAAGTGAAATCCCCAAGGTATTATTTGTGTACCTTATTTTGTTAATTATATTTGCCTGTTATTGAAGTATAGAGAATTTTTAAGCTGGTTTACTTCATTTGTTCCCCTTCAGTTATAAGTCAAATAATTAAACTTCTAAATTTTATGTTAATGAGACTATTGATTTTTATAACTTTAACATATTTTTCAGGGTCAGTTAAATGAAAGCATGGACCATGGGGGAGTTGGACCATATGAACTGTAAGTTTATATGAAAAGATTTTCATTATGCTATTTTTTTAACAAGTAGATACATCAGCTTCAGGTCATAGCTATCATGAGATTCCAATAACCTGTTCTTAAATATCTCGTCATATTTATAGACTTTGTTTATTGAGTTTGGCCCCCAAATATAATAACAATCAGCTTTGAGACCATGTATGGATTTTGAGAAAAAGATAAGCATTCAAATTCAATGTAGACTGAATGTAAGTCTGAGTTGGTTAT
Source organism: Dasypus novemcinctus (assembly GCF_030445035.2). Classification (NCBI taxonomy): domain Eukaryota; kingdom Metazoa; phylum Chordata; class Mammalia; order Cingulata; family Dasypodidae; genus Dasypus; species Dasypus novemcinctus. The sequence goes on along the minus strand of NC_080693.1, from coordinate 45,557,414 downwards.
GAATTTTTATTAGTTTAATATAGAGAAGCACATTTCTTACAAAATGAAATTTTTAGAAATGCCCTTAAAAGTCAAATGCTTCTTGTGTAGCCTTCAGTAAATCATCATCAAATAGAGATTCATGCCGCTTGCCCTCCTCCTTCCAGGGTGCTCCCCCCTCCCCCGGTCCGTCCCCAGGTCTCTGGAGACAACCTCACCTCCACTCCCAGCCCCTTTGTGAGCCAACGACTTCCCCAGGAGCTCATGACCTTGCTCACCCCAGAGGAAATGAACCTCTTCCTCTCTCCCCACCCACTCCTGGACGTGCACCCACCACCCTCCTCGTCTTTTCGCTTCTCCCTCTCCCCTAGGGCCTTGCTGCAGGACTCCAACACCCCAAAATAACAAAAAGCAAGAAAAAGCTGTGTACTCCCTTCCTTGCCCCCTCGGCCACCTCACCCCACGGTGCCCTGTACTCCACCACGTCTCCTGACCTCAGCACCCAACAGGACAGTGTGTTTCATGCCCCTGCCCCTGCTCCCCTGGAAGATCTTTCTGAGGCCTCTGACCTGGGATGCAGGAGACCCCGGCGGGGAAGGCGGCATGGCCAGCTGAAGTGGGTAAACGGTGCTAGGCTGGAGTCGGAGGACCACGAGGGGAAGGCTGAGGCCACGGAGCCGGAAGGGGGCTGCGGAGGACAGAGTGCCAGGTGGGGGATCCGCTCTGTGTCCGGCCGTGTCTCTTTCCGTGGGCAGTGGCCACCAGCTCCCCCGTGGGGACCCCGGGCCCAGCCCCAGTCCCTCTCACTTCACTGTCTTGTGACCAGGGGTGTGGCCGCCTGGGGTTCCACTGTCGCAAGGGCTGGGACTCCCCGAACAGTGTCCTGCCCTCGCATCCCCTCCAGTCCCTCTCCAGCAGCGGGACTCTCACAAGACTGCGAGTTAAACCTTCCTTTCCACAGGAAAAATAAATAAACAAAAACAATGGAAAACAAGTAGAGACAAATGTATAATACTAAGTCATTTTAGACAAGCTCATTTGGGTTGGGGAGAGACTGAAGAATACTCATATAGAAAGGATTTAAATGACTGACAAAATTGTTACCCCTCCTGGAGTTTTTAGATCAAGCTAATAGCAGACATGAAAAGATGCATGTGTAAGTTTTATTAGGGAGACTTTTTGTGGCCTAAAGACTTGAATTAATTGGATATTTTTAGAAAATTCCAAGATTTTCTGCTGAAGTTGTCAAATCAGGTTGGATCATGCCTAATCTCATGAACATTTTTAATGAACTAAATTTGAATAACAAGATGACTTTTCTCCTTTGACTACCTAATAAACTCATTCTAAATTGCTTTAGTTTGGGTATGCTTAATGCTTATGAAAGTAAATAATCCATAGTATATTCTGTGAACAAGCAGATAAGGAAATGATATCAGGGCACCCTAATTTTGCCCTGCCACATCATTGAATCATAAGTTTCTTTAGAGCAAATATAACTAAATTTCTATTGTGTACTTTTTCTTTTTATTTAATTGAATTACATTTCTCTTTCTCCCTTTTCTAACACTATGCTAAAGGTAATTTAACTTTACAAATTTACTTTTGGTTTTGCTTTTCTCCCTAGTGGCATGGAACATTGTGAGAAATTTGAAATCTCAGAAACTAGTGTGAACAGAGGGCCAGAAAAAATCAGACCAGAATGTTTTGAGCTACTTCGGGTACTTGGCAAAGGGGGCTATGGAAAGGTAGGAAGTAATTTTTGAAATGAGAGCTATTGTCTATCTTTGGTAGATTGATTTTTATACCCTGATTCCAGCAGTCTTCTTCAATCTTTGTTTGTTAGCCATCAGCAAAGGATATGACCACTTACCTGGTATGTCTTGGGGGATGTGCAGAAGTTCTGTTTTCCCTCATCTTCCTACAACCACATATTTAAAAGCCTGGCACATAATAGGCACTCATGAAATATTTGTTGAATAAATAGGCAGCTATGCCAGGGAAAGTCTGAATTAGAGGATTCATTCCTTCCTTTGGTTAAATGTAAACCTCTATAGGTGTCCTCTTAAGAAACGAAACACTTCTTACTTTCAGGAGGCATAGCCCAGTAAGTTATCTCTTACCGAGGCCTTAATCGGAATTGGTTTTCTTTGATTTGCAATACTGGAGTAAGAGAGTTAGGGAAGATAAAAGAATACAAGAAGGGAGAAGAAAACTTCTTAGTTTCATAGTTTTGCCCAACGTGTTCTAACTGAAGACCTCACCTTTGCATATTCTGCCCAAGAAAATTTATACCTAGCCATTCTCTGTCAAAAGTCAGAAATGTAGATGAGGACTTGATTAGAAATAAGTCTAAGAACTACTTATGCTATGGTGTAGTGTTAATTTTTGCAAAGCATGACATTTGTAGTTTATTCTTAGGCTTAAGAACATAGTCTAATATTTTCTAATTATCCTGAATGTATAACACATGCGCTTTGATTTTCACGTATTTTGGCTCCTGCATGAAAATGTTTTATAACCAGCCATTTTAAGGAATTAGGTAAATAATAATTCTAGTCAACTATTATTAAATAGTTTTATGTGAAGCAAGAAGTGTAGCATGCCTGAAAGAAATTTCTAGAATATTTTATAATTTTTCAGTTTGGTATCTCAGAACCCTGATTAAAGCTTTTTCAAGCAAGCTTGGATTTTACGTGTAATGTAACATCGAGTGCTCATCATTAGACAATCATTGCCCAATTTTGTCATCAGACGGCAGCAGACCAAACAGGAAAGTCCCATGTTGTATACCAGAATTCACTACTAAATTTTTAGTATAGTCTGTTCTTTTAGGTGATGATTTTTGCACATAGTTCTTTGTGGTGCTTATTTTTAAAAGAATAAAATCTACTGTGTCATTGTTTCTTATTATAGATAGGAATTAAAGGAGTGTAATCGGCATAGTTTGGCTTTTAATAACACACAAACACTTTTATTTTTTTATCCAGGTTTTTCAAGTACGGAAAGTAACAGGAGCAAATACTGGGAAAATATTTGCCATGAAGGTCCTTAAAAAGGTGATTGTCTTCCTCCTCCTTTTTTCCCCAGACTATATTCTTACTTGCTATAAAATCCATATTTTGACCGAAAATTCTCTTGTTAAAAATGTACTTCTGACACAATTATAATTCCTCTTAGAATATGAGCTATGGTTTGTTTTTTATTTCTCTCCCCTTCCCCCCCACCCCACCCTGGTTGTCTGTTCTCTGTGTGTATTTGCTGCGTCTTCTTTGTCCGCTTTTTTGATGTCAGCGGCACGGGAAACTGTGTTTCTTTTTGTTGTGTCATCTTGTTGTGTCAGCTCTCCATGTGGCCAGCACCATTCCTGGGCAGGCTGCACTTGCTTTCCCACTGGACGGCTCTCCTTATGGGGTGCACTCCTTGCGCGTGGTGCTCCCCTACACGGGGGACACCCCTGGGTGGCAGGGCACTCCTTGTGCACATCAGCACTGTGCATGGGCCAGCTGCACACGGGTCAAGGAGGCCCGGGATTTGAACCGCAGGTCTCCCATGTGGTAGACAGACGCCCTAACCACTGGGCCAAGTCCGCCACCTGGTTTGTTATTGTTATTTTTGTTTTGTTTAATTTCTTCTTGGTGAGGTTGAAAGGGAGGGCACTTTTAATTCTCCTCTGAGGTAGCTCTTTTAGCTCTTTTTTTTTTTTTTTTTTTCAGTACTGGGGGATGGGGATTGAACCTGGGACCTCATATGTGGGAAGCTAGCACTCAACCATTGAGCCACATTGGCTCCCCAAATTGGTGTTTGTTTGATTGATTGTTTGTTGTGTTTTTTTTTTCCCTGAGTTGGTTTTATCATTTGTTTTGCTTGTTGTTTTGTTTTTGTTTTTTCAGGAGGCACAGGGAACTGAACCCAGTACTCTCATGTGGGAGGTGGGAGCACAACTGCTTGAGCCACATCCATTCCCCTGATCTTATTGTTTCATTTATTTTTACTCCATCAGTATTCAGGGTTTTTTTTTAGCAAAATTTTTTTATTGTCTTTTTAAAGATATGTAGATCATACAAAAAGTATTCAGGTTTTAGTCCTTCAGTTTTAGCAAGTTTTCTTGTATGATTGCTCCCCACTTTTTCTTTTTTCTCCCTGTATTAGAGAATTTGTCAGTTTACAGAAAATTATGCATAAAATAGAGGATTCCTATAATTACTATATATTTTTTTTTTTCCTTTTTTTTTTTCCTTTTAGGTTACCACTGTATTATTAACACCTTGCATTGATGTGGAACATTTGTTACAATTGATTATAGCACATTTTTATAATTGTACTATTAACTATAGTCATAGTCCTTGGTATAACTTAGGGTTCACTGTTTGTGTTATGTAGTTCCATGGATTTTTAAAAAATTTTTATTCTGTTACTACATATACAATCTAATATCCCACTGTTTTTTCTTCTTGGATTTGCAGCTAGTTAGAAGTTGGACCTTCTGGACTGATCATTTAATTTTCTTGTCTTATTATCCATTTCTTTGTCTTTTTGTTTACTTTCTGAAATTTTTCTAGATATTTATTTTCAAATCCTCCCATTCATTGTTTTTAGTTTTCATATTGGTGGTTTCCCCAGAGCTCTTTCTGTTGTTTTCTCTTTTTGTCTCAGGCCTATTTTGTGAGTTGAGTATCTTCTGTTATCTCTCTGAGGGTTTTAATTGTAATTCTTTGAAATGTTCTTCTTGTACCATGCATGGCATCTTATTTCTAAGTTCCTATTTTCTTTGTCTTTGTTTTAGTCTCTCTCTTTAATGTTAGAGGCTTTCTTTACGTGTCTGGTGATCATTGGTTGTCTCTCTTTAATGTTAGAGGCTTTCTTTGAGGTGTCTGGTGATGATTGGTTGATTGTTCCCATTTAAGAGTAGAAGTTTGAAAAGCTGATCAGAAGTTCTATGTATATAGACTTCTTTGTAGGGCAGTCAGATGGTTAGCTTGCAGTTGACACCAACTTCCAAATATCAGTGTCTATACACCTTTTTTCTGGAGTAGGTCATTTGGAAAAAGGCTACCTGCTAACATTCTGGAGCTTTGTGCAAGAGAGGAGATCTCACTTAAGGCTTTCCCTCTTCCTGGAGTAGTTTTTACTTTAGCACTTCATACTTTATCTGATTCTTCACTCTTTTTCTGAGGAGTGAACTTCTTCTGGGGGTGATTCTGTGACTGGTTAGTGTGGGAATGGGAACTTTATTGATCTAGCTATTCCTCAGACACACTTTTAGATAATTTCCCTGTCTTTAGCCCACTACCTTCTGCTTTTTCAGTTCCTAATGCCTCTACTTTTTTTTTTTTTTAATCCTTCTAGGGTTTAAATATAATCAACCTGTTCTCTGTCATTCCCCTTTGCAGGCATTTGTTTGATCTTGCCCTAAGTCATGTACCTTTGCCTTATCCCTCTTCCATCTTCATTTTTTGAGGTGTGGGGTTATATGTGTTTCTTAGTTTTATCAAAGATGGATTGTGTGTTTTATGTTTCATGTTCATGTTGTTTGGGATGAATTTCTGAAAAGATTCCACTGTTTTAAAACAAAGGTTCCAGTAGAATGCTATATTGAAAGATGAGCAAAATAACTTAAAAAAATTATAGGGTTTGTAATACTTTGTTCTTTATCTTTGTCCTGATTTTCACTAAGGAGCAAATATTATGAGTGAAACTTTATTGGTGATGGTCTTAAGTAAGCTAGTTAGGTATTCTGAACATCCCTTTCTCTGTCAGCAAGTCAGGATTAATATCTGCTATCTGGCTTTCCCATTGGAATCTTTTGGAATTAACAATTTTTTATTGGTATAACATATAAAATTTGAGACAGTATAATAATCTTTGTTCTAGAAATATTAAAAGAAGTACCGTTCAGGATTCTTTAATCCATTCCTTTTGATATGTTGCTTATTCATTTCTGAAAATAAGGACAGAATATATTAATCATAATTATACTGTAAGTGAAATATGTTTCCAGCATAGGGATATTTAATGAAAAGAAGAGGTTGTTAGCTTTTTCCCACTGATAGTGAGTGGGGGTGGGATATTGGGAAATCCATGTAATTATTTCTAAGAGTAAGGCCTCCTTTTTGGGCCCAGGCATCCAAGACCTAAGCTGCTTACCTGTTCTTTTGCTTGGTTGTCACTCCTTCCCACTTTCAGGGTTCTTCTTTCTTTAAATCTGGTTATAGAATCAGATCCTATCTCATTCCTTCCTTACTATCCCTGAAAACAAGCACACAGCAAAAATAACAAAAGTGAGACGGTCGCAAAGCTATATTTAAGTCCAGAGTTTTTGTCCCCTAGGTAAAATGACCGACTGCATATTCCCTTTTTTAAAAGATTTAATTAATTAATTAATTACTCCCCCCCGCCCCCCGCCCCAGTTGTCTGTTCTCTGTGTCTATTTGCTGTGTGTTCTTCTTTGTCTGCTTCTGTTGTTTTCAGCGGCACAGGAATCTGTGTTTCTTTTTGTTGTGTCATCTTGCTGTGTCAGCTCTCTGTGTGTGCGGCACCATTCCTGGGCAGGCTGCACTTTCTTTTACGCTGGACGTGCGCACTCCTTGTGTGTGAGGCTCCCCTACACAGGGACACCCCTGCGTGGCAGGGCACTCCTTGCGCGCATCAGCACTGCGCATGCGCCAGCTCCACACAGGTCAAGGTGGCCCGAGGTTTGAACCGCAGACCTCCCATGTGGTAGACAGACTCCCTAACCACTGGGTCACGTCCGCTTCCCCATATTCCCTTTTAATTTCTTTCTGACTGTATTATCCTGGAGTCAGAGTACCAACCTCCCCCCACCCTTCATTCCCCTGCACTGAGTAAAGGATACAAGTTTACCTTTTCTTAGCTTTAAAGATGAAATCAGAGTAGAACCAGGTGTTCCCTTATCGCAAATGGATTGCTTGCATCTGGGCTTTGAGTCTGTAGTCTATCCATTCTCCTGGGATTATTTACTTCTTACAGGAATGGGTATTTGCTAATGTTGCATTGTTGAGAAAAAGATTATCCCCAACAACTTTCTACTCTATCAACAAAAAAATACTCTGGATGGTAAATACTACTGCCCGTGGAAGTAATTCACACATCCTAAATTTTATTACCCTTGGCCAAAGACTTGCTGGTGATAGATTGGCCATACTTCTTCTGTCACTTCTTTAGTGAATGAATTGAGAACTACCATGTGCCAAGCGTAATGCTAAATACTAGTATTTAGCATCTGAGACAAATGTAGTTTCTACCCCTCTTTTTGGTTTCTGCATAACCCATGAGAAGGACTGATAAGTTTATTCTTATAATTACTTTTCTAAAGACACTTTGGTCAAAACCCTTTCTCCTTTGAGGTTTAAGTCTATACCACTTTCACCTTTATCTACCATCTCCTAGTTTTTATTTCAAATTTACAAAGACTTTAATAACCTAGTTCAGCCTTTTTCTCTTACTCTCAGGTTTTGTTATCCTGGGTGTCTTCACTGTCTTTAGATTGAATGGGTAATTGATAGCCTAGCCTTCTAATTCCTTGATCTCAACTCCATCGGCTTCTACTTCCATTTCTCTTCCTTTACCAGCTTTTATGGCTGGGTCCTCCACCTCTAAAATGTTGGGCTTTAAAAGAAAGTTATTCCTATTTCTTTCTTCCCACAATGCCTTGTCTTTGACCCTGAGCCCTTTAGTCCTTTGACCTCTCTGTTTTTTTTTTCTCAAATTCTTAGCTCCCTTCTTATTTTACTTTATTCTGAATCTAGCCTAATCAGCATCTCGTACTTTAGTCACTTCCTAGCCCATTGACCTTATGTTCAAAAAAAGTCTTTATCTGAATCAATTCAGTAGTCAGTACTCCTTTATTCTTATATCTGAGCTACTAAGCATTACCAGCAGAAATCACTCAAACCTGTAGATTGCTGGACAAATTCATGGTCCCCAACCTCATTTGGGCCCTCACTACTCACTGGGAGATTTTCTTCTGGACAACTCCTTCCATTCTATAAATAGTTTAGAGACTTTACTGTCAATCTTTCTACTCCTTTTAGCAGACTACCTCTCTTTCTATTTGACATGGAAATTTGAGGCTGTCAGATGTGTTTATCTTCTACTTCCTATCCTACCCCTAATCCGATATTAATCTACATCCTCACCTGTCTTTATTTCTGTTTCTCCTTAGTAGAAGACATGTTCCTCCTTTTTAAAACTAATCCTTTTATTAATGCTTTGGATTCTATCTCTTCCTACTGTTTAGGTATTTTGCTGTCACTTATCCTCTTTCTCGTTTTCCATTCATTCTTTATCCTGACTTCTTTTTTTTTTTTTTTTTTTCAGGAGGTACCGGGGATTGAACCCCAGGACCTTGTACATGAGAAGCAGGCACTCAACCACTGAGCTACACCCACTCACCATGGCTTCTTTCTTTTATTTAAATATGTTCAAGTCTCTGCCATATTTAGCAAAACAAACCCTTCCTTCACTCAGGGTCTCCCTTATAGTTATCACCCACTTTACTTCTTCATAGCTGAACTTATAGAATTCTAGTCCATATTACCATTTCTTTTCCCCCCTTTTTATTCTTTTCTTCACAAACTGTGTCTTTTTAACAAATCTATTTTATCTATACATATTAATAAAGCATACAATTTATCCAAAGTATACAATCAGTGGTATTTGGTATAATCTCATAGTTGTGCATTTCACAAACTGTATTTTAACTGACTCCTATTTCAATGAAATTCTCTCCCCTGGGTCACCTCTGACCTCATAATTACTCAATTCAGTGGTCCTTACTTAGTCCATTCTTTATTTAGCCCTCTTTTATATTGAAGATATTGACCACAGCATTTTGAAACTTTGCTCCCTTGGCTTTTATGATTCCACTTTATTAATATTTTTGTCTTATCTCTAAGGCATTTGTTTCTCAGACTTCTCCACAACTCTTATTTTTTAAAAATTCAAACCTTCCAGGAAGTTGCAAACAATGCATTTTTGAAATTTTCAAGTTTTTCAAAGAGTTGTAAGAATAGCGCAATAATAATCAACAGTTAATATTTTGCAATATTTTAGAGTCACTTATCTTTCTCTCTCTCTCTATACGTATGCATATGTATTTTTAAATTTTTTATTTACTTTTTTGTTGTACTACTTAAGACTTAGTTGTAGACATCATGACATTAAACCCTAAATTCATAATGTATCTCCCTATTTAAGAATGAGGACATTCTCTTATATAACAGTTCAATTTTCACACTTAGAAAACTTAACAGTGATGTATAATACTGTTTTGTAATACGTAGTCCATATTCAAATTTCTTCCACTATCTCAATAATATCCTTTATAGGTATTTGTTTTTGTTGTTGTTGTTTTGTTCTTAGGATCCAGGATTCAATCCAGGATCATACATTGCTTTTAGTTGTCAAGTCTCTTTAGTTAATTTTACTCTAGAACCATTTCCTACCTTGTCTTCGGTGACATTGACATTTTTTGAGTCCAGGCGAATTATTTGCAAAATGTTCCTTAATTTGTATTTGTTTTACTGTTTGCTCATGAAATCATTTTTGAGTTTTATTTTTATTTTTTCTTATTTCTGTCTCCTCTCCCCCTCCTTCCATTGTCTGCTCTCTGTGTACATTCGCTCTGTGTTCTTCTGTATCTATTATATTCTCATTAGTTGACTCCAGGAACCCATCCTGGGACTTTCTGGAGTGGGAGAGAGGTGATCGTTCTCTTGCTCCACCTCAGCTCTTTGGTCTGCTGCATCTCATATTGTCTCTTCTCTGTGTCTCTTTTTTGTTGCTTCATCTTGCTGCATCAGCTCTCTGTGTGGGTGGCACCATTCCTGGGTAGGCTGCATTCCTGCTTGGGGCTGCACTCCTTGCACAGGGGGCACTCCTTAAGTGGGGGCACCCCTGTGCAAGGTGGCACTCCTTGCACGCAGCAGCACTCCACATGGGCCAGGAGGCCCTGGGTATTGAACCCTGGAACTTCCTATATGGTAGGCAGATTGAGCCACATCCACTTCCCACTTTTGAGTTTTAAATTTAGGTTTAACACTTTTTCTGCAGAAGTTTTACATAGGGGTGCTATTGTGTCCTTAGCGCACAGTCTAAAGAGGTTAAATTATGTCTGTTTATCCCCTTGTTTGGTAAGGTTAAGTTTGATCACTTGATTAAGATGGTGTCCATCAGATTTCTCCATCCTCCAGGTACCTTTTCCCTTTGTATTTAATAAGTAATCTATGAAGATAGAGATTGTGTGAATATCTTGTCCACTAATAATTTTTTTTTTACTTTTTACTTGAAATTCTTTCAAGCTTACAGGATAGTTACAAAAATAATACAAACTCTATATAGAGAACTCCAACATAACACTATCCACCCAGATCCACCAATTTTAACATTTCATCACATATGCCATATCATTCCATCCATCGTCTGTCAGTCCCAGTCTATCAATCCATTTTCTGAGTATTTGAGTATAGGTTGCATATGTCATGTTCCTTGAACACTTAATACTGCCATGTACATTTCCTAAGAGCAAGGATATTCACTTATGTAACTACTTCAGTACAGTTATCAAGATCAAGAAATTGGAGATTGGTATAAAGCTTCAGTCTGTATTACAATTTTTGTGTCTGTCCCAACAATGTCCCTTTGAGCCTTTTCTCCTCCCTTGATAGATCCCATCCAGGTTCACATACTGCATTTAATTGTCACTATCTCTTCAGTTGCTCTTCCTTTTCTTGCCTTTTTTTAATAATTGTGGGAACATATATACAACATAAACTTACTCATCTCCCCAATCAGAAACCCTACACCCATTTTCCATTAGCTCCTTATTCCCCCTGCCTCACATCCATGGTAACTTGTACTCTAATGTCTTTCTCTGTGAGCTTGCATATTCTGTGATTATTCTTTTAAAGATTTATTTAATTTATTTATTTCTCCCCACCCCTCATCGTTTACATTTGCTGTGTCTGTTTGTTGTGTGCTTGTCTTCCTTCTAGGAGGCACTGGGAACTGAGCCTCTGTGTGGGAGGGAGGCACCTGATCACTTGAGCCACCTCCACTCCCTGCTTTGGTGTGTCTCTCATTATGTTTTTCCTCCTTGTGTCTCTTGTTGCATCATCTTGTTGCATCAGCTCACTGTCTTGCTTGTCTTCTTTAGGAGACTCCAGGAGCTGAACCCGGGCCTACCACATGGCTCAATTGCTTGAACCACAACTGCTTTCCCTCTGATATTTTCTCTGTAGTTACCAGTGGGCTTAAATTTAACATCCTAAATCTGTAACACTCTCAGTTTCTTAGATATCAACCTAACTTCAACGATATTCACAAACTGGGTTCCTATACCCCATCCATCCCCCCACCTTTATGTAGTTCTTGTCACAAATTATGTTAACATATTTTGAGTCCAAATTCACTGATTTAGACATTATAACATTACATTTTATGCATTTGCATTTTAGATTCTGTAAGAAGTAAAAAGTGGAATTATAAACCAAAATTACAGTATCACTGGCATTTATATTTACCTGAGTTTTTACCCTTACTGGAAATCCTTATTTCTTCATGTGGCTTTGATCTATCTTCTGTGTCCTTCAACTTGCAGAACTCTGTTTAGCATCTCTTATAGGGCCAGTCTAGTGGTGATGAGTTCCCTTATTTTTAATCTTTTCCTCATTTTTGAAAGACAGATTTTCCAGATAGGCAAGATTTTGCTTTCAGCACTTTAAATATGTCATCCCTTTACCACCTCACCTCCATGGTTTCCAATGAGAAATCAGCACTTAATCTTATTGAGGCTCCTTGTATGTGACACATTGCTTCTCTTTGACTTTTGACAGTTTCGTTATAACATGGCATCAAGTGGGTCTATTTGGGTTTATCTTGTTTGAAGTTCATTGAGCATCTTGGATGTGTATACTCATGTCTTCCATTAATTTTTTTTTTTTAGTAGGTACCAGGGATTGAACCCAGGACCCTGTACATGTGAAGCAGGAGCTCAACCACTGTACTACACCTGGTCCCCTTTTCCATTAAATCTGAGAAGTTTTCAACCATTACTTCTTTGAATATTCTCTCTGCTCCTATTTCTCTTTTCCTTCTGGGATTGCCACAGTGTGTATATTGGTACGCTTGATGGTGTTCTACAGGTCCCTCAGACTCTGTTTACTTTTCTTCAATCTATTTTTACTCCTCAGACTGGAAGATTTTAGTTGTTTTATCTTAGATTCACTAATTCGCTGATCGTTGCAATTTCAAATATGGCACCTTCCTTTTCCTGTGTGTCTGTCTCTCTCTGTGTCTCTGTGTATATCAGACTAGCAAGAAAGTACAGATTTAACCTGAGTAATGCCTTACTGACTTACTCCAATAAGAAGGATCTCACACAGGAATGGAGTAGTTCAAACATATAATTTTTCCTCTTTTTGGGATTCACCAAATTCAAACTGCCACAAACTCCCCAGGGAATTTTTCATTTCTCTTATTGTGGTCTTTAGTTCTGTTTGGTTCCTTTTTGTAATTTCCATCTCTCTATTGATGGTCTGTTTATGTTCATCAGTCATTTTCCTGATTTTCCTTAATTCTTTGTCCTTATTTCCTTTTAACTCTTTGAGCATATTCAGAACCATTTGTTTAAGATCCTTGTCTGGGGAAGCAGCTGTGGCTCAAGCAGTTGAGCTCCCATTTACCATATGGAGGACTCAGGTTCGATCCCCAGGACCTCATGGTGAAAAAAAGAAAAAAGGTATCCTAGACCTGAACGGTGAGGTGTAGGTCCCCACATGGTGCAGAGAGGCATACAGCGAAGTGATGCACCAAAAAAAGACAATGGCACAACAGATAGGAAAAAAAAAAAAAGAGTCCTTGTCTGGTATGTCCCACATCTGGTCCTTCTCTTTAATGATTTCTAATGTTTTTATCTTCTCCTGTGCCTGGGCCATCACTTCCTCTTTCTTTTATGTTTTGTAATCTTTTGTTGAAACTTGGAAAATTTTGATATTTTAATGTATCACTGGAGTTTAGACTCTGAGGCATCTGTTCCTTAGGATTTTATCCAGCTAGTGGTATTCAGGAGCTTTCCTTGAATGCCAGTAGTTAGCAAAAAAGAAAAGGAAAAAAGAGACCATCTTTCCTAGGCTTTTCAGATTGACCTGCAGGAGTGTTCTCCTTCAGAGCTTCTCTATACAATGAATTTAGAGAGTAACTCCATTCCAAAGCATAGGGGCCTTCCTGATCTTTCTACACATATCTTGCTTGGGCATATGCATGTGACCCTAGGAATTTCATTTACATGAATATGAATGTCCCCTCTTTCCTAGGAAAGTCACGGTCCTGGGTACAGCACATATAATATGTCCTACAGCCATCAGTTCCTTACCCCAGGCAGCCAGTTGACTACTTTCCAACAGTGTTCTCTGGGAGATCTCTGTGAGCCACCATCTACATGCAGGGCAAATTCTGGGACAGCGAGTATGCGACCAGTGTCCTGGTTCAGTCCCAAGAGATGCTCCCGGTATGTGCACGAGGGTTACTCTGCTCTCTCTGGAATCAGGACCAGGGATCCTCACTAGGAACTGGGTCTAACTTACACCAAGCTGGTGAGGGAAGGGAGATGACCTGCCAGGGGACCATGAAATCCTACTACTTTCGTGTAGCCTATTCCTTGATTCAGTCTCACCTGTTACTGCAGTCCTTTAATTGTTTTCTGGAGCTTTGAAAAGGTGTTTCTGCCAGTTCTTGCTGGTAGTTCACAGCTTCTGTGGGAGGATGGTTCACTTAGGTGTCTTACTCTGCCATGTTGGTTGGAGCAGGACATCGCCTAATAACCTTTTACCTAGTGGTTTTATCAGCCATTGTTTCTTGCCTAAATCAGACATTACTATGGTGATTGTAAAATGGATTTCTCCCTCCTTTCCTTCCTTCCTTCTCTCTCTCCTTCCTTCCTCCCTCCCTTCCTTTCTTCTCTCTCTCCTTCCTCCCTTCCTCCCTTCCTCCCTTCCTTTCTCCCTTCCTTCCTCCCTCCCTCCCTCCCTCCCTTCCTCTCTTCCTCCCTTCCTCCCTTCCTTCCTTCCTTCCTTCATTGGCTCATGGTTTTGAGTCTAGGAGAAATCCAAATCAAGGCATCATCAAGGTAATGCTTCTTTCCCAAAGACTAGAGTTTTGGAACTGGCTTCTGGTGATCCTTGGTCCTTGGCTCCTTTGTCACATGGCGGCCTCTCCTGGCCTCTACCTTTTCCTCCAGATTCTGTTGACTTCCAGCTTCTGGCTGCTTCCTCCTGGTTTTTCTCTCTGTGGCCTTCCCCATAAGGCCTTCAGTAATAAGATTAAGACTCATCCTGAGTAATTTTTCTGTTTTTACAATTTTTTCTCTATTAGTTGGCATTATTCCGTAAAGAAAATTTCTTTTTTTTCTCCCCCCTTCCTCCCTAGATGGTTCCCTTGTCTGTCTGCTCATTGTCTCTGCTTGTCTTCTTTAGGAGGCACTAGAAATTGAACCCGCGATCTTCCTTGTGGGAGGTGGTTGCCCTGCTGCTTGAGCCACATCTGCTCCCTAAGAATAATTCTTCATATCCCTTTTTATTTTCTTAATTTAATTTTTTCAAAAAGTCAGTATGGATTTGTAGTTCTTGTTTTAGTCAGTGTGTTATTCATTTCCATCATTCATTTTGTTTCTTAAATTGTCCCAGTTTTGCAAGGTTTAAGATGACTTCTGCATCCTTTTAAAATGTCCCCATCTGTTTTTGAGTACTTCCTTACTTTCTGCTACAATAGAATGCTCCAAGTTGACCTTGCATTTTACCTGACCCCAGCCTTGAATTATCCATTTTTCCATGGAACCCTGATTTCTTTTGGTAGGGAATGGTATATTTACAAACCAAGGTCTGGGCACTAGCTATGCTTCTTGCTACTGAGGTGTCATTGTTTTTGGGCTCTTTCAGTGAATGGAGCTAGAAAGTTTTTCTTTGTGTTTTTTGTTTTTGTTTTGTTTTTAATCGTGAATTCATATTGATACTCTTAATTCTAGTCCAGTTTCCATAGGATTTTTCTTCTTCCCTTGTACATTTATATCTCTGTTTTCCCACAGTGAGATCCCCAGTAACATCATCAGTAAATTTATTAATTTTCTCTTTTACAGTACATATTTAATAGTTTTAGAATTTTTATACTAACACTATCAGCTGCAAGCTTAAGTATGGTTCAGATTTCTTTGCAATTCTTTTTATGCTTGCATATAGGTCACTAATATCTTTTCTTTTTTTTTTTTTTTTTGAGGTACCAGGGGTAAGGGAATGAATTTGAGACCTCATATGTGGGAAGCTGGCACTCAACCACTGAGCCACATCGGCTCCCCTGAGTTGGTTTTTACATTTGTTTTTGCTTGTTTTTTGTTTCCATTTTCCTAAGGAGGCACCAGGAACCAGACCCAGGAGAATCCCGTGTGGGAAACAGGCGCTCAGCCACTTGAGCCACATCTGTTTCACGCTAATAGCTTTTTTCCTCTTACTCAGTATAATATGCATTATAAGTTTTTGTATTTCTATTGCATTCAGTTTTATTTCTCCCACCCAACCCTGGTGATCTTGTTTTATTTGGGAATATATAAAACACTAACATAGTTCAAAAGTCAGCATCTCCATTTTACAATCACAATATCAATATTTGATTTAGCCACAAAAAAATGCATCATAAAACCATTGCGGTTTTACTCAGAAAGTATACTCTGATGTCTCTTTTCCATCCCTCCTCTCCCCTTCTATTATCATTACCTTTGGTTTATCTTAATTGTTTTCATTTTTGCATATACAAGAGAATGCAAGTAGATATTCTTATTTTCCCATTCTTAAAAGATAGAGTACTGTATATATTGTACTACATAGGCTCTTTTGCACCTTGCTTTCACAGAGATCTTCCTCGTTCTTTTTTTTTTTAAGATTTTATTTTCTTCCCTTCCCCTTCCCCCCTACCTCTTCCCCCCTTCCCCTTCTCTGCTGCTTTTGCTGTCTGTGTCCATTCACTGTGCGATCTTCTGTATCTATTTCTCCTTTTGTCTTCTCTTCTTGTTTTTCTCTAGGATTCACTGGGTTTCAAACCTGGGGACCTCTGATGTGGAAGAGGTTCCCTGTCAACTGCGCCACCTCAGTTCCTGGTTTCTGCCATGCTTCACCTTGATTCTCCCCTTAGTCTCTCTCTTGTTGCATCATCATCTTGCTGCGTGACTCACTTGCACGGGCACTGGCTTGCTGTGCGGGCACACACTTGGTTACTCAGCTCACTACACGGGCATTCATGTAGGCACTTGGCTACCATGTGGGCACTCAGCTACCACGTGGGCACTCAGCTCACTGTGCAGGCACGCTTTCTCTCTTCTTTTTCACTAGGAGACCCCAGGGATTGAACCTGGGTCCTCCCATATGGTAGGCGGAAGCCCTATCACTTGAGCCACATCTGCTTCCCTTCTCCTTTTTTTTTAAAATTTATTTATTTATTCCCTCCCCTCCCCCCCAGTGCCTGTGTCTATTTGCTGCATCTTCTTCTTTGTCCACTTCTGGTTGTTGTCAGCGGCACAGGAATCTGTATTTCTTTTTGTTGCGTCATCTTGTTGTGTCAGCTCTCCTTGTGGAACAGTGTGGGTGGTGCCATTCCTGGGCAGGCTGCACTTTCTTTCGCGCTGGGTGGCTCTCCTTACAGGGCGCACTTCTTGCGCACATGAGCACTGCGCATGGGCCAGCTCCACACGGGTCAAGGAGGCCCGAGGCTTGAACCGCAGACCTCCCATGTGGTAGACGGACGCCCTAACCACTGGGCCAAGTCCGCTTCCCTCCTTCTGCTTTTATAGCTGATTTTATACATTGTGTAGGCATTCCATAGGTTTTCAGCCAATATCCTAAGTATGGGAATTTGGATTGTTTCCAAAGTTTACCCTTACAAATAATGTTGCAATTAATACCCTTGTGCATTTGCTTTTTCATTTTACCAGAGTAGTGCCATCAGGGTAATTTCCTTGAGCTTAGACTTAACAGGTCCAAAATAATGCATCATTTTCCAAAAAATTTTTTCTTCTCTCTGATCCTTGTTATGGAATGTCCCCTTTATCTATCCCATTACTTAAAATTGTGAAAGATTTATACAGTCTGAAGAGAAACTTAAGCAGAAACCCAAGTATTATCATTTCTTTTTATAGCTAATTAGTCAGCAAGTGCTAATGATGTACCTATTACTCTTTTTTTTTAAATTTCTCTCCTCTTCCCCCTGCCCCCCCCAGTTGTCTGCTCTCTGTGTCCATTCGCTGTGTGTTCTTCTGTGTCCGCTTGTATTCTTGTCAGCCGCACCTGGAATCTGTCTCTTTTTGATGCGTCATCTTGCTGCGTCACCTCTTTGTGTGTGCAGTGCCACTCCTGTGCAGGCTGCACTTTTTTTGTGCTGGGCAACTCTCCTTACAGGGCGCACTCCTTGCGCTTGGGGATCCTCTACGCAGGGCACACCCCTGCATTGGCACGGCGCTTCTTGCGTGCATCAGCACTGCGCTTGGGCCAGCTCATCACACAGGTCAAGAGGCCCTGGGTTTGAACCTTGGACCTCCCATGTGGTAGGTGGATGCCCTGTCCTTTGGGCCAAATCCACTTCCCCCTATACTCTTCATTTTTTTTTTCCACCATTATTTTCTTAGTGACAGATCTTATTTCTTACTTAATTTGCTGTAGTAGCCTCCCAGGAGGTCTCATTGCCTCCCTAAAACTCCACATTGCTACTAGAACTGACTTAAAATCAAACGTTATTCATAACATTCACCTCAATGTTTCTCCTTTACCTCTAAGGTAAGAATCAATCTCCATTGCCTAGTTGCCCCAGTCTTAAATTTCCTGACCTCTGCATACTTCTCTAGCCTATCTTTAACCATAATGAACTGCTTACAGATTCCCCAGGCATGTCTTTCCTGTTCGTTCCTGCCTCTTTTACACTGGAATGTCTTTTTTACCCCCTTCTATACCAAGTTTCATCTTAATAACTTTTCAAGATGCAGCTTAGGTATCACTATCAAGGAAGATTTCTTGCCAGATCAGATGCAGTTTTCCTGTGCTTACCTGCCTTAACTTTTCTCTCTTTCCCGAGACTATGGGCTTCTATGGGCAGGGGACTCCTTGTTCTAGTTCTGCTCTGTAGGCATAGAGCCTGGAACATAACAGATAATCAACAGTTGGTGAATATATAAATAAACTTGATCTGTTTATAGATTTTTTTTTAAATGAATCTTAAAGTTTTTTCACTTACATGTTCATTGCGAAAAAATAAAATCCACAGATAAATGTATATAAGAAGTGACTATCTTCCATTACCATTTCCAATCTCTACTGGGAACTACAAGTAATAGTTTAATATTGGCAAGAAAAACACAAATTAGATTTTCTAGTCATTTTGGAATAAAAATGTCTACTATTTTGTGCTCACTCATAGACCATCTTTTTTCCTTTAGGCAATGATAGTAAGAAATGCTAAAGATACAGCTCATACAAAAGCAGAACGGAATATTCTGGAGGAAGTAAAGCATCCCTTCATTGTGGATTTAATTTATGCCTTTCAGACTGGTGGAAAACTCTACCTCATCCTTGAGTATCTCAGCGGTCAGTTCATACAGTTTGGTGTAATTATTTTAATTTACTCTATAAATTGGATCAAAATATTATTTTCCCATGGAAGATGCTCTTTTTCCAATGTGGTAAAATAGTGCTTGAAATTGCTGAATACATTAAAGTAAAATACTCAAATGTGACCAGTTGTTTCTATTTGTGGCCAAATAAGAAGGAAACTTTAAAGGTTTTTTCTCATCCATAAAATTTTATCTTAATCCCATTGTAATCACTTAAAAAAAACAAAAAGACCCACCTAATTGATGCAGAGCCATAAAGTTGACTGTGCTGGGGTAAGACACTATAATTCAAATATTGTTAAAATATTCTTTTCATAACTGAAGTGGGAAAACAGAGTGTTGCTAAAAATATTGAGTGTTTGGGGAATTGCATCTTTAAAAAGAAGCTTTTGTTTAATGTAGTTTTATTGATAGGACATGCATGTTGCATTGGAAATATTCTACATTTTTCTAGGGCCCACCACTTAGAAATCTTTTCTCCCCATATTATTTACAGATCACAGGTTTCTATTTCCACCAAACATATTTGAGTGTGAGAAATAGTTTCCTCAAGAGTCTGTTACATGGATCAGAAAGCTATAGAATTTAGTAACTTTTTTGTGTCTGTTGCCATTTTTTTCTTTTAACTTATTTTGAAATAATTTCAGACTTAATATAAAAAAAAGTTGCGAAAACAGTATAAAGAATTCCCATATACCTTTCACCTAGATTCCCCAAATGTTATTTTACTACCTTATTTTATTCTTTTCTTTCCCCCTCTCTCTAAATATACACATATATGTATGTTTCTATATGTATGTGTGTATGTATATACATACACACAGATAAACAAATCTACACATGTACATAATTTTCTGAACTTTTTGAGAGAGAGTAGCAGACATGATTTCCCTTTATCCCTAAATATCTCAGTGTATGTTTTCTAAAATCAAGGACATTATCTTACATAACCATACTGTAATTACCAAAATCAGGAAATTAACATTGATAATCTCTCTGCTTAGTCTCCTTTATCTAGAACAGTTGGTCACCCTTACTTTGTCCTTCATGATCTTGAGCGTTTTGAAGAGCATAGCTCAGCTATTTTATAGAATGAGCATCAGTTTGGATTTGTCTGATGTTTCCTCATGATTGAATTCAAGTTCTACTTTTTGGCAGGACTATGGAAGTGATGTTGTGTCCTACTCAGTATATCAGGCCAACTGATATATGTAATTATTTATATCTTTGTCCCATTTCAGGTGATGTTAACTTTTCTCACATGGAAAAGGTGGTATCTTCCAGTTTTGTCCATGGTGAAGTTTGTGTGTTTCTCTTTGTAATTAATAAATATCTTTTGAGGAGGGTACTTTGAAACCATGTAAAATCTCTTATCACACTTTTCACAATCAGTTTTTAGCATCCATTGATTTTTGCCTGAAACAGTGATGGTTGCTAAGTGCGTTTTCTTATGCTACCTTCATTCATTCATTACTTAGCATTCTACTGTAAGAAAGAGCTTTGCATTCTCCCTCATTTTAAAAATTAATTAATTTGCATTATTGTGAACTCATAGATTCTAAGATTATTCAGTGAGATATAATCCTTTATTATCATTATTTTGATGCTTAATTTGGGCCATGCTTTTTATAAGGCTTCTGTCAGATATTTTCTAGGCTCATTTAGTTTATTTATGGGCCCAGAAAATATGAAATATGGGCATTTACTAATTTGCAAGACTGGTTTAATTGTATACTAGTATTTTTCCACTTAGGTGTAAAATGTTAGGCCTTAATCAAGATTTCTTTTTTTACCTTGGGTTTGGAATCTACAAATATTATGAAATTTGTAAATGTAAAATCTAGAATTTCAAGCCATGTCTAGTGTTTAAACTTATATGTTTCACATAAGATTAAGAACATTACTAAAAATAGAATTTGAGGACTTAGTTTTAAAGCCTATAATCTTTAGGATCTTTTTTTTTTAAAGGGGCTGATGGTTTTTTAATTATAGTTAGAAACCTCTCATTAAAAGTGGGTTGGAAATAAAGACTTTTATTTATAATGTATTTTCCTTTACTTTACAGGAGGAGAACTATTTATGCAGTTAGAAAGAGAGGGAATATTTATGGAAGATACAGCCTGGTAAGTGAAATTTTTGTGGTTACATGTATTCAGGTAATGATTCATATAATTAAAAGCAGAGACCCATTCCCACTAAGGGCAGCCAAGTGATTCAGTAAATTGTTCTAGATTCGGTCAGTTACTCAGAATTTATAGAGGGAAAAAGAGCATTGGGACTGGTTAGATTTTAGAGGTCACATCATCCATTTGCCCCAGGCCTTGGGTGGAGCACTATTCATGCCAGGGAATAACCATTTTCTATGGGGCTTTCTTCCTTCCTTGGCCATGGGTGAGCATGGTTTTTCCAGTGAAACTTTATATGTGGAACAATGGAAAGTATCAGAAATCATCTCCTTTTCTTTTAGACTTTCCAGTTGCCAGGGTGCAATCTTAGGGAGGTGATAAGCCTGCACACATCCTGTTTGGATTGATTATATGGCCACGATGGGATCCGCCCTCCTGTTTCTTAAAATGGCATCAGCTTCAAAATTAAAAATATACATGTCCTTTTGTGAGGTGACAGTACTGGGTAACAATAAATCAGTTTATCCTACACATTAACTGAATAGAAAACAACTCTTAAATGTTTTTTCTACCTTAATTACCAAACTGCATTCCATTGTTTAATTTCAGGCCTTTTCTAACACAGAAGCTGCATTTAAGAGCCTTAGGGATGGAGTACCCTTTTTTGGAGGAGGCTCTCTGAGCCATGTTCAAGGCTTTGTTTGTGGTCGTGCTGGCTGTGAAACTGCCTCAGTCCTCTAGGACACACCCTCTCCATCCTGGAGTAATCTGCAGGATTGCAACATTGTTATGCAGCCAGTATTGCAGTGCCTTGTGCTTTTCGAATCCAGACAGGGTTGACTCAGCCCTTTGTTCTTTTGAGGTAGATAAATTTGAGTGTCACACAGTTTATAGTTGTGGGCTGGCTGGCTAGAGGGAGGGCAGATACTGGGGGCATAAGCTGTATATAATAAATATGCAGGGATGAGTGGGATTCTGAGGGTCAGGTTATAAATTGTCTTTTGAAATCAAAAGTTGATCTCTCAGAGAATAACAAAGTTCCTGTTTCCTATGGGATTTTAAAGTTGGGGGTGAGTGGGAGAAATTTACTTTGACTTGAGCAACTATTGGCCTAATTCCTATACAGTCAGAACTAAACATGATCAGTGACAGTTTGGCATATTCTGGACTTCCTTGCAATTTTAGAAGTATGTTCTAATAATGAAATAAAGCATTTTATAGTTTCACTGAAATGAGTGAAGCATAAATGTCCCTATGCCTTTTGGCAGTGACCTATGCCATCTCTTCCCCCCATCCCCACTTCCCACCCGCACTAATTTGGTCTTTGGTGCATGTCTATTTCTTTCAAGGAATTTTGCTCCATATACATAAGCTGCTTTGGGTAGATTACTCTCTTTAATTTTATTAAATCACTTTTGTTTCCAGCTTTTACTTGGCAGAAATCTCCATGGCTTTGGGGCATTTACATCAAAAGGGGATCATCTACAGAGACCTGAAGCCGGAGAATATCATGCTTAATCACCAAGGTGGAGATATACCGTAAACAATTCTATAGTAAATAATAATCTTAAAATCTTCCCACACAGGTCATTGCCATTTTCAAAGCCCCATATTCATCTGTCTATTATACATTGCCTCCCTCAGAATTTATAGCATCATGATAGTTGCTGATACTTAACTGTAATTAGGACCTTATGGTTGATGAGATTAAAGAGAGTTGAGGATAACTAGCCACTCAATAAGGTTTATTAATCCTTATTCTTTTTGCTCTGTCATTCTTCTGAAATCCTTACATAAAGGGTGATAAGCCAAAGCCAATTCAAACAATAATCTTGGTTTGTTCCTTAATTGGAAACTAAATCTTAACAATACAAATTGAATTTTCTTTGATGATGGAAATACATAAATATTGGAAGTGATACTTTTTTTATGATAAATTTTACTAATACTGGAACAAAGAAAGGTTTGAAATTGAAGCAAAGTTATGAAGGAAGTGGTTAACTGCTAATAAACTCTTGGACAGAAAATGGAGTATAGATAACTGAGGCCAGTATAACGTTCCAAATCATGCTTTTTTTTCTTTTTTCATAAGGAAAAATTGCATACTTAACCAAGTGCATCAAAGAAATGTATGTGTCTGCCTCCCAATTCTTCTCCACTCCCCACTCCTCCACTCTATATGAATGTGAATTCTAAGACAAAGGATAGAATAGGGGAGTAACTAGTTAACTTATTCTTTGACTCATAAGATTGAGTGTGTCAAGTGATTCTTTGAAAAAAAAGATCAAATTTCTTCTTCATTGTCAGAGTATGATACACATTTACATTTTAATCAGTGGACCACTGCCTTTCCTTTTCTCTGAAATAAACCTATAATAGTGGGGCACTATTGGATATCTAATGACAATTTAGTGATACTAAAATAGAACTGAAATGTTCTTTGTGTTAGAAGGTGAGTTTTTTACTCTGTACATCAGAGATGATCCCATGCCATATAGTAATTTCATTTCTTTGTTCCAACTTGGAGCATTTGGCAGAATAAGCTAACTTGTTTTAGGTGACTTTCTTGAGACCATTTTAAGAACTCTCAAGTCACACAAAGTTCACTGTGATAAAAGCTGTATATTTGAAGTGCAGTATCACACCTTTGTTTAAAAGGTGCAGAATATGTTTGTTAGGGTTTATGTATTTAAACCAGACTTCATCAAGAACCAGAAGAGAATTTCCCCCATGACTTTTCTTTTTCAGGATGGTAGAGAGTTCTGGCTATAGGTAAAGCCACATCTTAGACAAACTATTTCACTTATTTTACCATCTTTATTTTCCCCTTCATAGATTGTCATTGGCAAAAGATGGCTCTGCTCTAGCCTTAAAGATTTAGTATTCCATTTTATGGATGGCACCTTATTAGTTCCTGATATCTTTAACAAATTTAAGGCAGGAAAACCTAAATAGAAGAGTAGATTATTGTCTTGTGTAATATGTTCAAACATTGTATAGTATTCATAGACTTCTCAGAATAACCATTCTGTAATCTTTCATTATAGGTCATGTGAAACTCACAGATTTTGGACTATGCAAGGAATCTATTCATGATGGAACAGTCACACACACCTTTTGTGGAACAATAGAATACATGTGAGCTGCATGTTGAAAGAAATATAGCTGGTTTGGGGGCTAATAGCTAACTTTTACCTGCTTTAACAGTGTGTTAAGTTTTCTGTAGCACCATTTGGGTCCATATATTTTTAAAATTCTAATTCAGATGATATACAAGTGGGTGAATTTTTCAGGCTTATTATTTTTCTCATTGTAGGGCCCCTGAGATCTTGATGAGAAGTGGCCATAATCGTGCTGTGGATTGGTGGAGTTTGGGAGCATTAATGTATGACATGCTGACTGGAGCAGTAGGTGCACAGTTAAAAGCTGCATGTGTTATGGTCTTTGCTGAGTAGTTATTAAATCACTACAGCAAGAGACCTTTCCTATGCTTTTTGAAAATATTACCAGTGGAGTTATTTTCAAAGCCCAAAGATTTATTTTAAACAATTTAACCCTAATAATGCCTTATGATTATACGGCATCCCTTACTTTAAAAACATTTTCACTTAAATGACCTATATCATGGCAGTCCTGTGAAATAGATATGGAGTAGACACTGTCCTTATCTTATTTGAAGCATAAAATCACATGGCCCACCCATTGTCATACAGCAAGCAAGTTAATAATGGAAACCCAGGCTTCTTTCCAGACATCGATATTTCCTTACTCCTGTCACTTAAAAAACTACAGGAAAACAGTCAGACCATTTCATAGTATACATTTCTGATTTCCATGCATAATTGACTAATTCAGAAAATGCATAGTGTTAATGTTTTTAAAATTTGTTTTTTATTTGCTAATTTTTTTTTTCACTTTCTTCTACTCTTAGCCACCATTCACTGGGGAGAATAGAAAGAAAACAATTGACAAAATCCTCAAATGTAAACTCAATTTGCCTCCCTACCTCACACAAGAAGCCAGAGATCTGCTTAAAAAGGTAGGAATCTTAGGTACATACTTACAACATGAGCCATAACTACTAGGATTTAACTTGATAGTATTTAATATATATATTTTGATTAAAGAATCATATACAGATTTTGAACAAAAAGGCCTACAGTTTTTAAAGGCAATATATAAATTTGCTTGTTTAAAGATTATCTTTTTATTCCCAAACAATAAATAGTGATAATTAGTAAATTGTGTTTTCTTTTTTAAAGATTTATTTTTTTATTTATTTTTCTCCCATCCCCCCCCAGTTGTCTGCTGTCTTGTCCATTCACTGTATGTTCTTCTATGTCCGCTTCTATTCTTGTGAGCGGCCCAGGAATCTGTGTCTCTTTTTTATTGTGTCATCTTGCTGCATCAACTCTCCATGTGTGCGGTGCCACTTCTGGGCAGGCTGGACTTTCTTTTGCGCTGGGCAGCTCTCCTTACGGGACATACTCCTTGTGTGTGGGGCTCCCCTTCGCGGGGGACACCCCTACGTGGCACGGCACTCCTTGCGCACATCAGCACTGCATATGGGCCAGCCCCACACGGGTCAAGAGGTCCTGGGTTTGAACCGCAGACCTCCCATGTGGTAGGTAGACGCTCTATCCTTTGAGCTAAGTCTGCTTCCCTGTGTTTTCTTAAGGTAAAGTAGACAAGCAAATTCTAAAGAGCACAAAATCATTATCACTAAGGTTCATCTTTTTTTTTTTTCCTTCCTAAAGCTGCTAAAAAGAAATGCTGCTTCTCGTCTTGGAGCTGGTCCTGGGGATGCTGGAGAAGTTCAGGTAGGTATTTGCATGTTTGGTGTTTTGGGGGAAGAGAACACTAATTTTATGTGTTTGTGAGTGTTGTATGTAGTTGCTCATAAGTTTAACTTATTGTGTGATTTGTAACGTCAAACAGGCTGTTTATTGTCAATCTAGTAAAGTCTGTTTCCCATGACTTTTCTTCCTGCTCTTTTTTTCCAGGCTCATCCATTCTTTAGACACATTAACTGGGAAGAACTTCTGGCTCGGAAGGTGGAGCCCCCCTTTAAACCGCTGTTGGTGTGTATATATGAAAGGACCTAGTACTTTTTAGAGTAAAAAATTTCAGAGCGGCCAAATTATTACATTTATGAACAATTCAATAAACTTTGACCTACCTCTCTTCTCTTCAGAATCTTTATTCTGTACAGTCTTTTCAAGAACTAGCAATTACTATATTAACCATTTTAAGATGGCTAAGACATTTAAATATTTAAAGTAGTTGGGGTTTTTCCTTTTTTGTTTTACTTAATTCAAAATTCAACCCCATTTTAAATTTGACTCTGGGAACTTTTTCTCCAAAATATAGACTATCTGAGTAAATGAGTTATTACATTAGTTTTTGTCTTTCTTCTATTTTAGAATCTGAGAATATATGCTTCTTTTTCATTTCTTGGGATATAGGTAGTAGAGGAAGAAGATTATTATTTGGTCTTGGAGCATAGGTGACCTGCTTTTAAAATTTCAACATATGCAATTATAAGGAGAAGAATTAACTTCACAGCTTCAAAAACTATCAGCTCACTTGTTTAAACATAAACATAACCAACATGCCATCATTTTTTTTTTTTTACCACGAGGTCCCAGGGATCAAACTCAGGTCCTCCATATGGTAAACAGGAACTCAACTGCTTGAGCCTCAGCTGCTTCCCTATTTTTTTTTTAAGTTTTATTTATTTATTTCTCCCCCCATCCCCTCCTTTTTTGCACTTGCTGCTCTATGTATCTGTTAGTTGTGTCTTTGTCTTCTTTTTAGGGGAACTGGGAACTAAACCCAGGACCTCCCATGTGAGACAGAGGCACTCAATGGCTTGAGCCACCTCTGCTCCCACTTGTTGTGTCTCTCATTGTGTTTCCTTGTTATGTCTCTTCATTGCATTACCTTGTTGGGTCAGCTCACTGCGCGAGCCTATCATGTCATCTTGCTGTCTTGCTCGTCTTCTTTGGGAGGTACCAGGAACCAAACCCTGGATCTCCCTTGGGATAGGCAGGTGCCCACCTGCTTGTGCCACATCCACTTCCCAGAATATTATTTTCATTCCTTAAGGAACCTAAAAAAATGAAACAAGCTATGAGAAGAAACTTTACTGGACCATATTACAAATGTGATTTGTATTATAACTTTATTTCAATAGTTTTTTAGGTTTGTTACAAACCTGCAACAGGCATCTGAGCAAATTTTCTCTGACAAGGTATTAGTGAATTAGGCAAACTAAAGCTTTGTGAAGTGAGAAATTGATGTTCAGATTTAAAGGAATGATAATGGTGTACTATAATCTATTTTAAAAATAGATCATAAAAAGTCATGCTTAAAATTCAAAGATATAATTTTGGCCCTTGATACTTTCCACCTGCATTTATTTTCCAGTCTGTTAAAACTCTATTCTGATATTTTATTACAGTTAACACCCTGTGAAAAGACTCTATGTAGCACCTTCTCCAATGCATGCCATGTATTTGATTGAAATGTGTAATATAATATAGATTTTTAATCACTTTATAATCACTTTGTTTTTTTAAAGCAATCTGAAGAGGATGTGAGTCAGTTTGATTCAAAGTTTACACGTCAGACACCTGTTGACAGCCCAGATGACTCAACTCTCAGTGAAAGTGCCAATCAGGTCTTTCTGGTAAGTGAAAGGATTTCCATGTAGCCATAGAAAATTCAAGTACTAGGATTGGCCCTTCAGTAAGAAAAGTTAGCTTGCTTGTTTTGTATTTCATGTAGGTAACCCTGAGGTGCTTTCTTTTTTTTTTTTTTTTTGCTTTGAACATTTTATTTTGAAAGATGCTATTTTTTTTAAAGCCTTACTCTCTATATTAGCCAAAGGGTTGCTGATGCAAAATACAAGAAATCGTTTGGTTTTTATAAAGGGTATTTATTTGGGATAGGAGCTTATAGATACCAGGCCATAAGCATAAGTTACTACCCTCACCAAAGTCTATTTTCATGTGTTGGAGCAAGATGGACTGCCAACATCTGCAAGGGTTTAGGCTTCCTGCGTTCTTGCCTTCCAGGATCTTGCTTCTCTCTGGGTTCAAGATTCTTTCTTCCTGGGGCTTGCTTCTCTTTCCTCTGTGGTTACCTCCCAGGGCACCAGCTTAAGACTTCAGCATCAAACTCCAACATTAAGAACCCCCAGCTCTGTCCTTTACCATGCCTTTTATCTGTGAGTCCCAACCCACCAAGGATGGGGACTCAATGCCCTAACCATAACTTAATCATGCCCAGGTACAGATCAGATTACAAACACAATCCACTATCTATTTTTGGAATTCATAACTATATCAAACTGCTACACTCTCTACTAGTACCAAAAATTTGATTCTTATGATCTGTAACTCCATTTTAGTAATTAATAGGAGTGTATTCTTTGGAGTATATAATTTGGTTTTTGATTGGGCCACTGACTTAAAGTGTTGTTTGGTTCAGCATCTTAACTGAAAAACCACACAGCCATAGCAGTGGGAGAAGAAGCGCTCACTCTATTTTATTCCTTAAACAGCTACAGATTTTTGGTACTCTTAATGTAAGTCTGTTAGGGAATTTTTAATCTGTTTAATTGTGAATTTTTGACATCAGCAGATGTAACTCAAGTGGTTGAGCTCCTGCTTCCCATGTACGAGGTCCCAGATTCAATCTCCAGTACCTCCTAAAAAACAAAACAAAAACAAAAAAAACAACTCTTATTGGGAAGTAGATGTATCTCAGTGGTTGAGTCCCTGCTTCCCATGTATGAGGTCCTGTGTTCACTCCTTGGTACCTCCTAAAAAAAAAAGTGTGTGTGTATATATATATATATATAGGTTCATATGTAATAGTAAATAAATCCTTTTTTTAGAAATATCTATGTGGAATTATAGCTTCTCTTCACAGACAGAAAAGCAAAGCTTTCAGATATTGATCAAGAAAAATGATCAGTTTTTATCAGATGGCCATCATTTGCCTAAGTATTATATATGCATGTGATTATTATTGTATTTATATGTCTTATGAACATATACCTCATATTGTATCCTTTGTTTTATCATTTCTTTTTGGACTATCTCTAGGGAGAATGGAATTATGTGGAAATAATCATTTGGTAGTTTTTTCCTACTTATTTTGTTTCTGAGTTCAATGGGTTTTTATAGAAGTATCAATAACTTAATTCTCAAACTCTTTTTTTCATATTTCTCTCAGTATGACACAGAAGTGTTATATTTCGTGTGTGTGTGTGGGTGTAAGTTCTAAAGTGCAAACAATGCGTATAGTCAAAATTACCCTTAAAATCACCGTATTATAACATGGTTTTGAGTAAATACTGCTGAATAGTAATAATTCTATAAATAGACTATAGGGTAATGTAAAAGTAGAGTATACATGTAAAATAAAATTTTTTAGTGTTTTTAATTTTATAAAATAAATGAGTGCATGTAGTTAAATTCATTTAGGGTTTTTTTAATTTTTATTTTTTTTTTGAGGTACCACAGGGGACCAGATATTGAAACTGGGACCTCATATGTGGGAAGCTGGCGCTCAGCTACTGAGCCACATTGGCTTCCCTGAGATGTTTTTTTCATTTGTTTTGCTTGTTATTTGTTTTTGTTTTTTCAGGAGGCACCAGGAACCAAACCTGGGACCTACCATGTAAGAGGTGGGCCCTCAACTCCTTGAGCCACATCCACTCCCAAATTCATATAAGTTTGATCTATACATAATGCAACATCATAAGTGTGATCTATACATATTGTAACATCAGTGTATAGCCCTTAGTAAAATTTCTCATGTTCACTTAGGAAAGTGAGTATGAATAGCTTTGATTCTGGTGCTGCTTTCTTTTTTCTCTTGTGTATTCTGATGTGGAATTTACACTCAAAGAAATTTATTTGACAAAGAGAGAGACCTTTGACTGCAATTGGGCATTGCAGAGTTTAAACTAGTTTGACTATTTTCCCCCGTAAAAGTCTAGAAACATTTTTTTTATCCCCTCCCCTTGTGGCTTTTTGCGTGCTATCTGCTCTCTGTGTCCATTCGCTGTACATTCTTCTGTGTCTGTATTTAATTATTTTTATTTCCCCTCCCCCCTTGTGGCTTGCTTGCTGCCGCCTCTGTCCATTTGCTGCGCGCTCTTCAGTGTTTTTTTTTGTCTCCCTTTTTTGTTGCGTCACCTTGCTGAGCCGGCTCTCCACGGTGCCTGCGGGCTAGGTGGCACTCCGTGGCATGCAGGTGAGCCTGCCTTCACAAGGAGGCACCAGGACACAAACCCAGGGCCTCCCATATGGTAGATGGGAGCCCAACTAACTGAGCCACAGCTGCTTCCCTAGAAACATTTTCTTTTTTATTTTTTTTAAGATTTATTTTATTTATTCCCCCCCCCCTTGTTTGTGTTCAGTCAGCTTTCTGTGTCCATTCGTTGTGTGTTCTCTTTGTCTGCTTGTCTTAACCTTGGGAAGCACTGGGAACCAAAACCAGGACCTCCTCTGTGGGAGAGAGGTGCTCAATCACCTGAGCCAGCTTAATCACCTGAGCCAACTCTGCTCCCCTCTAGAAACATTTTAACTGGCTGCTAAGCCAGTTGTGGTGGCGAAAGTTTTATAGTTAAGCTTTCTTTGCCAGTTAAACTATTACTGAGCTTTTCATAATTACTCAAAATGGCTAATTAATGAACACAAGAACAATTAGTTAGGTTGTTGCCCAGATTTCAAAAAATAGTGGGAAGCGGATTTGGCTCAACTCATAGAGCATCCGCCTACCTTATGGGAGGTCAGGGTTCAAACCCAGGGCCTCCTGACCTGTGTGGTGAGCTGGCCCACACACAGTGCTGATGTGCACAAGGAGTGCCATGCCACACAGGGGTGTCCCCCATGTAGGGGAACCCCATGTGCAAGGAGTGCACCCCATAAGGAGAGCTGCTCCACATGGAAAAAGCACAGCCTGCCCAGGAGTGGCACTGCACACACAGAGAGCTGATGCAGCAAGATGATGCAACAAAAAGAGACACAGATTCTGGGTGCCGCTGACAAGAATACAAGTGGACACAGAAGAACACACAGTGGATAGACACAGAGAGCAGACAACTAGGGGGTGGGGAAGGAGAGAGAAATAAATAAATAAATAATCTTTAAAAATAAATAAAATAGTAATATCCCACTTACCTGGAGATTGTAGTTCTAGCAACTTCAGTTCAATAAATATTTAAACTCCTATTGTAAGACAAAATTATTGGAAATTCAGAGATGATTAAGGCCCAACTTGGTCTTGTAGTTATACCTCTAACCCTCTAGAATGCATGGGGAAATGGCCTCTGAGGTCCATATATAACTGTCAGAAAGCATACATACTATTAAATAGTGCCTTACACTTCAAGATTTCATCCAGTCTTATGGAGTCTTATTTAATGTAATCATAATACCCAGCTCCATAGGCAACTAGAATTATAAATCAGGAGGAGATGGGTTTAGGACTGATGAGTAAAGGGATAAACATTGACAGCACGAGAAATGGCAGCCAGTTGTTTAACAGCAAGGTCCAAGAGAGAACTAAAGCGAACAAAACTGTATTTCTGCTGTTTAAATTGAGGGTTTCCATAATGCTGACCTGTATTCATTAAGAAAAATCAAATTATGGCCACTCACTGGTATGAAACCAGAAAGGTCACACATGCCAGGTGTTTTAGTTTCCTAGGCTTCTGAAAGCAAATAGAATAATGTGGTTCAGCTTAAACAATGGGAATTTATTAGCTTATGATTTGAGGTATCATCAATGACTGGCTGCCAGCGATCCTTGGCTTCCCTGCCACACGGCACAGCACAGAACATGGTGGTATCTCTTAGTCTCTTCCTTCTCTTTGGGGTTCCATTTCAGCTTTTTGCCCTTCCTGTGGCTCTCTCTTAATTTCATTCTCTTTTAAAGGTCTCAGGTAATAAGACTAAGACCCATCATGAATGAGGTAGGTCACACCTTATTTGAAGTAGCCTCATCAAAAGGTCATACAGGGAAGTGGACTTCGCTCAATGGATATAGTGTCCACCTACCACATTGAAGGTCCACAGTTCAAACCCAGGACCTCCTTGACCCATGTGGAACTGGCCCACATGCAGTGCTGATGCGCGCAGGGAGTGCTGTGCCACTCAGGCGTGTCTCCCGCGTAGGGGAGCCCCATGTGCAGGGAGTGTGCCCTGTGGGGAGAGTTGCCCAGCGCAAAAGAAAGTCCAGCCTGCCCAGGAGTGGCGCCGCACACACAGAGACCTGACACAGCAAGATGACACAACAACAACGACAACAACAAAAGAGACAAATTCCCAGTGCCGCTGACAAGGATACGAGTGGACACAGAAGAACACACAGCGAAATGGACACAGAACAGACAACTTGGGGGGGTGGTGAAAGGGGAAAGAAAAAAATAAAAAATCTTTAAAAAAAAAAAAAAAGGTCATACTTACAATGGTTTATACCCATAAGGATGATTTAGATTTAAGAACATGTTTTTCTTGGGTACATTCAGCTTCACCACTACACCAAGTTCAAGAAGTCTGTTTACTTTTTTTTTTTTTTAAGATTTTAAAAAATTTATTTCTCTCCCTTCCCCCCCCCCAGTTGTCTGCTCTCTGTGTCCATTCGCTGTGTGTTCTTTTTGCCCACTTGTATTCTTGTCAGTATCTGTGTCTCGTTTTGTTGTGTCATCTTGCTGCATTAGCTCTCTGTGTATGTGGCACCATTTCTGGGCAGACTGCACTTTTCTTGGACTGGGCGGCTCTCCTTATGGGGCACACTCCTTGCACATGGGGCTCCCCTATGCAGGGGACACCCCTGCGAGGCACAGCATTCCTTGTGTGCATCAGCACTGCGCAAGGACCAGCTTATACATGGATCAGGAGGCCCTGGGTTTGAACATTGGACCTCCCATGTGGTAGGCAGATGCTCTATCCGTTGGGCCAAATCCGCTTCCCAAATCTGTTTACTTTGGTCTAATTAGTATAAGAAATATCTTGGTAGTGACAAGCTTAGTTGCTTATATTCAAGTGCTGGAAACATCAAAATTTCTTTAGTGCTTATTTAAACCCTTAATCTGGTGCCCACATTTTCCTACTTTTTCCTACTCCTATCCATAGGGTGGAATTTTATTTGCCGTGATATGGAGCTAAATAGAATTATGCTTTCTTGTGGTCTCTGCCTCAAGAAATAGCCCAAAAGAGGTTAACAGGTGTGGAAATGAGATTGAAGAGATGGGAGCATATACAAGTTAGTGATTTTAGCTGTGCATCATTGTGTTGATGTGTCAGAGAGTGAAAAATCACATTTCCTTGATGTCTATGAGAACATAAAATTCTGTAGTACTGTTGCTGTCTTTCAGGGTTTTACATATGTGGCTCCATCTGTACTTGAAAGTGTGAAAGAAAAGTTTTCCTTTGAACCAAAAATCCGATCACCTCGAAGATTCATTGGCAGCCCGCGAACACCTGTCAGGTATTTCAGCCTTTGTTTTTCTCAGTGTCTTTTTTTTGTTTTTAAACCTAGAAGAGCATTGGCTTACAAAATGTATGCCATGTTATGTAAATGAAATGTTATATTGTCTTTGGTTGACATAAGCTTAGCATCTATACCTACTTCTTATATTGCAAATGACTAGGCTGTGACTAATCTATGACAATATGTTATTATATAGTTTACCTTTCCTCCTGAAAGCTACTTTACTGGCAAATGTCCCCTTCATCCATTCATTCAACATTTATTGGGCACCAGGATTGTGCTGGATGCTGGGGACACGTATGATTAACACAGGGACTGTTTTTGTCCTGATGAAGCTTACAATTTAGGGGGAAGGATTTACAATAAACAAAGACATATATACCAAAAACATGTTATTACAAGTAGTGCCAAGTGCTGTGTGAAAGAAAATAAAGAGTGCAGTAGTTGAGAACAGAGAATAACAAGGAGCTCCTACTCATGGTGGTCAGAGAAAGGCCTCCATGGTGAAGTACATTTAGGAATGGAGAGAAAGAGCCAGCCATACAAAAAATAAGAGGGACAAGATTGTTAAAGGCAGAAGAACAGCAAGTGCAAAAGCCTTGAGGGAGGAGAAAACTTGGCCTTTTCTTAGAAATGAAAGGGAGGTCCACATTCCTGGTGTATGGTGAGTGAAGCAGAGAATAGCACGATCTTGGAACAGTATTTTAAGTGCAGTGGGAAGCTGTTTTAAGTGAGAGTAAAATGATTTTATATTTTTAAATATTACTGAGGATTATTGGGGGGGGGGGCGGTGCGGGGAAGTATAGAGGTAAAGAGACCAGTTAGAAAACTAGCAATTATTCTAGGGGAGAGATAGCTCAACTTTTGCCTTTGTGCTAATCTACACAAAAATCAAATTAAATGAAAATAACTGTCATATTACCCCACTCCCTTTAAATGTAAGGGAAATAATTCTTGTTGGGATGATCCTTGAGACAAATGAATGATAGCTCTTCCTTGTCTTAAAGCCCGGTCAAATTTTCTCCGGGGGATTTCTGGGGAAGAGGTGCTTCAGCCAGCACAGCAAATCCTCAGACGCCTGTGGAATATCCAATGGAAACAAGTGGAATAGAGCAGATGGATGTGACAACAAGTGGGGAAGCATCAGCACCACTTCCAATACGACAGCCGAACTCTGGGCCATACAAAAAACAAGTTTTTCCCATGATCTCCAAACGACCAGAGCACCTGCGTATGAATCTATGACAGAGCAATGCTTTTAACGAATTTAAGGCAAAAAAAAATTAAAAAGGGAGGGGGGGAATGTGAGAGCATCTTGCAAGGTGAAACAAGAAGACTCAAAATGACAGTCCCAAAGAGTCAACATTACATAGAATGTTTTGGACAGAAGGAAAAATACACATGGATTTTTAAAACTCAATCAATGGTGCAAAAAAAAACACACAAAAAAACAACAACAACCAACTTAAGCAAAATAGTATTGCAGAACTCTTAGGCACATCAATTAATTGATTCCTAGTGACATCTTCTCAACTTTATCAAAGATTTTTATGTTGATGGCTCAAAACTGACAGTATTAAGGGTAGAATGTTGCTTCTGAATCACTGTTGAGTTCTGATTGTGTCGAAGAAGGGTTCTCCTTTACTAGACGAAGAAATTGCCTGTAATACTTGCTACTAAGGACAAATTAGCATGCAAGCTTGGTCAAACTTTTTCCAGCAATGTGGAATCAAAGACAAAAAAAAACTTAAAGTTGATGTTTTACGTGCAAACAACCTGAATCTTTTTTTTATATAAATATATATTTTTCAAATAGATTTTTGATTCAGCTCATTATGGAAAACATCCCAAACTTTAAAACGCAAAATTATTGGTTGGTGTGAAGAAAGCCAGACTTCTGTTTCTTCTCTTGGTGAAATAATAAAATGCAAATGAATCATTGTTAACCACAGCTGTGGCTCGTTTGAGGGATTGGGGTGGACCTGGGGTTTATTTTCAGTAACCCAGCTGCAATACCTGTCTGTAATACTAGGGGAAAAAAAGGATCTATTTAATTATTTCTACTTGCAGTACTGCTATGTGCTAAGCTTAACTGGAAGCCTTGGAAGGGGCACAAGTTCTATGTCCTACATTTCATCCTTGTCCTGGGCCTGCATTGCACTGGAAAGAAAAATCACCACCTATTCTTATACCAGAATTTGGTTCAAGACACCAAATGTGTTCAGCTCATGGCTGAAGAAGGTCTGAAGAGAGTCAGGATAAAATGCGTACTGAGGGCGGCAAAGAAAGGGAGGACAGGGATATAAAGGGGAAGAAGGTGTGACCATAGTCCACTCTCTAATTCTCTTTTCAGTAAACTGGTAAGGTTTCAAGTTTTACTTTTTCTTTTCTTTAATGCTGCTTTTGCTGTTTACCTTGCTTACATTTTTTTTGTCAACAGGAAAAGGAAAAAAGCCCATTTTATTCTTATATTGAGGTTAGATTTTTTGATATAGTTGATGGCCTTTTGATGAATGTCTTCCACAATGAAAAGAAAGCTTAATTTTGGAACCAAGTTACCAGGACACTATGTTTTTGAAATTGTAACAAAATCTACTTAAGTGATTTACAGGTACAAAGAATAAAAATAAAGGTAACTTTACCTTTCTTAAATAACTTCCTGCCTTAAAGAGAGCATGTCCATGACTTCAGCTGGTGAAAGGGTTTACTATCTGCAGAGCTTTATAAAAATTTATTTCAGTGCATACTAGTATAATAAATAATCATGCAGTAGCAGTTGAGACCTCTTTTTGTTTGTCTTTTATAATGTCTTCAGTCTAAGTGTGCAAAGTCAATTTGTAATATTTTGCAACCCTGGAATTTTTTTTATATAGATGCTGCTTGCTGTGTTCTCCACACTTTTTTGAGCCATAGGATCCAAGCCATAAAATCCTTTATGCATGTTGAATTCAGTCAGAAAAGAGCAAATCTTTGCATATTTAAATTGCAATTCAAGTGAGATGAATGAAATCCTATCACAGTAAGCAAAAACAGAGCCATGAAAAATACTGGAAATATACCTTTTCAATTGTGGCAATAAATGATAGAAATGATAACAGTTCATCTTTGGATAGAAAGCTTTTTTTTCTTAAATAACCCCTCAAGGCCTCCACCCTCCACCTCATCCCCTTATTGCAGCAGCCTACTGAGAAATTTCTTAACTGTAGCTAGTAAATTAGAAGCTACAATGATGATTAAGGGCAGAAATTGCACTTAAAATACAGGTCTTTGTTCTGTGTCAGTTTGTGGTATTGGAAAAAACAGAATCCAGAACGCTATGGTGGTGTGTACAGGCTTTATTTCAGACTGTAAGTGGCTTGTGCTATTCTAATACTTATTTTCAAGTGTGATTACTAAGTGTAGATTCGACTGCCTAACCAAATTTCAGTGATACTTTTACACCAAAACTTTCCTCCTCAGTACTATTTGCTAGTAAAATTTGCACTGTGATTGGCCAGCTGTAATCACTCCATTAGTTAAACCATTTTCATAATTAGTACTGCTAGCAATAGTGGCAAACACTGCCATTTTTCTGGAAAATACAAAAATGCATTGGTTGCATACCTGTAAGTCACACAAATACACAGCTTTTTTAACAACATACCTTAAGTGAAATTTCTCTCGTGTGGCAAGTTTATTGAAAAATTGTGTTCTATAAATGGATATCCCTATGATGACTGTGAAAACATGTCAGGTGCCACATTGGTGTCACACAGAAAGCACACACCTATGCAATATGGCTTACCCTATATTTATTTGTAAAAATCCAAGTATAGTTTAAAATATACAATGTCAATATTACTAGTCATGAGTTTCTAGGAGGGTTCTTTATGATTATTCCAGGTAAGTGTATAAAAGAACTTGGGTGCTTTTCTTTCATCGCTTGAATTATTTTATTTGAAATCAGCTATTACAGGATTTTTTTTTATTTTATGCATGCTGTTTAATTAAAATATAATCACTGAAAATTGAAGTTAACTAATTTGGTTTTATGAGATTTGCAGCATGCAGAATAATTAAAAGGGGATATATAAACCAGCTGTGATTAACAATGTAAAGTGTTAATTATTGAACTTGAACCAGATTTTTAGAAAAGTTATTTTTCTCCTTTGTGGTCTTAACTAGTTTGAATCATTCGAGAAGGGTTCTCCCATACTATTTTTTGAAATAAAAGATAATGTGGCAGGAAGAGTGCATATATGTGATATTTCATAAATTCAACATTCTTTACTATAGGTAATAAGTGATTATAAACAAGATACTTAGTATTAATATACTAGGCCTTGGAGGTTATTATCTAATATAGGATCTAAGTTTTTTGGGTATCCAGCTAGTTATATGGTTCCTAGCTTACAAGGACTAGATATATGATTATTCTCATATAAGAAATGTTGAATTTAAGAAGAATGGATTTTGAGGTTTTGAAGATGGCTAATTTCTCAAAGAAAAACACCTATGTCCAAACATCTACCAATTCCCATAGGAGTAAACACTAGCAGGCTGAACAAAATGATCATAAAAGTATTTGTCATATATGATCTGTGGTCTGTTGCAGATTAGTACAGTATTTTTCTTGTGTGATTCTTAACACTGTTAGCACAATCAGTGGAAATCTGGAGTAACATCTGAAAATTGGGTTCATCTATGTTTGTGTTTGCTCTTTAAAACTATTATTTTTCTCCTATTCCAAGTTGGCTTTGCATCTATCAGTAAATTTTTCAGCTGCCTTATTTAGGAGTACTATGAGGATAACACCTTTTCTGCTTTTCATTCTTGTATTTAGTTTACTGTATTAACATATTTGATTTCAGATCGAATGAATGTAAATAGAAATTAAATGCAAATTTGAATGAACATAAAATAGAAGTGATTTTTTAAAAAAAATTATCCTAATATAGGAAGAAATAACAGTATGCACAACAGATGCACAAATGGTTTAAATAATTGTTTTTCATTAACATGCCAGATGTGTCCAGATTCTCATATTTAATAAACTACTTATGTATATGAGGAATGATGGTTGTAAAACTGTTTCTGCTGAGAAATTGAAGATAATATAACACATTTTAGTACTGATTTCTATATATTAGATGTTAATCTGTGGTTTTCAAATTATGCCAAATAGTAGACTTGTTTGCTTAAAAAAAAGTTTGTGAATTTCTGTGAAAGCTAGTTTTATGTAAAAACACTAAGACTTTCTTGTGCCAACAATCAGCAATGTATTCAGCCACACTTGTTAACTACTTTTGATTATTTACTGTGTATGCACAAGAGTGTATACACAAATCTGTCACTCTATCTAGCACGGGTGTTTTGCATAATCTATAAACCACTTCTTCCGTATGAGGTACTTAAATCACACTTGCCAAGATGGTTTCTCTACAGTTCTCAAACTGACTTATCTTTTTATGAAATATATTAGCCTCTCTTAATGCTGGTAAAACAATTTTCTTTCAGAGGACATGACCTAAATTCACAGAATAAATGGATTGTTTAATCCATACCCCATCCCCCTTTTTTTCAGAGGATAGGACATAAGTAGAGAAATGCATTTAATTAATCAGTGTCTTTAGTGGAAAGCATAGATTTCCTATTACCTTTCCCCCCTTGTCATATGTGAACTGCTTTCTAATTTGTTAAAAAAAAACCAAAACCCTAGTTTTCTATTTAATCATATTAAGAAATAAAGCTATCTGAATAGCCACAGAGTAAGTAGTTATAGTAAGTAGGTATTATAAACAGGACCAAAGTAACCAAAATGTAAGGTGCTCTTGTGTATTGAACAAGAATTCAGTCAGCACTTCTTTCACAGCCAAATTCTAAGTCCAGATTGCCTTTCTCATTCATTTCCTGCTGGTATATCCAAAGAATACTGTTAGCATCACCACAAAGTCAGAAAGGTGATTTAAGGCCAAGTAAGCTTTATTTACCATATTTATTCTCAATGTGAATAGAGTTTAAAGAGTTGAAAAAGCTGTACTTAAAACTTCATAATATTTACCTGGAAAAAAAAAGTTGGTGTTTCTTAATGTTCTTTTGTCAATGTGAGTGGCCATAAGGGCATGAAAATTCTACCTGTAGCCAGTGGTCACTATCCCATGTACTGGTTTAAATTCTATATTGTAAACACCGTAAATCTCCACCTCCTAACTTCTCCCCATTATCTTTTCCTTGTGTACAAACTGATAGATGGTAATACAAAAAATAGGCAGAGGCCTCATACTATAAACTTAAGATACCACCAGAGGTGGCAGCTCTCTAGATTTTTGTTAGAGATCTCAGATTCCTCCTCAGAGGTTATCAAAGGGAGAGAGAGAAAGTGCTTCATTCCCTTTTCCATTACCTTGGACAAATGCCCAGGAACAAACAAACCACACTATCCAAAGTTTATGGTTGTCTCTCAGTGCAAGCAAGCTTTAATCTCCAAATAATACTGATTCAAGCATAATATTCCAAAACTCTTCTAGGGACATCTAGTTATTATGGAAATTCTCATCTAAACACCAGGGAGTTGTCATACTATTAAAGACTCAATGAAGCCAGCTGTTTGTATTCCGTGTGAATTACTTTAATAGCTACTTCAAGACAGTCCATGGCAATATATAAAAACCAAGATCATAAACATTAAAACCGAAGGCAGAATGCATGTATGAGGTCCACAAAGGAATTTATTTATTCTCAATGACTGTTAATCATACTACAGAGAATACTGTAATAAAATATATCATCCTCAGTAAATTAATCTTCACTTAGAAAATCTGATTGTTACAGGTAAAATACAGCATTTAGAACTTCCATTTAAAAATACAAATTTTATGAAACTTTTAAGAATTTTTGAGAATGGGAATTATAAAAGTCAATGCTAAAAAATTCTACTTTCAGATGTGTATTTTTTAAATACTATGAAAAATATTCTTTACTCTAAAAACAATGTCAGGAAAGAGTACCTGAGTTTCTCTAAAACCACCAGTTGTAGCTATCCAATTGCTGTTTCGATAAAAAGAAAAACACATTTACAATTTAACACTGCAGTCATCTGTCAATTAATTAAGATAGAATAAATGTTGTAGCATATACATTAGGTTTAACATCATTTATATAATTTTTAAAACAGTTCTTCCACTCATTTACTCTTCTGATAAACTGAACTACACAAAATCTTTTATTCTAAAAATATCTGGAAACATTTTTCTTAATTTCTAGCTCTGAAAATCCATTCTAATGCTTTTATCAATATGCACTGTAACCAAATGAAATTAGTTTTTTGTGGCCTCAAGCGTTTATAGAACTTAATATATTTGAAGGTGTGATGAAGTGGCTCCATCCTTCCATTTGTTTATATGGTCTGAAATCACAGTTCTGCACAGTGGACATGTTTTTTCTCTGTTAAACCATAAGATAATGCACTCTTCACAAAATATATGCTGCAAGGGAATTAAGAACTAAAATTTAAATTTGACAAACATTTTAAATTCATCACATTACAGAGAATCACACTCTTTAGAGTTGAAAGGGATTTGAGAGCCCTAATCCCTTTACCCTGTTTTTCAAAAAAAAAGAAAAACCTCGAAGTATGACATTAAAGAACACAAACAGGGGGTTAGGGCCAACACCACAAGTGTTCTTTTGACTTTCTATAATTATTTAATAAAATGCAAGTGATCCCTATGTGATACCTTTAAGATAAGTATGATGAGTTAACAGCTTACTAAAGCCTTTAAAAGTAACTGCATAAAGTATAGGAAAGGGCCTTACACAATTCAGTAACAAATGCTGGCATTATTATTATAAGATTAGTACTGAATTATAAAAATAGTCTGTTTTTCAATCACTTTAATATCCAGGCTGCCAGTTTAATTATTTTTCCCTTTCATATATTTCTATGCTTAAAACATCAGAACATAAGGGACAAGATTGAGCCCATCTACCAAACCCTTAATGACAAGAAATTACTAAATGTATCCTGAGTGCTACCTTCCAACTAAACAGTGTAGATGTTTTTTCCTTATAACTAACATAAATGTGACTTGTGCAAGTCACAGAGAAGAAACAGTATAGATATTTACGTTGCTTAAAAATATAATTACCTGACAAATGAGAAGAACTGGCTTCTGAAATTCAGCTTGACATATTGAACAAATATCATCCACATCTGAACACTGTCTCTTGCTGGCAGGCACTCCATAACTCTATGAATATAAGTTATGTTCATCTATAAATTTCTTTCCTGTTCTTTAAATACATAAGTGATGCTGTACTTCTCAAATCTCCCTCAAACCAAGCATTTGAAAATATTCCCAAGGAATACAAACATTGACTGAACTACATATTCAGAACCATGCCTTAATGGATTACAAGAGGCAAAATAATTAAAATAATACATATTAGGATCTTAAAAGATTATTAGATCCAAACTGGATTCCCAAATGATGGCAGTGTTTCAAGTTGAACACAACTCACTTAAGAGACTAAGCAACGTGAATTACAATTAAATGCCATAAAACCTATATTCATGTATTATCTGACCCAGAATTGCCAAACTGAGTCTCCCTATTCATAGCAATGGTTCAAAAAAAGTCAATCCAGAGCTTGGTGAATGAATGCAACTCATATAGAAAACTTATTTTTAGAAATACAGTTTTCTTAGTTCTACACTGGAGAATTATTCACTAGGTCCAGATATACTGGGATGGGACACAGGAATCTGTTGTTTTGGTTTTTTTTTTTTTAAAGCTTCCCAGCTGAGTTCAATGTAGAATGTAGAGAAGGTGTGGGGACCAATGAAGAGTGTCCTGTCACTACATCTAAAAATAATTTTAATTATCATCCCTAATTATCACAAAAGTCAGAGCATTTATTACTAGGAAAGAAATGATAAAATTTTACAAAGAAACTATAATTGCAAAATGTCATCTGGGTAGAGAAGATGATACTATCAAAACTAAATGACTCAACAATAATGCAATTCTTTGAATTTCCTTTTCTTCTAAAGTTCTAAAAGACTTCTGATCTCAAGATCTTAACTTCCTTACCAAATCCAACAGAATCTTGGTGATTAATTAGATATGAGTGTTAAGAACCCTAAGTGAAATTTGGAAGAATCAAAATGGTATAAATGAGATCAGAGTTCTACAGAAAAGATGAGAAAGGTTCACTAAAGAGACATGACAACTAAATTCAGTTATGGTAACAAGAAAAGCATGAATTATCTCAACATATCTGTGGGTATGATCTAAACCTCTTACAATAAATTTCTAGGGCTAATAAAATCTAAGAATCATAAAGGCTAAAAATATTAAAAATCAAGTATTTTTGAGACTGGTGATGTTAAAAGATTCCAGGAACAAGGCAGGAAAATGATAAATGACCTTGGTGCCAATCTCCCTTCAATAGTGTCATCTGCAGAGTACACTGCAGATAAGCTGACAAGCTTTTCAAACAGAATTCTTGTCTGTTCAGAGACTACTTCCAGGTGATAAGTCATTCCTCACCTGTGTGACTGCCATTTCCCTTGTAAAATTAAGGAACATATATATATATACACCTAGGTTATTTCAGGGAGAATCCAGAATAATCAAAGAGTGGCTATGACATGACAGGTTTATTAATTTAGCATCTATCTTACTGAAAGGTAATCAGGATGTTTTCTACACTTTGCTTCAAAGAGAAAGAATACTGGGGTATATTCTTGAGCAGTTGAGCACAAGCCTTACAAAATCAATTATAGTAAAATGAGTGATGCTCTTAATCATCCATTGAATTAACTTGGCCAGAGTTGAACTCCTTCAATTTTATTGTATCTTGACTAAAAAAAGAAGTCTGTATATGATGTAGCACACTTGTTTCTACACAGTTAACACTGTCTTAGGGAAAGAGTGCCCTGGCCAGTTAGGTCTACTTCAGAGACATAATTCCACATTTATATTTTATACATATAATTCTAAATACATATACATACATAGACACACATATATATTACATTATTAGGTTGGCATTATTGTCAGTCCCCTTCAGCCCTCCCCGACCAAATAATTGTTGATGAACCTAATGGACTGCAAAGTTTAGGATCAAACCCTGAAATCTGGTGAGCACACCTAGATACTAAGAATCTTTAAGGCCTGATCTGGATAGTGAATTAGGCTGCTTTATGACAACATTTCTAAGCAATTTGAAATACCAATAGAATTCTGTAAGTTTATAAGTGACATTGGAGTCTCAATTTATTGTTTAATTCCATGTCATGAACTTACTTGTGCATAAAGAATTGAGTATTGGTGGGGAAGTTTTCTCCAGGAAGAAAACTGCAAGGGACATGATTTTTTGAAGAGTATTTTTCATATACAATAAATTATGGTGAAAGCAATTTCATGAAAGCTGAGTTAATGAAAATATACAGGGTCACCATTTGTGGATTAGAAAAGGAAAAGGAATAAAGTTGATGGCAAGATTTTTAAGGGAATATTTATAAACCATTAAGATTTAAATGAGCAAGAAGCACATTCAGGTACATAAGTAATGCAGCAAGTATCAGGTTGCTCTTAATGTACAATTCAAGAAACTGATCACAGAAATAAAGCTCCTAAATCATTATAGCCTCAACTGCCAAAGTACTATAAAAGTAATCTCAAAAAAAAGATATAATTATGAAATCCAAAACTTCTCTGAAAAAAAAATTTTAATGAAAGGTAAAAATGTTTTAACTGATAAAAATTACTTACTGGTCGTGTAAAAAATATTCGCAAAACCTGTCTGAAAGTTCTCAGATGTCCGAAAAACCCCAAAAGCTGCAAAAGGGAATAAAGAGACAATATATTAATTCAAAGAGCCCTATCAAATATCAAACCTTGAATAATATAAAGTTCTGACATATAACCTAATACTCACTGCATATCACAACTAATCATTTCATTCTAAATATATTTAAAGTCCAAGAATATTTTACTTAATTTATATACTTAGGCCAACTCTTACTCATGCTGAAGTACATGTGAATATGTAGTTTTATAATTTGATCAAGACAAATATTATTTTAAAAACTGACATGAGATAAAAGCAATTTTACCTCAATCACATGTTTTAACATTCAGATTTTAAAGTTTCAAAACATGATTTAAGATGAGGGAAGCAGGTATAGAGCAAACAGGACAAGTTCCTTTACCAGTTTGAGAATTTTAACGAATGTTACTGTTGAGGATGGGCATATTCACTTGTTTCCCCCTTCAGGTCTTCCATGTTTGTGGAGGTTGGTTCCTCTCATCCCAAGTCATTAAAAAGAAAACTACTGAATTAAGAAAAAGATATATATTTCCATTTCTTTATTTCTAAATAGATAAAGAATCTGCCATTACTTCACATTAATGATAGGAAGATAAACTAAAATAATTTTTAAAAAGCATAGTAGTAGTATGTAAAATTTGTAATCATCATTGTATCAATCATTATGCAATGACAAGGAGATTTATAATATTACCTACTTTTAGTATGAGGTAGAGTAAAGCCAGCAATATCCCAAGATTCCATCTAGTTACATTACCAAACTTCCCATGGCTTATAAGG
Organism: Dasypus novemcinctus; assembly: GCF_030445035.2. Lineage (NCBI taxonomy): Eukaryota > Metazoa > Chordata > Mammalia > Cingulata > Dasypodidae > Dasypus > Dasypus novemcinctus. Next base: position 45,512,540 of record NC_080693.1, on the reverse strand, counting down.
TAACGAAACCAAACTGGTATAGGAACAAAAGTTCGGTAATACTGACATAATTCTTCTAAAAGCATATACCAGTAACCCTGAAAAAGGAAGGAAAAAGAAAACAAATAGAGCTACCCAAGCTACTTATATTCATAGGAAAAATATTTTATATTGAACTGAGAACTTCTTGAGTATATGGCACAACAACACAAATAACTATAAAGTTAATCTTTATATTGATAATGACTGACTGACAACCTCAATCTGGTTCTCACATATTACAGTCACTGAGTGGTTTGCTTTCAGAGAATTTCTAAAAGAGTAACAGTGAAAATGCTATGTATAATACAAGTAAAACTTATATATGAATATTTTTGCTGATTACAAAGCTTTGTATTAAAGTTTTTATGTGTATGGAAGCCACTGAATTAACTGCATACAGTCAACTGACAATACCCTGAAGAACAAAAGTATAAATCTAAATAATATTTTATCATATATGAATAGGAACTGAATTTTAGGTTATTCTGAAACAAATATAATTCTGATTTATCTGAATAGGTTAATAATTAGTTCTAAGTCCTTGAGCAAATAGTTGCTAGTCTGAGATAATGTAGATAATTAAAATTAGGTTATTTAGCAAAGTGAAAAATTACAAAAGGAGGAGTCATTTAAACCAATACTAAATAATAATAAAGTGGCTTGCTAACATTGTTCCAATAAAACATAAGTTCGTTTCTTACCTTGGATTTGAAAGGCATGAGGAAAGAAGGCACCAATAAAATAAGGCATTTTAAGCCCATGAAGAAGAATTTCAGAATGAAGTCTGTAATTCCAACTATCCAAAGTATTGCCCAGAAGCTTGAATGGTCCAAAGTAGGATTTAAAAACACTAAGCTACCAAGAGAAAAACATTAAAATTTACCAGAGCAACATACAAAGATAAAATATAGAGGGTGGTTTTAAAATTGCTACCAAATATTTTGATATATTAAAAATATGATTTGGGCAAAATAAAAATGTCAGTTTATGTAAATGGAATGAAATGCTTTTACTTATTTTAAAGGGATTTCTTTTTAAAGTTTGAGTTTCATATCTTTCCTCCATAGAAGAAAAAGAACTTTCTAGCTTGTCATAGTTGTCATCTCTCTAGCCTGTGAACTAAAAATTTCATTAATGCTAGACATCTGTATTCTCTCCTCAATTCTAATCACGATTCCAGTCCTCCTTTCCACTGATTTGTTTTGCCAAGATGACTAACCCCCTCCCACTAGCTAAATTTAAAGGTTACTTTTCTTTTTCCATCTTTCCTCAATGAAATATTTTCTTTCTCGACTTCTGACACTACTCTCTCCCAGTTGTTCTCATGTATCACTGATATTTCCTTCTTAGGCTGCTTTGCTGCTGCTGCTCCTCTATAACTACCTCGAAATTGTGGGCATGTCCAGTCCCAGGCTTCTTCTCTACCTCCACTTTCTCTGGTTAGTCTTCTCCAGGCCCATGGTGTTTAAGTTTCAATCATATGCTGATAACACCAAAATTTACAGTCCTGACCTCTACCCTGAGCTCATAATATAAATCTAGCCTTTGTCTTAAGTTTCTATTTGTCCTTTTATATGTGTTCAAAACAAAATATGGATTTTTTCCCTCAAAACCAATTCCTTCCCCATTGTTCAGCACACAGCACCACTATCCAGCCAGTTGCTCAGACCAAAAACCCCAGGGGTCATCCTTGATTCTTCCCCACCTTCACTTAACCCAATCCATCAATGAATCCTTTTGGCTCCACTTACAAACTATATCCCAAATTTTTCCACATCTCCCCAACTCTACTAAGTGGGACTACTAGCTATCTGATTAAAGCCGAAAGTTCAGAACACTCCCATATTACATGGAAACTAAACATGGAAAATGTTTATAGTGGGTCTCTATAAATGTTTAAAAAAATAAACTACCACCAACAATCTAACGGTATTTAATAAATATTATATAAACTAAAATTCAAGTTTCAAAAAATTAAATATTAGGCACCTGCTGTGTGCAAGGCATTGAGTATACAAATCAGGATAAAACACTTGGTTCTCAACCTTGCAAGGAGACAGAAAGGTAATGAACAATAATACAGTAAGTACTACATACAAGTGAGATATGTGAAAAGTTAGAATATATGATTACATAAAAAATGTGATTGTGTACTTGGACTCTAATTACCTGTAATAGAGTGACTGAGGCTGAAAGGTGTAATATAAAAGAACAGAAGATCCTGCTAAGAATACCAGTAACCAAGCACACTGAATCTTTGAGCACCTTTCCTGAAAAATAAACAATTTTATAATTTGTTATTTTGAATTATGCCAGAATTTTTAATATAATTAAACTGCTTAATGACTAATTTATTAACTGAGAAAGTTTTTCTTACATATAGAGTCTGTTAAATTATACATCACCAGTCACTTTTTTGAATCTTTAGTGAACAGAACTTACATTTAAACAAATTTTTAAAATACACGTTTCTTCACTGTATGAAAAATTACCTGTTTTCAAAGAAACCAAGTCTTTTACAAACTGAAATAGAGGATCTACCCAAATGCAAACTTTACCTCCGAGGCTTCCTTGTTTGAGCCTCTCTCCAGAACAGAATTTCAAAAATGCTTCAAGTTAATCAGAGTCTGGAAGTGTAGTTGTTTTTTGTTTTTTTTTTTGAGGTATCAGGGGCCAGGGATTGAAGAGGGACCTCATATGTGGGAAGCCAGCTCTCAATCACTGAGCCACATTGGCTTCCCTAAGTTGGTTTTATTGGTTGTTTTGCTTGTTGTTTGTTTTTGTTTTTTCAGGAGACACCGGAAACTGAACCCAGGACTTCCCATGTGGGAAGTGGGCTTTTTGCTGTTTGAGCCATATCTGTTCCTGGAAGTATAATTTTTTAAATTCACAGATAATAAGTATTTAATAAGGTAATTTGTTTTTAATCTCACCTTGAAGGTCAAATTTTAATTAGTAGATTTAATTACTAGTTTAATTAAAAGGTCCTATTTTTTTTTTTTTTTTTGGAAGTACTGGGACCAGGGATTTAACCCAGGACCTCATATGTGGGAAGCTGGTACTCAGCCACTGAGCATCATTGGCTTCCCTGAGTTGGTTTTTTCTTTTGCTGTTTTTGTTTTTGTTTTTAGGAGGCACAGGGGACGGAACCCAGGACCTCCCATGTAGGAAGCAGGCACTCAACCACTTGAGCCACATCTGCTCCTCAAAAATTTCTCATTTTAAACCCTGAACTAAATTTCCATAGTTTGAAAGATTCTGCCTACAGTTCCAAGTCAGAATACAAGATCATTTAAACAGACATAGTACTTTAAAGTTGCCTTAAAGTGAAATTTTATAAACATCCTATTTTTCCCAATGATTTATATGAATAGGACACTTTCAAAATTTATGTTATGGAAAAAACTTCTTGGGTTTAATTTTCTTTAAAAGAGAGACCTATCGAGTTCATTACTCATCTACTGAATGATACCTTTTATTTATTTTAAATAAATAAGTGCAACAAGTATTTAATGATTATTATATTACTTAGTATATCAAAATGACTCAAAACAGGAAGGCACTTGCCAACAGAGACCAAATAAATGTATTTTAAACCTTTGAATCCTTCTATTTAGTTTTTCTTCATATATCAGGAACCAAACGTACAAAGAAAATAAGTGGAAGCAAGTCAACATGAGAACAGATTAATTTAATATATCACAGATGTTACAATTTATTTAAAACTTGTTAGAGAAACTGTCTTATTCCTATTTTTCTCAAAAGTGAATATATAAATCTACAAAAAAACATTTAATACATCTTTAGTTATACTTACTCTTAGAAAAACCTGATTTACAATGCTTTTGTTTGCATACATAAAAGTTGTTAGCAGCCCAATTCCAAGAGAAATTCCTGTTAGAAAATAAGTTCTAGTTAATTGAAAGGAAAAAAAAATCAGAGGACTATATAAGCTAATAATGACATAAATTAAAAGGAAACATACACAATTTTAAAAGCGAACAGAAAATAAGAAACTGAAATGCATAGGTTAAAGATTACCAAGAAAGAAAAATTAACAAATTTAGCAATTAAATAAGTCAAGTGTTTTACTGTGCCCTACCTGATATATGCTGCATAACAAGTTTGACACCCAGAATCAAAATATATGGAAGACTTTTTTGCAACCACTTGAAGAGATAGCGGAATTCTGAGAAGGAACTGCTCCCATGTTCTCCAGTCTCAGTGGCAGTATCATCTGGCTGCCTAGCTTCACTGTGTGAGTGACTCTGCAAGCGACTATGTACACATCCGTGGGTACAGCTATGGACCCCTGACTTTACATTTCTGGAGCTTGGATTTTCAGCACATTCTTTAGGTATGGAGTTTATCTGGATATGAACATCTCCAGGATGAAGACAAGAGCCTTCTGTCAATCTTGTATGGGAACACTGGGAGGCTGAGGCATCCTCACTGCCTGCAGTGCCTGGAGTACAGCGCAATTGGTTACAGTTGGCTTGCATGACCCTTGAATACTTTGTCTTATCCAGACTCTGTCTCCTAAGAAATCAAAGAGGAGACAATATTCTAAGTGAACAGTTAAATATAGACAATGTATTGCTCACTAGGTATCCTTTATTCACAAAAAAAGTGGCTAATAATCACAGTAGATGGGTTATTTTCAGGTTATCTATCACTTGTATACTACACTCTCCAACCTCCCTAATGCCGAGGGTCTGCTGCCCTATGCAAATTATCTTTTATGGAACATCTCTTACCCCACTAACTCCTCTCCCCTCCCAATAAACAAACAAACAAACAAACAGAGCTTCAGATGCCTCCAATTTTCTTATGACCAAAGGAGGCAGCAAAATGACCATAAAAGTATGGGTGTCCAGCAGATGTTAATAAGTACTCATACTTGAATACTTAAGCATTCACTCTGCCCAAATGGAGCAGTTTAATATCTGATGTGGATTCGACATCAAAGATTTCATAAGGAAGAGCAAGTCAGTATCTTAATGCTTGGAAATGCTAGGAAAAAAGAAACATTAAATCTTAATGCCTTAAATTAGGTATTATCATGTATAATGAATAAAAGACTAGCATTCCATTTGGTTAACCTACAATTTTAGTTTTGTGGTGAAACAGCTTCCCAATAAAGTTTCCAATAGTTAGCAATGCCACCAAGAGAATTACATTTTTTTCCTCTTAAGAATGTTATTTAAATACCTTTAAAATAGGAATATTTGAGCCACCATGTAACTGCTACATGACTTTAGTCTGAGTAAGGACAGCTACATAGACTGCCATTTAAAAATGCCACAACCGATGGAGGAAAGGGGGCTCTGGTAAGGAATGATCTAATGTAGGTAGTCGCCTACGATGAGGATGCCAGGATCTGAGTCGCAGCGGACTAAGCGCAGAGGCCATCCTAGACTTCAGTGCTTTTCTGTTTCTCCAGGAGTAAATTGGTGTTAACGTCAGGGCAAGTTCTGTGCCACTCTTTTATTCCTAGCTTTGAGGAATCTTGGGGTAACCGTGTGGCGGTTTGACGTTTAGTGCCTTTCGGGAGGCTCTGACGCCACCAGCGCTATGTATTTCCTCAGACCCCTGAAAACTGACGGTGGCTGGGATAATTTCAGTGTCTTTTCAGTAATAAAAACGTAAAACCCTCCCACTCCTCTCAATGCACAGATAAGAAAGGGGAGAAAAAGGAAAGGATGAAAAGTAAACGCAAACAACTCTTCCGGAATTCCTGAGGACAGGGTTCCCACCCACGTCCGAACCTCGAGTGCCTCGATTCTTCTCTGCAGAGTCCCTTTTCCACGGCCCCTCGCCGCCTCCTCCGCCCGCCTCCCCCGACCTAACCTCTCATGACGAAGAGCAGACCGAGGCCTCGGCAGCCGCGCCCGGAACAGCGGGAGAGAACGCCTCAGTCCTCCCAGCCTGGGCCATCACCCTCGAACCGCACCGCCAGCAACTCCGACCCGGCTCGGCGGCGGCGCGCGCGCTCCCCGGACGTCCTCACGCGCGCCGTCCCGCCTCCGCGCGCCGCGTCCTCGTCCCCGCGCGCCGCGTCCCGGGCTGTGACGCCGCTACCGGGAGGGCGCGAGGCGGCGAGTTGCCACTGTTTGGGGGCGTTGGCTGCGAAGCCATGTGGGGCGCGTTAAAAACTGAACTGTAGTCATGTACGTGCATTTTCCTGTGTAACCCGCCACACGCCTTAACGATCTGGAGGTGTGCGGTATAAAAATAGTTTAGCTTCGGGAGCCTACCGTCGGTGGAGCGTAAAATTGACGCCTCTGCCTTACCCGCCGCTGCACGGTGGGCTGCCCGGCGCCCTGGCCGCGTCTCGCTGACGCCTGCCGGGACAGAGTGGGTGAAGCCACGTTGGCGAGGGGGTCGGGACGTCTCTTATAGGGCAGGGCGGGGCGAGGGGAGGCGGGGCAGGAGCGTTAGGGTTTCCGGGTTCGCGTTTCACTAGCCTACACCTGGCTGCGCGGTGAGGTTTTGACTGTGCTGTGTTTTTGTTACAATTCTGAAATTGGCGTTGTGTGGGCTAGAGTCTGTCAGAACCTGAGAGAATTTGGGGTTGGCGTAGAGGTAGAAGTTAGATTTTTAAAATCCTGTGTTATGTGAGATAAAGGAAACTCTGTACTGTCTTTGCACTAATTCTGTAAATTTAAAACTGTTCTATCATTAAAAGTTTAAGAAAAAAATGTAAAAAAACCTCGCCTTGTATGAACCCCTGCCTAAATGTATATATATATTTTGTTTGTTTTGTTTTTAGTTTTGTTGTTATCTAACTATATTTTAAATGATGGTAAATATATTCCATCTGTTTCCCATATACCTTATAGCCATCATTCTGAACTGGAAACTTACACCTTTTTTTATTTTTTAAGATTTATTTTTAATTTTATTCCCCACCCTGCTCCTGTCTGTGTCCATTTGCTGTGTGTTTTTCTGTGTCGCTTGCATTCTTGTCAGAGGCACCAGGGGGAATCTTTTTTTTTTTTTGGTGCGTCGTCTTGCTACATCTGTGTGTACAGCGCCACTCCTGGGCAGGCTGCATTTTTTCCGCATGGGGCGGCTCTCCTTGTGGGGTGCACTCCTCTGTGTGGTGCGCCCCTACATGAGAGACATCCCTATATGGCAGGGCACTCCTTGCTTGCATCAGCACTGCTTGTGGGCCAGCTCACCACATGGGCCAGGAGACCCTGGGTTTGAACCCTGGACCACCCATAAAGTAGACGGATGCTGTATCGGTTGAGCCAAATTCACTTCCCTCTATCTTTTGATTCTTTTATTTATAGAGATTTTTCAAGGTAAATAACCCTCCACGGTCTTTCTACAGTTCTTGGATTTAAATGTTCCCTGCTATTGAAATAATATGGGAGAGGTGTTTAGTCTTTCCTCACTAGAGAGGATGTATTTGCCTACATATACACAGTTCTGGGTTGACTGGTAAAAAAGTGATACTTTGTCATTTTCTTGACTTAAACCACTTAAACTACTTGATTTAAAACCATCCACACCTTGCCTAAGTTACTGTGCTGGTGTGTGACTTTTGAGACTCCTTAATCATTAAATTGTTTGCACCTTATTATCAGAATACAACTGAGTCTACTGTTTAACTTCCTATCTACTTTGAGTTTGTACTTAGATTAGTTCTTCTATTACCACATAATTTCCCATGGGTAGAAAGACAACCTCCCTTCCCCTCCCCAAACCAGCATTAGATATGCTGCTCATTGTCAGTTAACACGTTGGCTTTCTTCCTTGCCTTTCTCTTTCTTTTCTTTCTTTCCACAATGGCCTTGATTTATCTAGGTATTCCTGACTAATAAGGTTTCTGGGTCACCAAGGCTAAGGGCCAAACTGGATTATAGTGAATTTTCCAAGAAGACGTATATGTATATATTCTACTAGTTTTTGATTGTTTCAAAAAGCATTTGCTGAGTACTTAACAAATGTCAAGAACTACCAGATATTGGAGAAAGAAATAAAAGCGTCTCCATCCCACAGTGAACTAAGTGTGAGATGCAATGGAAGCACAAAGGTAGGTGTATTTAACTTCATTAAGTTTGTGGCATTTGAGATGACTCCTGAAAAATTAATTGAGATTTTACAGGGCACAAGCAGTGATATGATATTCCAGATGGAAACTTTATGTGGAAAAGTTGTGCTTACTGAAATACCACAGACTTTGAAAGGACTTAGTTCTTTGTTTTTGGAAGAGTAATATGCATAAAAGAAAATTGTGAGATGAGACGTAATAAGGACTACATAATCAAAGGTTTTGTGGGCCTTAGATTTTTTCTGTGGTTTATTCTATAGCCAAAGGGAAGATATTGAAATAAGCAACTGAGTTATATGATGTGTTTTTTTGAAAATTCATGTGCTCATAGATTACAACAATGCAAGCTCAATTAGATTATTGGATGTAGTACAAGGTGAGAAGTTCTTGAACTTAGTCAGTGAAGCGTGATTCAAGAAGAATGAGATTGGAAAGGTTTTAAGGAATTAGCCTCAATGGAATTAAATGTCCTAGTTTGCTATAGGACTGCTGGTACAAACTATCAGAAATGGGTTGTCTTTTTTTTTTTTTTTTATATTTATTTCTCCCGACCCCCTCGTTGTTTGCACTTGCTGTGTTTGTTCATCTTCCTTGTTTTTCTAGGAGGCACTGGAAACCAAACCCGGGATCTCCGATGTGGGAGGGAGGTGCCTAATCACTTGAGCCACCTCCACTCCCTGCTTTTTTGTGCCTCTCATATTTTTCCTCTTGTGTCTCTTGTTGCATCATCTTGTTGCATCAGCTCGTTGCACCTTCCCATCACGTCGGCTTGCTGTCTTGCTCCTCTTCTTTAGGAGGTACCAGGAACCAACCTGGGACCTCCAGTGTGGTAGGCGGGAGCTCAATCACTTGATCCACATCTGCTTCCTGGGTTGGCTTTTTAAAGGGAATTTATTTGGATTAAAAGCTTATGGTTCGGAGGCCATGAAATGTCCAAATCAAGGTGCTAACAGAGATGCTTTCTCACCAAAGTCAACTATTGGTGATCCTGGTGTCCTGCCATGTGGCAAAGCAAGATGGTAGCTGGTCTCTGCCAAGGTCCCTGCCTTCCCCTCTAGGTTCCCTATGTCCCAGAGCCAAGCTGTGGGGGATCAAGCATAAGGCTTGTCTCTTTCCCGGACTCCTCTCTCAGCCTCGGCTGCTCTAGTTTCTCTCTGAACCCAGCTCTGGGTTATCGGGCATATGGCTTACACTCCGTGGGCCCACCCTCTTGGGGGCTTGGTGCTTCAGCTTTGGCTGCTAGTGATCCTCGAGTCCTCTCTCATACATGGCAGAGTAAAGATGGCAGTGGCTCTTCTTTTCTCTGTGTCTCTCTGTGTGTTCTCAGTTTATATAAGACCCAGCAGGATAGTGGAGACTTTGGCCCCAATTTTTCATACCTCCCTATATCCATAACCTTTGGTGGTAGATTGAATCTCACAAAGACATGCTCAACTCCTAATCTCCCACCCTGTGTGTATGAACTCATTTGTAAATAGGATCTTTGAGGATGTTAAGCCCAAACTGATTCAGGGTGGGCCTTAATACCATATTAGGGGTGAAAGCATGGTCTAGGAATAAACTTAATGTTGGACTTCTAGCTTATACAACTGTGAACTGGTAAATTATTGTTGTTTTCAAGCTAACCAGTTTGTGGTATTTGTTAGAGCAACACTAGCAAACTAAGACACTTGGGTAGGCCCCTCTCAGACTTAACTCAAATGATTTGCTTTGGTCATTAGGAAAAGAGCAATTTTACGTTTAATAGAGACATGGCAATGTTTGCAGATTGGGACTTGTCCTCTCATTGCAGGCAACCCTTTCGCAACTATGTGAAGAAATCAAGGGTAGCCTCCTGTAAAATGAGGGATCATTTGCAGAGAAGGCCCAGCTCTCCCAACCATCTCAGCCTTCCCAGTTAAGACCCCAGATAAATGTGTAAGGCCATTTTAGACCATCTAGCCCCAGCTGAGCTGGCTCAAATGAGAAGTACCATCTGGTCAACCCTCAGAATCACAGGTAATAATAAGTGCTTTGTTTTAAGCCTCTATGTTTGGGGTGGTTTATTTTGTAACAAAAGTTAACTGATGGGGAAGCGGACTTGGCTAAACGGATAGAGCGCCTGCCTACCACATGGGAGGTCCATGGTTCAAACGCAGGGCCTCCTGAGCTGTGTGATGAGCTGGCCCACACACAGTGCTGATGCATGCAAGGAGTCCCATGCCATGCAGGGGCGTCCCCCGCGTAGGGGAGCCCCATACACAAGGAATGCGCCCCATAAGGAGAGCCACCTAGCGTGAAAGAAAGTTCAGCCTGGGCAGAAGTAGCGCAGCACACACAGAGAGCTGACACAGCAAGATGACACAACAAAAAGAGACACAGATTCCCGGTGCCTCTGACAAGAATGCAAGCAGACACAGAAGATCACACAGTGAATGGACACAGAGAACAGACAATTGGGGCGGGGAGAGGGGGTGGGGAATGGGGAGAGAAATAAATAAAAATTAAATCTTTAAAAAAAAAAACTGATGGGAAATGGCTGTAGCTCAAGCAATTGGGCTCCTGTCTACCATATGGGAGGCCCTGGGTTTGCGTCCCAGGGCCTCCTTGTGAAGGCAAGCTGGCGCAGCAAGATGATGCAACAAAGGGAGACAAGCAGACACAGAAGAGCACTCAGTGAATGGACACAGAGCAGACAGCAAACAAAGCTGCAAGGGGGTGGGAAATAAATAAATAAGTAATCTTAAAAAAAAAAAGTTAACTTACATCCTAACTAACCAATAAGATGTGGAATGGGTAAAAGGGAAAGTCTAAAATGAATTCCCATTGATTTAGCCTGGTGGGTGGATAAATTAATAATGGAAAGCTAGAAATATTGGAATAAGTAAATGTCATAAAATAGTTAAGGAATTTTTTTTTTCAAGTTCCAAATTTGGAAAGATAAAAATTCAGCTTTGGAACTACCGAGTCTTAGGAGTTTCTTGGACATATAGGTGATGATAGCTCAAAAAATTGGAGCGAAATTTTGGATTAAAAGCAATGGCTTTGACTGATATTGCCCATGTCTCATTTATTTATTAGTTCTTGAAGCTTTTTTGCAGATTCCTTGGGATTCTATATTTGGATAATGATGTTGTCCGTGAATAGAGACAGCCTTATTTTTTTCCAATCTGCAAGCCTTTTATTTTTTTTCTTGCTCTATTGTACTGCCTAAAACTGCTAGTACCATGTTGATTGGAAATCATTGCAAGTGGACATCCTTGCTTTATTCCTGATTTCAGGGGGAAAATATTTAGTATTTCATCATTAATATGTTAGCTTTAATTTTTTTTGTAGATGCTATCAGATTAAATAAATTCCTTTCTATTCCTAGTTTGCTGAGATTTTTTTTTACCATCCCCCCAGATGGCTCCCTTGTCTGTCTGCTTGTTATTTCTGCTTGTCGTCTGCTTGCTGTGTCCACTCGTTGTCTGCTCATCTTCAGGAGGCACCAGAAACTGAACCTGGGACTTAACATGTGGGATGTGGATGCCCAACCACTTGAGCCATATATGCTCCCTGCTCATTGCGTCTGCTTGTTGCATCAGCTCACCTTCTTTAGGAGGCACCAGGAACTGAACCTGGGATTTCACATGTGGAATGTGAGTGCCCAACTCCTTGAGCCACATCTGTTCCCTGAGATTGTTTTTTTAAAACATGAATGAATGTTAAATTTTCTCAAGTGCATTTTCTGCCTTTATTGAAAAATTGTATGGATTTTCTTCTTTTCTGTTGCTATTGTGAATTAATTTACAAATATTGAACCAGCCTTGCATTTCCAGTTTAAAACCCTACTTGTATTATCCTTTTTTTTTTAAATTAGAGAGGTTGTGGGTTTATAAAACAGTCATGCATAAAATACAGGGCCCCCATATACCACCCTATTAATAACACCTTGCATTGGTGTGGTACATTTGTTAAAATTGATGAAAGTTCACTTTTATAATTGTGTTATTAATTATGGTCCATGATTTAACTTAAGGGTCACTGTGTTGTTCAGGTCCATGGATTTTTTTCTATTCTGGTACCATTATACAACCTAAAATTTCCCTCTTTAACCACATTCTAATATATAATTCAGTGCTGTTAATTAAATTCACAATGTGTGCTACTATCACCACCATCCATTACCAAAACTTTTCCATCAACCCAAATAAAAATGCTATACATTTTAAGCCTTAACTTTGTGTTCCCTAACCAACCCCCATTCCCTGGTAACCTATATTCTAGATTCTGGCTCTATGAGTTTGCTTATTCTAATTATTTCGTATCACTGATATCATATAATATTCTTTTGCATCTAGCTTATTTAACTCAAAATGATATCTTTAGCATTTATTTATGGTATCGCATATATCAAACTTCATTCCTTCTTAGGACTGAATAATATTCCACTGTATGCACATACCACATTTTGTTTATCCATTCATTGGCTAATGTACATTAGTGTTGTTTCTGTCTTTTGACAGTTGTGAATAAGGCCAGTATGAATATCATTGTGCAAATAACTGTTTGAGTTCCTGCTTTTAACTTTTTTGGGTATATACTTAGAAGCAGGATTTCTAGGTCATACAGTAATTCTGTACTTAATTTTCTGAGGAACCATCAAAATGTCTTCCACAGTGGCTGCACCATTTTACAGTTCACCAGCATTGAATGAGTGTTCCTATTTCTCCACATCCTCTCCAACACTTGTAGTTATCTATTTTTTAAATAGTAGCCATCTAGCAGGTGTGAGATGGTTTTTCATTGCGATTTCGCTTTGCATTTCCCTAGTGGCTAATAAAGTTGAGCATCATTTCATGTGCCTTTTGGCCATTTGAATATCTTCTTAGGTGAAATGTCTATCCAAGTCTTTGGTCCATTTTTAATTGGGTTGTCTGTCTTTTCGTTGTTGAGTTGAAGGCTTGCTTTATCTATTCTTGATTTAAACCTTTATGGGAGATGTGGTTTCCAAATATTTTATCCCATTGTGTAGGTTGTTTTACTTTCATGATAAAGTCCTTTGAGGCACAAAAGCTTTTTTTTTGAGGGGACAGGGACTTTGTATGTGGGAAGCCAGCACTTAAACACTGAGCCACATTGGCTCCCCTGAGTTGGTATTTTCATTTGTTTGCTTTTTGTCTGTTTTTAGGAGGCACCAGGGACCAAACCTGTGATCTCCTATGTGTGAAGCAGGTGCTCAACCACTTGAGCCTCATCCACTGCCACAAAAATCTTTCAATTTCGATGAGGTCCTGTTTATCTGTTTTATCTTTTGTTGCTTGTGCTTTGAGTCTAGCTTCACTCTTCTTTTTCAGGATGACTCTGGCTATTTGGGGCCCCTTAGCCTTCTATATAAATTTTTTTTTTTAAGATTTATTTATTTTTATTTATTTCTCACCCCTTTGTTCCCCCACTCCAAGTTGTCTGCTCTCTGTGTCCATTTGCTGTGTATTCTTCTGTGACCGCTTCTTTCCTTATCAGCGGCACCGGGAATCTGTGTTTCTTTTTATTGCTTCATCTTGTGTCACCTCTCCGTGTGTGCGGTGCCATTCCTCAGCAGGCTGGACTTTATTTCGCGCTGGGCGGCTCCCTTACGGGGTGCACTCTTTGCACATGGGGCTCCCCTACGCGGGGGGCACCCCTGCATGGCACGGCACTCCTTGCACGCATCAGCACTGCGCATGGGCCAGCTCCACCCAGGTCAAGAAGGCCCGGGGTTTGAACTGCAGACGCCCTATCCATTGGGCCAGGTCCATTTCCCGATATATAAAATTTTTTTAAAGTAACCCCCCAAATGGCTCCCTTGTCTGTTTGCTCCTTGTTTTTGCTAGTTGTCTGCTCATTGTTTTTGCACATCTCCTCATTTTTTTCTTGTTGTCTCCTCATTGTCTTCTTTAGGAGGCACTGGGAACTGAACCTGGGACCTCCCATGTGGGAGGTGGGCTCTCAGCTGTTTGAGCCACATCTGCTCCCCTCTATATAAACTAAATGACTGCCTTTTCCATTTCTGCAAAGAAGGTTGTTGGAATTTTTGGGGGGACTGCATTGAATCTGCTAATCATTTTGGGTAGAATTGACCTCTTAGCAATATTTAGTCTTCTCATTCATGAATACAGAATATCCTTCCATTTATTTAGGTCTTCTTTGGTTTATTTTAGCAATGTTTTGTAGTTTTCTGTGTACAAGTCCTTCACATCCTTGGTTAGATTTTCTCCTGTGTATTTGATTCTTTCAGTTGCTATTATAAATAGAGTGTTTTCTTAGTTTTTTCTTCCGATGATTTATTACTAGTTTATAGAAATATTATTGATTTTGGAGTGTGGAGTTTGTACCCCGCCACTTTGCTGAATTTATTTATTAGCTCTAGGAGCTTTGTTGTGGATTTTCCACGATTTTCTGTATATAGGATCATGTCATCTGTAAAAAAAAAAAAAAGAAAATTTTACTTCTTCCTTTCCAGTTGGGATGCCTTTTATTTCTTTTTCTTGCTCTGGCTAGAACTTCCAGCACAATGTTGAATAAAAGTGGTGACAGTGGGCAACTTTGAGTTGTTCCTAGTCTTAGAGGGCAAGCTTTCAGTGTTTCACCATTAAGAATGATGTTAGTTTTGGGTTTTTCAAATATGCTATTTGTCATGTTGAGGAAATTTCCTTCTGTTCCTAGTTTTCTAAGTGTTTTTTAGCACGAAGAGGTGCTGGATTTATTCAGATGTCTTTTCAGTGTCAATTGAGATGGTCATGTATTTTTTTCCCTTCATTCTGTTAATTTGGTATATTACATTAATTGATTTTCTTATATTGAACCACCCTTGCATACCTGAGATAAATCCCACTTGATCATGGTGTATAATTCTTTTAATGTGCTGTGGGGTTTGATTTGCTTGTATTTGTTAAAGATTTTTGCATCTATATTCATAAAAGATATTGGCCTATACTTTTCTTTTCCTTTGGTATCTTAATCTGTGTTTGATATGTGGGTGATGTTGGACTCATAGGATGAATTAGAGAACGTTCCCTCCTCTTCAAGTTTTGGAAGAGTTCTTGAGCAGGATTGGTGTTAATTCTTCTTGGAATGTTTGGTAAAATTCCCCTGAAGCCATCTGATCCTGGGCTTTTCTTTGTTGGAGGTTTTTGGTTACTTATTCCCTTTATTGTTATTGATTTGTTGAGATCTTCTCTTTCTTCTTGAATCAGTGTTGGTAATTTGTGTATTCCTAGGAATTTGTCCATTTCATCTAGGTTATCTAATTTGTTGGTGTAAAGTTGTTTATAGTATCCTCTTACAGTTCTTTTTATTTCAGTAGGGTTGGTAGTAATTTCTCCCTTTTCATTTCTGAGTTTAGTCATTTGTGTCCTCTCTTTTTTCCTCCATAATTCTAGGTAAAGGCTTGTCAATTTTTTAAAAAATCTTTTCAAAGAACAAAATGAGATTTTGTTGATTCTATTGTTTTTTAATTATCAATTTCATTTATTTCTGCCCTAATCTTTATTTCCTCCCTTTTGCTTGCTTTGGATTTAGTTTGCTCTTTTTTCTACTACTTATGTCCAGTTTTGAGTTAGGTCTCTGATTTGAAATCTTTCTTCTTTTTTAAATGTAAGCATTTATATTAAAATGCTTATAATGTAAATTTCTCTTCTCAGCACTGACTTTGCTGTATCCATTAGTTTTGGTGTGTTGTATGTTCATTTTCATTCTTCTCAAGTTATTTCCTAATTTTTTGTGTGATTTCCTCTTTAACTCATTTGCTATATAATAGTAGGTTGCTTAATTTCCACATATTTGTGAATTTTTCAGTTATCCCTCTGTTGATTTCTATCTTCATTCCATTGTGGTCAGAGAAGATACATTGTATGATTTCAATTTTTTTGGGGTAGGGGGCTTAAATTTTAATTGCAAAAGCTTGAATAGTTTAAAAAATATATATGAAATGCTTCACGAATTTGCATATCTTCTTTGTGCAGGGGCCATACTAATCTTCTCTGTATCATTCCAATTTTTTAGTATATTTGCTGCTGAAGCAAGCACTGATTTCAGTATTTTTAAAATATTGAGTATTGTTTTGTGTCCTAAGATATGGTCTCTCCTGGGAAATGATCCATGTGTCCTTGAGAAAAACATGTATTCTGTTGTTGTTGGATGAAGTATTCCTTATATGTTTGTTAGGTCTAATTGTTTTAAAGTATCATTCAAGTCTGATATTTCCTTATTAATTTTCCGTCTAGATGTTCTATCCATCATTGAAAGTGGTGTATTGAAATCTACTATTAATGTAGAACCATTAGTTTCTTCCTTCAAATCTGTTAGTATTTGCTTCATATATCTTGGGGCTCTGCTGCTAGGTGCATATATATTTATAACTATCATATCTTCTTATTAAATTGACTCCTTTATCCATATATAATTCCTGTCGTCATTACTTGTAACTGTTTTTCACTTAAAGTCTACTTTATCTGATATTAGTATAGCTACCTCAGCTCTCTTTTAGTTATTACTTGCTTGATATATGTTTTCCATCCTTTCACTTTCAGCCTATTTATGTCTTTGAATATAAGGTGAGTCTTTTGACGACAGCATATAATTGGGTCATGCTTTTTATCTCTTCTGCCAGTTTCTGCCTTTTGACTGGAGAATTTAATACATTTAAAGTAACTATTGATAATGCAGGACTTTCTTCTGCCATTTGCTCATTCCTTTTTGTAAGTCATATATTTTTTTGACCCTCAATTATTCCGTTAATGCCTACTTTTATATTTATTTGATATTTTGTATTGTACCATATTGAATCCCTTCTCATTTCTGTCTGGGTATATTTTTCATGTATTTTCTTTGTGGTTATGATAGGGTTAAAATTTAGCATCCTAAATATATAACAATCATATTTGATTTGAAACAAGCTTGACTTCAATAGCATGCATATACACTGCTCCTATACCCCTCTATTCCGCCATCTTTTTGTACTTCTTGCAAATTATTTTTTTTACCTTGTATGTCCAAAATCATAGATTTTTCATTACTTTTTATTAATTGGCATTTTAGTACATGTATGAAGTTAAAGTGGGGTTACGTACCAAAAATTACAATATAAAAATATCGGCATTGGGGAGCAGATATATCTCAAATGGTTGTGCACCTACTTCCATGTATGAAGTCTTGAGTTCAATCCCTGGTACCTCGTAAAAACAAAACAAACAAACAAATGGGAAAACCAACTTTCATTGGGGAGCAGATGTAGCTCAGTAATCACCTGCTTCCCAGGTACAAGGTCCTGGATTCAATTCCTGGTACCTCCTTTTAAAAAATTGGCATTTATAATTACCCATTGGTTACATTTACTGGAGGTCTTTATTTCTTTATGCTGCTTTGAACCACTGTCTATTGTCCATTCCTTTCAGTCTGAGAACTCCTTTTAGCATTGCTTACAGAGCATCTAGTGATGATGAACTCCCTCCACTTTCGTTTATTTGGGAATGCCTTAATCTCGCTCTCATTTAAAAAAAAAAAAACTTTTTATTTTGAAATACTTGGAGACTTATGGGACAGTTGCAAAAGTAATACAAACCCCATACATAGAACTCCACCTTACCCTACCCCTTGAGATATCCAGACCCACCAGTTCTAACATTTTGCCACATTTGCCCTCGCTCCCTCCCTCCCTTCCTGTCTCTATTTATCTGTCTGCCAATCCATTTTCTGAACACAATACTGCCATGTGCATTTCCTAAGAATGGGATATTCAATTATGTAGATGCATTAAATACAGTTCTCAAGTTCAAGAAATTGAACATTGATATAAAGCTTAGAGTTCATATTCCATTTTTTCCTTATGTCCCAATAATATGCCTTTAATCCCTTTTCCCCCTTGATAGATCCCATTCAGGATCATTCACTTGTCACTATCTCTTTAGTTGCTCGCCCACCCTCCCTCCCTTCTTTCCTTTTTTAAAACTGTGGGAACATGTATATGATATTTTCATTTCTATCTCAACCAATCCCAAACATGCCATTTAATGGGATTAACCACATTCACAATTTTGCTTTATCTTTACCCTTTTCTATTACTATTACTTTCCCATTTTCCCAAATAGAAACCCTACACGCATTGTATTAGTCAGCCAAAGGGGTGCTGATGCAACATACCAGAAATCTGTTGACTTTTGTAAAGGGTATTTATTTGGGGTAAGAGCTTACAGTTACCAGGCCATAAATCATAAGTTACTTTCCACACCAGAGTCTTTTGCCATGTGTTGGTGCAAGATGGCTGCTGACATCTGCCAGGGTTCAGGCTTCCTGGGTTCCTCTCTTCCTGGGGTTCATTTCTCTCTGGGATCAGCTCCTCTAGTTTCTCTACAAGGTCAGCTGTAGATTATGAGGCCCTCTAGGCTTTGCCTCTCTCCACAAAGTCAGCTTTAGACTATCAGTCAAACAACTCTGTCTCTCTCCCCTTGGCTTCTGCTGTGTCTAAATTGCTATCTCTATTCCTCTTGTGTTATCCTCCTATGTGTTCACTTCCCAGGCTCCACCTCAAGACTCCAGCATCAAAACTCCAACTTCAAAATCTCCAACTCTGTGCTTTGCCATGTCTTTTGTTCGTGAGTCCCCACCCTACTGACGTGGCCCAATCAAAGCCCTAATCATAATCTAATCATGCCCAGGTACAGACCAGTTTACAAACATAATCCAATATCTATTTTTGGAATTTATAACTATATCAGACTGCTACACCCATTATGCATCAACACCCCATTACCCCTGGCCCTACGCCCTGACAGCCTATATGCTACTTTCTATCTGTATGAGCTTTCATATTTTCTAGTATTTACTCTGTAGTTATCATGGAGCTTAAATTTAATATCCTAAATCTAATATACTCTTGTTTGCTTAGATACCAACTTAACTTCAATAGTATATACAAACTATGTTCCTATATCCCTCCATCCCCCCCACCTTTATTGTAGTTCTTGTCACAAATTAAATGTTTATATATTATGAGTCCAAAATCACTGATCCATCATTACATTTTATGCATTTGCCTTTTAGATCCTTTTAGTAGAGTTACAAACCAAAAATACAGTGTACTAGCATTTACATTTACCCATGTCTTTACCCTTATTGGGAGATTTTAATTTCTTCATGCAACTTAGATCTATTGTGTATTGTACTTTACTGTTAACCTGCAGAACTCTTTTTAGCCTTTCTTGTAGAGCCAGTCTAGTGGTGACAAACACCCTCAGCTTTTGTTTACCTGGGAATGTCTTAATCTCTCCTTCATTTTTGAAAGATAATTTTGCCAGATACAGAATTCTTGGTTAGCAGTTTTTTGTTTTCATCACTTTAAGTAAGGTATCCCACTGCCTTCTTGCCTCCATGGTTTTTGATGAAAAATCAGCACTTTATCTTATTGAGACTATCTTGTACATGACATGTTGCTTCTCTCTTGCAGCTTTCAGAATTCTGTCTTTATTTTTTACATTAGGCAATTTGATTATACTATGCTGCAGTGTCCATGTTTTTCCTTTAGCTCTTTGAGCATACTAGGACAATTTTTTAAAAATATTTATTTGATATGTCACAGGACTGGTCCTCCTTTTTGATTGTTTCTAATGCATTAATCCTCTCCTTTGCCTGGGCCATTGCTTCCTGTTTTGTTATATTTTGTTGAAACTTGGTTCATTTTGATATTTTAATTACTACTGGAATTTAATTACTACCGGAATTTAGACTCTGAGGCATCTGTTCTTTAAGCTTTTATTCAACTAGTGTTATGACAGTGCTTTCCTTGACAGCCAGGAGCGTACCCAAAAAAGGAAAAAACTATCCCTGTCTTTGCAGATTGACTCATGCAGATGCTCTCATTCAGGTCTCATCTATACAGTGAGTTTGGAGAATAGCTCCAGACTAAAGTATAGGACTTCCCTGATCCTTCCTGTACATGGGTTTGTCTCTGTCATGTGTGTGTGGTCCTGGGAATTCCCCTATTTACACTGTTCTGAATATTTCTGCTTTCCTAGGAAATAGTTTTCTTATGGTTTCTGGCACTGCACTGTATGTCTTACAGGCATTAATTCCTTGCCCCAAGCAGCATGACTTGACTGCCATAGCAGTCTAGCAGAGAGGTCAGTGAGCCTTCTACACCCAGAGCAAGTTCTGGGATGGCAAGTCCTTCAGGCCACTACCAGAAAATTGAGTCAGACCTACATGCTCCCAGAATGTGTATCAGGGTTCCTCTCCTCCCTCCAGAACCAGGACTAGGGATCTGTACTGGGAGTGCAGGCTAACTCTGTGCCAACCTGGTGAGGGGTCAGGTTGGGGTCAGCCAGGCGGCCAGGAGATCCTACCACTTTTAAGTACCTTGTTCGTGATTGGGTGTTCATTCTGTTACTACAGTCCTTTAACTGTTTTCTGGAGCTTTAAGAAAGAGGTTTCTGCCGGTTCTTACTAGTTGCTCAAAGATTCCGAAGTGTCATACTGGTATCTTGATTGGGGCAGGGCCCTTTCCCTCATTTTGGAAAGATGGTCTCTCTGTATATAAAATTCTTGGGGGAGCAGGTATAGCTCAGTGTTTGAGCATCTGTTTTGCATGTACAAGGTCCTGGGTTCAATTCCCAGTAACTCCTGAAAAAAAAAAATTCTTGGTTTAATGATTGTTTTCTTTCAGCACTTTAAGTATTTTGTCCCATTGCTTTCTTGCCTACTTGATTTCTGATGAGAAATTGGCACTTAATCTAATTGGGGTCGCCCTTGTATTTAACACACTGCTTTTCTCTTATAGTTTTCGAACTCTCCTTTTCCTTGGCATTCAGCAATTTGACTACAATGTGATTATCCTGTTTGGGGTTTGTTGGGCTTATTGATTGTGTATGCACATGACAGTCATTAAATTTGGGAAGTTTTGGGCTATTATTTCTTTGAATATTCCTTCTCCCTTTTTTCTTTCTTATTCTTCTTATTCTACTATGACTCTCATAATGTATATATTGGTATACTTGATGGTGTCCCATAGGTCACTTAGGCTGTTTCACTTTTTTCCAATATTTTGTCTTTCTACACGTCAACCTGAATCATTTCCATTGTCTTCTCTGAGTTCACAGATTCTTTCTTCTGCCAGCTCCAATATGGTATTGAAACCTTCTAGAAAAATTTTTATTTCAGTTATTGTGCACTTCAACTCTAGTATTTCTGTTTGTCTCCTTTTTTTTTTAAATTTCTATCACTTTATTTTTTTAAATTATCTTTTTAAAAAATAAAGATACATAGACCACACAAAATGTTACATTAAAAAATGTAAGAGGTTCCTATATACCCCCACTCCCACCACTCCCCCACTCCTCCCACATCACCAACCTCTTTTATCAGTGTGGCACAGTCATTGTATTTGATGAGTACATTTTGGAGCACTGCTATACAGCATGGATTATAGTTTATATTGCAGTTTACACTCTCTCCTATTCCATTCAGTGGGTTATGTCAGGATATATAATGTCCTGCATTTGTCCTTGCAGTATCATTCAGGACAACCCCAAGTCCCGAAAAAGCCCCCATACCATACCTTCTTCTTCCCTCAACCCTGCCCTCAGCAACTCCCATGGCCACTGTTTCCACATCAATGATACAGTTTCTTTCATTGCTAGAGTCACAAAAATTCTATAGTAGAATACCAGTAAGTCAACTCTAATCCATATTTTTAAAAATTTTTTTGTCTTTATTTATTTTTTAATGTTGGCATTCAAAAAATATGAGGTCCCCATTTACCCACACATACACCCTTCACCCCACTCCTCCCACAACAACAACCTCCTCCAACATCATGGGACACTCACTACACTCGGTGAACACATCTCTGAGCACTTTCTGCACCACATGGTCAATGGTTCACATTTAAGTTTACACTCTCCCCCAGTCCATCCAGTGGGCCATGGGAGGACAGACAATGTCCAGTAACTGTCCTTGCAGTACCACCCAGGACAACTCCAAGTCCTGAAAATGCCCTCACATCACGTCTCTTCTCCCCACTCCCCACCCCCAGCAGCCTTTCATGGCCACTTTCTCCACCTCAACACCACATTTACTTCCATCACTAATCACAACAATTCCAGAATAGAGCCTCAGCAAGTCCACTCCAATTCATACTCCACTCCTCCATTATGTGGACCCTGGGATGGCTCTGTCCACTCCACCTCTGTATCAAGAGGGTGCTTAGATTCCACTTGGATGATGGATGCAGTTCTCCTGTTTGCAGTTGTAGGAACTCTTGGCTCCCGGGTGTGGTAGTTGACCTTCTTTACCTCCCTGTTAGCTGGCTGGGGTAAGTCCAATAAACCAGAGGATAGGAGTTGCAAGTCTGTTGAGGCTCAGGGCCTGGCTATCACATGGACAGTCCAGAGATTCAGGTCCCCTGAGTATATACTAAACCCCAGCACCAACCACAGGCCTGGTAAAAGTGACAAGAGAGGCTTGTGAACAAAGATCACATCTGAGTCCAGCTCCATCACACTCAGGAACACAAACTCCAAAGTAGGGCCAACTGACATGGCACTGAACTCCATCTGCCATGATCATAGAACCTATGGGTCTTCTAATCCATATTTTTATTCCTCCATCCTGAGGACCCTGGGATGGCGATGTCCACTCCATCACTAAATCTAGAGGGACCTTAGATCCCACATGACTGATGGATGGAATTCTCCTGCTTGCAGTTGTAGACTCTCAGTACCCTGGTGTGGTGGTTGACTATCCTCACTTCCCCGTTAGCTGACGAACCAGAGAATAGGTGTTGCAACTCTGCCAAGGCTCAGGGCTCAGCTGGCACATGGACATTCCAGAGATTCAAGTCTCCTGAGCATACAGCAACCCCAGTACCAACCACAGGTTCAATAAAAGTGATAGGCACGTGTAGAGAGGTCATATCTGAGTTAACTCATCACACTCAGGAGCACAAATTCCAAAGTAGGACCCACTGACAAAGCATTGAACTCCAGAGCCATCTGTCATGACCATAGGACCTGGGTGTCTCTGAAGCCCTCAGGAGCACAACTATCTGAGGTTGTATCTACTTTGGCTGTCTCTGAGATCCTGCTGGGATGAGCGTAAGGGTGACCCCCCTGCTGACCTCCCGACTCATTTTGAGGTCTCTTAGCCATATAAACTCATTTGTTTTTACCATTTCCCCCTTCTATTCAACGTCTTTTCCCAGTTGCATCACCAGCTGGTGCTTGGTAGTAATCCCTTGGGAGCCAGGGAGGCTCAACCCTGGGACTCATGTCCCACGCTGGGGGCAAGTTTCCTTTTTAAAATTCCTATTTCTTTATTGATATTCCCATATTGTTCATTCATCATTTTCCTGATATTCTTTAGTTCTTTCTCTGTGTCTTCCTTTATTTCTTTGAGCACATTGAAGATCATTTTTTAAAAATCTTTGCCTGGAATGTCCAAAGTCTGGTCTTCTTTATTAATGGTTTCTGAAGTTTTATCTTGTTCTTTTGGATGGATCCTTTCCTGTTTCTTTTTTTGTCTTGTAATCTTTTGTTCCACCCTGTACATTGCTATGTTTAATGTGTTAACTCTTGGATTTAGTCCCTGAGCTGTGTTCCTTAAATTCATACCCAGTTAGTGACATGGCAGAGATTTCTTTGAATGCCAGGTGCTAACAAAAAAAAACAAGCCAATACAAAAAAACTTTCAGGGTCTTTGCAAATTGGTTCTTTGTTGGTTAGTGTGCTCCTTCAGAATTTAGCCCTCCTATGAAGATCAACTCAATGCAAAGTATGTGACCCTCTCCTTCTTTTCTGAGCCTGCATCTTGTCCTGGCTTGTGCTCATGGCCTTAGGAATTCCCCTGTTTAAGAGTTTCTGAATGCCCCTCTACTCCCCTGTGGAATAGTCTTTCTGCCCTCCTGGGTGCTCTGTTGTATGTCTTTTTTTTTTTTTTTTTAATTATTTATTTATTATTATTTTTTAAATTACATTAAAAAAAATATGAGGTCCCATTCAACCCCACCGCCCCCACCCCCCACTCCCCCCACAGCAACACTCTCTCCCATCATCATGACACATCCATTGCACCTGGTAAGTTCATCTCTGAGCATCACTGCACCCCATAGTCAATGGTCCACATCATAGCCCAGACTCTCTCACGTTCCATCCAGTGGGCCCTGGGGGGATCTACAATGTCCCGTAATTGTCCGTGAAGCACTATCCAGGACAACTCCACGTCCCGAAAATGCCTCCGCATCTCATCTCTTCCTCCCGTTCCCCACACCCAGCAGCCACCATGGCTACCGTTCCCACACCCATTCCACATTTTCTCTGTGGACATTGGATTGGTTGTGTCCATTGCACACCTATATCAAGTGAGGGCTTAGATTCCACATGGGTACTGGATGTTCTCCTCCCGCTTCCAGTTGTAGACACTCTGGGCTCCATGTTGTGGTGGTTGACCTTCTTCAACTCCATGTTAGCTGAGTGGAGTAAGTCCAATAAGTCAAAGTGTAGGAGCTGAAGTCTGTTGAGGCTCTGGGCCTGGGTGTCATATTATCAGTCCAGAGATTCAAATCCCCTACATATATCTTAAACCCAGCACCGCTACCACATACCAGCTGAAGAAGCAACTAGAAAATGACCTTGAATTAAAGATTCAATGCGGAACAGCAGAATATACCTGTCTACATATAATAACATGACTTCGGGAAGCTGTTTGACCTAATGTAAGGGGGAAATGGAAAGGAGAAATGAGATTATAAGGCTGTGAGTCTCTAAAAAAGAGTCTGGAGGTTGTCAGAAGGAATACCCCTAGGTACAACTGAACAGAGTCTAAGAGACAGATAAGGTAGATACAACCCCAGGTATTGGTTCTTTTGAGGGATAAAGAGACCCATGGGTTCTATGGTCATGGCAGAAGGAGTTCACTGCCATAACAGATGGCCCTTCTTTGGAGCTGGTGTTTCTGCGTGATGGAATTGGACTCAGAGGGGATCTCTTTTCACAAGACTTGCATGCTACTTTGTTGTATGTCTTAAAGCCAGTAATCCATCACCCCAGGTCACTTCAATTTGTTTCTTCTACTGCTTTAGTTGTACATAAGCAGCTTCTGCCTGAGGGCAAGTTCTGGGAAGCTGAGTCAGAGAAGAGTGTCCCAGTTCAGTGTTTCAGGCTGCCACCTGCTAGATTTGTCCCCTAGTATTGGCATAGGGTTTATCCTGCTTTCCCTGGACCAGAATCAGGAACGCACAATGAGTATGCAGGCTGGTACCACAACCCACTGGGAAGGGATCAGGGGAGCGACTAGCAGTGGTACAATGGGCTTCTACTGGTTTTAAGTTAGGTTTTCTCAATTAGGCACTCACCCAGTTACTGCAACCCTTTACCTATTTTCTGGAGTTTTGAGGAAGATGACTTTGCTAGTTAATGCTAGTTGTTCAAAGATTCTTTTGGGGAATAGAACCCTGTCTTGTCACCACTATCTTGCAATGAGTGGACCTTATTGAATTCTAATACAGGCAAATCAACTATTTAAAAAATTCATGAGGGAAGCGGACATGGCTCAACTGATAGAGCGTCTGTCTACCATATGGAGGGTCCAGGGTTCGATCCCCAGGACCTCTTGACCCGTGTGGTAAGCTGGCCCATGCGCAGTGCTGTCATGTGCAAGGAATGCTGTGCCACACAGGGCCACCCCTGTGTAGGGGTGTCCCATGTACAAGGAGTGTGCCCCACAAGTAGAGCCGCCCCATGTGAAAAAAGCGCAGCCTGCCCAGGAGGGGCACACAGACAGCTGACGCAGCAAAATCACACAACAAAAAAGAGATGTATTTTCCCAGTTCTGCCGGATAATGCAAGCAGATGCAGAAGAACGCACAGCGAATGGACACAGAGAGTAGACGAGGGGGAAGGGAGAGAAATAGATAAAATAAATCTTAAAAAAAAAAAAAATTCATGAGACAATTGGGGAAATTTGAACACTGGATATATTAAAGAATCATTTGATTATATTAAGGAATTTTTGTTGACTTCATATTGTTATAAAGATACTATAGAATTTTAAAATAAGAGTTCTTATATTTTAGAATTACAGAGAAACACTATTCTATCTGATATTGACTTCAAACTAACCCAGTGGTGGGGGGAGGGAAGAAGTGGATGTATAAAAGACCAAGGGTTGATAGTTGTTAAAGCTTGATGATGGGTACATGGGGATTCATTATACTAGTCTACTTTTTTTTTTAAGTCTATCTACGTTTGACATGTTAATAAGTACCCTTAATAATTGAACAATAGGTCTGTCTCTGGTCATTTAAAAAATGGGAATCTAAACTGGGACATGTAAAAGACAGAATTGTTGGGCATGAACTTTCCTTGTGATGTAGTGGAAGAATCTGAATGGGTAGAGGATAGCAGCAAGGGAGGCTTTAGATATGTGGGAAATAGAAAAGAGAAGATGTAGAACGTAGGAAATGAGTTTGAAGCCTTTGTGGAAAGACACCAATCAATCCATTCAATTTTTTCCCAGGATCAGAGAGCTACTAAGAATCATCTCATATATTACCTTTGTTTTTATAGCATAGGTTGCCAGGAATCTGGTTTCAGGGATTTTTGGAAGATGAAAACTCTGGCTTCTTCCTGGGGATCATAATTGCTCCATTCTGACTAGACCAGTATATTGAGTCTTATCTTTTGGCTTATCTGGTGCCCTTTTTTGCTAAGATAATGAAGGTAAGAGTCAATGAAAAAAGAGAGTAGTTCAGACTTCTATGTTTAGGTGACATAATACACTCTTCTCACATCCTCTACTGTCATGAAAAATTTGAAACAATTTTAATTTTAAAAAATCAGCATAGCCTCATATTCAGAGATTTTCCATATCCAAAGACACCCCTAAAATAGATTTCTCTTGTAAGCATATTAATAACATCTCACACTTTAAAAATTGTGGTTATATATGTCATATTATTCGATTTTTACAACAGCACTCTTGGATGACACAGGTATTACTAGCACATTTTACAAGAGGGGAAAAAAACCTAATTTTTTGCTTTGCTTTACTAGCTGTGAATTCCTTCAATTTGACATCTGTTCTGGTACAAAGGGGGGTGCTCAATAAATATTTGTTGGATGAATGCTGTTTAAAATAATGGATTTATGAGGTTTCAGTTTTTTGTGCAGTTTTTCAAAAAATTAGATTCTTTTTTGGCTTCCTCCAGTGTAGTCTTTTTTAGTAGAATAATGGAAATCTCTTTGTAAAGATTTAGATAAGCAATTGTTTATTTGGAAAAACTGAGAATTGACCCCTTGAGCTGTTATCCACCCCTAAAAAGTTAGTCAAGCTATCACATATTATAATTAACAACTTAATTGATTATGTATTTCCCTTTAAGAATAGTGATAATATTATAATGAAAAACTTGTCTTAGAGGGCTTAGGGGGGAAAAAACTTTAAGTTATTAAATTAAAACTTTAAACCAGGACAGTAATAATATCATTGCTTTAGAATAATATTTGGCATGTGAAAAGCCTGATGCGATCAACTGTGTTAGAATCCACCACATTCTTTTGCATTTATTGAGTGATACGAGCAATTATGAAAGGGAAAATAAAGCCATTAGAAATTGTATTTCTGCTAAGATTAATAATACTACCGTTTAAAATAGCTAAAACATTACAGCAAAGATACACATGAGGGTGCTCTAAACAGTCAAACTGGAAAGGCATAATAAGCATTTGTTACTAGGAATCAAACTTTTAAAATCAAAAACAGTACTATAGTTTTATAGTTTAAGGCCCAAAGAGATTGTGGATTTATATGCCCCATTCTTTAGAGTAAATAAATCAGTATTAATATTTTTTAAAAGATTGTGTGGTAGTCCCTTGTCAGTGACATTATGTGAGAATTTTTACTCTCACCCTAGCAACTCTTCAATTAAAATCTTTACCCATGATATAACATAATCTATTTTTAATCTTTAAATAGATGTGTTTATTACATTTATAAGGTATAGGAAGAAACAA
The DNA here is from genome assembly GCF_030445035.2 of Dasypus novemcinctus. Taxonomy (NCBI): domain Eukaryota; kingdom Metazoa; phylum Chordata; class Mammalia; order Cingulata; family Dasypodidae; genus Dasypus; species Dasypus novemcinctus. The sequence continues at coordinate 45,484,457 of NC_080693.1, read as the reverse complement.
TTAGAGTACTTATTTATTTATTTACTTATTTATTTTTATTTAATTCCCCCCCTCCCCCGGTTGTCTGTTCTCTGTGTCTATTTGCTGCGTCTTGTTTCTTTGTATGCTTCTGTTGTCGTCAGCGGCACGGGAAGTGTGGGCAGCGCCATTCCTGGGCAGGCTGCACTTTCTTCCGCACTGGGCAGCTCTCCTTACGGGTGCACTCCTTGCACGTGGGGCTCCCCTACGCGGGGACACCCCTGCATGGTGCGGCACTCCTTGTGCGCATCAGCACTGCGCATGGGCCAGTTCCACACGGGTGAAGGAGGCCCGGGGTTTGAACCGCGGACCTCTCATGTGGTAGACGGACGCCCTAACCACTGGGCCAAGTCCGTTTCCCAGAGTATTTAATTTAATAATTTTTTGCTCCATAAAAGGTGTTTTTTTTAAAGATTTATTTATTTTTCCCCACTCCCTTGTTGTTTGTACTTGCTGTCTGTTCATCTTCTTAGTTTCTTTAGGAGGCATTGGGAACCAAACCCAGAACCTCCGATGTGGGAGGGAGGTGCCGTTCCCTGCTTTGTTGTGTCTCTCAATGTTTTTCTTCTTTTGTCTCTTGTTGCATCATCTTGTGGTGTCAGCTTGTGATTCCTGCCTGTTGTGCCAGCTCGCTGTCTTCTTTAGGAGGCACCAGAAACTGAACGAGGGACCTCCCATGTGGTAGGCAAGAGCCCAATAGCTTAAGCCACATCTGCTTCCCAAAGATTTATTTTACTTATTTATCCCTCCCCTGCCTTGTTTGCACTCACTGACTGCTCTCTGTGTCCATTTGCTGCATGTTCTCTGTGTCTGCTTATCTTCTTTTTAAGAGGCATTGGGAACGACCCTGAGACTGCCCATGTGGGAGAGAAACATGCAGTCACTTGAGCCATCTCAGCTCCCTGCATAAAATGTTAATTATGCTTTATTTATTCTTAAAGCTGATTCTTAACAGATTTCTTTGGGTATCATTCTTAGTCTTTTTCTTATCTTGGATAAAATTCTATTTCTTTGGCTTTCATATAAATATAGAGCTACCAAGCTACCTACAGATTTTCCAGAAAGGAGGCCTATTACCACCCACAGCATTTAATTAGGTAGATACTATGATAAACATACAGAATGTAGAAATATTTCCCAAAATATCATTCAGTATATGGCAGTTATTTATTTTCTCAGCAAGTTCTCTTCAGCTAAGTACTACAATTGTCAAGATTTGTTTCATTAGATACTCCCCACTACCTGGCCAGTTCCCATTTCTACTTTCACAGTGGAGCTTCTTTCCTTAAATAATTAACTCATTTATGTTCAAAAACAAAATAAAGTAAGAACCGAAATCAAACCAAACCCAGGGCTGTGAATCAAAAAGATCTCTCCTTTCAGAGGCAAGGTGGAGGGAGAGTATCTCATGAACTTCATGTTCTGTTTTGCCTTTGGTAATTTGACTTCAGTATATATACGTTTCCTTTCAAAACACCTAATCACCTGACTTTATTTGCATTTTATAGGTTAGAAGCTAAGCCCTTTCCTGTCCTGAAAATACTTAGCAATCGTATAATAAAAAGGATGGAATTTTTTTTAAGGAAAAAACTTTTATTTCATATACTACTGTATTAGTCAGCCAAAGGGGTGCTGATGCAAAATACCAGAAATCTGTTGGGTTTTACAAAGGGAATTTATTTGGGGTAGAAGCTTACAGCTACTAGGCCATAAAGCATAAGTTATTAATACTTCCCTCATCAAAGTTTGTTGTCATGTGTTGGAGCAAAATGGCTGCCAATGTCTGTAAGGATTCAGGCCTCCTCTTCCTCTTAAGGCTCCAGTATTGGCTGTAGGCAGGGATAAGTCTCATCTCCCCCGGGGCTTGTTTCTCTCCAGGCTCAGCTGCTCTGCTCTCTCCATAAGGCCAGCTGTAAACTATCATGTTAACAGTTCATCTCTTCCCCGGTCCTTTGCTGTGTCTAAAGGAACCTTCTCACGTATCTGCTTCTCCTGCATATTTCTTCCCAGGGCTCCAGCTCAAAACTCCAACTAACTCATCTGCCTTGTCATTTTCTCTGTGAATCCCCACCCACTCAAAGTCTTACTGACAGTGGCCCGATCAAAGCCTTAATCATAATTTTGTCAAGTAAGAGTGAAATCTCTTAATCCAATACAATCTAATGTACCCAGAGGAACAGACCAATTTACAAACATAATCTAATATCTATTTTTGGAATTCATAAATAATACCAAACTGCTACAGCTGCCAAGGTCATTTTACAGAAAGTCAACAGACTGTTTTTCCTTCCTTGCTGGCATGGTTTGGTAAATCCTTTAGTCTCAAACAGAATATTCAGATTCAGGGACAAGAGCAAAAATTCCAAAATACATTCATGAAAGAAGAACAGTAAGTTGTAGTGTCTGCCTTCATATAATTTAAAAGAATGCTAAATATTTATGCATCTTCAGTCACTGACTATTCTAATTTAAGCTAAAGCAGAGATTTTTTAAAAAGTGAACAGTGGCCCACTGGTCATATTTATCTTGCAGCTGTAATTTGGTTGGCTTCGCAGTCTAAATAGTACATTTAAATTAATTCCTGTATTTAAAATTAGGAGATTTGGGAAGCAGACTTGGCCCAACGGATAGGGCATCCGCCTACCACATGGGAGGTCCACAGTTCAAACCCTGGGCCTCCTTGACCCGTGTAGAGTTGGCCCATGCACAGTGCTGATGCACGCAAGGAGTGCTGTGCCATGCAGGGGTGTCCCCTGCATAGGGGAGCCCCACGAGCCAGGAGTGTGCCCCGTAAGAAGAGCCACCCAGCGCGAAAGAAAGTGCAGCCTGCCCCAGAATGGCGCCGCACACACAGCTGATACAACAAAATGATGCAACAAAAAGAAACACAGATTCCCAGTGCCACTGATAAGGATAGAAACAGTCACAGAAGAATATGCAGCGAATGGACACAGAGAGTAACTGGGGCGGGGGAGAAGGGGAGAGAAATAAATTAAAAAAAAAATAAAATCCTAAAAAAAATTGGGAGATTTAACATAAAGAAATTAATCACAAAGGGAAAAAAAATTAACCATGGCTTCGCTTAGAGAACTGGAAGATTTGGCCACTTTGGGTCCACATTCCTACAGGGTCACAATTGGTAGAAACCTAATGAGAAGCTAATTAAATAAATAAGATTCATCCACATGCAGCCATAAAAAAGAATGAGAAAGCTCTTTATGCAATTAAATGAAATATTTTTTAAAAATTCAAACATGGGATTTTTAATAATTAAAGCCTTCCCCTTTTTCTGCCTTCCCCCAGCCCTAGGCAACCACTAATCTACTTTCTGTCTCTATACATTTTCCTATTCTAAATATGTTGTGTAAATGGAATCATACAATATGTGGTCATTTGTGACTGGCCTTTTTCACTTAGCATACTATTTTCAGGGTTCATCCATGATGAAGCATGTATCAGTACATCATTTCTTTTTACATATGGATGATATTCCGTATATAAATATACATATGTGTATATGTATGTATAAAGATATACACATGCCACGTGTTACTTATCCATCAGTTAACAGGCATTTGGGTTGTTTTCACTTTTTGGCTCTTGTGCATAGTGCTGCTATGAACACTAGTGTACATGTTTTTGCATGGACGTTTTTACTTCTCTTCAGTATGTGCTAGAAGTGAAATGACTAGGCCACAGGGTAACTGTATATTTAACCTTTTGAAGAAGTGCCAGATTGTTTTCCAAAGTGGCACCAATTTACATACCTACCAACAGTGTATGAGCGTTCCAATCTCTCCACATCTTCACCAACACTTGTCATTATATGTTTTTTTTAATTATAGCTATACTAACGGGTGTGAAGTGGTATCTTACTGTGGTTTTAATTTGCATTTCCCTTGCTAATGATGTTGAGCTTTTTGGCCATTTGTGTATTTTCTTTGGAGAAATGTCTGGTCAGATCTTTTTGCCCATTTTTATGTAGTGTTGTCTTTTTATTATTGAATTGTAAGAGCTCTTTATATATTATCAATACAAGTTCCTTGTCAGATATATGATTTGCAAATATTTTTTCCTGTTCTATGGGTTGTCTTTTCATTTTCTTGATGGTATACTTTGAAAAACAAACTTTTTAATTTTTATGAAGACCAGTTTATCTATTTTTTCTTTTGTTGCTTGTGCTTTGATATCATATCTAAGAATGCTTTGCCTAACTCAAGGGTAGAAAAAATTACTCCTATATTTTCATTTATTTTTTATTTTTTATTTTTTATTTTTGTTCTCCCAAATTCTACTCAATTTATTCATTTTTTAAAAGATATTACATTCAAAAAATATGAGGTCCCCATTCACCCCCACCGCCCCCACCCCACCACTCCCCCCACAGTAACACTCTCCCCCATCATCATGACACATCCATTGCATCTGGTGAGTACATCTCTGGGCATCGCTGCACCCCATGTCCCGTGTTCCACACCATAGCCCACACTCTCCCACGTTCCATCCAGTGGGCCATGGGAGGACATACAACATCCGGCAATTGTCCCTGGAGCACCACCCAGGACAACTCCAAGTCCCGAGAGTGCCTCCACATCTCATCTGTTCCTCCCATTCCCCGCACCCAGCAGCCACCATGGCCACTTTTTCCACACCAATGCCACGTTTTCTCGATTATTGACCACAATAGTTCATGAATAGGATATCATTAAGTCCACTCTGATCCTTACTGTATTCCTCCTTCTTGTGGACCTTGGCTTGGTTGTGTCCATTCCACATCCATGTCAAGAGGGGGATTAGATTCCACATGGATATTGGATGCAATCCTCCTGCTTTCACTTGTAGGCACTCTAGGCTCCATTGTGTGGTGGTTGACATTCTTCAACTCCATGTTAGCTGAGTGGGGTAAGTCCAATAAATCAGAGTGTAGGAGCTGAAGTCTGTTGAGGCTCAGGGCCTGGCTATCATATTGTTAGTCCAGAGATTCAAATCCCCTAGATATATCTTAAGCCCCAGCACCAACTACAATTCCAGTAAAGTAGCATGAAAGGCTTGTGAAAAGAGATCCCATCTGAGTCCAGCTCTATCACGCAGAAACACCAGCTCCAAAGAAGGGCCAACTGGCATGGCAGTGAACCCCATCTGCCATGACCATAGAACCTGTGGGTCTCTTTAGCCCTCAAAAGGACCAATATCTGGGGTTGTATCTACTTTATCTGTCTCTGAGACTCTGCTCAGGTGTTCATAAGGGCAGTCCTTCTGACAACCTCCAGACTCTTTTTTAGAGACTTATAGCCATATGAACTCATTTGTCTTTTCCATTTCCCCCTTACTTTAGGTCAAACAGCATTTTTAACTCCTGTTATTATATGTAGACAGGGATATTCTGCTGGTCCGCATTGAACCTTTAATTTAAGGTCATTTTCTAGTTACGTCACCAGTGATCCCTGGGTGTCATGTCCCATGCTGGGGGGAAGGCATTGCATTTACATGCTGAGTTTGGCATCAAGACTGGCCACATTTGAATGACATGGAGGCTGTCAGGAGGGAACTCTTAGGCACAGTGCTGCTCTAGGCCTTGTTCTTATTTCAGGTGTATAGGCTCACAAGCATAGTCATTAGTATCAGGGGCTCACTTTTGGACCCTCATTCCTTCCTGGTTCTTACCGTTGCACCTGGGGGACTGCCGCTGCTCCCCTAGGGACCACGACAGAGCCCCCCCGGCCAGGAACCCAGTACCCCCCAGCTGTTGTTTTAAATTGTTTCCACTATGAGTATATCCAAACATTTCCATGCACCTTGGACACATGCCCTGTATAACTCCCTGTCAACCATATATCGCCTGTCAATAACATCCCATACCAGTATTCCTCCACTGCCATTGTTGAACCACTCTGTGATCCAAAACTTCCTGAAAAGTGAAGCCCAATATAATGTCAGGTTCCCTTACTAGTAAAATGGAATATAGCGATGAGTTTAAAGGTTAGATATAGAATACATATTGATTTGGAAAAATTCTACATCCTATCTTTTTCTTTTCTTTTTTCCTAATTATTGAGCTTCTCTTCACAAGAGCCTTAGATCACAGTAATTCATATATACAGTATACAGTACTCCCACATATCCATTATGAAACCTTTTCCCTTCCACAGCAATAATCTTTTAACTTATTCATATCATATTTACTGAAACTGATGTACAGATATTGAGACAATAGCTTTCAAACAAGGTGACATTTGTGTTTACATTGTGGTTTATACTTTAGGCTATACAGTTTTCCAAATTTTTTAGTTATCCTATGTTTTACATTATGGTTTACATTATTAGTCTGTCGTCCCCTATATGTTTTTGGTGTAATATTACATGTTTTATATCCATCCTTGTTTACTCTTGTGAAACACTTCTTTTGCCCTCACATTTACTTTGGTTCCATCTATTCAATATCTATTTCCCCCTCCCCTTGGGGCCCACAGTGACAGTCAATCTTCATTTCTTGAGGAACCATGTTCAGATATACTTGCAACAGTGTTGAGAGCTTTATTTGCTCAACTGCCCTAATGCCCTGGGAGCCACCCTTTCTCTTGAGAGATACAGTTCCCTTTATTTGATGGCATTAGTCCTCCCCAGGATGTGGGTCTACCTTCACTCTCATTATATGGGTCTCTACCCAATGGTATAACCCACTCTGGCAAAATGAGCATTCAGATAGTCCCTGCGTCAGATTATCCCCTTTGAGTATCTTAAACAGGTAACTTTCCTAATTATATTTTGATATATTTTCTCAGCATTTTACTTTCAACCAACACCTGACAATCTCCTATGTTCATATGTTGCCCCTCCCTCCCCCCAATTTTTTGAGCAATATTACCCATCCGCCCATCCCTAGCCCCCCTCAAACCCACAAAGCCCCACCCGAAGGTAACCCTATGCCCCCATTTTATCTCTTCTTTGTGCACATACTTACCACCAGCTTATCATAGATTTCACCCATGTAGATGTCAGCTTACATCCTTCTTCTACCCCCCGATTTCCTGTAAGCCTATCTTCCGGTCTCTAGCTCTCTGAGGCAGCTTGCTTATTTCATATCATTGAGGTCATGTAGTATTTTTCCTTCAATGCCTGGGTTGCTTCACTCAACCTAAGGTTCTCAAGATTCACCCATGTTATCACGTGTGTTTGTAGTGTATTTGTTCTTAAAGCCGAGTAGTATTCCATTGTATGTATATACCATATTTTATTGATCCACTCATCTGTTGATGGGCATTTGGGTTGATTCCAACTTTTAGCGATAGTGAACAATGCTTCTCTGAACATTGGTGTGCATATATCGGTTTGTGTCCTTGTTTTCAGTTCTGCTGGATATATACCCAGCAGTGGTATTGCTGGGTCATATGGCAAATCTATGGTTAGTTTTTTGAGAAACCGCCAAACTGTCCTCCAGAATGGTTGCATTCTTCTGCATTCCCACCAGCAGTGGATGAGAGTTCCCATTTCTTCACATCCTCTCCAGCATTTGTATTCTTCTGTTTTTTTCATTGCTGCCAATCTTATGGGAGTAAGATGGTATCTCATTGTAGTTTTGATTTGCATTTCCCTGATAGCTAGAGATTTGGAGCATTTTTTCATGTGCTTTTTAGCCATTGTATTTCTTCTTTGGAGAAGTGTCTGTTTAAATCTTTTTCCCATTTTAAAAATGGGTTATCTTTTTCTTTTCAAGATATAGGCGTTCTTTATATATGCAAGTTATAAGTCTCTTATCAGATATATGGTTGCCAAATATTTTCTCCCATTGTGTAGGTTCCCTTTTTACTTTCTTGACAAACTCCTTTGAGGTGCAGAAGGCTTTACTTTTGAGGAAGTCCCATTTATCTATTTGTTCTTTTGCTGCTCATGCTTTTGGTGTGATGTTCATGAAGCCATTTCCTATTACAAGGTCTTGTAGATGTTTTCCTACACTGCTTTCCAAGGTCTTTATGGTCTTGGCTCTTATATTTAGGTCTTTGATCCATCTTGAGTTGATCTTTGTATAAGGTGTGAGATGGTAATCCTCTTTCATTCTTCTACATATGGCTATCCAGTTCTCCAGGCACCATTTGTTGAATAGGCCATTCTCTCCCAGTTGAGAGAGTTTGGTGGCTTTATCGAATATTATATGGCTATATATATGAGGTTCTATATCAGAACTTTCTATTTGATTCCATTGGTCTGTGTGTCTCTCCTTATGCCAATACCATGCTGTTTTCACTACTGTAGCTTTGTAGTATGTTTCGAAGTCAGGTAGTGTGATTCCTCCAATTTCGTTTTTCTTTTTCAATATGTCTTTGGCTATTCGGGGACTCTTTCCTTTCCAAATAAATTTCATAGTTAGTTTTTCTAGTTCCTTAAAGAAGGCTGTGTTGATTTTTATTGGGATTGCATTGAATGTGTAGATCAGTTTTGGTAGGATAGACATCTTAATAATATTTAGTCTTCCTATCCATGAATAGGGAATATGCTTCCATTTATTTAGGTCTTCTTTGATTTCTTTGAACAGTCTTGTATAGTTCTGGGTGTATAAGTTTTTTACATCTTTAGTTAAATTTATTCCTAAATATTTGATTTTTTTATTTACTATTGTGAATGGTATTTGTTTCTTGATTTCCTCCTGATCTTGCTCATTATTGGTGTACAGAAATGCTACTGATTTTTGCGCATTGATTTTATAACCTGCGACTTTACTAAACTCATTTATGAGTTCTAGGTAGACCTCTCAGGGTTTTCTATGTATAGGATCATGTCTTCTGCAAATAATGAAATTTTGACTTCTTCCTTTCCAATTTGAATGCCTTTTTTATCTGGTTCTTGCCTCAGTGCTCGAGCAAGTACTTCTAAGACAATGTTAAATAGAAGGGGAGACAGTGGGCATCCTTGTCTTGTTCCTGACTTTAGAGGGAAGGATTTTAGGATTTCTCCATTGTAAACAATGTTGGCTGTGGGTTTTTCATATATACTCTTTATCATGTTCAAAAAATTCCCTTGTATTCCGATCTTTTGGAGTGTTTTTATCAAGAAAGGGTGCTGTATTTTGTTAAATGCTTTTTCTGCATCTATAGATATAATCATGTGATTTTTTTCCTTCAATCTGTTTATATGGTGTATTACATTGATTGATTTTCTTATGTTGAACCATCCTTGCATACCTGGAATGAATCCCACTTGGTCGTGGTGTATAATTCGTTTAATGTGTTGTTGAATACAATTAGCAAGTATTTTGTTAAGTATTTTTGTGTCTAGGTTCATTAGAGAAATTGGTCTGTAATTTTCCTTTCTTGTGGTGTCTTTGTTTGGCTTTGGTACTAGGGTAATGTTGGCATCATAGAAGGAGCTAGGCAATGTTCCTTATGTTTCGATTTTTTGGAAGAGTTTCAGCAGAATTGGTATTAGTTCTTTCCAGAATGTTGTAGAATTCACCTGTGAAGCTGTCTGGCCCTGGCCTCTTCTTAGTTGGGAGGTTTTTAATGACTGATTCTATCTCTTTACTTATGATTAGTTTGTTGAGATCATCAATTTCTTCTTTCGTCAATATAGGCTGCTTATGTGTTCCGAGGAATTTGTCCATTTCCTCTGAATTGTCATTTTTGTTGGAATACAGTTTTTCAAAGTATCCTCTTATGATAGTCTTTATTTCTGTGGGGTCAGTGGTGATATCTCCTTTTCTCATTTCTTATTTTGTGTATTTGCATCTTCTCTCTTTTTTTCTTTGTTAGTCTTGCTAAAGGTTTGTCAATTTTATTGATCTTCTCAAAAAACCAGCTCTTGGTCTTGTTTATCTTTTCAAGTGCTTTCTTATTTTCTATTTCATTTAGTTCTGCTCTTATCTTTGTTATTTCCTTCCTTCTTCTTCCTGTTGGATTACTTTGCCATTTTTTTCCTAATTCCTCCAAATGTGCAGTTAGTTCTTCAATTTTTGCTCTTCTTTTTTGATGTATGAATTTATGGCTATAAATTTCCCTCTCAATACTGCTTTTGCTGCATCCCATAAATTTTGGTATGTTGTGTTATCATTATCATTTGTTTCAAGGTAGTCATTGATTTCTTTTGAGATTTCCTCTTTGACCCACTGTTTTTCTAAGAGTGTGCTGTTTAATTTCCAAATCTTGGTGTGAAATCTGGGCCTCTGTCCCTTGCAGATTTCCAGCTTCACTCCACTGTGGTCAGAGATATTATTTTGTATGATTTCAATCTTTCTGAATTCATTAAGCCTTTCTTTGTGGCCTAGCATATGGTCTATCTTGGAGAATGATCCATGTGCACTTGAAAAAAATGTATATCCTGCTGTGTTTGGGTGTAATGATCTGTATATGTCTATTAGATCCAGCTCCTCTAATATACTGTTCAAATATTTTGTTTCTTTAGTGATTCTCTTTTGAGATGTTCTGTCCAGAGTTGATAGTGGTGTATTAAAATCCCCCACTATAATTGTAGATGCATCTATTCTTTCACTTAGTTTTTCCAGCATTTGCCTCACGTATTTAGAGGCACCCTTGTTAGGAGCATAAATATTTATGATTGTTCATTCTTCTTGACAGATTGTCCCTTTCACTAATATGTAGTATCCTTCTTTGTCTCTCACAATTGTTTCACATTTAAAGTCTATTCTGTCTGATATTAATATAGCTACTCCTGCCTTTTTTTGGTTATTGTTTGCTTGTAAGATTGTTTTCCAACCATTCACTTTCAACCTCCATGAGTCTCTGGGTCTAAGATGTGTCTCTTGTAGACAGCATATAGATGGGTCATATTTCCTTATCCAATGTCCCAGTCTGAATCTTTTGATAGGTGAGTTTAATCCATTGACATTCAGTGTTATTACTTTCAAGGAATTATTTATGTTAGCCATATTTTGATTGGACTTGTGTTTGTCATATTTTGTTTGTTTGTTTGTTTGTTTTCCTTCTCTTTTTGTCTTTTTTGTTGCTCTTACACTCTCCTCCAACTCTGCCTGTCCTGTTTTTTCCTTTCTTCCTGCAGAACTCCCTTTAGAATTTCTTGAAGGGGAGATTTCTTGTTGACATACTCTTTCAGTTTCTGTTTATCTGTGAATATTTTGAACTCTCCATCATTTTTGAATGCTAGTTTAGCTGGATAGAGTATTCTTGGTTGGAAATTTTTTTCTTTTAGTACCTTGACTGTATCATACCACTGCCTTCTTGCCTCCATGGTTTCAGATGAGAAGTCAGCACTTAATCTTATGGAGCTTCCCTTGTATGTGATGGTTTTCCTTTCTCTTGCTGCTTTTAGAATATTCTCTTTGTCTTGAGCGTTGGATAATTTGACAAGTATATGTCTTGGGGTGGGCCTGTTGGGGTTTATGACGATTGGGGTGTGCTGTGCTTCTTGGATATGTACATCTGTCTCTTTCAGTAGATTTGGGAAGTTTTCAGCCATTATTTCCTGCAACACTCCTTCTGACCCTTTTCCCTTCTCTTCTCCTTCTGGGATGCCTATAATATGTATGTTTGAGCATTTTGCATTGTCATTCAGGTCTCCAAGTCCTCGCTGGATTTTTTCTATCTTTTTATCGATCAATTCTACTATCTATTTGATTTCCAATGTACTGTCTTCCACATCACTAGTTCTCTGCTCTGCCTCTTCTAATCTGCTGATATTTGCTGTGAGTATATTTTTGATTTCTTGAACTGTGGTGTTCATTCCCATCATATCTGTTATCTTTTTGCATATGTCTGCAATTTCCCCTCCAAGTGTTGTCTTCATGTTGTTAACCTCTTCCTTTACTTCATTAAATTTGTCGGTGATATATGTTCTGAGATCTTTAATTACTTGTGAGAAGTTCTGCTCCCCTTCCTGGTTTTTAGTTTGTTCATTGGATTCAGCCATGTTTTCCTGATTACTGGTTTGGTTTGTAGATTTTTGTTGCTGTCTGGTCATCATTTTATCTTGACGGGTTTAATCAGTTCCTTAGCTTCTTTGTCTAGTCTTGGGGATTAATTAGCTGTTGTTTTTGCGTAAGTGTTATATCTTCTCTTTGTCACTTTGTTCTTCTTATTCTAATTTCTTATTGCTGGTTGAGTTCACTTTAAAGGAAAGTATTAGGGCCAGGGAAAGGCAATTGTGTAAGCAAGGAAAAAGTGTAAAGTAGTATTGGTGATAAATGTTAACAGAGCAACAATATGAGATCTGGGAGGATGGATATTAGATTCATGTAAGTTGTGTACAGTTATAGCAGTAGGTAGAGTACCTATAATGAGGTAGTCGACTGAATATGGGAGGAATATGGTATGAATTAAAAAGCTAGTGTTTTCATGAGAGAGGGAAAGAGAAAAGAAAGGCACTAGTTTCAAGAGTGGATAAAAGACAGAAAACAAAACAAAAGTATTAGAAATTAAGAGTTAGACACTTTGGGGATCATAGAAAGGGAGGTGGAATATAGGAGAGACAGTAGATGATGGAGGATATCAAGATGTAGGGGAAAGGGGATAGTGTAGGTAGCCAAAATCAATTCACACAGAAATGAGGCAATGGAGGATGAGGAAACCCAGCAAATGTGAGGTGTTCCCTGCAGCACCTATTGTATAATTAGGATAAAATAAAATAAGAAGAAAATGAGGGACAAGAGAGAAAAAAAAAAAAGAGAGAAGAAAGAAAGAAAGAAAAGGGGGATGGGTAAAGGGAGGGGAACAAGTAAGGAAAAGAAAAAAAGATATAGAACAACCACAACAGCAACAACAAAAAACCCCCCTAAATAACTGGAAAAAAAAGACTTTGAGGGATACGCTGGGAGAAAAGACTAGGAGATAATGCAATGTTAGCAATCAGGACAATAAAAAATAAAAAAATAAAATAAAAATAAAAACAAAACAAAACAAAAAAGAAAAAATGCAAACATTGAGGGCTAGGACATTCAATGACCTCAGATGGACCTCAGGGTGTGATGGATTCAGGGATGGAAAGTCTGTGATATTGAAGACTCAAGAAGTGTGAGTCTCTGGGGTGTGGGCCACCAGGGTTTAGGGGACTCAGACCTGGCAACCTCAAATCTGGTTAACAGGGAGCCTGGGAGCACTGCAGTGCAACACAGCCTTCAGGGATCCCCACAGCTGGGTGCCAGCCCTATGGGAGAGGTCACATCCGCAAACTCTGTCCTATGTGTCTGAACCCCGCAATTCACTCACTCACTCGGGTCTCTGCTGTGGCTGTATCACCAATTCGACTTCAGGACACCTCCCACCCTGTAAGCTCCTGGAATGGCCACCTGGGGGCGCCTCTACACTGCAGCCAATTAATGACGCAGGTCAGTAGCCAGGCCCAGGGGTGGGGCTCCAGCCGCAAACGCCAATAACAGAGTCCAAAACCAAAATTCCCATGCTTCGCAAAATATTCCCCTAATTGGCTTCCAGATGTTTCCCACCCTGCCAGTCCCTGAAACAGTCTCCTGGTGATATCTCTTTATTGTGAACAATTTAAGGCTGCTGCAGATTGGTAGCCAGCCTTGGGCGGGGCTCTAACTGGAAGCGCTATTATTTGTGTCCGCAATCAAAAATTCCCCACCTCGCAATAAAACTCCCGTTTGTCTCCCCAAATCGGTCTGCGAAGACCTCCTGCCCTGTTAGCCCCCCAATAGCCTGCTCAGGGCTTATGAAATTCCCCAGTACCACAGAGCCTCCAGGAATTGCCACTGGCCCGCCAATGCCACATCTCCGCCCACCCCAGGAGGGAGCGTCCCACCCGCAGCTCCCACCTCCGTGTAATAGAGCCTCAATTTTATCTTATACACGAATTTTCTCTGTTACCTTCCCACCAAATCGATGTCCAGACACCTCCTGCCCTACAAAATCCCAAAACAGCCTGGTCCCGAAGAATTTCCAACGCTGCCCAGCCGTTTCTTTGCAGGAGAGATTATCAGGTGTGCTCACTCAGCCACCATCTTGCCCCGCCCCTCCTATATTTTCATTTAAGTGTTTCATAGTTTTAGCACTTACATTTAGATCTATGATCTATTTTGAATTAATTTTATGTTTAGCAATTTTTAAGAGATTTATTTACTTTATTATTTTTTTTTATTCCCCGCCCCGCCCCCCCAATTGTGTTCTCATCAATCTGCTTATTGTTTGCTCACCTTCTCCAGGAGGCACGGGAACCGAACCCAGGACCTCCTACAAGGGAGGTGAGTGCCCAATGGCCTGAGCCACATCTGCTCCTGCAGGTTGTGGTGTCTGCTGGCTTGTGGCATCTGCTCATTTAGGCATCTGCTCATTGTGGTGGTGCAGCATCTAGCTTGTTGCAGCAGGTGCAGCTTCTAGCTCATTGAGGTGAGTGTAGCATCTGCTCATCTTCCTTAGGAGGCACCATGAAATCCAGGACGTCCCATGTGGTAGGCGGGCACCCAACTTGTTGAGCCCCATCTGCTTCTCTTCTATAGAACAATTTTTTTAAAAGATTTAATTATTTATTTATCCCCCCCCCCTTTGTGACTTGTTCCTTTTCTTTTTCTGTCTCTTCTCTGTGCCCATTTGCTCTGCATTTTTTCTGTATCTGTCTCCCTTTTGTTGCATCATCTTGCTGCACCAGCTCTCCACGGCGCATGGGCCGTCAGCTCTGCACAGCACATGGGCCAGCTTTGCCTTCACAAGGAGGCCCTGGGATGTGAACCCCAGGCCTTCCATATGGTAGACAGGAGCCCAACTGATTGAGCCACAGCTGCTTCCCAAATAGAGCAATTTTAATAAGTATTGTCAAATAAACGAATGAGGCACTTAGATTTAAACTTTTTTTATTTTTTTAAGATTGATTGATTTTTCCCCCTTCCCCTCCTCCCGCCCTGCTGTTTTTGCTGTCTGCGTTGTCTTTGCTTTTCATTTTCTCTCCTCTAGGATTCACTGGGATTCGATCCTGGAGACTCCTGATGTGAAGAGAGGTTCCCTCTCAATTGTGCCACCTCAGTTCCTGGTTTCTGCCACACTTCACCTTGATTCTCCCCTTGTCTCTCTTTTGTTACATCATCGTCTTGCTGTGTGACTCACTTGAGCAGGCACTGATTCATCACACGGGCGCTTGCACTCACCACGCAGACACTTGTGCTCACGTAGGCACTTGTGCTGCACTGGCTCACCATGCAGACACACTTTCTCTTCTTTTTCACAAGGAGGTCCCAGGGATCAAACCCAGGTCCTCCCATATGGTAGGGAAAAGCTCTATCACTTGAGCTACATCTGCTTCCCTAAACTATTCTTAATTGTCATTATTTATTTTTGGTAAATAAAATATCTCACACATTAATTTTATTAGTGGGAATTTAAATTGGAAAATCTTTTTGCAGAGTGATGTGGCAATAGCTGTATAACTTAAAAAATGCATATGCCCTTTGATCCAATAATTTCATTTCTAGGAGTTTATCTTACAGATATATGGTAAAAGATCTATTAATTAACCTCCACTTAATAAACTCTCCAGAATAATTAGCACTGTAATTCCCTCTCTAAAGTACACTATCAGAGTCCCATAGCCCACTGAACATTACATTTTAAAGCAAATTAAATAGGAAATTGTATACTGTGTATTTGGGCATGGTTTATGCAAGAAATATGAGGTGGAACTACAATTAGTGAACTTATTGTCAAAATAAAAAAGGTCCTGGGAAGTAGATATGGCTCAATGATTGAGCTCCCATCTACCACTTGGGAGGACCCAGGTTTGGTTCCTGGTGCCTCCTCAAGAAGACAAGCAAGACAGCAAGCTGATGTGATGGGCTGGCACAGCGAGCTGACACAGCAAGATGACACAGTAAGAGACACAAGGAGGAAAACATAATGAGAGATACAACAAAGCAGGGAGTGGAGGTGGCTCTAGCAATTAGGCACCTCCCTCCCACATGAGAGGTCCCAGGTTTGATTCATGGTGCCTCCTAAAAAAGGAAGATGAGTATACAACAGACACAGCAACTGCAAACAATGAGGGGGTGGGGAGAAATAAATAAAATACATCTTTAAAAAGAAAAGGAAAAAAAAAAGGTCCTGGTTAATGCTTGATGGGTATAGGGTTGCTATTTGGGATAATGGAAAAGTTGGTAATGGATGGTGGTGATAATAGCATAACATTGTAAATGTAATTAACATTACTGAACTATATGCTTGAAAGTGGTTAAAATGGGAAATGTTATGTTGTATACATGTTGCCATAATACAGTTTTTTTTAAAAAGGCCCTGGCCCTTTCTCAAAATATCAAAGAAAAAAAAACACATTTATGTGTTTCAAGTTAACTATAAAGCATTTAATACATGCTGTATCAATTTTTATGATTCCTAGTTTGAACTGATTAACTCACCAACTACTGGTCCCAATAGTATTGGATAAGATGATTTCTTATAGAATAGCTGAAATTTGTAAATAACTAGAAGTCTAACAGTAGAGAGTTGGCTAAATCAATTATGATATATCCATATAATAAAATTTTATACAACCATAAAATAATGAGACACCTCTATTTATACTGATATTGACCAATTTCTAACATAGATTTAATGAATAGAGCAAATCATAAAGCATAATGTATAGTATAATCTCATTTTTATTAAAACATCCAAAAAACTCTTCATTTAATAGATACGTGGGAAAAGGAAAGGAAAAAATGTTACATTGTGAGTGTTTTCATTGCTGTTCCTTCCCTCCCAACTTTCTAGGAAGAATTCTTTATTTATTTGACTAAGGAGCCAAATATGGAGTCATTTAGGCTAAAAACTGTAAAAGTCTAGAAACTGCTTTACTTGAGAAGTGGATAGGGACATATACAGGAAAAGATATAGAAGAGGAAGAAGGTTTGGGGGAAGAGAAAGAAAGGGTGGTTTTGTGACATAAAGGAAAAAAAAAAGCCTGATGTGGACATTTTAGAAATTTTACCATGATGTGCAATGTAATTTTCATGTTATTTCATTCCTCAAAGCTGCCACAGTGTTCTCCATTGCTCTCCAAGGCTTATGGAGTTAGTATTGAAGTGGTGTGTGTGTGTGTGTTTGTGTGTGTGTGTGTGTCCACAACAGAGGCTGACTTCCTGTATGGATAGAAAAAAAAAATCTGAAGAAATACACATCAGATTATTGATAGTGATAGTCCCAGGGGAAATAATTATATGGGACACTTATATTTTCTATGTTGTATATAAGAATTGAGTGTTTCATAATGAGCATGCATTCTTTTTTTTTTTTTAAGATTTATTTTTTATTTTATTTCTCTCCCCTTCCCCCCCACCCCCAGTTGTCTGCTCTCTCTGTCCATTTGCTCTGTATTCTTCTGTGACCGCTTCCATCCTTATCAGTGGCACTGGGAATCTGTGTTTCTTTTTGTTGACTCATCTTTGTTGTGTCAGCTCTCCGTATATGCGATGCCATTCCTGGGCAGGCTGCACTTCCTTTCGCACTGGGCAGCTCTCCTTACGGGGCGCGCTCCTTGTGCGTGGGGCTCCCCTGTGTCACACAGAGAGCTGACACAACAAGATGACGCAACAAAAAGAAACACAGATTCCCGTGCTGCTGACAACAACAGAAGTGGACAAAGGAGAACACGGAGCAAATAGATACAGAGAACAGACAACTGGGGGGAAAGGGGAGAGAAATAAAAAAAAAAATTAAAAAAAGAAATAGATACAGAAGATCACACAGTGAATGGACGTAGACAACAAAAACAGCAGGGTGAGAGGGGGGCAGCAGAGGGGGAGAGGGATGGGAAGATAAAAAATGAAATAAAATTCTTAAAAAAAAAAGAATTATTGGGAAGCTGACATGGCTGCCTAAGTGGTTGAGCACCAGCTTCCCACATACAAGGTCCCAGGTTCAAACCCCCACTCCGGTACCTCAGAAAAAAGAAAAAAAGAAAATTACTATAAATACAGAGCTTAAATAACAGACTATCCCAAGTGCTTCAGTACTTCAGCAATATTTTTAATGGGAATTAAATTTACTTAATGCTTTCAAAATAAAGGCAGCTCATTGTGTCAATATTATCAATGAGAAAACTTTAAAAACTTAGAGTGGAATTAAAAGTCATTTTTTTCACTACTTTATCTTTTTGCCCTGAAATAAGGGAACAAATCCCAGTTTTACATTTTGCTTCCTATTTATTAACTAAAATAATGCATGCTGGGAAGCAGAATTGGCCCAATGGATAGGGCATCTGCCTACCACATGGGAAGTCCACAGTTCAAACCCCAGGCCTCCCTGACCTGTGTGGAGCTGGCCCATGCACAGTGCTGATGCACGCAAGGAGTGCCATGCCACTCCTTGCAATTCTTGGGCAGGCTGAACTTTCTTTCACGCTGGGCGGCTCTCCTTACGGGGCGCAATCCTTGTGCTTGGGGCTCCCCTACGCGGGGTCACCCCTCTGTGACAGGGCACTCCTTGCACACATCAGTACTGCGTGTGGGTCAGCTCCCACGGGTCAAGGAGGCCCAGGGTTTAAACCACGGACCTCCCATGTGGTAGACGAATGCCCTAACCACTGGGCCAAAGTTCGCTTCCCTGTATCTATTTCTTTTTGTCTTCTCTTCTCATCTTTCCCCACCAGGATTCACTGGGGTTCAATCCTGGGGACCTCTGATGTGGAGAGAGCTTCCCTGTCAATTGTGCCACTTTAGTGCCTGGTCTTTGCTGTGCGTCACCTTGACTCTCCCCTTCGCCTCTCTTTTGATGTGTCATCATCTTGTTGCTGGCTCACTTGTGTGGGCACTGACTCACCACGCAGGCACTTGCGCAGGCACTCTGCTTGCTGCACGGGCACTTGGCTCACCACGCGGCCGCTGGCTCGCCACGCAGGCACACTTTCTCTTCTTTTTCATCAGGAGGCCTCAGGGATCGAACCTGGGTTCCCACATATGGTATGCAGAGGCCTTATCACTTGAGCCATATCCACTTCCCCAATAATTATCTTAATAGGCACATAAAAATTACTCAATATCATAAGCTATTTCACCCATCTGTGCCTCAGTTTTCTCATATATAAAATGAAGGAATAACACCCTCTTTCATAGGGTTGATATAAAAATCAAATTGAAAGTATTATTTATAGCACAGCACCTGGCATTTGGTATATGCTCAATAAATAGTAGCTAGTAGCAGTTTGTTATTATCAAATTTTCTTTTCTCCAAAATTTTGAAACTACACCAGAAACAACAAACAGCTGTGAATTTTACCAGTTTACACTGAATTCAATGTGATGTAATTTTTTTTTTTAGGAGGTACTGGGGATTCAACCCAGGACCTCCTACATGGGGAGCAGGTGCTCAACCACTTCAGCTACATCCACTCCTCAATTTGGTGTAAGTTTGTGATCATTGTAAACTTGAAGTAGTAATGTGAGAGTTTGTTTGTTTTAATTAAGAATTTATGAAAGAGTTCCAGGGATCAGCATGATTAAACATATATTTAGGTGGTAGAACAGTATTCCCTTCCACCTAGTTCCCCACTCCACAGAAGTCATGGGCATCCATTGTCTCAAGTAGGTGAAAAGCTTTTGAATAACAAGAATCTGGGCTTTTGAGTTTAAAAAACCTGAGGCCTAAAAGACGCATTGCTTAGGTTCATGCCATCAACAGTTATTCTGGAAAAACAGATGAAGAACAAGGCTACTTACTCTACCCTGGCCTAGATAGAGTGTCTAGGAACTCAGCAGGGTGTGTGAGCAAAGAAAGATTATATAAGAGTGTGCACATGGAGTGTGCAGGCAACAGGCCTGTGAGAGAGCTTGGAAACAGCCCACTTACCTCATTGTGGCACAAGAAACCAGCAGAGCCCAGGTAGGAATGAGGGTGTCTCAGCAAATGTCAATGTGAATACATGGTGACTAGAGGCCACAGCACCATGTTCACCTCTGGAACTTAGATACAGCCCAGGAAAGGCAAGAGGGATTATTCTGTATTCACTGAGATTGTTTCTGCCATTGGGACAAACGAAGTTAAATGCAGGGATAGAGAAGTTAATTCTTTGCACAGTTAAGGCCTGAAGTGTGTAACAATCTAAGTATATTCCATGTTTCTTACTACAGAGTTAATCCTTGTATCAGAAAAAAAATGTAGGCTGCCTTCCTAATGTCATGACTAGAAAAAAGTGTCATTTGTTTATGATGCTGAGCATATATTAGATAGGTGATAGAGGTTTTAACTATATCAGTATGGAATTAGATCCCCAACAAAAATGTGTTCTTATATCCATTAAAATACATGTTTCGGGAAACAGATGTGGCTCAACCAATTGGGCTCCCATCTACCATATAGGAGGTCCAGGGTTCAATGCCCAGGGCCTCCTGGTGAGGGCAAGCTGGCCCACGTGGCGTGTTGGCCCATGCAGGGATGTAGCCCCGTGCAGGAGTGCCAGCCAACATGGAGAGCTGGCACAGCATGATGATGCAACAAGAGACACAGAAGAGAGAAAATAAAAAGATGTGGCAGAACAGGGAGATGAGGTGGTGCAAGAGAGTAATCACCTCTCTTCCACTCCGGAAGGTCCCAGGATTAGTTCCCGGAGCCACCTAATGAGAATACAAGCTGACACAGAAAAACACACCGCAAATGGACATAGAGAGCAGACAATGGGGGGACTGGGATGGGGGGGAGAGATAAAATAAATCTTTAAAAAAAAAATACATGTTTCAGCATTTTCATAGTAGCACTACTTGTAATAGCCAAAAAACTAGAAACTAACCAGATGCTCAGCAGCAGCAGAATCGAATAAATTGTGGTGTATTTAAACAATGGAACAGTATACAACAATGAGAAGCTACATGCAACAGCATGGCTAAACTTTACAAACCTAAGGTGACTGAAAGAAGCCATTCACAAAAGTTCCAATGTATTATCCCATTTATAAAAGGTATAAAAAAACAACCAAAAAGAATCTATCCGGAGTCAGGATAGTAGTTGCCTTCTGCATGTGTGTTGGGAGGTGGCTGGTGTCAGAAAAGAAATATGAGCAGGACTTCTGGAGAGTTAGTAACATTCTATTTCTTGATGTGGCTGAGAGTTAATAGGTGTCTTCAGTTTGTGAACATTCATTTTGCTGTATACTTATGTTATATGTGCCTTTTAAAAGTCCTGGGGGGGGAGCAGATGTAGCTCAAGTGGTTGAGTGCCTGCTTCCCACATAAAAAGTCCTGGGTTTAATCCCTGTTACCTCCTAAAAACAAACAACAAAAACAAAGTACTATGGCTATTGCATCCACTTTCTTATGTTAGTCAGTTGTGCAGTTTATGATTTATCCAAGGTAGAAGACTAGGTTATAAAAGAAAGATTAGCCTTGAAAATAGTGACCAGAATTTTAAAATTTCTTTCTTTATATTATATTGATAGAGATTTTCTTCTCCTTAAGAGAGGATAGATTGCTCAAAACATTAGAGCAATTTTGGAAAAACTCCTAGATTCGAAAGAAAAGTGCATTTTGGAATATGCAGTAGCGAAGATGATTTCCAAGTATAGATACTGAATGGTCTAGACTTGTATAGCAGTCTATATTTCACCACAATAGCAGTGAAAACTTAGCACTTTAAATCTGGCTGGCTAGTAGATCGAGAGGTTGACATATTAGATTTAGTACAACTGTAGAATTCATGCACAAATCTCCCATGCTGCACAGTTTTCCCATATGCTGCATAAAAATGCAATATAGTTTTTCACTCAAAAGCTGCTATATACATTAGGGTGCTAGCTTATTTTATGCCTTCAACTTGCTTAATGTTTTCATTTATATACAACAGAATTTTACACTACATCAATCAATCTATTGCAGAATAATTTACATTAGAAATCATAATAAATTTATACGAAGTATTGATTTAGCATTAATTTTCGAACTGCAAAAGTCAATGAACCATAAATCTGTAAATGAATTGGTGAAATGAAAGACATAAATGACAAAAAAGTGAGAGTTACATGTGTTGTGTTTGTGCTTTTTAGATCACTGCATGGAGAAATATATGGGAGGAGACTTCATAAATTTTAAAATAGTAACATAATAG
Organism: Dasypus novemcinctus; assembly: GCF_030445035.2. Lineage (NCBI taxonomy): Eukaryota > Metazoa > Chordata > Mammalia > Cingulata > Dasypodidae > Dasypus > Dasypus novemcinctus. The sequence continues at coordinate 45,462,447 of NC_080693.1, read as the reverse complement.
CATAATTCACAAAGAAGGAGACTATCTCAACAAAATGTTGAAGAAAACCACCTGAGAATATGGCTCATAATTGCAAAGCATCTTCACACTCTTGTGCTTACAAACAAATAAAACACCTAGAGGCAGATCTAATGACACAATCAATTTGATTCTTAAGAATATCTTGTTTTTGTATGTGTGCATATGTTTGCACATCTTTAGTATTTTAAAAGGCCACATTGAAGGCAAAACTTTGGTAATAATAGTCCTATCTCCCGTGGATGTTGGGACTCCTCTGCTACTATTATTTCCAGATATTAATTTCTTGTAATAAGCAATTGCCCAGCCTGGGTTTGCTCACTTACCATAATGGGAACTCACTATCTCTCAATACATTATGATCTACTTTGTTCTAACCTTGACTGATTACTTAGAGATTATGGTGATGATTGTGGTTGAGTCTCCATTTGGTCACAGGAAAACATTTTTCTAAAACTGTATTTACTGGACCCCTTGCAGCCCTATCTCAGGTAACCATCTTATAATAGTATCGATTGGGCATACGAGATACCAGACGAGAGTGGCTAAGTTAGTAAAGATGACATCATCATCACTTGGAAAAAACAGAAGACTTCATTCGAACACATTTGATGGATAGTTGCCATCATCATCAGGTACGGTAAGTGCAAAGAATCAGGCTTTTCATTAAAGGTCTTTGTCCATAAGGCTGTGCATTTCCACCTAGAGTCCTGCCATTCACTCTGATTGGACTAGTTTAGGTTTAGTTCATGTGCCCACCCAAGGACCAGGGGAACAAAATGCATTAGGTCTGGTCATATGCTCTAACTCTAAGGCCAGGAGTAGTATCCTATCACATCCTATCGAGAAGTGCAGTGGATCATGAAAAAAAATGAGGGCTTCACCAGGTTTGCTACAAAGTGATTGCAGTGTGCAACCTGTGCAGCTGTAGGTAGTAAACCTGTCTATGATCAGAAAGGGCAGGTAAGTGCTGGAGAGGCAGATTGCAAATGTCTACTACTATGATGAATTTCATTTGCCTATCTATTTGCTCCCGAAAGGTTTAAGAGGGTACTTTTATTTTTTAAAGGAGGTACTGGGAATTGAAACCAGGACTTTGTAGATGGGAAGCAGATGCTCAACCCCTGAGCTACATTCACTCCCCAATGAGAGGTGGTTTTCTCATTTGTTTGTTTTTATGAGGTACCAGGCTATAGAATCCAGACCTTGTACATGGGAAGCAGGCACTCCCCTCACAGGGTACTTTTTTTTTTAAGATTAATTTAATTTATTTCTCCCCATCCCCTTGTTATTTGCCTTCGCTATCTGTTCATCTTCTTTTCAGGAGGCACCAGGAACCGAAGTTGGGGCCTCCCATGTGGTAGGTGGGAGCTCAATCACTTGAGCACATAGCTTTCCATCAGAGGATACTTTTGATCCTCCATCTATTTCTCTCACCTGTTTATATCCAATCTCTGCAATAGTGGTTTTCAGCTTTTCCCCCCTCGGACAATATACATAAAAATGATATTCATGCGCTTGTCCTTAGGTTATGTCCAATTCTGTAGTGTGTTTTGGAATGCCACCCCTTTAAGTCACTCATTCAGGAAAACACACCTACAGACTAGTGAGTATCATAGGAGAGGAAAACCAGGGATTTGGAGGGAGAGCAGGGTTTGTGTGAAGAATATGTCCCTCCTTTCCCCATAGCCAAGTAAAATGGGAAATGCTTAGAAAATCATTTGTAGGGAAACGGACTTTGGCCCAGTGGTTAGGGCGTCCGTCTACCATATGGGAGGTCCGCGGTTCAAGCCCCGGGCCTCCTTGACCTGTGTGGAGCTGGCCCATGCGCAGTGCTGATGCGCGCAAGGAGTGCCGTGCTACACAGGGGTGTCCCCCGAGTAGGGGAGCCCCACGCACAAGGAGTGCCCCCCATAAGGAGAGCCGCCCAGCGCGAAGGAGGGAGCAGCCTGCCGAGGAATGGCGCCGCCCACACTTCCCGTGCCGCTGACGACAACAGAAGGGGACAAAGAAACAAGACGCAGCAAAAAGACACAGAAAACAGACAACCGGGGGAGGGGAGGGGAATTAAGTAAATAAAAATAAATCTTAAAAAAAAAAAAAAAGAAAGAAAATCACTTGTAAAGTATATTTGGGTGGTGCCTGCAAGAAGGGGTGATGGTATTTCCATATCCCAGGTGGACATCTCCTTAGGTGGCACATGTGATCTGCCACCTGTGCTAACTGTACAAAGGAGGAGGGAACTGGGTAGAAATGGAGAGGAGAGATGGAGCTAGCAGAGCAGCCTGCATTCCCCCTGTGGCTTGACAAAGATGTGAGCACTTCTCAAGGGTCAGCAGAAGGAAGCTGGATCTTAGCTCTTGTTACACATTCAAGAGAGCTATCTTCTGGCTGAAGGTACCCCAACAACAAGAAGCTGTAGTACCTACTTGGGCCAGAGGCGGAAGAAGTGAAACTGGTTCTGTTCCAGTGAAACTCGACAGGGAACTGCACTGTGATGAAGCCCCATGATCTGAAGTAAGCTGGATTTCAAATTTGGGTCTGAGTGAGTCAGGTGCAACACAATGGGAAACTGAGGCCATAATGCATGAGAAAAGATAGTTTGTTACTCACAGGTCCCAGAGAGAGAGCGGGATGCACCAAGAGGGGTCAATGGGTAGCTCCGTTGGCTGGAGTGACTCAACCCGGGGGCAGGAGCACACAAGCAGAGCAAGAGGAACCTGTGGCTGTGAGGGTGGAGGCTGGTTGATTTCCTATAGGACTCAAGGATTGGTTAGTTGAAAGCAAACATGCTCGAGAAGGAAAGGTACTGGGGATCCTAGGACGGTGGGGTGGTTAGCTTATCATTTGGGAACAGCTATGGGTTTTCATGGACATGTGGATGGTGTGGTGATGGCTGCAGAGGTGGATTTGGGCTCTGAGGGAGTTTATGCCCCAGGGTGGGAAAGCTGCTTATTAACTAGCCTGGAGGACCTTCATCGGAGCCCCTGGCTTGCAGTCTGCCCTGGGGAGTTTAGGCTTGTGCATCCCCATGGTGGCATGAGACAATTTTCTAAAATCTCATCCTATTTACAGTTATTTCCTGTTGGTTCTGTGTCCCTAGAGAACCCTGACTAATACTGATGTGGGCTATGGGTGGGAGGCTCTTTGTCTCTTCAGAGATAACCTAAACTATCTGTGACTTGTGGGTGTGGGGTGATAAAAGGCTGCAGTCCTGCCCTTGGTGACCATGGTAACGACTCCAGTCCCAGGAAACAGTTTAACAATGCAAGGTCTATAAACTTTTAAGTATTCAGGGGAAATGCAAACCAAATACACTAAAAGCTTATCTAGAATGCCTGAGGTCCATGCTAAAAGCTTACCTAAGATGTGGAAGATATATATGCTAATTCAAGCTTATTGAGAACTGAAACAAAAGGACCATTTGGCCTTTCCTCTCTGTATAAAAGGGACTCAAAAATCTTGTTCCCGGCTAGGGATTGAAACAGAAATTGAAACAGAAAGCTCCTGAGTCCGGCCGGCCATCAATAAACCATTTTTCCTTCTCAAAATCATTCCTGAGTCCTGACCTCTCTATACTCAAATAATTGAACCTCTCTCAAATTCCAACAATACAATTGGTATAACATGAATAAAGATAATAGTGTTGTATCAATATTAATTTCCTGTTTTATCATTATACTGTGGTTATTGTAAAATAATTCTCCAGGAACAAAGAGAGAAACAGAGACAGAGAAAGAGAAGTATAAAGCCACTATGGTCAAAAGTTAATATTTGGGAAATCTGGGTGAAGGGTAGAAGAGAATTCTTTGTGCTATTTTTACAACTTTTCTGAAAGTCTGAAATTATGACAAAATAAACACTTAAAAGAAAAAATAAGTACTGTGATATTTGTTTAAAAATATATATTATGGATATAAAGAAATGAGAAGAAATACACCAGAATGCTCTTTGAATTGAAAGATTTAGAATAATTTTTGGTACTTTCTCTTTCTAGAAACTGTGCATATATCATGTTTATGATTCCTAAACAGACCCATTTGAGCTATCATTTTAATGCCTATAAATAAATGTTTTTTTACCTACCTCATGGATGCTTTGTAATTTTTAATGTTTATAGCAATATAATGATTTAAAAACTTTTTTTTTTCATCTGAAACTGACTTGCAAATGATTATCCACTTTGCTGCATCAAGCAATAATTAAGTTAAATGAATAATGGAGAATTCTGATTTTATCCCCACCCCCACATACAACCTTCTTGGAAAGGCTTGATTTGTAGATTAATGTATTTCATATTGGGGTATAAAAGACTGGCTTAAATCATCTATATGTGATACCATATTAGTGCAATGTAGTACGTCTTTAAGTAGGAAGTACTAGATTGCTAAGAGCTATCAAATTTATAATTGTTTTTCTTTTAGTGTTTTTATAAAGAAATATTCTGTAAAGTTTGCAGAGAACTTAGATTCCACTCAATCTAGACCAGTATTACTAGATTTTACATCTGTAAATCAGCAATTGGATTTTTATATGGATGCACTCCACTATATATCTCAGAATATATTTAAAACTTTGCAAGTTTTGTATATTTTTTTCCAATGAACTATAAAATCCCAGTACAGAAGTATCAACTGCAGCCTCATGCCTCAAGGCAGAACCATGATTAAGTCATCCTAGATAAGTAATTGTCCATTCAGTGAGAATCTATATCATCCTCAGTATCCATTCTTGCAATGATCTTTCATCAGGAACTTTATTGTCCGATTCAAATATTTTCTTTAAAAATTTTTTTTTCAGTTTAATCCGATTTCATCTGAATTTCTGTTGCATATAGAAATTCATCCTATTGCATACACTTACTGCAATAAATGTCCTTCTGCCATCATTTAATTTTACCCAATATAATCAAGATGAGGAAATATTGTTTCATAATAATCATTTAGTGTTATTTACACACGTTCACTGCATTGTCTTCTATCTTATCAGTGTAATGGATTTGCCCATTTAAATGACATCTGTATATGGTGCAATATTTTATCAAAGCAAACAATCACCTCTGTAGCAGTATGGTATCATTGATGAATTCCAAAAAGAAATAATGGATTATGCTGGTAATGTGATCTGTACCTCGGCATGATTGAGTTATGATTAGGGCATTGCATCCCCACCCCTTGGTGGGTGGGGACTCACAGACAAAAGGCATGTAAAGAACAGAGTTGAGGGTTTTTGATGTTGGAGTTTGATGCTGAAGCTTTAAGTTGGAGCCCCAGGATGTACGCTCACAGAGAAAAGAGAAGCCAGCCCCAAGAAGAGAGGAAACCTGAGGCCCAGAAGAAGCAAGCCCTGGGAAGATAGGAACCTGGAACCCAGAGAAAAGCAAGCCCCAGGAACATAGGAACCCAAAAAGCCTGAACCCTCACAGATGTTGGCAGCCATCTTGCTCCAAATAGACTTTGGTGAAGGAAGTAACTTATGCTTTATGGCCTGGTATCTGTAAGCTCCTACTCCAAATAAATACCCTCTATAAAAACCAACCAGTTTCTTGTATTTTGTATCAGCAACTTTTTGGCTGACTAATACAGGCCTCCATGTATTTATCTGTAATTTCTGATTATACTAAGTTATAGTAATTTGAGCTCATACAGATAGCTTGCTTTGACTTAAATTACTGAAGAATGATGAAATGTACATGATCAGAGAATATGATTCTTGGGGCCTACAATCATTCATTGTCATCTCCATGATTTCTAGTGGCCTGTCATTTTACTGAGTTTAATTGCTGCAGGTATTTGGCCCAATATTTAGGACTGGACATAGAAATGATTACATTTCTGTTACATTATACTGCCTCCCCAAATCTTCCCTTGTAGGATTTCCTTAACGAATTAGACAAGATTCTTGTTTGTAAGTAGTAGAAATAACCTCTAGCTGTCTTAAGCAAAAAAGTAATTTTGGAAGGTGTGTTATAATTAGTTGTTAGTTTCTAGTCTTCCCTTTTCACTCAATATTAGAACCCTTGGCACACAGAATAAAAACTATTTCCAGTCTCCCTTGCAGCTGGATGTGCCCACATAACTAAGTTATGGCCAATGGGATGTAAGCAGAAGTGGCATTTGCAATTTTCTGGACCTGTTCTTAAAGGGTAGAGGCATATACCTCTGTTCTTTGCATATACCTGCTCCCTATAACACATATGTGGTTGCTGGGTGCACACCATAGGGATGGAAAAACAGATGGAAGAATCCTGTGTCCCAGATGACCGGATAGCATCCTAAAATGCCTATGTCTGAATTTTATATGAGAAAAATAAGCCTCTAAAGTGCCAGTTATTTTCAGTTTCTGTTACATGCAACTGAATCCATATCTCAATAATATAGGTAGGCAAAATAATAATAACAATAATAGTAATAATACAGATAGGCATCAGGGATTCACCAAATTGACTGGAGAACTTTAAAGAAAGGCTGTCTCCAGGGGAGCCATGGAGATGAGGCAGCAGAGCCTGCACTGTCTCAGTGCCTTGTTACTGCAGCTGGTCACAGCCTGACACCCAGATTTCCTCAGTCTTAGTTTCACTCACTCAAGATGCAAACTCCTGTAAGGGAGCATTTAATTGCCTGAGTTAAGCTATGTATCTGCTTCTGCTTCCTGGGGGGGGGCCAAGGGGCAGCTGGGGGAAAGATCTGCCTTCTGTTTCTGTAGAGGGTGTTGGCAATAGGAGGTATTGTTGTGGAATTTAAGAGAAGTTCAATTATTTGAGTATAGAGAGGCCAGGACTCAGGAATGATTTTGAGAAGGAAAAATGGTTTATTGACGGCCGGCCGGACTCGGGAGCTTTCTGTTTGAATCCCGAGCCCCGAACAAGATTTTCAAACGTCTTTTATACAGAGAGGAAAGGCCAAATGGTCCCTTTGTTTCAGTTCTCAATAGGCTTCAATTAGCATATATCTTCCACATCTTAGGTAAGCTTTTAGCAAGGACTCCAGACATTTTAGATAAGCCTTGGTTTTTGCATTTCCCCTAAATACTTAAAGTTTATAGCCCTTGCTTTGTTAAACATTTCCTGGGACTGGAGCCTGCTGGTCCCTAAGAGCAGGACTGCAGCCTCTTACCGTTTCACACCCACAAGTCAAACAACTTAGTTATCTCTGAAGAGACAAAGAGCCTTCCACCCATAGCCCACATCATTCCCCCCCTTTGTCAAAGTTTACTTGCTAAGCTTTGGCATAATTATTGTTGTAGCTATGAGGTGGATGACTGTTTGTTGTCTTGACTGATTATTTATCAGTCTTTAGTACAGCATCCAGGACCGTTTTTAGAAGTTTAGAACTTTTCATTCTGGACAGCAGAATCTTGGGCAGGGGCCTCCTGCAGTTATTCTGCTGCCACTGGCACTCACGTGGATTTCCAGTCAGGTTCCAGATCCATCTATTACTTTTATTTTACTCTTAAAGAGTTTACACCTTTAATTTAAAAGGGGTGCTGAAGGGAGACGATCTCTTTTCTGTAACTGCTTCCTGCTGGCCATGGGCTGTAGTCATTGCCTAATAAGGTGTAAAACTCTTTAATTTATTCTAACTGGAGGAAGATGGATCTGGCATTCTGTACGAAGTTGGATGAAGTTTTCATATGGTTAATAAGATGTTCACTCTGAAAGAAACAAACTTAATTAAAAATTTGGAATACCCGTTTTTTTAAAAGAGGACACATTGGATTACAGAGGTAGACAAGGTTAGGTGCCTATAAAGATGGCACTCCTTAAAAGCTGGTGGGAACAGCATATATTCTTTTTTAAGTTATCCATCTTTAGAGAGAAATTGTAACAGACACTTAGCTTTGTCTGAAGACACATTCCAAGCTGTTCAATGATTGACACTCATTCGCTCTGTCAGATGCTCCTGGTGAACTGGCACTCCTTGGGCAACTGGCTTCACTCAGGATTAGAACACTAATTTGGAAATACTCTTAGTTTTCACCTGTGGGAGTGATCAGAACTACAGAATAAAGATTTTTACACCTTGGTTTTCATTGTACAATTTCTAGCAATTTTGACTTGTTCAATAGGTGACTCACCATCAGCAAGCAAGCCTCACTTTTGCTAACTTGAGACTGGCTGAGACTGCCACCTTATTCTATAGACATGTTATTAACTGTTTAGAAAATGATTTTACCAGGAATTTAACATGTCTAATATACTTCTGCACTTGATCCAAAATAGAAAAGATAACATTACAATTATTAGGCATATATTTAGTACAGGATAAAAGTACAGCACTTAATATTAACTAATGTATTACTTAATGCATAAGGATTCAGAGTTGCCATTATTAGTTTTGAGTTTCAGGTTTGTAATACTTTACATGTTATCTCTCCATGAGAGCAGGCCATAATGCCAATTGTGCTCAAGTTTTACTTACAGTCTCCTGGTATCATGGCTCCACTCAGCATGTTCTTCAACGCAGTGAGCAAGTTGCAGCATCCTTCCAGTATTCCAGAGATTTTCCAGTATTCTACTAGCCTGGTGCATAGTGCTCTCTGGCACCATGGAACAGTGCCAGTCTGGAGGCGATATCCATTGTACACTTGGCTGTACCGAGTCATTATTGGCTGCAGGAGCTTGAAACTGCAATATAGTTTCCATCGACTTCAGGAGCAGAACCAGAGACTGATATAGCACATATTTTTAATTGAGGGGTCAGTGACCAGCCTAGCCAATAACTCACATGGAGAGGCCACCTGTAATGTATACAAGGCCTGGTTCGAATGCACAAGAGTTTGACAATGTTAAAGTTTATTCCTTGTTTTATATATATATTTTAAACAACTTAACGCAATACATATATCAAATGACTATTTACTTACACAATTTTACTATGAAGATAACAGTAGGTGCTTTACTTTAGTAATAGAGGAAAAATATTATTTTTCATTGTTAGAATGAAAACAATTTTTCCAATAGAATCAAGACAACTTTTTATTACCATTTACTTAAATGTGTATTTTGCAGTGGCCTTCAGACAGGTTTATTATCATGAAGTTATTTCTGCTACCAATACCAATCTAAGTTTCTTTAGTTAACAATAACTTCTACAACTAGAATTATTTAAACATTTTCAGTTTGGAAGATGTTTTACAAACTCTTTATAATTGACTATAACCGCATTGACTAGACACCTCATGTTTAAATAAACTTACTAAATTACAATTACCAATGAAAGAAATTCACTCTCTATTTAAGAGAGCATATCTACAATCTTTTCCCTTTAGCCTAATTTCACCAATGTGAACTTACAATTTTCACTTACAATTTTCAATACTGTAAAGATTTTGTACATATGTTAATTTAGTTTATAAATTAACTATGGGAGATTACACTCAAGTTAAATAAAATTGAAACCATAATAGTTTATGCAAGGAATGTTCTCTTTTTCCCTTACAGGAAGCTAAAAACTTCTTTTCTTTAAGTTATGAAAATTATTAATTTAAAAGCATAACTGACTACCAGGTTTTAAAACACATGCATACTGACTTCCAGGTTTCAAAACACATTACACAATTACTTAATTTTTTTAAAATCATAACCCAGGAAAGATCTCTCCATAGTTTTTATGGACTTTCCTTTACTTACTGAAATTTGTTAATAGAGCCACTAATTACCTTATTTTGTTGGAAAGAAATCTTCTGGAAGAAAATAAGGCTCACCAGATTGTGGAGAAGAAAATACTTTATTCTCAATCTTGCAAGAAGGGGCGCAGAGCCAGATATGGCTGGTGCCCCGAACAAAGAAAAATGACACAATTTATACCCCTAAGCCTAGCATGCAAGCTCTTCCTGTTTTTCCATAGATTGGATACTTCAGAAGTTACAGCTTATCTGAGATTTAACTTTCCCACGCAAAAGTTTGATATAACTGCTTCTTCTATCACATTCCAACCATTTTAGTTTTTACCTGCTCCCCCCCTTTGTCAAATAAGGAATAGAATTTAGTGCTGAAATGGCACCGACTTAGTTAGCTCCTTCTTGGGCATCCTTCCACTGCCCACAGGACTGGCCTAAACTGGTCTCCTCCACTGCTGTCCAACCCGGGAGTGGGAGACTGAGGCAGCAGGCCGCCGGGTTACATCAACATTTTTCTTCTGTGAAAATTAACCTAATCTTTGTTTTGTTTTGTGTTTTTTTTCCAATTTATGGCTGACAAAGGTTTAAACTGGGAAATTACCAGGCAAACTGATTCTTAATTCCCTAGCCTAGTAGATAGGTTTAATCTGCCACACCTAGTCTTGCCTTAAAAGCTCTTGCAAAGAGGAGGCCCTTTCCCAATTGTTTCCATAATCAGATTTCTATGACTTTTTCATCCTGCTTAGTTCAATTTGGGCTTTAAGAATATTTATAAATATAACTGCATATTTAATTTTTAACAATTTGAGCAAATAGGCAGACATGAATAGTTTGACACAACAACATGACTTTAGTTACTTTAAACTTTTCAAAGACTTTTGAAACTCTTCTTAATTTGCACTATGACCATGCAGTTTACCACAAGAATTTTCTTTCTTACTTAATGGATTGTAATAACCAAAATGTTCTCAATGCCTTAGCACCATTTTGTTTTAGAACTTTATATTTTACTTTGAAATTAGCAGAATTTTGGATAAGTAACAAGATTAATTTTATATATATTTTTACTGAGGCTATTTGAAGCCTCAGGGAGACAGACTGCTTTCTCTCATGAATTGCCACTCTTAGGAACACTGACCGTCAAGGCAGGAGACTTCTCCCCCTCCACCCCCCTTTTTGATTTTGGAGATAATAAAACTCCAGTGGCCATTTAACCTTATTCTATCAGGCAGCCATTTATTTAGTTTACACTTGAATTCATGAGAGAAAGGGTTACTAATACCAGAAGAGGAGACAGTGATGTCCCAGCTCTTCTCAATTATGAAATAACCACAGGCAAAGGCAAAGGGCGAGGTTAGGCTTGAAGTAACCATAAACAAAGGAAAGGTTAGTGTAGAATTTACACTTAAATAATAGTTTCAGGCTAAATTCACCCAGCTATAATCTCAGTTATTGTCTTTCCACTGTTTTACAATATAAATGCATTTATAAATGATTTTAACTCTTAGTTACAGTTTTTATTAATTTTTTAAAACCTATTAATTTTATAACACCTTTAAATACCTTTCATTCAACTTATAACATATTAAATGAACTTAACCATTACTTTAATTTTTCCTTTAAAGTGAAAGAATAAATCTCTTGCAGTTAGTTTGAAATAAAAGGCTATTTTTCAGGATTTGATTTCTAGAACATAAAATGTTCTTTTAAAAGAGGTAAGACTCTTCTTCATACATTGAGGATATGATGAGGTTAAAGCACAAGAAGCTATTGATAAATGATTTTCTTTATATATTGATCTTACTCAATTTAATCATAAAAATTTCTCTTCCACAAACCTTCTACACTTTCAGTATTCATTCAGGTTCTGTCCCACACTCTACTCTTTCCAATAATCAATCATTTTATCTTAGGACAAAATCATCTTCTGTTTCCTTAACAATAAAAACACATTCCATATATCCCACATACTGAGTTACCAGGCAAACTTCTTACAACATATAATTGCCATTAATACTAAACAAGTTTGTTAAAATAATGAACTTTTCTTCACTTTAAATACTTAGTAGCATGTAATACCAGAAACAGTTTTTTTGGAAGCAAGTTGGCAGGGGAGATTGGCTGCCGAATAAGTTTGTTATAAAATTGCCTTTTATTATTATTATTATCAATTCAGTTTTGTTAAATAATGACTTTCTGCAATTAGCCACTTAAATACCTTAAACAATGCTTTGTAAAACTTTTATATTTATACCCTTAACACAAATTTTACCTTCACAGAACATTCTCTTACTTAAGGTTACTACAATACCTTCTAAGAACCTGAGCAGAATGCAAACGTATTTTGGCTTTGACACCCTAAGGAGGGAACTTTACTGCATTTATTCTGATTCTGCTTTTCACCTCCTTCACTTCCCCCCTTCCAGGCAGTCGGGTGCACAACAAACAGGAATGCGGCTTATGAATAGAAGGGTGGACTCACTGGAAAGGGGCAAGCCGCTCCCCCCTTTCCAGCTTTCAGCCAAAATGGGCAGACAGAACCTACTCAAATTTGGCAACTCTCCCAGGAACCCAGCCGCCCTGACTGGGACATTCCCAACAGACTTGGGTGCTTGGCGCGGACACAGATGGCCTCCAAGCCCCGGCAAAGGGCCAGACCAGAGACAAGACACCAGAACATGCACAAACATCTAGACTCCTCAGCTTTTGCCCCAGAATCATTTCACCCCCTTGCCAATGGCAAGGGAGGGCTCCAGCTCAGCTGTAATTCTACTTCATGTAAGGACACAACTCCAACACTAACATTGAGCTGACACAGACAGAAGCACAAAGGTCACTAATCTGACTCACAAGTTTATATATTTATTTTCACCACGGCTGCCCCCATAGCCATCACAAACCTCAGAACACTTAACATTTGGTATAAAGCAAATTCATTCACAAATTAGCACCATAACAAAAGATTTCAGCTAGACTTTTCCACTGTTTAAACTTTACACCCAGACCAAGCTCCACCAGAAAAGCCGATCCATTTTCCTGTAACCAAGTTTTGTTTTCCTTAATCTAGACCAATTTCCAGGATATTAGGACTCGAACCTATAAATACCCTTCCTATTAAAATCGAGACTCCACTCCTTTAGTGGATATAAGACCAGTACCAGATTCTAACATGCAGTTAGACAAACCCAAAACACCAGGGCTTTTCCCCGGTTTTCCTCCTTTTCCCAAGCCTAGAGAGAACGGCTTCCCCCCAGCCTTCTGGCGCTACTAGGGTTCTCTCAGGAGGTGATCAGCCTCCCCTTCCTAGCAATTAAAGCTAGGGCCTTCCAGACTCTGCTCACCCAGGGAGTCTTACCTTCTTCCCTGTTCGGAGCTCTTTTTCGTTCCCAGAATCTTTCTCTTCAGACCTTCCATTGCCCCTTGATTTTGTCGGGAAGATTCTGGTGGAGCCCACATCTTTTCTGGATTAAATTTAATCCAGGGGCGCCCAGATTTGGGGTTCACCCGAGTCCTCCCGGCTTCCTCGGGGATTTGGAAGGGGCAGCAAAATGCTACCGTCTCTGGCCTTCATTTATTGTCCCTTCGTGGTCGCCATTAATGTTGTGGAATTTAAGAGAAGTTCAATTATTTGAGTATAGAGAGGCCAGGACTCAGGAATGATTTTGAGAAGGAAAAATGGTTTATTGACGGCCGGCCGGACTCGGGAGCTTTCTGTTTGAATCCCGAGCCCCGAACAAGATTTTCAAACGTCTTTTATACAGAGAGGAAAGGCCAAATGGTCCCTTTGTTTCAGTTCTCAATAGGCTTCAATTAGCATATATCTTCCACATCTTAGGTAAGCTTTTAGCAAGGACTCCAGACATTTTAGATAAGCCTTGGTTTTTGCATTTCCCCTAAATACTTAAAGTTTATAGCCCTTGCTTTGTTAAACATTTCCTGGGACTGGAGCCTGCTGGTCCCTAAGAGCAGGACTGCAGCCTCTTACCGTTTCACACCCACAAGTCAAACAACTTAGTTATCTCTGAAGAGACAAAGAGCCTTCCACCCATAGCCCACATCAGTATGTGCCAGGGATAGCTCACACACCAACAAAACACACAACGCAGAATTCCCACCCAAGGAAGACTGAGCTGTTGATAGGAACAATTGTCCACTATACTCATCTCCTTACCTCTACTGAATTAAGGCAAAATAAGAGAAGCTATCATGATTTCTTTTTCAGTTTAACATGAAACTTTCCTATGTTAGTGGATCAATTTTTCTCTAAAATACTGCAATTTTCTTTCACAATACTCTTACTTTAAGTGGCACACATTTCTCATTTCTTTTTCTAAATCCTCTTGCAAGCACATACATTCACAGACTGCTTATAGTACTCATATGCTCTTACCTCCTTTTTGAAACTAGCATCATGAAAAATAATGGCAACATTGTATAAAACTAGAATCAAAATTTTGTCTTTGGAGCATCAAAATCCTTCTTAAGGGAGCAGATGTAGCTTGAGTGATTGAGCACCTGCTTATCACATACAAGGGCTTGGGTTTAGTCCCTGACCCCAATACCACACACACACAAAATCCTTCTTAAGAATAGCAGGAGTATTTTTTAGATATTAAAAAAACTCCTAGCAACTAAAGGTAATTAGCATTCTTTCAAGAGTCAGTATCAGTCTTGGCAATCTTGTATTTTAATATGACATGTTTATTACTCTTAAAAAATAAGTCACAAGGAATTCACTCTTCATTTACTTGAGAAAAAATTTTATACTAAACCCTGATCACCTGGAAGATGATCAGAGGGGTCAAAACAGCAGTTGTTGAAATGGGTATTATTTAAAATCAGTTCAGTCTCATTACTGTTCTGCTTCAGTTATATGAACATTTCTGAAAAATGAATCTAAATACTTGCATTTAAAAAATGCCTCCCACATTAGTAATGTTTGCTGAGATGCCAATAATTTATCAATAAGCCTTTCTGTTGCTCAGAATTAAAAAATCATCCACAGTCACTCCCAGCAAAATGTCTAGTTATTGTAACTTTTGTACTTTCATGAAAATACCTCACAAAGGTATTTTCTCCTTTGTTCATCCCTCCCTCCCTCCCTTCCTTCCTTGCTCTTTTTCAAATATGACTTAATAGTGAGGAAGTTTTGTATTCTAAAGAAAAATCATGTGCCCTGTTGGAGAAGGAATTTTTAAAAAAAGAATGATTAGGCTATGAAAAATTTAAAGAATGTGAAAATTAGCCCTATAGTTCTCCCTGAAGATCTGAAACTGTTTTCTATTATAATGTTCTATTATGTAATTATAGTTGCTTTTTTTTTTGAGGTACCAGGGATTGAACCCAGGACGTGGTACATGGAAAGCAGGAGCCCAACCAGTGAGCTACATCCACACCCCAATGAGAGGTGTTTTTTTCATTTGTTTGTTTTTAGGAGGTACTAGGGATAGAACTTGGGACCTGGGAAGCAGGTGCCCAACCACTTAAGTTACATCCACTCCCCAATTATAGCTGCTTAGACCATCAGCGCTATCCACCCCCACCCCAGCTGTCTGTTCTCTGTGTCCATTCGCTGCGTGTTCTTCTTTTTGTCCGCTTCTGTTGTTGTCAGCAGCCCGGGAATCTGTGTTTCTTTTTGTTGCGTCATCTTGCTGCATCAGCTCTCCATGTGTGCGGTTCCATTCCTGGGCAGGCTGCACTTTCTTTCGCACTGGGCGGCTCTCCTTACCGGCCGCACTCCTTGCACATAGGGCTCCCCTATGCAGGGGGCACCCCTGCGTGGCAGGACACTCCTTGCGCACATCAGCACTGTGCATGGGCCAACTCCACAAGGGTCAAGGAGGCCTGGGGTTTGAACCGCGGACCTCCCATGTGGTAGACGGACACCCTAACCACTGGGCCAAGTCTGCTTCCCCATCAGCTCTATCTTGACCAAATCATCTTTCAAACTTTTCACAATGAAGTGTAAGAAGCTACAAAGCTGACAACTAATTGACATTTCTTTAATTGGCCACATGAAATATTGTTACATTATCTACTATAAGTAATATTTATTTCACTTGTGACATTGAGTGCAAAATGTTGTATCTCCATAAAATGGATTTAGAATTTTAACAGGTAAAACAGGTATGTGGTATAAAATTTAAAACATATAAAATTGTGTACAAGACAGAGTCTTCCTCCCATCCCTGTTAACCTGTCATCTAATTCCCCTTCTTGGAAACAAACATTCTTACCAGTTTCTTGTATATTATTCCAGATATAATCTGTGCATATACTAGCACATTCAAAACCATTCTCTTGAAAATCTCAACAAATCCATTTCAACTAGTAAAGAGATTGATTGAATAAGTAAAACAAAACAAAACACCTCCCAACAAAGAAAAGGCCAGGACCAGATGACTTCACAGGGGAATTTTACCAAATATCCCAAGAAGAAATACCAATCCTGCTCAAACTCTTCCAAAAACTTGAAAAGGAGGGAACACTCTCTAATTCATTCTATGAGGCCAACATCACCCTCATACCAAAGTCAGATAAAGATACCACAAAAAAGAAAACTACAGGCCATATCTTTTATGAATATAGATGCAAAAATCCTCAATAAATACTAGCAAATGAAATCCCACAACACTTTAAAAGAATTATACACCATGATCAAGTGGGATTCATCCCAGGTATTCAAGGGCAGTTCAACATAAGAAAATCAATTAATGTAGTATACCACGTTAACAAAATGAAGGGAAAAAAACCGCATGACCATCTCAATTGATGCTGAAAAGACATCTGAAAAAATCCAGAACCTCTTCTTTCTAAAAACATTTAGAAAACTAGGAACAGAAGCAAATTTCCTCAACATGATAAAGGCCATAAATGAAAAACTCACAGCTAACATCATGCTTAATGGGGAAAAACTGAAAGCTTTCCCTCAAAGATCAGGAATAAGACCAGGATATCCACTGTCACCACTGTTATTCAACATTGTGCTGGAAGTTCTAACCAGAGCAATAAGGCAAGAAAAAGAAATAAAATGCATCCAAATTGGAAAGAAGTAAAACTTTCCCTTTTGTAGATTACATAATCTTATACATAGAAAATCCTGATAAATTCACAACAAAGCTCCTAGAACTAATAAATAAATTTAGCAAAGTGGCATAACAACAGATCATCATACAAAAATCAGTAGTGTGTTCATGTGCTAGTAATGAACCATCAGAAGAAGAAACCAAGAAGAAAATTCCTTTTACAGTAGCAACTAAAAGAATCAAATATCTAGGAATAAATCTAACCAAGGATGTAAAGAATTTATACACAGAAAACTAAAAAACTTTGCTAAAAGAAATTAGAGAAGACCTAAATGAATGGAAGGACATTCTGTGCTCTTGAATGAGAAGACTAAATATTGCTATCAATTCTACCCAAAGTGATTTACATTTTTTATGCAATCCCAATAAAAATTCCAACAAACTTCTTTTCAGGAATAGAAAAGGCAATCATTACATTTATATGGAAGGCTAAGGGGCTCTGAATAGCCAAAACCATCATGAAAAAGGAGAATAAAGTTGGAGGACACACAATTCCCAATCTTATAACTTAACTACAAAGTCACAGTAATCAAAACAGCATGGTACTGGCACAAGG
This sequence comes from Dasypus novemcinctus, assembly GCF_030445035.2. NCBI lineage: Eukaryota > Metazoa > Chordata > Mammalia > Cingulata > Dasypodidae > Dasypus > Dasypus novemcinctus. The sequence continues at coordinate 45,445,167 of NC_080693.1, read as the reverse complement.
ATAGACATGGAGAAGAGTGGAATTGAATTTAGAATTCAGACATCAATCCCCAAATTTATGGCCAATTGATTTTTGACAAGGGGGCAACGACTACTCAAGTGGGAAAGAAAAGTCTCTTCAACAAATGGTGCTGGGAAAACGGGATATCCATCAGCAAAGGAATGAAGGTGGACCCCTACCTCATACCATCTACTAAAATCAACTTAAAATGAATCAAAGACCTGAATGTAAGAGCCAAAACTATACAACTTCTAGAAGAAAATGTAGGGAAGCATCTTCAGGACCTTGTACTAGGCAATGGTTTCTTAGGCTTTACACCCAAAGCACAAGCAAGAAAAGATAAAATAAATGGGACCTCATCAAAATTTAAAACTTTTGTGCATTAAGTGACTTTATCATGAAAGTAAAACGAAAAGCTATACAATGGAGAAAATATTTCGAAAAAACATATCTGATTAGGGTTTAATATCCATAATATATCAAGCAGGCTTTTAATTAAAAAACAAACAAAAAAATAACCCAATTTTAAAATGAGCAAAAGATTTGAATAGACATTTCTCCCAAGAAGACATACAAATGTCCAAAAAGCACATGAAAAATGTTCAACATCATTAGCCATCAGGGAAATGCAACTCAAAACCATAATAAGATACCAGTTCATACCCATAAGAATGGCTACTACTTTTTAAAAATGGAAAATCACAAGTTTTGGAAAGGATTTGGAGAAATAGGAACACTCATTCATTGTTGGTGAGAATGTAAAATAACGCAACCACTGTGGAAGACAATTTGGCAGTTCCTCAGAAAGTTAAGTAAAAAATTACCATATGGGCAGCAATCCCACTTTTAGGTATATAGCCAAAAGAATTGAAAGCATGGACTTAAACAGATATTGCATACAATATTCACAATTGCCCAAGTGTCCTTCAACTGATGAATGGATAAACAAATTGTAGTATATACACACAATGGAATATTATTCAACCCTAAAAAGGAACAAACTTATGATACATGTGAGAACATGAATGAACCTTGAAGACATTGTGTTGAGTAAATATTGTATGATCTCATAGATGTGAAATAATTAGATAAAGCAAACTAAGACTCAGAATCTAGAATATAGGTAACCAGGGCATGGGGATGGGGATGGGTATAGGGAGTTAAGGCCTAAAATGTATAAAGTTTCTATTTGGGGCAATGGAAAAGTTTGGCAATGATGGTGAAGGTAGAACAAAATTTTGAACATAAGGACCAGCACTGAGTTATATATTTGAACGTTGCTAACAGGGGAAATTTTAGCTTGTATATAACTAGAATAAAAAAAATTTTTAAACCATGGAGGCAGCTGATACAGCTCAAATGGTTGAGCACCTGCTTCCCATGTATGAGGTCCTGGGCTCAATCCCTGGTACCTCCTTTAAAAAAAATCCATGGATCTGTATAACATCAACAGTGAACTTTAAGTTAAACCGTAGATTATAGTTAATAGCACAATGGTAAAAATGTGCTTTCATCAATTCTAACAAATTTACCACACTAACGCAAGAAGTTTATATAGGGTGATATATGGGAACCTCATATTTTATGCATGATTTTTCTGTAAACCCACAACTTCTCTAATAAAAAATTCTCTTTTTTAATGCAAATATAGCAGACTAAATACACAGTCTTTCACCTCCCTTTTTTTCACTTAACAGTATATCTAGGAAATTATGCCTAGTTTAGTTTCTAAATTAGTTTGTGAATGCAAAATCTGTCATTCTCCCCATAAAGTGCATTTTATGTCCCCTCCCCATATATTTGTGCTGACCTGACTGCTTAATCATATAAGGCAGTAAAAGGGACACTGTGCCAATTCCCATCCTAGATTTTAAGAAGACTGGCAACTTCCATTTCCACTCTCTTGGAACTTGTTCTTAGAAGGCCAACTCTGGGGAAATCCAGGCACATGTGTAAAAAAACCTGGCTACCCTGAGACCACCATACTATGAAGAAGCCCAAGCTATTCCTGTGAAGAGGCTGCAAAGACAGAAGGATTCCTGGCTGGTCCTCAGCTGTTTCATTTGTCGCATCTGAGAAGCCACATGTGAAGGAAGAAGCCACCATGGTCATCCTGTACTGTCAAGCCTTCAGATGACGCTAGTCACAGCCACCATCTCATTGCAGTCTCACGAGAGAGAATTGCCCAGCTGAGTACAATCAACCTGCAGAGCTATAAGAGATGATCATAAATTGTTGTTTTAGGTGATTGAGATTTGGGGTGGATTCTTACACAACAGAGGATAACAGGAATATTTGTATATGTGCAGCCCTCTCTTCCCTTTTCTTAATGTCTAGAATTAATATCTAGACTCTAAATAGCATTTGTGGTTTTTTGGGGATATACTGAAGTTTATTTGAGCAGTTTACAATGTTCTGCTACTACTAACAATAGTGTGGTGAATACATATGTTACATTGCATGTTGAAAGTATATCTGTAGGACAAATTCCTAGAAGTGGTTGTTTAGTTCAAAGGCTTTGTGCATTTGTAATTATCTTAGATATTGGCAAATGACTTCCATAAGGTTATGCCAGTTTTCATTCCCTTCAATATGTACAAGAGTGTCTGTTTTCTCACATCACACCAATACAGTGTGGAATCAACTTGTTTGCTTTCCCCTTCCAGTCTTCTAGGTGAATAATAGTATAAATTACAGTTTAAATGTGCATTTCATTTTATTATGAGAGCATTTGAGCATCTCTTCAAATGTTTAAGTCATTCATATTTCCTTTTCTGTGAATTATCTGCTCATATCATCTTTTTCTGTTAGGCTGCTGGTCTTTTATATATTTGTTAAGAGTTCTTTATATATTAAAGAAACTATGTCTTTGTGATGTGTTGCAAAATTTCCGCCAGGTTTTCATTTTTTACGTTGTATATAATGTTTTATTAGCCCACATAGAATTTGTTTTATGCAGTTGAATTTATCGATTCTATTTTTCATGGATCCTGGGTTGTGTGTCATAATTATAAAAGGTTTTCCTATTTCAATATTATTTAAAACATCCTTTATGTTTTTTAAATAGTTTTATGATTTTATTTTTTATGTTTATGTCTTTTATCCATCTGGCATTTATTCGGGAGTAAGGAGAAGGTAGATCTCAAACCACTTTTTCCATATGACCACTCACTCGTCACAACACCATTTACTAATGCAGACTTTTTTTTGCAAAATATTAATAAAAACATGAAGTCTAGAAAAAGCTCTGGCATGCCCATATGCTAGCATATGTATTGTATACAATAGTTTTTATATCAGATGCCATACAATGTTTTTACATGCTTTATCTCATTTAATCTTCAAAGAAACCCTAACTCTGAGTTTTATTCATTTTACAGGTGAGGAGATTATTTGGGGAGAGGTTTAAAGTAACTTTTTCAAGGGGACAAAGCTAGAAAGTGGCAGAACCAGGATTCAAGCCCAGATCTGTTAGCCCCAAAGGCCTACTCTCTTACTGTCCATACTGTGCTGTAAGTGGGAAAGCTCAGCCTGAAACCACTAAGCCATTTAGCTCACCTCTTCATAACAGGCACTCAACAACTATTTGACTTAATGAATGAAGAGCCCTTCCCAATTAAGAAAATTGTTGATGCCATTTTATGACTCCAGAGAGTAACTGCATCAGAGAAACGACTTGATGGAAAATAAATTGCCTCGTCCTGCAAGCCTACTGATGCCTAGGCAGTAAAGTATTTGTGGGTCACATGCTACTTGTCCACTATGTGTATCATCTCTGTGGTCCAGTCACAGGACCTAAAAAATGGGTTTGGTCACCAAAATATTTAAGAATGTTCAATTCAAATTCATTCTACTTAAATTAAAATCTGCATGAATGTTAGTTAAGCATACTCTAATTTCTGTATTTTAGGAAACTGAAAAGATAACATTTTACATATATAGTCACTTCATAGTTGAACAGAAATTGTCATTTAAACCTCACAAAAGCATCAGGAGGTAGGTATTATTACCCTCAGCTAATTGAGGAGGAAAAAAAATCAAGCTTAATACCACATAATAGTATTAAGTAGTTTCTTTCCTGGATAACAGGACAAATACAGCCTTAGTTTTGTACATTTTTGCTATCATTTTAAAATGTTTCTGAGTTCTGAGTTTAGTGTCAAACTTCTGAATTCCAAGAAGATAGTGTCAAAAATGGTGATAACGAAGTCATTAGTGTCAATATATTTTCCTTAAATTCTAGTGATCTAATTACAATTTTTAAATAAAAGTATTTGGTATATTTATTTTCCTCCTGATTTTTTTCATTTATTTTTTTCCTTAATATGGAGAATAAAATTTTATATTAATATGAAAGGAAATAGACCTCTGATGATGGGAATGAACATTTGTTATCTATAGCACAGAAATAATGATGTTTCATTTAGTACCATATTTGCCACTTATTATATACTTTTAAATAATTTATTTGATTTATAATGGATCAGCAGGTGGTAAAATAGTTTAAAATCTACAAATGTAAAATGGATCTTGGAATAGGAAATCAATTAAGATACCTATGGTAGAGAATCATCATTCACTATGATGTTCAATAAAATAATTAGAAGTTTAGTCTGGAAAAATAATTGTTTAAAACAATATGTGTAAATAATGAAAAAGACCCAGTAGATTGTTGGATTGCATATGGCAAGATGCTGGTTTGCATAGTTTCCAAAACTCTAGGATTTGGACTGGAACATGTTGAAGACTTGGACAAGCAGATGCTTTATATATCCTGGGATAGTTTTGTTGCCATTTCTTTGACATCTGTCCCTTCTTATCCATTCTCAGTGCTACTGTCACTGGTAAAAAGCCCCTTATGTCTTTCCCACAGTCTATGGTAATAGTCTTTTTTTTTTTTTCAGGAGGTACTGGAGATTGAATCTGGGGCCACCTACATGTGAAGCAGGTGCTCAACTACTGAGCTAACCGGCTCTGATCCAGGGTAATTTTAATATAGGTCTCTCCAATTGTTCTTCATAACCTCTTAAATGAGCTCTAAGCTTTTCAGCTAAGCAGTCAAAATCCACTGTGAGGGAAGTAGACTTGGCTCAATGAATAGGGCATCCACCTACCACATGGGAGGTCCACGGTTCAAACCCTGGGCCTCCTTGACCCGCGTGGAGCTGGCCCATGCGCAGTGCTGATACGCGCAAGGAGTGCCCTGCCACAGGGGTGTCCCCTGCGTAGGGGAGCCCCACGTGCAAGGAGTGCGCCCAGTAAGGAGAGCTGCCCAGAGCAAAAAAAAGTACAGCCCAAGAATGGTGCTGCACACACGGAGAGCTGATACAAGATGACGCAACCGAAAGAAACACAGATTCCCGGTGCCACTGATAAGGATATAAGCGATCACAGAAGAACACACAGCGAGTGCACAGAGAGCAGACAACGGGGGGTAGGGGAGAGAAATAAATGAAAAATAAATCTTAAAAAAAAGAAAAAAATTCCACTGTGAATTCTAACCTCACTCCTATCTGGCCTGAGTACAAAAGAATGGAGACATCCTCACAAAAATAAGCAACATTCTCCTAGCTCAGCTGCATCCCCACCCCACCCCTGGGCTGCTGCCGGGGCTGAGGCTCCTCTCCCTTTCCTTCTGCTCCATCCTTCACTACTGAGGTCTTACTGATGTACTTCTTAATACAAATAGTGCCAGCTCATGATTCCTCTGAGGCAGACAGTGGGTTAAAATGTTCACATATGTTATCAGAGCAAATCCTCACAACACCCTGTGGACTAGGTACCAGTGGGAACTAGTTAGTGACAATGCCAGGAGGAAGCCCAGGCAGGCTGACTCCCAAACCCGAACTCTTAACCACTGCACTCTGAGGCCCGCTCTGATGTCAGCGCCCACCCGCGACCATGAGGCCTTCTGCGGAGGCCATGCCCTGATCTGTGTTCTCTTGCTCCCAGTGTGCCGTCCCCCTTCTCTAGGAGCCTTGGGTGACGTTACCTGGTGTCACTGGAGCCTCAGGCCTGTGCCTGCACCATCCAAGCTCCTGCTAAGCTGAGAGCATTGATATGTCAAAGCTGACTTTGCCCTTCAGAGCCCTCCTCATGTCACAGCCCTGTGGGGCCCCTGCCCCAGTGGGCAGGATACATTCTCACCCTTTAATGCCAGGGCAACGAAACTCTCCTCTGGTCATCTTATCTCTCCAGATTAAGTACCTCTTTCAGTTTTGTTTTGTTTTTTAAAAGATTTTATTTATTTTTTTATTTCCCCCCACCCCCTTGTTGTTTTACACTTGCTGTGTTCTATGTCTTTAGGATGCACCAGGAACTGAACCCGGGACTTCTGATGTGGGAGGGAAGCACCAATTGCTTGAGCCACCTCCATTCCCTGCTTTTGTTATGTCTCTCACTGTTTTTTCCTCTTGTCTCTTGTTGCATCATCTTGCTGTGTCAGCTTGCTGTGCCTGCCCATCACATCAGCTCGCTGCCTTGCTCATTTTTCTTTAGGAGGCACCGGGAACCTCTGTTCCCTACTTTGTTGTGTCTCTCATTATGCTCTTCTCGTGTCTCTTGTTGCATTCTCTTGCTGTGGCAGCTTGTTGTGCCTGCCTGTCATGCCAGCTCACTGTCTTCTTTAGGAGGCACCGGGATCGAAACCACGGACCTCCCATGTGGCAGGCAGGAGCTCAGTCACCTGAGCCACATCTGCTTCCCTACTTCCTTCAGTTTTAACTTTGAACACCCCATCTTTCTCCCTGTAGTCTAACTGTGGGCCCAGATCTAATGTGAGCAGTGGCCACTTGAATGAACTCAAAATCACCACCACCCCTGAGGGGGTGGTGGGATCTGGGATGGGAGGGAGAAGTATTTTCCATTGGATAACTCTCTGAAATGTTAGGATACATCTCTTCCATTTTCAATTTTTAAAAAGCTAGTTAAAATACACGATTAATTAGCAAAATTCAAATCCCTCCTCCCCTGACTCCCTGGGGCGTGGTTATTAGACAGAGTTTGTAGGATTCCCTGCCGGGAGGCTGCTCCATCTCTCATATGAACAGATTTCCTGGTAGGCCCCAACTCACCAGTCTCCTGAGGTGAGCCCTGCTTAGACTCTGCGCGGACCCCCACTGTCCTGATTTCCTGTAGTTCCCATAAGAACCCTCTAGAACTCACCAAATAGAAACATACCCCCAAATCAGCCCTGTGCTTTCCTTTTTTTCTTTCTTTTTTTTTTAAGATTTATTTATTTATTTCTCTCCCATCCCCCCCCCACCCCAGTTGTCTTCTCTCTGTGTCCAGTTGCTGTGACCACTTCTATCCTTATCAGCAGCACCAGGAATCTGTGTTTCTTTTTGTTGTGTCATCTTGTTGTGTCAGCTCTCTGTGTGTGCGGCGCCATTCCTGGGCAGGCTGTACTTTCTTTCGCCCTGGGCGGCTCTCTTTACGGGGCGCACTCCTTGCGCATGGGGCTCCCCTATGCAAGGGACACCCCTGCATGGCACGGCACTCCTTGCTCGCATCAGCACTGCACATGGGCCAGCTCCACACGGGTCAAGGAGGCCCGGGGTTTGAACCGTGGACCTCCCATGTGGTAGGCAGACGCCCTATCCATTTCTATCTCTTAAATTATCTTTTAATACTCAAGTCCAAGGCCCTTTTCCAGAAATCCCTCACTGAGAACCCAATAAATGAACTCTCTCTCTTCCTGCTCTAAACTCCTCTGTACTTTAAGCCACTTTCCTGGCACTTGTATTGGATTTTTTTTTTTTTTTTTTTTTTTTGCCTACCCAGCATCCCTTTTCACTACCTCAAGTAAGAGGATTGGTCTCCACCTCTTTTCTTCTCTACTTCATCTATGTAATTCTGGTGTGGACATCAAGGACAGTCCTCCATTACACTGGACCAGGGGTGGCTACCCAGCATTGTCAATCATAACACCTACTGCTTTTGGCTCAATGATTGGTGTGGGGTTGGAGACATGTGTCTGAAGCAGGTCAATCAGAGTCTTTCCTTAGGATCCAAATTTATAGAAAGAGGCAGAAAGAAGTTCTCTCTTTTCTCTATGGTCAAAAAATTGACATGGTTTTAGCCAGGAGCTACCTTGATGAGAGAGAGAGAATGAGAGAGAAGGGAAACCAATAATTTTGTTTTGAGTTCCTTGATCTACCACATCCTTCACTGTTACAGAAGCTAAAAAATTTCCTTTATTGCTTAAGCCAGTTTGAATTGGTTGCTGCTACTTGCAACAGAAAGAGCCTGGAATATGAAAAGACCCTCCCCCTATATACCCCCATAATTAGCATGGTTATTTGGGGGCATCTATTTTTTTACCTTCTAGATTACAAGCTCCTTGCTGGCAAAGGCTACATCTTTTTCATATTTGTATCTCCCCAGCACCTAGCACAATGCAATCAACTACATACTAAACACTCAACATTTCTTCTTGTACCTTTTATCTCCACATAAATTTAGCTGGCACCATGTGCAAGGTGGGTGTTTGGCTATAATATATGTTCTGATCTGAATGACAAGACTAGTAGTTAGGGTTCTCTGGTCAAATTAAGCAAGAAAGAAATTTATTGGGAAGATGTGAGGTAGTGCATATATTCATAGGAAAAGCTGCACATCCAGCTTCAGAAAAGATAGGAGACTGGATGGCTCTGAGCATCTTTGGGGAGATCCATCTGGGTCAACTGCTGTGATGAATCAGCTCTGACTCTATTCTAGTCACTCCACCCAAGAGTCTCGTTCCCATGAGAGATTGGCCAAGGCCAAGGTGTCCACTCCTAGTCTGGGAAAGGGGGCAGGGGGTTGGGAGATTTTTCAAAGAAAAATTAAAGGGCTAACACTAGAAGACAAGCCCCTGGACAGTCATGTCTACCTCAGTCACATATTTTATGTAGTTAGATACTATTTAAGTAATTTCTGTAAGTTGGGAATTATGAAAGATAAGGAAACAGGTATAACATATGGTCCCTACTTGCTTTTAAGAATGAGGAAACAAGACTTAACACGTGCAAAAATGAATATAATGAACAAATGAAGGCAGCATAATGTTAGAACTGAATTGAAGGTACAGGTGGTGGGTGTTATAGTAATAAGAGCTTTCTGAAGACTCATGGCCATTTACCAGATGTGCCAAGCATTTTTAGGGCTCTGTGTTTCCTTAGTCTGAAATTTTTTTCTTCCTATCAAAATTCATTTTATCCTGCAAGACTCAACTCAAAGGCCACGTTCTCATGAAGCCTTCTGATTTAGTTTGCTAAAGGCTGCTGGGACCAATGTACCAGAAATGGTTTGATTTTCACAATGGGAATTTATTGAGTTAAAAGCTTACAGGGGAAATGGACTTGGCCCAGTGGTTAGGGCGTCCGTCTACCATATGGGAGGTCCGCGGTTCAAACCCTGGGCCTCCTTGACCCGTGTGGAGCTGGCCCCTGCGCAGCGCTGATGCGCGCAAGGAGTGCCGCGCCACGCAGGGGTGTCCCCCGCGTAGGGGAGCCCCACACGCAAGGAATGCACCCAAAAGGAGAGCCGCCCAGTGCGAAAGAAAGTGCAGCCTGCCCAGGAATGGCGCCGCACACACTTCCCGTGCCGCTGACGACAACAGAAGCGGACAAAGAAACAAGACTCAGCAAATAGACACCTGAGAACAGTCAACCCGGGGAGGGGAGGGGAGGGGAATTAAAAATAAATAAATAAATCTTTAAAAAAAAAAAAATCTTACAGTTCTGGGAAGCGGACTTGGCCCAGTGGTTAGGGCATCGTCTACCACATGGGAGGTCCGCGGTTCAAACCCCGGGCCTCCTTGACCCGTGTGGAGCTGGCCCATGCGCAGTGCTGATGCACACAAGGAGTGCCCTGCCACACAGGGGTGTCCCCCGCATAGGGGAGCCCCACGTGCAAGGAGTGCACCCTGTAAGGAGAGCTGCCCAGCGTGGAAGAAAGTGCAGCCTGCCCAGGAATGGCACTGCACACACGGAGAACTGACACAAGATGACGCAACAAAAAGAAACACAGATTCCCGGTGCTGCTGATAAGGATAGAAGTGGTTACAGAAGAACACACAGCGAATGGACACAGAGAGCAGACAACGAGGGGGGTGGGTAGGGGAGAGAAATAAATGAAAAATAAATCTTAAAAAAAAAAAGAAGTAAATGATGAAACTATTATTGGAAACTGGAGGAAAGGTGATTCATGTTTTAAAGTTACAGAGAACTTAGCAAGATTAACTCCTGGTGTTATGCGGAAGGCAGAATTTGAAAATGGCAAGCATGGGCATTTCGCTGAAGAAATTTCCAAAGTAAACCTGGAGAATGCGGCTTGGCTTCTCCTTGCTGCTTACAGCAAAATGCTAGACAAGAAAGATATACTGAGGAATGGACTGTGGGGCACAAAAGGAAACAGAAACTAATTCTGGAAATTCCAAGCCTCTGGAAATCAATCTCCCAGATGAAAGTGCCCCATTGGGGGCACTTTGAAGATGCAATTATGTCAGAAAGACTTGTGGAAAGTCTTACTGTCTGATGGCTTGGACCCCTGATTCTTGCATGCTAAACCAATGACTTTTTGAGAGAGCTGTATGAACAAAACCACTGTCAGCCTGGAATAAAAGGGACATGGAGAAGAGAGACTGAAGGAGAAACAGCTTTAAGAGGAAAACCATGGAAGCTGAGATCTGGAATTAGGACATCACTTTGGGTCAAGAGAGGAACCCCACCCATGTGTACAGGAAGGTGAGTTTGCCTCAGCAGTTAAAGAGGGTGGATGTTCCCGTCCAATGTTCTGGGAGGGTTTTGCTGTCCCAGGGTACAGAGACGGTGGAGCACATTCCCCAAGGATTAGGGTGGTTAAGGTCAGCACCCCACAGGTCTGAAAGGGGTGGACCTGTCCTCCAAAGGTTAGGGAAGGCCAGGTGGTCACCTCTTTGCTCTGAGAGGGTTGAGCCTGTATGCCAAAGGTTAGGGGAAATGTTGTCTTCACATCTCTGTACGAGGAGGGTTCAGACTCTAACCCAAAGATTGGGTAAGGTGTGGTAATCACCCCAACAGTCTTGGCAGGAGAGGTCTGGAGCTTGGTTGACACCCAGATGCTTGATGAGGGTGGAACCAAGAAAATGGCCATTGGGCAAGCCTGTGGAAAAGGTGGGTTCCCATAAGAACGCAAGAAGAAACCATCATCTTAAGAATAACTCTCAAACTTTGAAATGGAATTGAGGATGCCCTGCAGGTCTACTGAACTGCAGAGAAACTGTGACTCATATTTCTCTCCCAATTTCTTCTTATTGTAATGAAAATGTTTATCCTTTTTCTATCAATTTGTGTATTGGAAGCAGACAAATTGTTTTGCAATTTCAGAGGTCTATAGTAGACAGGACTTTGCCCCAGTACAAATTGTGTTTCTTTAACTGATTGTGATATGATTTAGTACTTGCATATTATCTGATTTAAGGTGTTTTTGAATATTGTTATGTCTTTTTGGAATTCAGAGGGTGAAGTATAGCAATTTGATATTACTGATGAATTCCAAAAAGGAATATTGGATTATGTTTGTAAACTGATCTTTTCCTCTGAGCACATTAGATTATTTTGGATTTATAGGTTTACTTAATTAAGTAATTATGTAAACCTCTTGTGCCAGTAGGGTGTTGAGTCCCCACCCTTTTGTGGGTGGGGACTCACAGATAAGAGGCATGGCAAAGGACAGAGTTGGAGGGATTTCAATGTTGGAGTTTTGATGTTGGAGTTGGATGCTGAAGTCTTAAGCTGGAGCCCTGGGAAGTAAGCTCACAGAGGAAAGAGAAGTCAGCCCCAGGAGGAAAGGAACCTTGAACCCAGATAAAAGCAAGACCCTGGAAGGGAGGAACCCAGGAAGCATAAACCCTCACAGCCATCAGAAGCCATCTTGCTCTAACACGTAGAAATAGACTTTGGTAAGGGAAGTAACTTATGCTTTGTGGCCTGGTATCTGTAAGCTCCTACCCCAAACAAATATTCTTTATAAAAAGCAACTGATTTCTGGTATTTTGCATCAGCACCTCATTGACTAACTAATACACAAGCAGACACAGAAGAACACACAGTGAATGGACAGAGAGAGCAGACAGCGGGGGAACAGAGCAGTAGGGGGAGAAATAAATTTTTAAAATTAAAAAATTAACTAAAATATTAATTAACTAAATTAACTAAAATAAGTATGTATTTAGCATATGATTAATGAGGCCTACTATGTACTAGGCACTGTTTTAGACCCTGGGGACATAGCAGTTACATAAAAAAGATAAAAATCTCTGTGCTTGCAAGCTTATATTCTAGAGACAGAAGCAGATCATAAACAAACAAATAAATACAATACATAGTATATAAGATGGGAGATGGTATAACTGCTCCAAAAAAATAAAATAGAGCAAGGGAAGGGGGACAGGGGTGTATCACCAGCAGAGGGAGGGTGTTATTGTATTAAGTAAAGTGACCAAGGAAGGCTTTACTGATAACGTGCCATTTGGATAAAAACTGTAAGATAGTGAGGGATGAAGCCATGGGGAGAGATATCTGGGGATATGTTTGAGGAATAATAAGGTGGTTAGTGTGGCTGGAGTGTAATGAACAAGGAAGAGAAGAAGAGGTTAGAAGATCATGTAAGAGCTTTAAATCACTGCAAAGATTTTGATTTTTACTTAAGTGGAATGGGAAGCAATAGGAGGATTTTGAGTGTGGGGGAGATATTTTAAAAGGAGCATTCCAGCTGCTGTGTTGGGCATGCATTTTAGGGGTGCAAGGGCAGAGGGGTAATGATGGCAACAGTGGAGGTGATGAGACATGGTAGACACTAGAAGTAGTTTGAAGGTTGAGCCAACAGGCTTTGCTGATACAGAGTATGAGAAAAATAGAGGAGTGATGGGTTTTGAAATTAAAAGCATACAGAAATTGTATAGACAATCTCACTATGAAAAGCAATTTCCCCAACCTCTCCTCTCACACAGTCCCATTTGCCAGAATCAAATTCTTTTTAACAGTTTCCAGTTTAGATTACCTCAAAAGCTCAAGATAACATGTTTGTGGTTAACTCAGCAGCCATTCTCAACTCTCTTCTCATTTACCACCTCCAGCTAAAAAGTTTAGAAGATAAATAAATAATTAAAAAAAAAAACAAAACAAAAATAAAAAAAATAAAAAAATAAAAAGTTTAGAAGATTAGAACTCACTTTCCCAGCCTCCCTTGCAGCTAGGGTGGTTCTGTACCTTGTTCTGGACAAGGAAATGGAAAAAGAAGACAAACCACCTCACACCCACTAGCATGGCTATTATTAAAAAACAAACAAACAAAAACCAAGGGAAAATAACAAGTACTGATGAGACTGCAGAAAAATAGGAACCCATGTGCATTGTTGGTGGGAATGTAAAATCATGTGGAAAATAGATTGGGAGTTCCTTAAAGAATTAAATATAGAACTACAAAATGACCTGGCAATCCCACTTCTAGGTATATACCTCAAAGAATTGAAATCAGGAACTCAAACAGGTATTTGTATACCTATGTTCATAGTAGCATTATTCACAATTGCCATAAGGTGGAAGCAACCCAAGTGCCCATCAATGAAGGAAGAACAGATAATAAAAATGTGGTATATATACACACTGGAATATTATTCACCTATTAAAAGGAATGAAGTTCTGATACATGCCACTACATGGATGAACCTTGAAGATATCCTATTGAGTGGAATAAGTCAGAGACAAAGGGACAGATATATTGTATGATTCCATTTACATGAAATTACTAGAATATGCAAATTCATAGAGACAGAATGTTAGGTACAGGTTACCAGGGGTGGGGGTAGAAATGAGGAGTTAATGCATAATGGGTATAGGGTTTCTGTTTGGGGGTGATGGGAAAGTTCTGGCAAGGGATAATGGTGAGGGAAGTACGACACTGTGAATGTGATTAATCCCACTCAATGGTGTGCTTGGGAATGGTTGGGATTGGAAAGTTTATGTAGTATATATGTTCCTACAATTAAAAAAAAGAAAGAAAGCAATCAGAGACAACAACAGTTAAATGCAATACATGATCCTGGGCTGGATTTAATAATGGAGGAGAAAAGGCCTCAAAGAAATTATTGGACATATGGAAAAATTGGAATATAGACTGTAAGCCTTATATCAATGTTAAATTTCTTGGACTTGAGAACTGTACTTAAGGTAGTTATTTAAGCTGGTATCCTTGTTCTTTGGAAATGAACATGGAAGTGTTAAGCATTTAAGCAGCATGATGTTATAACCTCTCAATGTTTAGATAATAGTTAGAGAGTATAATAGATAGAGTTATATAGAGATAGATATAGGTAGGTAGATAGATAGATAGATAGATAGATAGATAGATAGATAGATAGATAGATAGATAGATAGATAGATAGATAGACTAATATGGCAAATGTAGGGAAGCAGATGTAGCTCAAGCAATTGGGCTTCCCCCTACCACGTGGAGGTCCCTGGTTCAGTTCCCAGTGACTCCTAAAGAAGCAAGCAAGCTGGCAAAACCAGCAGGTGTGGCAAGCTGACACAACAAGAGACACAAGAAGAAAAACATAACGAGAGGCACAACAAAGCAGGAAGCAGAGGTTCCCAGTGCCTCCTAAAGAAGATGAGCAAGACAGTGAGCTGATATGACAGGCAGGCGCAGCAAACTGATGCAACAGGATGACGCAACAAGAGACACAAGAAGAAAAACGCAATGAGAGACCCAACAAAGAAGGGAACGGAGGTGGCTCAAGTGATTAGACCGCCTCCGTCCCATATCAGAGGTCTCAGGTTTGGTTGCCAGTGTCTCCTAAAGAAACAAGGAAGACAAAGAGACATAGCCAGAGGTGCAAACAATGAGGAGGTGGGAAGAAATAAATAAAATAAATATTTAAAATATATATATGGCAAATGTAGCAAATGTAGCAAATGTAGCAAAAGATGGTGGAGCTGCATGGGGGGTTTGGGGAGTTCTCTCTATGGGTTTTGTATATTTTTTGGCAAATGTCCTGTAAGTTTGAAATTATTTCAAAATAAAAAGTTAAAAAAAAAAAAAGAAATCTGCAATGGTGAGGGACTTTTTGTTTCTTCATAAAAGAAACAGATCACAGCTCATGCTCCCCCTTTCACCTCCATCATGCTTTGACCGTGGATCTGATAAGTGGAGCTATAGCAGGCACCTTGAAACTGGAAAGCGATCAGCATGAAGACAAAAGACCAATATAATAAAGATGCCTGAGCAGAAAGAGAGAAAATGTGCAAGTCCTTGATGGCATCTTAGAGGAATGGAATCAGTTGCAATATGCACCTGTCTCCAGTTCTGAGCTATAACTGTCAGTGTTTCTTAAAGTCAGGAGTTTTCCAAGTGTGGTCTGTGAACCAGTAGCAGCCTGGTATCACCTGGGATCTTGTTAAAAGGCAAAAATAACTCTCACACTCCACTCTAGATCTACTGAATCAGAAATAAATGAATGAATAAATAAACAAAGCCCTGGCCCCCTTCCTCAAGGCAGGACAACTTTGAAGGGCTATCCAAGCTTTAGACCTGCCTCTAGGGTCCTCTGAAGCCTCACAGTTCAGCTTCTCCCTCTTCCCAAGACAGCTTTCCTCACCTTTCATACATGCTGTTCCCCAGATAGAATGGACAGATTTAGCAAATATATTAAATACAGGACACCCACTTAAATTTGAATTGCAGATAAGCAAGAATAATCTTTTGGTATAAGCATGTCCCAAATATTGCATTATTTGTTTGTTTATCTGCAATTCAAATTTAACTGGGCATACTGTACTTTTGTCTGGCAACACTATTCCTAGAGCACTTCCCCATAAACTTCCTGCATGTAAATCTCGGAGTCTCAGAGTCTGTTTCCCAGGGAATCCAAACTATGATAGTGGGTACCAGGAGTTATGAAACACAGACTCTGAAAAGGAATTATGGAGTTATTTCATTCAACAGTCAGCTCGCGATGAAGACTTGTCACTAGTGTAGGTGTTAATCCTTGTCAAGTGGTTGTGGTACAATTGTGGTTAAAACTTTCACCAGTCACTAAACTGAAATGGAAGATGGGTGGAAAGGGATGCACTGGAGGGGAATTTGAGAGTTTCAGGAGAAAGAGTAATTATATAAGGACTTTGAAATTGGATGACTGTTATTCAGAGCAATAGATGCTTTGGAGAAAGATAATGAAAGGGTGATTAATCACAGATACAGGGTAAAGTGTGAAAGCAGAGGCCCTCTGTGGCAGCATATTAAAAGAGACCCTCATTGCCTCCAGCTGGAGGGCAGAAAAAGTTGGGGAGCAGGAGCAGGACTTAATTATGAGAGTAGCAGAGGTCCAAAAAGGTTGAATTCTCTACCTTGTCAAGTCTGTTATGCTAAGGTCAGGGCCTTGACTTGGAAGGAGTGGGAATTTTGGATGGGGGCATTTGGGTCAATACACTGAAAATTCCTCTGAATCCTCTGAGTCTGCAAAAGTAGCCCACTCTTCCCTATTAAAGGTTAGCACTTCCCCCTTGCTTGTAGATGATGCAGGGGATTCTGCCATATAGGACAAACCATGTCCTGTTTAGGATCTATTCCCATCTCCTCTCCTGGCCACTAAGCCAATAACTAGTGTCAAGTCACAACATAATCCAGCAAGGGAAGTACTGGGCCCACTGAGGGAGCAAATGGACTATACTCCAAAGGAAGACTGTATAAGGTTGGATAAGTGCATGTTTGTCCATATGGTACCAATATCTGGTGTTAAAAGATTTGACATCTGTCAGGAATCCTGAGAAATGGTGATATTAAGCTGCTGGGTTGCCTCTTAGAGACTTGAAAAAAGTGATCGTCCAGTCTAAGTGAATAGAAATATCAGAACTTACCATGGCATATGATGCAGGAAGGGAAAAAAGGCAGAGAGAAGTGAATACATTAGAGTGGATACTCTGTAAAATGCCAGAAAACCCACCAGCCAGCTATGTTCCATGTGAGGACCCAGAGGACACTCTGTTCACCAAAGCAATAGGAATACACCACCAAAGAGGCACCAGCATTTTTAGGACTCAACATCCTTTAGGCCAATGTTGATGGAAGGTAATGCTCTTACAAATTGGGCTCCCTAACAGCAATGGGGCAGATGGGATCCCAGATGGGCAAGGTGGGCACAATTATCAAAATGAACGGCAACATGATCGAGGCAGCCCAGGGCCCTCATCCAAAGAGAGCTAAGAAGATGGTTAATAAGAACATGACATTCCTAGGGGGCAAGTTAGATGGACATCCAAAAAGGAAATTATTCATTCTATACCAAAAGAAACCAAGATGGATGACCGGAAGTCTGAGGGAAGCTACCCCAATAACCCAGAACCCATTGACTGAAGGAGACGCCAAGTGTCCAAGAAGCCCCATAGCAAATAGATATGATCATGATTCCCTCAGTCCTTCTCCAAAGAAACCTATTGCCATTTCCTCAGGAAAGGGTAGTACACAGACATTTTGAGGACTGTTGGATACAAGGTCTGAGTTGCCATTTTATACCAGGAGACCTGTGGTTTCATCATGGCTTCCCTGTTAGGCTGAGGATGTATGGGGTAGGTAATAAATGGACTCTGTAGCTCAGGTGCAGCTCACACAAGGCCCAGAGACGCACGTAATGGTCATTTCCTCACTAAACATACTTGGGAGTTGGTAGAATTCCCAAATTGCTATTAGGGTCCAGGATTTTACCTTCCTTATAAGCTAATAATTTAGCCTGTTACTCTTTCATGGATCTTCACAGACATCATGAGACTCCAGGGTCAGAGAAAAAGGACTTTTTTGTACAACAAGCAGCATCAGCTTCATGTTTGTGTCAGTTCCACCTTGTCCCCTCCCCCCACCCCAATTCCTACAGGGGTGATTAAGAGGGCCCCAGCTATATGCCTGCATATGCAATGGATCACATTACAGGAAAAGATCATGTATCTTGGGGAATCTACCAGTTTTTATAGTAAGCAGTAGGCCAGTGGTCTCCTTGTCTTGGAGGCAGAAGTTACTTCATCTCTCAAAGCTGCTTGTTGTAAACACAACCCTGAGAAATCTCCCAGATAGAGAGTAGTTAGGGCCTTGCATTCTTCGCATACCCAGCAAGAACATGCAGGGATATTCAGGACCCAAGGCAGATTGCCTCTCCCAACGACTGGTTCTTTGGACTATAAGGTGAGGGCTAGTATAGTAGGGAAGACCAAGTAGAAGCTTCTGAAACTGCACCACACTGCCCTATCCTAGAGAGTAAATAAAGAACAATATCACACTCCAGGAAGCATGGCAGAGATCAAAGCCATCCTCAGAGACTTAACAGATGCAGAGGTGATGTTTCCCATCATATCCTCATTTATTCACTAGTCTGGTCTCAACAAAAAATGACAAAGATCTTAAAGAATGATAAACTCACCCAAATAATAGACCCAATTGCAGGTGCCATGTTAGATGTGGTAATTTTTCTAGAACAGATTGACGTTGCCTCAGGTATGACATCTAGCCATTAATCTGGTGAATACATTCTTATCCATCTCTATTCAGAAAAAGTTCACATTCACATGGGATGCAAAAGTTTAGGTAAGGGGCGGTGGTGATGGCAGCACAACATTATAAAAGTAATTAATGTCATTGTATTATACAACGAATATGGGTAAAATGGTAAGTTTTATCTTACATATGTGTTACCACAATAAAATAAATATACATGTGTTTTTAAAAAGCAAGCCATGATTGGAACAAAGATGAGAATGGAACATAAACCAGGATTTATGACTAATCCACTCCGTGTACCAAGGTCCAAAATAGAGATAAAATAAAACAGAGAGAATAAAATAGAGTCTAATTCCTGACTCTCAGTTCTATTCTATTGATCTATGTCTGATTTTCTGATCTATGACCATGATATATTTTTTCCATTTATTTAGATCTTAATTCTGTGATCAGTGTTTTGTAGTTTTTAGCATACAAATATTGTTCATATTTTGTTAGGCTTATTCCTGAATATTTCATGTTCTTGGTGCTATTTTACATGGCACTTTAAAAAAATTTTTCATTTCCAATTATTCTTTGCAAGTATATAGGAATATAATTAATTTTTGTACGTTACCTTGTATCCTGCCACCTTGTTAAATTCACTTGGTCTTGTAAGCTTTTGCTTACATTCTTTGGAATTTTCTATGTAGATGATCATGTTGTCTGCTGCAGATTACTCTTTGAATGGCAAGACCTTAAACTAATATTAGGCAAGGTTCTGTTTCTTGCGCTGAAATTTTTTAATTTTTAAAATTTTATTTATTTCTCTCCCCTTCCCCTCAGCCCCCAGCAGTTGTCTGTTCTCTGTGTCTATTTGCTGCATCTTCTTCTTTGTCTGCTTCTGTTGTAGTCAGCGGCATGGGAATCTGTCTCTTTTTGTTGCATCATCTTGTTGTGTCAGCTCTCTGTGTGTGTGGCGCCATTCCTGGGCAGGCTGCACTTTCTTTTGCACTGGGCAGCTCTCCTTATGGGGTGCACTCCTTGCACATGGGGCTCCCCTACACGGGGGCACCCCTGCGTGGCAGGGTACTCCTTGCGCACATCAGCACTGAGCGTGGGCCAGCTGCACACAGGTCAAGGAGGCCCGGGTTTGAACTGCGGACCTCCCATGTGGTAGACGGACGCCCTAACCACTGGGCCAAGTCTGCTTCCCTGAAAGCATTTCTAACTGAAACAATTCTTGTACTTTGTTTCATGACTTGCTAACTTTTGACAATATATATTGACTGCCCCACATGACAGAAGAGGATTTAGTTCACTTATAACTATCTGTCTTCTCTTCCTCGCAGCAATCTCTCTAGGACTTCTGAGTCTCAGGCCTCTTAACCACTGCCAGGTCATACTGGCTCCCTCTTCACCGGAGCCCTCAGTGCATATTCCTGCTATAACCTCCCTCACTCTGCTTCATCAGTCAGTACCATCTTTCCACCTGTGTTTCGTCTTCCAAAAATTCGAGGAAATTTCTTGTTTGCTAATGGCTCTTGTAGAGGAATATTAGTTATGTCCCCAAGATCTTTTTCCTTCATAACAGAGCTCCAATATTTTAAGTGGACATGTGGTCACCCAGAAAAAAGGACCCATCCCTCTTCTTCCTTCCAGCTAGGTGCAGCACAGTGACAAAGTTTTGGCCAGTGGGATATAAGCCAAGTGTCATTTCACTAAGAAGCATCTGGGAAGGGTGCACCTTTCTTCATCCTTTTCTCTTGTTGGCAGGGTTGTCAGGTTACCGGCGAAAATTCCAGCAGCCATCTTGGATCATGATCTTGAGAATAGAAACAAAGCCAAGCAAGAAAATAAGGAGCCCGAGGAACCTAACAGGAATGTCCACCTCTGAATTTCTGGGACATAAGAAAGAAATAAACTTCTATCTTATTTAAAACACTGTTATTTTTGGATTTTTCTGTTATTCGAGATGAACTTAATCCTCTCTTAATCCTATCTTACAGAGCTCTCATTCTCTTTATTGTGCTTTTAATACCTTTTAAAAATTCCCTTACTATAATTTTAAGGAAACCAAAAGGAAAGTAATTAAACTTATGGGTCTCATTAGCTATCTTGGATCTGAACCCTAGATTATTCTTTTTTTTTTAAGATTTATTTATTTTTTTAATTTATTTCTTCCCCTCCCCCCCCCCCCAGTTGTCTGCTCTCTGTGTCCATTTGCTGTGCATCCTTCCGTGTCCGCTTGTATTCTTGTCAGCAGCACAGGGAATCTGTGTCTCTTTGTTTGCATCAGCTTGCTCCATCAGCTCTCTGTATGTGCCATGTCACTCCTGGGCAGACTGTGCTTTTCTTGTGCTGGGTGGCTCTCCTTACGGGGTGTACTCCTTGCACGTGGGGCTCCCCTATGCAGGGGACACCCCTGTGTGGCACAGCACTCCTTGCGTGCATCAGCACTGCGCATGGGCCAGCTTATCATTTGGGTCAGGAGGCCCTGGGTTTGAACCCTGGAACTACCATGTGGTAGGCGGACACTCTATCCATTGAGCCAAATCTACTTCCCTCTAGATTAGTCTTTAAAACAATTAAATATTATAAAAATATTAAGATGGCAAGGAGGGAATTCAAAAAAGCAAGAGTCATCTACTTCCCACTGTCCTACTACCTCACAAATCAATTGGTTTTCTACTGGCCCTTCCAGGTTTAATCACAATTTTATTCTCTGCTTTTTCTTTTTATCATCAGCATTTCCATAAGCTACCTTGTGCTTCTAATTATAATTTTAAAATGTTGCATTCTATTAAGTGTATGTATCACAGTTGACTAAATGTTTCCTCTATTTCTGTTTAGTAAAGGGTAAATTCTCAGGAGCGGGATTTCTGAGTCCAAGAATTTGAACATTTCTATAGGTATTAAAATGTATTGTCAAATTGTACTCCAAAAAAAGTACAGAATTTCTGGGCAGTAAAATTCAATTCTGTATAATACACCATCTACTACACTGCTCTGAAGAACTGAATTCATATAGTTAAAGGAGAAAGAATTCAGATAGGATAAAGCTGAAGTAATTGTCTTAGTTTGCCAGAACTGCCAGGACAAACACCACAGACTGATTGGCTTAAACAACAGCAATTTCTTATCTCAAAGTTTTGGAGGTTAGGTCCAAAATCAAAGTATCACCAGCCCATGTTTCTCCAAGAGTCTGCAGTGTTCTGGTGCTGACTTGCCAGCCATCCTTGGAGT
This sequence comes from Dasypus novemcinctus, assembly GCF_030445035.2. NCBI lineage: Eukaryota > Metazoa > Chordata > Mammalia > Cingulata > Dasypodidae > Dasypus > Dasypus novemcinctus. The sequence continues at coordinate 45,423,435 of NC_080693.1, read as the reverse complement.
TGCTTGGCTTGTAGATGCATCTCAGCCACCATCACTTGGCAATCTCTCTCTCCTTCTCTGGCTTCTCTTGTGTTTTTGAATGACTGACTGCATCCAAATTTCCTCACTTATAAGTACTCCCATCCCACCTTGATTTAATTTGGCCTCATCTAAATAGGATCTTGAAAGATCCTATTGACAAATGAGTCCATACCCACAGGACTGGAGGTTAAGACTTGAACAGGTCTTTGTGGGGGACATGATTCAATCTACCATAATAATGGCTATAAATATGGCTGTGTTTGAATGAATTGGAGGAAGGGACTTGAGAGAGGAAAGGTGGGTAGACTAGGAGATAGGGAACTAGGGAGACCACTTTGAAATTATTGCATTATTCCAGAAATGAGAAGATTGATGTCACAGAAAATTTGATGAAAACTTCCAGGTTAATAGCAGCAGTTGAGTTGGGTTTAATATGCCTTCTCTCAACTTCTTTGAAAACGCCCAAAGAAATAAACAAAAAAAGTAAAGATACACATACACACAAAAAAATTGGAAATGATAGTATAAATTTATTTATTTATTTTTGATAGTATAAATTTAAAAATGAAAGGCTCAGTTCATTTTTTTAAAGGATTTTATTTTATTTATTTCTCCCCACTGCCCCATTGTTTGCACTTGCTGTGTCTGCTTGTCTTACTTGTTTCTTTAGGAGGCACCAGGAACTGAACCCAGGGCCTCTGATATGGGAGGGAGGTGCTTAATTGCTTGAGCCACCTCTATTCCCTGCTTTTTTGTGTCTTTCATTGTGTTTTTCTTCTTGTGTCTCTTGTTGTGTTATCCTGTTGCATCAGCTTGCCACGCCTGCCTGTCACATCAGCTCGCTGTCTTGCTTGTCCTCTTCAGAAGGCACTGGGAACCTCTGCTCCCTGCTTTGTTGTGTCTCTCATTATGTTTTCCTTCTCGTGTCTCCTGTTGCATCAGCTTGCCATGCCTGCTCGTCACACCAGTTCACTGTCTTCTTTAGAAGGCACCAGGAACAAAACCAGAGACCTCCCATGTGGTAGGAAGATGTGCAATCACTTGAGCCACATCTGTTTCTCAAGGGTCAGTTCTTTGTACTAATTGCATCCTGATTTGGTTGGACCAAGAAACTCTCAGTAATTCTTTTCTGACCCTGCATGCATGTAAGAATAAAGGAAATACTGACTCACCATCATCTGTCCCACCATCAGACTTACTCCAGGATGGAGGGACTTAATTGGCCAGCAAGGTGAAAAGTCATTTTACAACCTCAGGGGAATGGTGGAGGTGAGGTGGTCAAAGAGGACTTTGGCCATAATTCTAATGCTTAATTTTCCCCAGAGAGGATGTGTTTAGATAGTACTCATGTACTTCAAAAAATCACTGGACAAAACAAAGCCCACAAGTAGCTGGGTACACATTACTACATTTTCCACTAATTTTTAAGCCTTACAGTTTTTCCTGGCTCTCTTACCAGTCTTGCATGGAATACTCTTTCCTGACTCATCTTACATCCCATCTCAGAGAAATGACCTGCCCAAGGCTCATGCAAAGACCTAAGGAATTCAAGACATTTTGCCATTAAAACATCTGTTCTGGCTTCCCCTGTCACAGCCATTACCCATCAGACTCTGGTAGGTGGGCAAAGTAATGGGGTATCTGACCTCTGGGGTCCAGTTCTTGCTTCCTCCTTCCTTCTCCACAGCTGACATAACTGGAAAGTGCTTTCTGGTCCTATCAGGGCACTTCCTCACATTCAGACTCTGAGAGAATGAGAGCACTTGAGAGAAGAATCCAGCTATTCAAGCTACTACATCTTCTCACTAGGCATAAAATTATCACTTGAATAATCAGTAATCTGTCTCTGAGAGAGCAATTTACAAAATGTTCCTTTAAGCCAGAAACTTTTCTAAAGAGGTCAACATCTCTAGCAGAATAAATGCTGTGCTTAAGTCAAAACCCAATATTTAAGACAAAAAACAGCATCTTAAAACGATTGTATAATGTATTTTTACCACAGTTCACCCAGAAGAGAACAAAAGGAGATGGTCTTAGGTTTAGAATTGCTAAAAGGAAGAACCTTCTCAAAATACAGAGTATATATGGGAACAGGTTATTAGAGAAAGCTTCCTTGGGAATCTTTAAAAATAGAATGTACAATCATTCCTGAATGGTTTGGCTGCAGTCCTGGTTAGAAGCAAGAACTGAAATAAGTGCTCTCCTGAGGTCCCCCCTGGTTTGTTTGATCTACACTTTCTGACAACCCCTGCCCCTGCCCCCCGCCCACTGCCTTTATCACAGGTCAACATAGTGTGACAGAGATGTGGAGGCTGATGGAGAGGTAGATAATGGTGGTGACGTTTGGCATTACTTCACCACGGGTATTGAGAAGAAATGATTAAGGTGCTCCATCAGACCACAAACTGAGCAGTTAATGTACACAGGCAGTAAAGTATAATCCTTCACTTATGTCTAGAATCTTGATGGATCAAACTAAGGAAAATAGTTACTCTACCCACAAAGGTCTATGGAAACACTGGGACTCCAATTTGAAGATAACATCAATCAGAACACAACAATAGGCATTTTTTTCTTCACACTCCTACAGGATATCCAACTCATTCAAATTCTAGTATAAATGACATTTTTTAAAAGTGTTTTGTCTGTGGTGTACACTTATTGGAAAATTTATGGAATATGTGTAGCTGGCATAAATCTCATGATACAGATCAGGTTTGCAAGAAATGTGCCTTTCTTCATTTTTTGGTAACTTAATTTCTCTTTTGAGTGTCATTCTGTCAAGTGGCAGATACTAAATCAGTCAATTCAAGGTCCGCACTGCTTTTTCCCTCATGGTTGCGCCTGAGACCTGGGGGCTTACATACGGCCACAGCGTCAGGGTAGGGGAATTGTTCATCAGTCCACACTGCAATTGCCCATATTTTCTGTCTGATTCCTCTGTCATAGGCCCAGGTAGCTGTTATGTCGTCCCTCCTCCTGACTGCAGGACCTTTCCAGATAAACTCTCTCTGTTTCCATGCTTCCCTCACCATTCCTGAACTGCAGAAAGTTAGGGAGGGTGTTTAGCCCCTGCCCCAGGTATATGTTACTCTCAGGGGTGTGGGAAGCATTTTGCTTCTCCCCATACCACACTGAGGCCTGAGGGGATGCTTTGAAACTGCCCCTGCCCCGCCTGTCAAGCACACAACCCAGACATTTCTTAGTGCCCTCACCGGGCTGGGTAAGGGCCCTGGTACCTTGAGGCCGACCTGGACTCTCTTTGGAGATGCAGCGTGGGTTCCCCTGACCTTGGATTCCTCACACCCCTCTGGTCTGAGGGGAGACTGCGGAAGGACCCTGACCCTGTCTCAGGAACCCACCAGCGTCTAAATTGTCTTCTTCCCCTATGATTCTCTCTCTTCCTCCTTCCAGACCAAGTAAATTTCATTTAGTCTCAGGGGTAGTACTCACAGATCTTCCAAATTGGTCATACTCTGAGATCTTCAGAATTTGGGTTTATCGTACTTAAGAATCCAGTTCTGCTATAACAGTCTTTCCCTGAGGTAATTAATGCCTTAGAGTATAGATTTAGATGAGGTATAAAGGAACTGCCAGGAATTAGAAGAGGTCTGTTAATGTATCAAAATATGGTGCCACTCTACTGCTCTTTAATGATGAGAGGCAGCGAGAGGTGGGTTTCGGTCTCGGGTGAGAAGTACCGTGCCCCTTCATGCTCTCAGGGGCAGCGTGTGGAAAGCATCCAGCTCTTTCTTGTGATCCAGCACCATTTCAGGTCTTACAGCACTCACAGGTGTTCTCGCTACAGGTGTTCATCATCTGAGGTCTCCTTCGTCTGCACCTGGAAAACACCCTCCCAAGGAACAGGAGAGGCACTCTCCCTCCCCTTCAGGGGTGAGTTAGGGCACGGGACTCCTCAACCTTGAGAGGGAGTCTCAGAGGGTGCGTGATAATTGCCCACTTACCCTCAGTTGGAAAATTGGAAAGAAAAAGTAGAAATAAGTGAAATCTCTTCTACCTTGGAAATTAGTTCTTTCAACAGATTGTGTTAGCACTTGAAATCACTGCCTTAACTACTAAAATTGATTAAATTAGCAGGTCTGTATTTTGCCAAGACTTTTATAGGCTTTTTCCTTCTTCACAACAAATTAAAGCCTGGCTTAGACAGGAGTGGAGTAGCCTGGATTCGCTTCTCTTTCTGTCGCTGTTCCTGGGAGCACTGGTGTGGCAAGCTTTTGAAGGCTTTAAAAAAAACAGAAAAACTTAACTCTTGATTACTACCCCTTATGTGTCTTATTCCAGGACTGCAGTGTGGGGGAGTGGGAGGAAAACTGATGTGACAGTGACAAGTTTCATAAACATTTGTAATTTGGAGTTTTAAATCACTGCTTTGCAGAAGCCTATTATTATAAGAAATAGAATGATTTCATTTCAAAGGTAATGCTGGATCTTTGATATTATGTTAATGAGTTAAATAAAACATTTCATGATATAAATGTGAGGCCAAGTGCAAACTAACAGATTTAAAGCAAAAAATTTAGTTCTAATGCATTTTTGCATAAAACATAACTGTTTGCAATACTATATTCACTATTCAAAAAGGTAACACTCAATATAATCTAGAAAAGATAAAATGCTCAACTTAAATAATACAAAAGGGAGCAGTAGAGTGATGAAGAAATATGTTATCGTATCATGTTCACAATAATGTTGTAATCTCAACTTCAGATTTAAACGAGGGATCCTGGGTACAGCCAGGCACCGGTGGGCCCGCGGGTTCCTTGTGCAGGCCCCTAGGCCATCAGCCGCAGAAGTCTCTGTTTGCCAGCTGCTGGCCCCTGAGGACCTCCCATCTGCAGGTCAGGGGGACCAAGCTGATAGCGGTGGCCAAACTAACTGGGCAAGAAGGAGCAGAATCTTCAGGAGACCCAGCTCTTGCTACAAGGAGAGAATGAAGACTTACAGAATCTTGCAGAGAATGAAATAGCTTTATATGAAAAAGAAATAACTCAACTGAAGCATCAGATTATCTTACCGTTGGTTCTCTTAGAAAAAACAGATGAAAATGATCTGATCCTGGAGGTGGCCTCAAACATGCATCTGCCAGCCTTGGGGGTTCAGAAGCCTATGGATTTCAAAGGTGTGCACAGAGTACAAAGAGTGTTAAAGGCAGAGAGGCAAGGCCACATCCATGCTAGTACCATGGCTGTAGCAATAGGACCCCATCCTACTGAAGCTAATCTGGTGATGAACCCTAAAGATTTGAGAATCCACACTAAATGAGCCAGGGGAGCTGGTGGATGGCACATAAATACCACTGATGTCACAATTCAGATAGTTCATCTGCCAACAGGTGTTGACTCTGAATGCTAATGAGAGAGAGGTCTAACCTGAAAAATAGTGATGGCTGTGAAAAAGTTGCACATAAAATTTTATAGTAGGCACTTAGAAGAAGAAACAAATAAAAGATATAATGCTAGGAAGATTCGGATTGGAACTAAAGGCAGGTCAGAAAAAATAAGAGCATACAGTTTTCCATAGAACTGGGTCACAGATCACAGAACAAACAAGTCCCTGAATGGTCCTGAAACTTTCATGCAAGGAGAGTACCTACTGCATGGTCCTTTGTAGTCATTGAAGGGCTATGCTGATTATGAATCTTCAGCAGAAATTATTTCTATAAAAGTTAAAAATGATTTGCTATTAAAGCCTTTTTTAAGGGAAGTGGTTGTGGCTCAACTGACAAGAGTGTCAGCCTACCATATGGAGGGTCCAGGGGTCTATATCCAGTGCCTCCAGACCCATGTGGTGAGCTGGCCCATGCGCAGTGCTGATGTGTGCAAGGAGTGCCGTGCCACGCAGGGGTGTCCCCTGCATAGGGGAGCCCCATGTGCAAGGAGTGCGTCCCACAAGGAGAGCCTCCCCGTGCGAAAAAAAACCTCAGCCTGCCCAGGGGTGGCACCACACACACAGAAAGCTGATGCAGCAAGATGACGCAACAAAAAAGGGACACAGTTTCCGGTGCCACTTGAGAAGAATACAAGCAGACACAGAAGAACATACAGCGAATGGACACAGAGAGCAGACAATGGCGGGGAAGGGGAGAAAAATAAATAAAATAAATCTTTTTTAAAAAAGCCTTTTATAGCTTTTGAAATGGCAGTAGATCCCATTGTTTGCATGTAAATATAAATATCTGGGAAACAGACTTGGCCCAGTGGTTAGGGCGTCCGTCTACCACATGGGAGGTCCGCGGTTCAAGCCCCGGGGCCTCCTTGACCCGTGTGGAGCTGGCCCATGTGCAGTGCTGATGCGTGCAAGGAGTGCCCTGCCACGCAGGGGTGTCCCCCGTGTAGGGGAGCCCCACGCGCAAGGAGTGCACCCCATAAGGAGAGCCGCCCAGCGCGAAAGAAAGAGCAGCCTGCCCAGGAATGGTGCTGCCCACACTTTCTGTGCCGCTGACGACAACAGAAGCGGACAAAGAAACAAGACGCAGCAAATGGACACAGAGAACAGACAACCGGGGGAGGGGGGGGAAATTAAATAAATAAATAAAATCTTTTAAAAATAAATATCCATTTGAAAAACTTGACTTAGCATAGTTGGAAGTAATTTGCATATTCTTAAGAGTTAATTTCTATAATTCTTTCTATGTATCAGTAAAAAACATACAAGATCATCATACCTGTAGTTGTAAATCTTGGACTCTTCCTTATAAGAAGTAGACAAAGGAAAATAGTCCTTTTTTTATGTAAAATATTATTTACTTTAATTATCTTTTTGGGGGGGTGAGGGGAGCTACCAGGGCTGGGGCTCAAACCTGGAGCTCGGATGTGGGAGCCAGCATTGAACCACTGAGCCACATTGGCTCCATCTTTTATGTAAAATATTAATGGATGAGCAAAACTTGGTTTAGTTTAACTTTTTGTTATGAAAACTTCAAACATAGACTAAAGTAAAAATATGACAGTAAAAAATATTTTAATGAAACATATTTTACTAAGCCCTGTATTCATACTCATCCTTTCAAAGTATTCATTTTTGCTTGAATTATAATTGGAGTAAAAATAGGACACAAACATATATACATAGTATATATATAATGATCACAGCAAGGTTTTTTTTTTTTAAGCTCTGCGTGAGTAAAAGCCTAAAAGGAAATGCACTGAAGTATTTTTAGTGCATGTCTTTTGAATAGTGAGTATAAATGTGATTTTTAATTTCTTTTTGGCATTTCCAAAATCTTCTGTAATGAGCACATATTTCTTATATTGAACAAACTCATTAAAAACTCTACTTTAAAAAGGAAGTATTTATTCCCCACACTGTCACTTGTATTTATTAAGTACATTTTCTTTCTTTTACGCCCCTCATGATTGTTTGAATAGGCTGTATGAGCAAAAATTAAATGCTGGAGTGGATGCTGAGATGCATCAGTGTGTTTCATACATATTATCAGGAAGCAAACATCAGAATTAGGATCAAACACACTTTGGTCTTCAAATAAAGATATGGACTAGTCATAATTTCAGTCTGACATTCCTCCCTCTGTGATGAGATTGCCTTGCCTTTGAACTGCCCACTGGAAGGAGTCAGGTGTGCAAATGCTCAGATCTTTCTAAGGTTGACAACTGCTTCCCTTCACTACATTTCATTTTACATAATGATTTGAATGCAGGAATGTCACGGCATAAAGTGGTAGGGAAATATAAGGTGCTAAAATAAGGTAGAGCAATATAGTTAAAAGCCTGTGGAGCTGCTGGTTGACTGCTGAGTTTCCTGCAGATTTTATCTATAGACCTAGTGAATTCTACTGATGAGGAAAGCGATAGAAATCTGAACAGTTAGGATCAAAAGGAAAGGATGTCTTTGATCATTTATTTGACTGAAAGTAATAGTCACAATTTACTTGAATATCTTATAAGTGCTAAACTTATCCACAACAACTCGTTCTCCTCTACTTTTAATGCAGGGGTTGGCATTGGTTTGTGCAGAAGTTTGTGCAAGAGTCATTAGGAAAACAAATATGCATTTGCTTGAATTACCTCCATATTGGAGTGTAAAAGACAAACGTCAGGCATGAAATCAAGAACCCTATAGATATTTACCAAGGTAGACAGATTCATAAATTAGTTACTTTCAAGTAGATCGTAATTACCATGTTTTAAGAGTGACTTCTTCCAGCCCTAGTTACTTTGCTATTTTATCAAACTTGTATTTAGAACTTTAGAGGCAATCCCTAGTGCCATATCTCAAAGAACCTCTTTAAATTTTTATAAATGAATGGTTAAAATGAATCTCCAAAGATTGTTTCAATGTTTCCCTGTTAGAGAGGAGACTTTATTTAATCATTTAAGCTGTTAAGCAAAAGAAAGATCCAATGTACACAATAAGGTATAGTGTAGAAATCACAAAAACCTGGTTCCCAGGACAAAATGAACCTTGATGGGTGCTCTACCTGAGAGTGTTCAAAAATCCCTGTAACCTGCACCCTTAATAAGACCTCTAAGTTTACGAATACCTTTGTGTCTACCACAGGGCTTGTGCTAGGAATAACTGATGAGGGCAGTAAGGAGAATGGGACTGGGTGGGATAGTGGCTGAATAGGAAGGTTCCTAGACCTGGAACATGGCCAGGAGTGGATATTGACCCCCAGGATCTGGCAAATTAGGAGTGGGTCACACAAAGCTATTTCTGTAGCCCAGGAATAATGTGTATCAGCAATGATTTGTTTTTATCTGCTTGGCATTAACCCCTCTTAGGGGAATAATTTTGGAGGCAAACACATTATCTCATACCTAATCATAGACTCTAGAAGCCAAAGGAACCATAAAAGACATGATAGCCCAAAAACATGCCTACAGCCCTTTTCAACCCCTATATTTGTTGTCTATTGCTGCATAACCAATTACCCAAAATTTGGCAATTTAATGCACAATCATCTCACATGGTTTCTGGGGGTCAATAATCCTGAAGTGGCTTTGTTGAGTGGTTCTCATGAGTTTTCAAACTGTCAGCTGGGGATGCAATCAACTGAAAATTTGACTGAGTCTAGATGATCCACTTCAAGCTCATGCTTATGGCTGTTGGCAGGAGACTTTCAGTTCTTCATCATGTAGGCCTCTCCAGGCTGCTCAATACATGACATCTAACTTTCCCCAGAGCAACTGATACAAGAAAGAGAGAATGAGGCCATATCCTTTTTATGGCCTTGTCCCTCTAAGTCACACACCAGTATTCTGCCTTATTCTATTTAGTAGAAGTGAGTCATTAAGTCCAACCTATAATCAATGGAAGGGGATGACACAAAGACATAAATACCAGGAGGTAGAGATTATGGGGCTATCTCGGAGATAGACTACCACAATTCCCTACAAGATATCATTTACTTTGTGCTTAAGCACTGCCAGAGATGGGTAGCTAGTTTAAGAGCAGACCAATTTATTTATTTTTTTAAATATTTTATTGTAGTAACACATGCACAACTCATTTTTATAGAATAGTATGGTTTAACATATTGAGTGAAAATCTCCTGCAACTTCCACACATCATTTTAATTTGATCTCCAACTGCTCTTCTACAAGACAATCATTCAAATATCTGAAGAAGATGTCACCCTTTTAGCCATTGAAGGGACAGGCAACTCAAATTCCTTCAACTCATTTTCATTCTGCTTGCTTGTTTGTGGCCGTGGCTTCAGTTTTCAAGTATTTGGGCAAAAGTACCCCAGTAGTCTTTGGGAGGGAATGAACGTAACAGAACAGAACAGAATACTGGCTCCTAACTTGAGGAGGAAACTCTTATTTCCATTCATGTAGATCGCTTTTTGCCAAGTTATAGAACTTCATTGATTCTTACCGAGTTTGAGGTTACTCAATATTCCTAAATTTGTTGCATTTGTATTGCTGTTGAGCTACATTTCCCACATCTTGAACCTGTGAAATTGACTTTTTAGACTCACTCAGAATTTATATTTGTATCTGTTAGATTTTCTGTCTATTCCCTTTTTCAACAATTTTTATTTTTTAATTTATTTTTTTAAAGATTTATTTTATTTATCCCCGCCCGCATTGTCTGCTCTCTGTGTCCATTTGCTATGTGTTCTTCTTTGTCTACTTGCATTCTTGTCAGCAGCATTCGGAATCTGTGTCTCCTTTGGTTGCATCATCTTGCTGCGTCAGCTCTCCGTATGTGTGGCACCACTCCTGGGCAGGTTGCACTTCTTTTTGCGCCGGGTGGCTCTCCTTGCAGGGCGCACTTCTTGTGCATAGGGCATCCCTACGGGGGGGCACCCCTGCGTGGCATGGCACTCCTTGCGTGCAGCAGCACTGTGCTTGGGCCAGTTCACCACATGGGCCAGGAGGCCCTGGGTACCAAACCCTGGACCTCCTATATGGTAGGCAGATGCTCCATCAGTTGAGCCACATCCGCTTCCCAAGGCCTCAGGAATTGAACCCAGGACTGCCCATATGGTAGATGGGAACCCAATTGCTTGAGTCACATCCACTTCCCATCTAATATTATTTTAAATAATATAGAATGAAGAAAGACTTCACTGAAGTCTCAACTTTGTCTTTTATTTTCCTAATTTTCTAGTTGGTCCTAGAAATAAGGAGTTTAAATAGGAGATTGACATCTGAGGCCTCAGCTCCTACCACGTTCTTTCTGAAATAGTTTCCTCTAGAAATCATCTTGCAAAAAGGCAATACTATCTTACATTACCTGCTTAAAGTTAGTTAAGAACCAGTTTCCCATATATTGTACTTTTAGGCTTAGAAAAAATATTTGAAGGATGGGATTGGTAATTTGGAGAATTATTAATTCTCCAGGAACTTGGAACTTTACATTTAAATGAGGTTTCGAAAAAAAGATTTTATTTCTGTGTGTAATGGTAGTTCCTTCTTAGCTTGATTAGTTAGAATGGTTTATTCTTACATAAGAACATAACTATTTTAGAGTAAGACTCATTTTATATGTAAATAAACTAACTTATTAAAATGAAATTACTTTTATAAGTTCTGTGTGTTAAAAGTTGAATTAGAATGTGGATTATGAACTATTCTACATGGAGCCTTCAGAGAGGTTTGGCTCATCTTTCTGTAATTGTATTTAGTTTAAAATGAAAAGTGCTAATATGGAATGTAAAGTTTATAATTGGAAGCATTTCATTTTGATAAAGCATACTTCTATTAAAATTGAATGTGATATCATTGTTTAAGTTGGGAAAATGAGGAGGAAAAGCATCCCAAGTGGAAGGAATTTCTGGTTAAGCTTCATGTGTCCCCAGAAATGTCAATGGTGAGCAATCCTGGGCAAGACACTCAGCCTTTCTGAGCCTTAATTTCCCATCTGGACAGTGAAGGGTGAGAGCCTGGTTATCTCCAAAGTCAGGGAGTCTACAAATCAGAAGAGAACTCAAGTTTATTAAATATCTACTTATCGTGAACTGGGCACTATGCCAGGTGTTTTTAAAACATTATCTCGTTTTGTCCTCCCATCTCTGAGAAGTAGGTATTATTTTTCCATTTGATGAAAGTTGAAATTGAGATTCAGAGAGGGGGAGTACCTTTCACAGCCAGTTGTGGCAGTTTGAAATTATTTTATGAATCCCAAAAAAAGAAATATTGTGTTTGTAAACTAATCTATTCCTCTGGGTGTGATACCCTTTAATAGAATCAAATCAGTTGAGGGGTTTTTGATTAGATTATTTGATAAGATCGATTTAGGGCTTTTGATTGGTCTACACCAGTGAGTGTGACTCAGGTTGAGTCTTTGCCCCTTTGTTGGGTCTGATATAAGCACACACAGATGCACAGACACACAGGAAAAAGGGATCTGCCATGTTTGATTCTGCTATATGAGAGAGAAGACTGCAGGAAAACAGAAGCCTCTGAGAGGCGCAAAGAGCTGAGGCCCTATGCTTGGTTGCTCACAGATGAGCTCCTAGAACAGGCAGATTCTGGAGGGGAAGGCAGAGACCTCCACAGAGATGAGTGGCCATCTTGCTTCACCACTTGGCAACAGCACTGGGATCAATGACACCAGCTGGCTTTGGTGACAAAGCACCTCTGCTGATGCCTCGATTTGGACATTTCATGGCCTTAGAACTGTAAGCTTTAGCCCCAAATAAAGCCCCATTATAAAATCTAACTGATTTCTGGTGTTTTGCATCAGCACCCCTTTGGCAAACTAAAACACCAGCAAATGGAAGAACTGGGATTTGATTCTATACCTTTCACATAGTTCTTTCTTGTAATTCATAACCTTTCCCTTCTCTTTTCTATATGAACCATATCTTCACTCAAAGACTTGAAGGCCTAATAGGTTATTCTAAGCCCCATCTTCAGTGGATCTGAACCAACTTAACCTGAGTCAAGAGGGGTCCCTAGAGGATAGTTGACCGAGGGCCAAGCCAGATTACCAGCCCATCCCTTCTCTATACTGGCACTCTTATAGTTAAATAAGAACAAAATTCTAAATGCTTTTCAATTGTGTGTGTGTGTTAGAAGTACTCCAAGCTGTTACTTGCATTACACCAAGCTAGAAGACTTATTCAATGAATGTACAGTCTAAAGTTATAAAAATATTCTAACTAAATATATAAAACAATTTAAATATCAAAAGAATGAACTTGAGTAATTAATTATCTCATCCTTCTTTCTGTGGGTTAGCTCCTGGGAAATAATCTAAGTTACCAAGTAATGGAAAAGGGAAGGAAGAGGAAGAGATGAGAGCTATAGGAGGGAAACTGATGCTTATTTAGCCCCTACTATGTGTCAGGCACTGTGCTGAGGTGATTTGCATATACCACCTCATTGAGTCCCTCAACAATTTTGCAAGGAAGCCATTTTATCTATCAGGTTTGATTTCCATTCCTTTAAATTTTTAAGGTATTCTTTATAGCCCATAATGTGGTCTATCTTGGTGATGTACCATGTGCGCTTGAAAGAATGTGTATTCTGTTATTGTTGGAATAATCTAAAAGCATCAATTACATCAAGCTGATTGATAGGGCTGTTCAGGTCATCCTAACTGATTTTCTACCTGCTTGATCTATTGTTACTAGTAGGGGGATGTTGACGTCTCCAACTATAATGAAGGATTTGTCTATTTCTCTTTTCTGTTCTATCAGTTTTTGTCTCAATATTTTGATACTTTGTTTTTAGATACATACATGTTTAGGATTGTTATGTCTTCTGGAGAACTGACCTGTCTATCTTTATGCAATGTCCCTCTTCATCTTTTATAATCTTTCTTGTGCTGAAATCTGTTTTGTCTGAGATTAAAATAGCAACTCCAACTTTCTTTTGATTACTATTAGCATGGTATATCTTTCTTGATTCCTTTACTTTAAAAAAAAACAAAAATAATTTGAGGTGAAATTCACATAACATAAAAGAAACCATTTAAAATTGAATAATTCACTTCAATGTTTAACTTTTGAGGCAATGTTATGCAAGCACTATCTTTGTGTAGTTCCAAAATATTTCCATCACTCAAGAGTAAAACCCTTTACCCTTTAAGTTGTTTCTTCATATGACCTCTACCCCAACCCCTGATAACCACTAGTCTGTTTTATGTCTTTACGGATTTTTCTATTCTGGATATTTCAAATAAATGGAATCATGCAATATGTGGCCTATCGTGCCTGGCTTTTTTCACTTAGCATAATGTTTTGGAGCTTCATCCATGTTGTAGCATGTATCAACACTTTCTTCCTTTTTATGACTGCTTAATATTCCATTGTATGTGTATCCTACAATTTGTTTTTCTGTTCACCTGTTAATTGGCATTTGGTCTATGTGAATAGTGCTACTAGGAACGTGCATGCACATGTACTTTTTTGAGCACCTGTTTTCAATTCTTTTGGGTATATATCTAAGAGTGGGATTGAAGGGTCATGTCATAGTTCTGTGTGTTTAACTTTTGAGGCACCACCAAACTGTCTTCCACCAACTGCACCATTATACATTTGTACCAGCAATGTGGAATTTCTTTACATCCTCATTAACATTTCTTAATTTTCTTTCTTTTTCCCATCCTAGGGGTGTGAAGTGGTATCTAATTGTGGTTTTGATTTGCATTTCCCTAATGAACTAATGATGTTGAGCATATTTTATGTGCTTTGCGTCCATTTGTACACATTCTTTGGAGAAGAAGTCCTTTGCTCTGTTTTTAAATTGGGCTGTCTCTTCTTTGTTGAGTTTTAAGAGTTCTTTATATAATCTGGATACTAGACCCTTATTTGATATGATTTGCAAATATTTTCTCTCATTCTATAGGTTGTCTTTTTTTTAAATAAAGTTCTTCGATGCACAAAATTTTTAATTTTTTAAAACCAACTTTATTGAAATGTAATGATAGACCATATAAGCAATTCAAAGGGAAGTTTTAAATTTTAATGAGTTGTTGTTATTGTTCATGGTTTTGGTGTCATATCTAAGATTCCACTGCCAAAAACAAGGTCATGAAGATTTACTTCTGTTTTCTTTAAGTGTTTCATGTTTTACTTCTTATATTTAATGCCTGGTCCATTTTGAGTTCATTTTTCTATACAGTGTGAGGTAGGGATCCAACTTGGTTCTTTTGCAGGTGGATATCCAATTTTCCCAATACCATTTATTGAAGAGACTATTCCTTCCTCATGAATTGATCTTGGTACCCTTGTTGAAAACCAATTTGCCATAGATAAATGGGTTTATTTCTGGACCAATTCTATTCCATTAGTATATTTGCCTATCTTTATGTCATTAATACACCAATGTTTTGATTAATTGTAGCTTTGTAGTTAAGTTTTAAATCCAGAAGTTTGAAATCCTCCAACTTTATTCTTCCTTTTCAATATTATTTTGACTATTCAGAGCCCGTTACAATTCCATATGAATTAGAGGTTCAGCTTTTCCATTTCTGCAAAAAAGGCCATTGGAATTTTGTTAGAGTGTGCATTGAATTTGTAGATTGCTTTGAGTAATATTGCCATTTTAACAATATTAAGTCTTCCAATTCATGAACATGGGATATCTTTCCATTTATTTAGGTATTCTTTAATTTCTTTCAGCAATGTTTGTAGTTTTCAGTGGGCAAGTCTTTTACCTCCTTGATTAAATTTATTCCTAGGTATTTTGTTTTTTGAATGCAATTGATTTCTTAATTTCCTTTTTGGGTTGTTCACTGCTTTTTCTTTATAACTTCATTTCAAATTAAAAAAAATAAAATAACAGCATTAATCCTAAAAAGTTCTGTCCAGGCACTTTTTTTTTTTTCTTTTTTAGGAGATGCCAGGGATTGAACCCAGGACCTCATATATGGGAAGCAGATATGCAACCACTGAGCTACGTTTGCTCCCCAATGAGGGTTGGTTTTTTGTTTGCTTGGCTTTGTTTTTAGGAGGTACTGGGGGTTGAATCCAGGACCTCATATGTAGGAAGCAGGCACCCAACAATTTGAGCCACATCTGCTCCCCATGTCCAGACACTTTTATCTCATCTAATTCCAACTGTTAACTCAACTGTTTCTCTAATATTCAGAAAGTAACTGCTATTTTATAGAAACACTGCTGGTTTTTGTATGTTGGTCTTGTACTCTGAAACTTTGCTGAATTCATTTATTCACTCTAGTTGTTCTTTTTTATGTTTTCTTTGGGTCTTACATATATAGAATTATGTCATCTGTGACGTGATAATTTTATTTGTTCTTTGCTTTCTCTCCCCCCCTTTTCTGTTTTCTCTGGTTTTAATTGAGCTTTCTTTGTGATTCCATTTTGTATTTTCTCTTAGAGTAGCAATTCTACTTTTTAAAAATTTAGTGGTTGCCTTAGAGTTTACAATATACATTTTTAAAAACTTTATTATTGTTTTTTAAAAATTTCCCTCCCCCCCTCTCCATTGTCTGCTCTCTGCGTCCATTTGCTGTGTGTTCTTCTGCATCCACTTGCATTATCTGGTGGCACTAAGAAACTACCTCTCTTTTATTGGGTCATCTGGCTGAGTCAGCTCTCTGTGTGTGCAGCGCCACTCCTGGGTGGGCTGTGCTTTTTTCACGTGGGGTGGCTCTCCTTGCAGGGTGCACTCCTTGCATGTGGGGATACCCCTGCATGGTACAGCACTCCTTGTGCACCCAGCACTGCGCATGGGCCAGCTTACCACATGGGTCAGGAGGCCCTGGGGATTGAACCCTGGACCCTCCATATCATAGACACATGCTCTATCAGTTGAGCCATGTCCACTTCCCTACAATATACATTTTTGATTAATCTAAGTTTACCTTCAAATAATAGTATACCACATCATGTGTAATATAGGTACTCTATAACAGGACTCCCAATTCCTCCCTTTTGTCCATTATGACATTGCTGTCATTCATTTCACTTATTCTTATGCTGTAGCCATCCAATACATTGCTACTATTATTACTTTCAACAGTTATCTTTTGGATCAATTAAGAATAAGAAAAATACAAAATTTTATTTTACCTTCATTTGTTCCTTCTCTAATGTTTTTCCTTTCTTTATTTATATCCAAGCTTCTAACCTATATACATTTCCTTCTCCCTGAAGAACTTTTTTAGCATTTGTTATAAGACAGGTCTGCAGACAATGAATACCCTCTGTTGACTTTTTTTTTTGTCTGAGAAAAATATTTTTCCTTAACTTTTTTTTTAAGATTTATTTTTATTTATTTCTCTCTCCCGCCCCCCCCCCCCGCCCCCCCCCCCCATTGTGTGCTCGCTGCATCCATTCGCTGTGTGTTCTTCTGTGTCTGCTTACATTCTCGGCAGCACTGGAAATCTGTGTCTCTTTTTTTGTTGAGGCATCTTGCTGCTTCAGCTCTCCATGAGTGCAGCACCACTCCTGGGTGGGCTGTGATTTTTTTGTGCGGGGTGACTCTTCTTGTGGGGCGCACTCTTTGCATGTGGGACACCCCTGCATGGCATGGCACTCCTTGCATGCATCAGCACTGCACACGGGCCAGCTCACCACAGGAGCCAGGAGACCCTGGATTTGATCCCTGGACTTCCTATAAGGTAGGTGGATGCTCTATCAGTTGAACCACATCTGCTTCCCTAAGCATGATTGTTTAAAAGTATTCTTTCTGCTTATGTTTTCTGAACTTTCTGGATCTGTGGTTTAGTATCTGTCATCAATTTTGGGAAGTTTTTAGTCATACTACCTCAAATGTCTTTTCTTCTCTGTTCTTTCTTTTCGTTCTCCTTCTGTGTCCCAATTGCATGTATGTTGCATCTTTTGATATTGTCCCACAGTTTTTGGATATTCTATTCTATTTCTCTTGAATTTCAAGACCCCTAGGAGTTTCTCACTCTCATGCTGGCCCACATTCAGCCTCCAGCAATTCACCAAAATTATCATTTACGTGTTCTTACAGTTTTTGCCTGGCTTCCACCTCAAGTAAGCAGGTCTTGCTTATATCTGTCTGAGTGCACTTGTATATCCAGATTTCAGGGTGACTCTTTGCTCTGTGACCTCAGTTATTTGCTGGGTCCAAGAAAAGTTGTTGGTTTTTAGTTTGTCCAGCTTTTTCTTGTTTAAGGATGGGAGGACACTAAACTCTTTACATGTCAGAAATACAATTGGAAGTGCCTCCTATCTATTAAAGTTGAGAGAGTGAATTTGGGAGTCAAGAAGATTTTTGGGTAAAGCCTATGGTCCATGACAACTTCTCCATTGATAGGATACAGGAAAAGAAGCAACAAAAAATAAATAAGGATAAATTGGCTCAGAGAGATTCTTTCTGATCTCTCTTCTGCTCTAAAAGGTTAAAAGGGGCACAAACTAGGTAGATTAATCACAACTAGAATGAACTGTGGAGCCAGGTACTCTGCTTTCATCTCCAGTTGTGTTAACCTCTTTCATCTCAGTTTTGTTGATCTCTACATCACCCTAATAAAGTGAGCATGGGTGTTTCCATGCTTTCCATGGAAGGCTTATGCGATTTAATTTTTAGGACTTTGGAGACAGTGATTTGCTCTGTAGATAGCAACCTATTGGAGATTCATTGAAGGACATTGCAGCTGTGGCAGTAGCAGTGTGAAAGAGGATCATATAGCTATAAGAAAGGAAACAAAGTAAGTGACTATCAACTCTATCTGACTCCAATGTGTTTCCTCTTTTGTGACATATTACCTTTCATGGGAAACCAAGAGGTGTGCAAATAAAGTTATAAAGGTTAGGTTGGGTCCATTCCAGGAAGATGACAGACTAGTTCACATACACACACATACACACACACAACTACAAATACCAGGATATCCTGGGTGAAATATCTTAATGCATAAGCTCACAAAAAAGGGAAATTCATGGGTGGCAGAAGGAACTGAAAATCAGAGCAATGAGTATGGTAGCTGACACTGTGGCCACGCAGGTCATTGTCCATGGGATGGAGGGATGAAGGAATGAGACTTGGGTTTCATTGTTGTATTAGTTTGCCAAGGCTGCTCTGAAAAATACCACAGACTGGTTGGCTTAAACAGCAGGAATTTATTGTCTTAAAGCTTTGGGGCTAAAAGTCCAAAATCAAGGTATCAGCAGGCCTGCTTTCTCCAAAGTCAGTAGCGTGATGGTGGTAGCTTGCTGGCAGTCCTTCATCACATAGTGATTGTTTCTTTGTGTCTCCTCCTCAATCCTACATCGGTGTCCAACTTCCCTTTGCTTTTAGGACTCTGGTCATATTGAGTTAAGGTCCACCCTGATTCAACTTGGCTTTATTTCAATAGGATCATCAAATATCCTATGTACAAGTGAGTTCAAATCCACAGGGCCAGGGGTCTTATGGAGGACATGATTCAATCCTAACAAATTTTTAAGTAGGCTGAGATGTTGAAACCCCAAATCCCTTGGATTAAAAGCAGGATCCTCAAGGTATTGCATGTACCCTCGTTAAAAAGTAGAACAGGAAAATATACATTTCATCAGAGGAATTTGATAAAGCTTGTCTGTTTCTTTCTAGGCTCTAGATAGAAAATTATTTCCCCTGGGAAATTTATGCCGAGACCACACCTTGAAAGGGTTTGGAGGTTCAAATTCACATTTACCTGCATAATACAGAAACCATCTTCAAGCTGAGAAATTAACATTAAAATTGGTCTTGATAGACTCTCTGCCAGAGCTGCCTCCTGCTTGGAAAGGCTAAATGGAGGATTAGTCAGGTAGAATTACTCAGCAAAATACCAACAAAAGAAAAAAAAGAAAAGAAAAGCTGACAAATAAGATTTTTAAAAATTCTGTAAAGATGCCATAAACAAAGTAGAAAGGCAAGTAAGAGTTCAGAAGAAAATATTTGCAACCAACATGACTAACAAAGGGTTAGTATCCAGACACACACACACTACATGTCTGGATGAACCTCCAATAAATCAGCAAGAAAAATACAAACAGTCCAATAAAACAGTTGATCAAGGGTATGAACTGGCAATTTAGAGAAAAGAAAACCTAAATGGTCAATAACCACATAACAGTAAAATTCAGTCTATCTAAAAAGCAAGGAAATGCATTTTAAAAGAATAAAATACCAATTCACAAGTACCAGATTAGCAAAAATTTTTAAATTCTGATTATAACAAATGTTGGTAAAGATGAGAGAAAATGGGAAATTTATAGACTGGTAACTGTTGGGTGTTTATATTAGGTCAACCATTTGTGAGAATAATTTGGCAATATCTCATAGAGTTGAAGATGGACATTTCCTACTAGCTATCTCACATATGTGGAAAGTAGACACATTTGAAGATGTTCACTGCAGCACTATTTATAAAAATGGAAACAATCTAATAGTTCTTCAATAGAGGAATTGGTAATTAAACTGAAGTTTAATTGTACTATGGAATATGATGTGATAAAAGAGAATGAAAAAGCTGGTGGGAATGTAAAATGGTGTAGCCACTTTGGAAAATAATCTGGTAGTTCCTCAAACGATTAAACATAGAGTTACCATGTGACCCAAAAATTCCACTCCCAGGTATATAACCAATAAAAATGAAAACATATGTCCACTCAAAAACTTAAACATCAATGTTCATAACAGCATTATTTATGATAGTCAAAAGGTAGAAACAACCCAAATGCCCATCAACTGATGATGGCTAAACACAAGGTGATATATCCATACAGTAGAACAAAATTTAAAAGAAGTGCAGCATCCTGTATGAACTTTGAAAATATTATGCAAAGAGAAAAAGTCAGTCACAAAGGAACACATATTGTATGATTCCATTTATGACATATCCAGAATAGGCAAATCTAAAGAAACAAGAGTAGATTATTGGTTGTCTAGGGCTGGGGAGACCTGGTTGAGGGTGGGAGAGCTTGGAAGGGTGACAGCTAAAGGGTGCTGGGTTTCTTTTGGAGGTCATGAAAATTTTCTAAAATTTGTTGTGGTGACGGACGCATGATTATGTAAATATGCGAAAAGCTATTGACTTGTACACTTTTAATGGATAAATTGTATGGTATGTGAATTATATTTCAGTAAAGCTGTTAAAATGAATGAAATAGATCACTTGAGTATCAGTATTGAAAGTGCAAAAAGCTTAACATTGAGTGTAAAAATCAAAAGACAAAAGATATACAGTAATAAATAAATTTAAAATAAATTAAAAAACAATTGTATATATTATTTATGGATGTAGAATATGAGTGTAAGTATTGATATTATGGATAGGAAGTATGGCTATAAGTAAAATAATACAAACACACGCAAGGAGTCAACTTCAGAATAGTGGTTATCTATGGGGAGAGAAGAAAGGTAAAGAAGGATAGGGCCTTAATTGTTTCTGTAATATTTCACTTTTTAAAAAGTACAAGAAAGAGGGTGGGTTTCTCGTATTATTTTCTGTATGTTTGGAATATTTCATTAATTGAAATTTTGAAAAGAAAAGAAAAAAAATGAAGCTTAATTTTCTGAGTGCTTTTCTAAAGGATCTAAGTGTTTCCTTCCTGCTGATTTGAGAATATGGTTAAATAAGGCTTAAATGGGTGTCTAGAGAATTTTTACAATCTTCACATATACCACTAATAACAACAGCTACAGTTTATTAAGCACATAGTGTGCCAGGCACTATGCAAGGTGTTTTAAATATGTTCTCTGCTGCTTTGAAACAACTGTGTGAGGAAGGTTTTTCTTTCATCCCCATTTAGCAGATGGTGAGGTGAGTTGCAGTTCCAATCCATTACTGGTGATAAAATATGCTAAGTGAAAATTCAGACTTCAAAATGTCAAGTTTAATATCCCAAAGATCATTTTTCAAGTAATAGCTTTCTTTCCCCCAAGAATTGCACCTACATTTTAATATATTTACTTGAGAAAAATCAGAAAATGTGGACAAGAAATAGGTTAAAATTGCCTGTAATTCCACCATCTCCTAGAGATAATAACTGTTAGTGTTTTTATAGGTACCCTTTCATATGTTTTCTGTGCATCAATTTGTATGAACTTTCAAATGCTTTCAAAAGAAACTGTGTCAAGAATTTCTCTATTAGTATTGCTTATGGTGCTTATGACAGAATAAATTAAAAATTTGGCATTTATTCCAAATTTGTCTGAATATATTTTTAGAGAAGAATTTTAAAATGAAATAAAAAACAACAACAAACTTCTTCTTTTAAAGCCATGCAACATATATGGAAAAGAAATTGTATGAGATTTTTTTTTAAAAATCCTGGTATTTATCACATCAAAATACCTAATATGTTAGATTTAACATGTTAAATTTGCCAGTAAACTCTAGAATTAATAATGAATATATACGTTTGTTGTAGATGGTTTAGTTCAAAGGATAGGTGGTCCTCCATTTTAAGAAAAAATACAAAATCCAACATTCCTAAATTTTAAAATTCTATCAGGCAGTTGTAATCGAAAATGCTCAAAAATGAAAGCAAAAGTTAAATTGAGAAAAGGTACAAAGTACATTTAAAAAAAAATCCATATAGATATTTTATTATTTCCCAAATATCTTTGCTCACTTCAAGAAATATGATGTACAGATTATCATGACATCTCCCTGCTCTTCATTCCTGGCAAATATCCCCAGGAGAAACTAAACATTCATTAACAAATAGTTAAGTACCCTCATGTACAAAGTGTGACTCCTTCATCAGTTACATAAACCCAAAGCAACAGTTTTAGACCGCCCTAATGTTATTTGTGCTATGTGTCATGTACAGGCAACACTGATTTCTAGATTTTTATTGCTTACTACGTACCAGACACTGTTCTAAGAATCAAGGCTCCTGTCATTTATTGTAATTTATTTCTCATTTTAATAAACATAAACTTTTATACCTGATTTCATTTTTGCAGATTTGCATTCTTTTTCTTAAAAAGTACTCCCCAAACCTTATAGATTTCTGACCATAGAAAGCCACAATCCACTCCTACTGTGAAATAAGAAGGTGACATACTTCAATTCAAAATGATCCCTAAGGTGTCTAATCTTCAAAGGGTGGCACTTTCTGACTTCCATTTTTATTTCTTGTGTACATTATCATCCCGATCCTGCTCTCTGCCAATGAGAAAGTGTTAAAGATAAGGAACTTGAGTTCATTGAAATATAAATCACTTTTTCTCTGTTGATGATGGTGAATTCTAGGCTTGACAGACTTAACAAATGAAAATACAGGACACCCAGTTAATTTTGTATTTCATATAAATTTTGCATGAGACAAACTTACATTAAAAATAATTTTTTGTTTATCAAGGAATTAAAATATAACTAGTATCCTGTATTTCTCTGACAACCCTATGAATTTCTCAAAAATTTGGCACCAGGATTACGCTTTTTTTCATCATTCTTTAGAACTAGAACAGTTCTCCGATCAATGATAGTGGTATTGAGTACTAACATCAGTGGCTCTTCTTAACCTTTTCTGGGAAATTAAAATCTCATGCAATTTATGGATCCTCTTCCCAGAAAAATGCAGAGACACAAAACACTCTGCACACAATTTCAGGGCCCTAAAGCCCAACTGTGTACAGTCCCTTTCTGCCCTCCCCACCCCGCCTTGGCCCGTGTGACAGTTTGATATGGTTATGAATTCCAAAAATAGATATTGGATTATGTTTGTAATTTGATCTGTACCTGGGCATGATTGAGTTATGATTAGGGCATTGCGTCCCCACCCCTTGGTGGGTGGGGACTCACAGATAAAAGGCATGGCAAAGGGCAGAGTTGAGGGGTTTTCTGATGTTGGAGTTTGATACTGAAGCCTTAAGCTGGAGCCCTGGGAAGTCAACATGCAAAGGAAAGAAGCCAGCCCCAGGAAGAAAGGAACTTTGAACCCAAAGAAAAGCAAGCCCCAGGAACGTAGGAAATCAGGAAGCCTGAACCCTCGCAGACGTTGGCAGCCATCTTGTTCCAAATAGACTTTGGTGAGGAAAGTAATTTATGCTTTATGGCCTGGTATCTGTAAGCTCCTACCCCAAATAAATACCCTTTATAACGCCCAGCAGATTTCTGGTATTTTGTATCAGCACCCCTTTGGCTGACTAATACAGCCTCCCTCATATTGAGCTCCTTGTTTATGATTTATAAAGTGCTTTTATCTTTGCAACAGATAAAGATATTTATCTTTATAATAAAACTAACCCCATTTTATGGATGAAGAAATTGAGGTCTGAGTCCAGTAAGATGCCATACCCAGTAACTATGGTTAAGATCAAATCCAGTTCTGCCCATTTCAACTCCTGGGCTCTTTCACCATGCCAGCCTGCCTCCTAAGTCTTTCTTCTTGGGAAGTGGATGTGGCTCAACCAGTTGGGCACTTGCCTACCACAAGGGAGGTCTCGGGTTCTGTTCTAATGCCCCTTAAAGAAGACAAGCAGACACCCGCACCTGCTGCAATGAACAGCTGCCTAAATAAGCAGATGCTACAAGCCAGCAGATGCCACAGCCCATGGGAAGCAGATGTGGATCAGGCCGTTCAGCACTTGCCTCCCATGTGGGAGGTCCTCCTGGAGAAGGTGAGCAAGCAATGAGCAGACAGATGACGGAACCATCTGGGGGAGAGGGGGATAAATAAAAAGTAAATAAATCTTTTTTTAAAAAAGAAAAGAAAAAGCTGGTAAGACAGGATTTTAAAAATCTTTTTTAAAAAAGTCTTTCTTCTCATAATGTTGTGATTGCCACAAGCCTTTTTTTTAATTTCCCTCCCCTTCCCCGCACCCCAGTTGTCTGCTCTCTGTGTCCATTCTCTGTGTGTTCTTCTGTGACCACTTCTATACTTATATTCTTATTAGCGGCACCAGGAATCTGTGTTTCTTTTTGTTGCGTCATCTTGTTGTGTCGGCTCTCCATGTGTGCAGCGCTATTCTTGGGCAGACTGCACTTTCTTTCGCGCTGGGTGGCTCTCCTTATGGGGCGCACTCCTTGCGCGTGGGGCTCCCCTACGCGGGGAACAACCCTGCGTGGCAGGGCACTCCTTGGGCCCATCAGCACTGCGCATGGGCCAGCTCCACACGGGTCAAGGAGTCCTGGGGTTTGAACCATGGACCTCCCATGTGGTAGGCGGACACCCTATCCATTGGGCCAAGTCCACTTCCCAACCACAAGCATTTTTGGATGGAAGTCAGAGTGATGAGTGATTCGGAGGGAAGGCTGGATGACGCCACCCCAGAGACAAAGCAGAAGGTACAGGGTAGACACTGTGGGTGATGTAGTCTGGTGGTCCTCTAGCTGTCACCAGCAAAAATCAGATGCTACAGGTCAGGCAGGATGCCCTTCTTGTCATGGATTTGGGCTTTGACGTTCTTGATGATGTTCTCGGCTGGACCTCAAGGGTGATGGCCCCCCATCAGGGTCTTCACTACCTGCATCTCTGCATCTGCCTCTCAGCCACCTTGTTGACAAAAAAAGAGCCCAGCCTTCACTTTTACCATTGCCCTTTGGCTGAGCTTAGAGGAGACAGAATGAGGTGCTGCGGCACCCCACTCAGTCCTTCAGTCCTGCTCACATCTTCTTGGCTACTTTCCAAGGAGCAAAGGGCTTAGCGCTATTGGTACCTGGAGGCTGCCTTTCCCCAGAACCTGGACTTAGAGAGAAGCTCTTTCTTTGAAGTTCAAGGGAAAAGGATCCTGGATCCACAGCCTGGTGCCTAAATGAGAGAGTACCTGACTTCCTGCACCAGTGGCTATATTCTCCTTACTTAGGTCCATTGGATACAGGCTAATACCTGATTAATAACTTTAAGTCAAATATATATATTTTTAATTTCTCTTCCCTCCCCTGCCCCCAGTTGTCTGCTCTCTGTGTCCATTTGCTGTGTGTTCTTCTGTGTCCGCTTCTATTCTTGTCAGCAGCACTTGGAATCTGTGTCTCTTTTCGTTGTATCATCTTGCTGAGTCAGCTCTCCATGTGGGCGGCGCCACTCCCGGGCAGGCTGCGCTTTTCTCACGCTGGGTGGCTCTCCTTACAGGGCACACTCCTTGCGCGTGGGGCCTTCCCTATGCAGGGGACACCCCTGCATGGCATAGCACTCCTTACGCACCATCAGCACTGTGTGTGGGCCAGCTCACCACACAGGTCAGGAGGCCCTGGGTTTAAACCCTGGACTTCCCTTACGGTAGGCAGGTGCTCTATCGGTTGAGCCAAATCCGCTTCCCTAAGTCAGATCAATGTTTCTTTGGCATAGTGGCAGCAGTGGCCTTGGTTCAGCCACCAACATGCAGTTCCTTGTCCATGCCCAGGAGCTTCACACCCTCGAGGTGGACCGTCCAGGAAATGGTCTCCCAGATCAAGACTTATGTAGCCTCACAGGGGGGTGTTGCCTGGAAGATCAAGTCGTGCTCCTGATGAGCACACCCCTGCAAGACGAGGCTCCCCTCGACCGACCAGTGTGGGGTGGAGGCCCTGGCTGCTCTGGAAGTAGCCGGCCTCATGCTTAGAGGTAAAGTCCACGGTCCCTGGCTCGTGCTGGAAAGTGAGAGGTCAGACTCCCATGGTGGCCAAACAGGAGAAGAAGATGGGTCAGGTCAAGCAGCAGATGCAATACAACCCATGTTTTGTCAATGTCGTGCCCACCTTTGGCAAGAAGAAGGGCCCCAATGCCAACTCTTAAATCCTTTGTAACCCTGGCTTTCCCTAATAAAGCCATTTAGCCCAGTTTTTTAAAAAAATCTTGACAGTTACCTCAGTGTTTTCCCAATTTGGGGAGGCTCCTAGGAAATGCTAACAAACCAAGTGGTTATGCCCCACCAACATGGTGTGAGGTGCTTGTGCAACTTCCAGAAAAAGGTCAAAGAGAAAGAAACTGCTCCACCTCAGTTCATTGTTTTCTGCCCACAAAGCTCCTTTCTAATAAAATCGCTCTGTTAGAACACAAACACAGCTGAACTATTCTCACAGCATGCAACCAATGGTTATGTCTATGGAATTTGTCTCAAGCCTCCCCTTGCTATCCATTGCTCCTGCTTCTAAAGCCTAATGCTTTCCTTCCTATTCTCAAAGCAGGGAAAGTTGTCTTTTATACCTATTGATTGTCAGACTATATTTTGGTTGGCTCATTAGCTCACAAATAACTAATTACCAAAATATTTATAAGTTGTTTGGCACCTGTTGTCTATTGGGAATACAATGGACAAGACATAAACCTTGCCTTCAAGGAACTTAGAACCTCCTGAACTAGACAGATAAGTAAAGAGGCAATTGTAATTCATTCATGTCATTCATTCATTAAATTTCTCTAGCTTCTGGGAATACATCAATAAACTAAACAGACGGAAATCCTTGCTTTTATGGAACTTAACATTCTAGTGTGGAGAAACAGACCATTCACAAATATAGAAGTAAAATATATCGTCTGTTAGCAGGTGATAGGTGCTATGGAGGGAAAAACAGCAGGGAAGAGTGATAGAAAGGGTAGAGGCAGGGGTGGAGTTCACTTTTAAATAGGATGATTAGGCAACACCTCCTTAAGGAGATGACCTGTGTGGCAATGACCTCACGGGGGTGAGGGAGGGAGCTGTGCAGTATAGAGGAAAGGCAACCCAAGAAGAGGCCCCAAGCAGGAGCCAGTGAGGCTGGAGCAGCATGAGCGGGAGGCAGAGAGTAGTAGGAGATGAGGTTAGAAAAGTGAGGGCCATGGACCTGGGCAGAGAGCACAGGGCTCTGTGCTGACCTAAGGATGTTATTGAAAGCGAGGCTTAACCACTCTCACTGGCTGTCAAAGTTCCTGGGAAAAAAAATCTCATTGTAAATCTTGTTCTCATTTGTATTTTCTTTTGCTCTTTACTGAATCAGACTACTTGGGAGACATACCAAAGGATTTAAAATGTAGACTGTTCAACAGTTTAAAATTCATTCCAGGAAAACAGCTTGGTGCTATGCATGATCCGATTTTAGAATTTTGGTTGACTGCATCTGCAGCTGCTCATGGCAAAATTAATCAACAGACATAGGTCAGCTCTAGCAAGGGGTTTTTGTTTTGCTCTGTTTTTGTTTTCAAAATTTCCACCTGAAAACATTTTCTTCTTTGGTGGAAGAAGAACCAAATTATCTTTTACCAGGAAGGTGAGGAGTCTTATACCCAAGTTATCAGCACATCTCTGGTTTTCATGACACCACGTATGGAATGTTGCTTGGGATGGGCACCTGACTTTCTCACTCCTTAATATAGCTCTGTCCCTCACCTACAGAGCTATGTGCTCCCTCCAAGCTTCTACAGTCCACCACCTTGCCTTAATTAGAGGTAGTGTTTATCATTGTGTTATTGTAATTGTTTTTGCAGCTATGTCCTCTATGA